>NC_056629.2:98906675-99601675 GCF_002870075.4 Lactuca sativa
GGCCATATAACGCCACACTTGGCCGAACGTGGATGCATGCTTTTCATTAACTGAGTGCTACACTATCGCACTCCAATGCTACACCATGGCTACACCAATTGAAAATAATAATAATAATAATTTAAGACATGGAAATTGATACATTGAACAGGGATGTTACAATTCTCCCCCACTTGACTCAGATTTCACCCTCGAAATCATTGTCAGTAAACAAATCAGGGTAGTGGGTACGCATGTCCTCCTCGGGATCCCATGTCCAGTCAAAACCCTTCTGGTGCTGCTACTAAACTTTCACTAAGTCTACAAACTTGTTATGCAAGGTCTTCATCATCCTATCGTTAATCATTATCAGTCGCTTGATAAAATTCAGGCGGTCATCGATCTAAATATCATCTATAATCACTATCGTCGCTTCATAGGTCACGCACTTCTACATCTAGGAAACATGAAAGGTGCTATGAATCTGGCTAAACTCCTCTGGCAAGTCCAAACAGTAGGTCACCTTACCTACCCTGGCCAAAAATCTAAAAGGTCTGAAAAACATGGGGCCCATATTGCCCCTCTTTCTGAATCAAATAACTCCCTTCCAAGGAGACACCTTAAAGAGTACCATATCCCTGATCTCAAACTCTAACTCGAAATGAGGTCAGTCCTCATAACTCTTCTGACAACTATGGGCCGTCAGCAGCCTCTATCTGACCTCCTGTATAAGCTCCATCATCTTGAGCGCTATATCCATCCTCCCCATGACTCTCTGTCCAACCTCTCCCTGACATACCGGGATCTAAAAACTTCCACCCGTTAAGAAGCTTGAAGGGAGGCATACCAATGCTGGCATGATAACTATTGTTGAAAGACAACTCATCCAGATGAAGGTAGGAGTCCCAACACTCAATGAAAGCTATGATGCAATCCCACAGCATATGCTTAAGTGCCTCGATGGTCCGTTTGCTCTGCTCATCCGTTTGCATATGATAAGTAGTACTAAAATACAACCGAGTACCAAACTCCTCATGAAACCTCTTCTAAAATCTGGAAGTAAAATGAACATCCCGGTATGAAAAAATCAAAGTAGGCACACCCTTGCTAGCAACCACATCTCGAACATAAATCTCTACCAACTTCCCAGTAGAAGAGGTCTCACGAATGGACAAAAACTGAGTACTCTTCGTCATATGATCTACAATCGCCCATATGACATCAAAACTCTTTGTCATATTTGGTAAATTCATGATGAAATCCATGGTGATATGCGCCCATTTACACAATGGGACCTCAAAGGGTTGCAATTTGACTTGATCTTACAGAAGGCCAGGCCTCGCTCCACGAACCAAGCTATATATCTCTTCATACATGGCCACCAGTAACTATGTCTCATATCATGATACATCTTCGTTGCCCCTAGGTGAATAGAAAATATCTATTTGTATGCCTCTTCCATCAAAATCTGTCGGATCCAACCCGAATAAGGCACCTAAATCCTTCCATGCAGGTTCAAAAATCCATGACGATCATCATTAAAAGCTTATATTTAACCAACCACATACTAGTTTTTCCTATTCTCCTCTTTGAGGGCCTCCGACTATGTAACCCTAATCATCTCCAAAATTAGAGTCACAATCGTCATCCTTAAACACACATCCTAAATCAGAGATCTAACGGCCTTGTGACTCAACACATTGGCCACTACATTGGCCCTACCCGGATGTTATAAAATCTCATAATCGTAGTCCTTCACTACATCAAGCCATCTTCGCTGCCTCTTATTCAGGTTGAGTTGATCCATTAGATATCTCAGACTCTTGTGGTCCGTGTAAATGGTACACCGGACCCCATACAAGTAGTGGTGCCAAATATTGAGTAGGATACTTCGCCTTATGAGGCTTCAGCTGCCTTAAAGCGTAACTGATCACAAACCTCCTCTAGATCAATACTACACCCAAACCCGTGATCTATCCATCACAATACACAATGAAATCCCCAACTCCCTCGGGGAAGGTAGGCCCCGAGGCCTCACAGAGCTTTTGCCGAAGAGTGTCAAATGATTCCTACTGCCCAAGCCCAACGGAAGGTAAAATCCTTCCTGTTAAGTGTAGTGAGACAAACTATAACCCGAGTGAAATACCTGATGAATCTCTAATAGTAACCTACCAGCGCAAGGAAAATCTAAATCTTAGATGGACACTTCGGGACCTCCCACCTCATAACCACCTCTATCTTCATTGGTTCTACCAATATACCGTCTTGGTTGACGAGGTGCCCCAGAAAGTGGACATCACACAACTAGAACTCTAACTCGGAGAACTTGGCTTAGAACCTATCTACCTTAAGAACTCCAATAAGCTTATGCAGATGTTCCTCATGTTGCTCCTTGGTCTTCGAATAGACCAATATATTATCGATGCAAACAGTCACTGATCGATCAAAGATAGACCTACACACTCGGTTCATGAGATCCATGAAAGATGTCGGCACATTGGTGAGTGTGAAAGGAATCACCACGAATTCATAGTGCCCACGACGAGTTCGAAAGGCTTTATTATGATATCCTCCTCCCGAACCATCATATGATGATAACCAGAGCTCAAGTTGATATTGGAAAACCAAGATGCCTCCTTTAACTTGTCATAAAGGTTGTCAATATGCAACAATGGATACCATTTCTTCACTGTCAAAATTTTCAATTCCCCTTAATAAATGCACATCCGGTGTGAACCATCATTCTTCTTGACAAAAAAGATCGATGCTCTCCCTGGGTGTGCTACTCGGCAGAATAAACTCTTTCCCTAATAGCTCCTGCAGTTGTGAGGATAATTCTTACATCTTTATTGGCGTAAGGCAATATTGTGCCTTTGTAATCGGGGCAACACCATGGATCAGATTGCTCTTGAATTCAACTTGCCTCGCGGGAGGCACGCTAGGAAATTCCTTGGGGAAAATATCAGGAAACTCTGTCACAATAGGAACATTGGAAACTGAATTCTTCTTCTCAACCCGCATGTAAAAACGACAATGGTATAAAAGGTAAATCTATCCCAACTACGCTCACCATAGATTGTTAGCACACCCCCATTAAGGCCATGAATAATCACTAACTGTTTTTCGCAGTTTATTACCCACAATCACAGAATCATCTCCCATCATAATGGGTATGAGATAAATGGGGGAATACGACACCAAAAAATCTATTACACAATCTCAAGAAACCTCAATCACTGAAACTGTACGATCAACAACTATAGTTCCCTTCAAAGGTCGATCTAGGCCCTCAGAAGCAATATTGAAATCTCTATAGAAAGATGTAGACAAAAATGACCGACTCGCACCTGAGTCAAATAAATCCAAGGCATGTATAGAATTCACAAGGAATGTACCTACCAGAATTATAGCTTAAGCATTCACAAGAAAATAATTAAGCATATATATAAAAAAAAGATACATAATAGCAACGACATTGGGTGCTGCTATGGCCTCCTGTGAACTGAAAAGCTTGACCCTGGGCCTTTAGGGCCCCCACCTTCCCCTGACGCCTATCAGTGATGAGTACGGTCGTAGGAGTAGAAATCTGAACTGGCTTCGCCACAAGAAGTGGAAGCTCGACCTTCACATGGACCGTATGGTTGCAGCTAAAACAGACCTACAAACCCTTTGAACACTCTTTTGCAATGTGACCCTCTTTGCCACATAAGTAACATACCTTCCCCGACCGACACGGACCCTCATGACCCTTAACATACTTTTTGTAAGTTCGAATCCTCTAACCTGTTGACCTAAAATTACTGGGCTTTGCCTGCTTAGCTGCCAATTGCGGCTGGACTGGCCTCCTATCCCTCCACTGAGTATCCACCTCTGTCTACCTCACCTGCAACTTCATCTTAATCTTCCTCCTTCTGGCATTGGACTGCAACTTAACAAATATCCGATACTGGGAGTTTGTCATAAACTCTCTGATATCTTTTTTCAGCATACTCAAGTATCAGGTCATCCGTGCCAGTTCAGTTGTGGTGTATTCTGGACAAAAATAGATCTATCGTGGAACATCCTTGTGATCTCAGTCACCATCTCTGTCATCTGTCGATGCAAAAGGTACTCCTGAGTTAATCTCTCCTTCTCCAAAAGGGGACATACTACTCGTGGAACATCTTAGCAAACCGTTCCCAGTTCACAACGAACTTCTCCGCAAGTGATAAGTCAGCATTCGCGAACTTCTACCAATCCTTCGTTCCCAAGCGAAGTAGGTTCAGCGTAAATTTAATCCTCAGATCATCCGGCTAGGCGCAGGTATAGAAACATCCCTCAACATCTGTGAACCAGCTCATAGCTTTGATCGGGTCCTACACCTCATCCAATTATGGGGGCATCGTGTTGTTAAACCCCCGGTACTGCATCGAATCACCCTCATTGGACCTTGCAGCTGTAGTAGTTGAGGTGAATGCGGCAACAGTAGCCTCGATGACAGCACCGTAGCGATCATCATATATCTTGATCATCGATGTCATGATAGACCCAAATACCTCCGGGATAGCCTCGTTGACCGTTACAACCACCTTAGAGGAAATGATCTGACGAATCTCCTTATCACTGATACCATGCATCCCCAGATCAATAAAGCCTAAACCTTGAGTAAACACCACACTGAAATACACAAGGAAAAAGGTCAAAACCAGGCTATAAGCACATGCAAACAGATAACCCAATCAACTACTCTGTACGCTTGATATTCCTTCTAAATCTCATACAGCTCATGTGCTTTCAGTAGTACGGCCCCATACAACCTTCCAAACCTATCCGTAGTTGATTTAGATCCCCTCTCAAGGTACGAACCAAAAAACACTCAATACTAAAAGAAATAGCATACATACACCTAGGTGCTTAGATAGCCATATCTAATCCTTCATATACACATCCTAGGTCCCTCCTCAGATAGAACTCTGTCCTGCGATAAGTCTCTGCTAACCTCGCCAATGGCTCCATGCAAACCAATTGTACATAACTCAGACTTCATAGAAATTCAAATAAGAGATTCCACCCTAAATCCACAACTAAATAAGGAATAGGAAATATGGCTAAACCAAGATGATAAATGTAACTCGAGTATTTGGAGCACTTAGACCTCAATAGAGCACTTGGGGTTCATGTAGCATGTGATAAAGGAACGGATCTTCTGAGATAGGAATGGATCATCAGACAAAGGAATCGATCAAGTGCCAAAGGAACAAATCATGTTAAAGGGGGTTTGGAGCATCTTGAAGAAGTTTGGAGTACTTGGAAGAGATTTTGGAGCACTTGTAAGGGATATTTAGCAACATCGGGTCCTTGTTGCGCCACATGATATAGAGATGGGTCTAGAGGGATGCTCTTGTGCCATATTGTTCTCCTCTTGAGCCATCTTGTTCTATTGTTGAGCCATGCATGGCCTTGTTGAGCCATGCATCTTCCTATTGCTCATGGTAACGGTGTTGCTCCAAGATAGATGTTGTGTGCCATACTTGACGATTTTGCCCCATTTAGATCCCTATTGCGCCAACTAGGGTTACTGGTGAGCCATGAAGAAGCTATTGCGCCATCATGGACCATCTTGGTACATGATGTGCCATATTGATTCCTTTGTTGTGCCATGTTGATCCAAGTATGTGTAGAAGATGATAATGCTCAAGAATGTTCCAGAATATGTTGCATGGTGTATTGTGTTTGGTTGACACCCTTCATGGTCCTATGGGTCAATAGGCTTGGCCCATTAGGGTTTCAGGTCTGATCCCTCAAGTATAAATAGGGATGCATGCTAGGTCATTTAGTATCTTGAATTGTAGAGTGATTGGCAAATCTCTGTGTATTGTACTTGTAACCTCTGTGTTGAGAGCTCTAAAAATAAAGAATACTCCCCTCTTGTCGTGAACGTAGGTCTCCTTAACAGAAGCACGTAAATACTATGTCTTTTGTGCTTTTGGTTTTGCTTGTTTTCCGCTTTACTTGCTAACAAGTGGTATCAAAGCTTCGGTTTGTATTCCTGTGATTGAAGATGTCTTCTTACAAGTTTTATTTGGAGAGGTTCAATGGCTAAAATGACTTCAATTTGTGGAAGTTGAAGTTGAGGGCTCTTCTAATTTAACAAGGATGTGCGGCAACACTGGAAGGAGAGGCAAAACTGCGGCTGATAAGAAGGTGGATATTCTAAAGAATGCAAATAGTGCCATTCTATTGAGCTTGATAAAAGAAGTACTGAGGGAGGTTGTGGATCAAACAATTGCTTCTAGGCTCTGGGATAAACTTTGTGACAAGTACCAGAACAACTCACTAACGAATAGGTTGTATCAGAAGCAAAGGTTGTACACTCTTAAAATGTCTGAAAGTACCCAACTGAATGATCATCTGGATAACTTCAATCATGTCATCTTGGACCTACAAGGTGTTGATGTGAAGATTGAAGATGAAGATCAGACACTCATTCTCTTATGTTCGCTTCCTAACTCATATGAGAATTCCATTGATAACATGCTTTATGGTAGGACAATGATCACTGTTAATGATATGAAGGACTCTCTGATGTCCAAGCAACTGAAAAGAAAAGTTTTAGGTGGAGAGGAGGTGTCCGGTTCCGGTTTGTGTACACGGAGAGGGAGGACATAAAAGAGGAAAGGGGGGAAACAGAGGGAGATCATGTTCAAAATCAAAGTCTAAAGGTTCATAAAACATGAAATGCTATAACTATAAGGAGAAGGGGCACTTCAAGAAAAATTGTCCACAGTTGAGGAAATGGGAAGTCCAAGAGTGAATCAAGAAGCAATAACATTGCTACTATGGTTCAAGAAAGTTCTGATGAAGGGGCCGATGGTGATGTACTGACTATGTGTACATCAAGTTTTGCCAATGCTTGGGTCTTGGATTCTGGAGCATCCTATCACATGACTTATAATCATGACTGGTTCGACTCCTTCAAAGAGTGGGATGGCACAATTAAGATGGGTGATGATTGGGTGAGTAGTATCAAAGGTAGTGGCACAATGCAGATCAAGATGCATGATGGCATCGTCAGGAAGTTAGATTGTTGGTACGTTCCAGAACTTCGGAAGAATCTAATTTCACTTGGCACATTGGCTAGGAATGGGATGAGGTACGCTGGTGAAGGTGACTGGGTCAAAGTGACCAAAGGCTCTTTGTTATAATTAAAGGGAAGATGAATCGTGGAGGGATCTATATCCTAGAAGGAAGTACGGTTATGGGAACAATGGCTATCTCCCAATCCTTGAATGAAGGTGATGACACGACAGAGTTGTTGCATCGTAGGTTGCGGCACATGAGTAAGAAGGGCATGTCAGTTCTAAGTAAACAAGGACTGCCTGGTGGAGAGGATACTAGAAAGATAAAGTTTTGTGAAACTTACGTCAAGGGAAAGCATCGCAAAGTGAAGTTAGGTGCCGGTCAACACACAAGCAAGGAAATCATGGAGTATGTTCACTCAGATCTGTGGGGTCCTGCACCAGTGAAGTCTTATGGAGGATGCTCATAATTCATGATGTTCATTGATGAAAATTGAAGGAAGGTTTGGTTGTACTTTTTGAATAAGAAGGATGAGGGGTTTGGGAAGTTCAAGGAGTGGAAGACTATAATTGAGAAAAGGACTGGAAAACAGGTCAAGACTCTGAAGACTGACAATGGGTTGGAGTTCTACAATGTTCCATTTGATAATTTATACAAGGTAGAAGATATAGTGAGGTACCGCATATTACGGCACACATCACAACAAAATGGAGTGGCAGAACGTATGAACCAAACAATCATGAAGCATGCAAGGTGCATGCAGATATTTGCTAACTTATCCAAGAAATTATGGGTGGAAGCAGTTAACACTGCGTGCTATCTGGTATAGTCCGGGAAACCATCTGACTATTCTGGTTTATGTATATTTGGATGCCCTGCATATGCTTATGTGAATGATGGTAAACTTGAGCCAAGGGCAATGAAGTGCTTATTTATAGGATATGTGACATGAGTAAAAGGTTATTGAAGGTCATGTATAGAAGAAGGAAGAACTCCTAAATTTATCATGAGCAGAGATGTGAAATTTGATGAATCTGCCATGGGTAACCAGGGAGGAGGTGAAACAAGTCAAGCAGGGAACAAAGATCAGGGTGCTAGCCAGAAGGTGGAGTTTGCATCTCAAACTCCAGACAGAGTTGTGATAAGTAATAAAGAGCAAGGCGGCACTGAACAGCCTGGACAAGATGAGACCAAAGAGCAACACATGGGATCTTTGTCCAGTAGTTCTGATTCCAGGAAAGGCGATGGGTCTGAATCTATAGCAAGGAGAAGATCGAAGAGGGTTATTCAACAACCGGACAGATATGTGGAATGTGTAAATTTAGGTGAACTTGACTCCATTTCTTTTTCTTTAGCAAGTAGAGAAGACATTGACACCGAGGAGCGTAAATCGTATAAAGAGGGTGTGGCGAGTAAAGAAGCAAATGACTGGTTGATGGCCATGAATGAAGATATCCAATCTCTAGAAAAGAATGAAACATGGGATCTTGTTCCATTACTAAAGGGAGCAAAGCCAGTAGGATGCAAGTGGATCTTTAAGAAGAAAAAAGGGATACCAGGAGTTGAACCTGATAGGTCCAATCCAAGGATGGTGGGAAAAGGGTCTCTCATAAAGAAGGAATGGATTATCACGAGGTGTTCTCACCATTCGTGAAGCACAATACAATTTAATTTCTTTTGTCCATGGTGAGTGAATTTGATTTGGAGCTTAAGCAGTTTGATTTGAAAACTGCATTTCTTCATGGAAATTTAGAAGAGAAGATTTATATGTCCCAGCCATAAAGGTTCCTTGATGCTAAGAAGGACCATGTATGTTTGCTAAAGAAATCCCTATATTGTTTGAAGCAGTCTCCATGACAATGGTACAAGAGATTTGATTCATTTATGATCTCGAATGGCTACACTTGGAACCAGTTTGACAATTATATTTACTCAAAGGAATTTTCAGTAGATTCCTACATATATCTATTGGTATATGTTGATGATATGCTCATCGCAGCCAAAGACATGGCTGGAATAAATGACTTGAAGGCAACCCTGAAGAATGAGTTTGAGATGAAGGATTTGGGAGCAACAAAGAAGATACTAGGGATGGAGATACAAAGGGATAGAAAAGCTAGGAGGTTTTGAATAAACTGAAATATGTATGCATGAAGCTTAGTGAATTACCTAAAGTACCTCATGCCATACAAATCAAACATACAATGGGCCATGCCCAAAAAACATCAGGCCACACTCGACATCGATCCCCGCTCGGAACATATATTTCAATAACATGAGATGGGCCCACCTCATTGCATTCATTAGGCCCCTATTGGCATCGGGCTCCACCCGGTATACATCTGGTGGCTATTTGATTGAGGCTGGAAAGAGGTCCTTGCTTTATAAAACTGAAACCTTCTTTCTTTGATTCTTGGACCGGAATACAAATGAGATCAGAATGGCCATCATTAGGGTAAACGATGCAATAAATTCTCCTTTCAAAGTCACCACTCCATCTAGGTATGGAGTTCAAAATCCCATCCTATTCACTAGGGTCATCGTCATCACCTTCTTTTGTCTGATCCTTCTCTTTTTGAATAATCGTCACGTAGGGAGCTGATTGAGGAGGCGAAACACACTAGTTTTTTGCGGATCAAACTCTCCCCAAAGTAGGTAGGTGAGAAGGGATCAGCTCCATGCAGGTCATTCACCAACAGCTGACACATAAGAAACATGAAAGAATTACTAAGGCACATAACATACAATACTCTCATCAGGCCCCGTCTAGCATCACGCCTTGCCCGATATACATACCACATACTACACATTGAGGAATCACATGGACAACTAACATCGTTGTCATAATAAATCATGGGACGGAGTTGGTGCCTTCGACCCACCAAATACTGAGAGGAGACTCACCTCTAGTTGCTGAAACAACCAGATAAATGTTGGAACAGCTGATCTAGAAAATCCTCGTGCTAATCAAACACAAAAAATCCCAATTAATAATTGATCCATAAACCATAACTAGGAATCTTATTCATATGTCCAACTCCCAAGGTTAATGACCACTTTACCATTTCCTCACTTGGCCCAACTAATCCAAGCCCAAATCCTTAAAGCGTCCAAGGTCCAAAATCGATCCAATGGGATTCTAAGAGAACGTATGGCATCGACTACATAGCGTCTGAACGCCCAAACGTTCTAACCCAAATACCTGGCGTAACCACATAATCCAAAATCCTTAACCAAGGTCTTAATGGCTTAAGACCTAATGTTTAAACATCAGATGTAAAGCTAAAATAAAGTCTAAATTCATAATGTTGCAACCTTCATGACCTTTCATGGATACAAAGAGCTCAACACCAAAATCTACCTTAAATCACACTCTAAAGTTCCAAAACTCTTGCATGGAAGAGTATCAAGGTCTAAGCTTGCATTTTTATGATTCCAAATCCTCCAAAATGCTTGAAAGGACAACCCATACCACTGGATCATTTCAAACTAACAAAATTGAAGTTCCTTGGACCAAAATTTATATAAAACTACAGTTAAGCAAGATCTAATAAATAAGTCATCAAGATCTAAACATTATGCGTCCAAAAGGTGCTCCAAGATACCAAGAGTTCAGATCCAAAGCTTAGAGAGCAACACCAACACTTCAAAGATCTTCCCTGTCCACAAAGAACACTAGAATGATACCAAAATGTTACTCCAAGGTTTTAAAACACTCACACATACTTAGGTTTTTGAAATGTGGGCTATAAGGCTAGAGGCTGGAGATAAGAAACGTTTTGAGGCTAAAAGTTAGGATTTGTCCTTTGTGTGCGAATGCCTGACATCCACAAACATACGCCTGGTGTTCTAACGCCCAACGTTACAATCTCAACGCATGGGATTTGAGACCAAAATGCAAATTTAATTCAAAGCAAGGCCAACAATGAAAATACCTTGAAACTGGCATTACAATATTGGCAAAATATAACATTGTTCTTGTAGCTTCACAAAGAAAACAGTCTTTCAACTACACCATTCTGTTGTGGAGTATAAGGAAATGAAAATCTATGATTTATTCCCTTTTTTTATTCAGAATTCTTCAAATTGTTGATTTTTGAATTCAATCCATTAGCACTTCTGTTCTTCCAAACTGGTTTTAGCAACTACAACTCTATCTGCTTAACGAAATAAATCATCATTTTTGTCGTTTCAGATTTCTACTTATGAAGAAATACCCATGTAAATCATGAAATGACATCAACAATAACTAAAATGTATTTATTACCACCAATATTTTCAAATGAAGATGGATCATAAAAATCAATAAGAAATAATTCAAGTGGCTCAACAATCTTAGTATTTATGATTGAAGAATGACTTTTTCTGCTTTATTTTCCCATTTAACCAGCTGCATACAATTGCTCTTTCTCAAATTTCAGAATCAGAAAACCTTGCACAAGATTGCCAATAACAAGTTTGTTCATATCTTTGAAGTTGAGATGTTAAAGTCTTCTCTGTCATAGCTAACTATCATCTGTACTCGCTTTCGTAAGTAAGTAAATAGAAGGTTTTCCTTAAATTGGTTTCAAATTAAAGGGATGCATTTCTCCTTCTCTTTTTGATTTCAAAATCACTTTCTCTGAAGCTTTGTCTATAATTTTCGATGCTTCTTCATCAAATGATACTTTGAGACAAGAACTTACAACAAGTTGAGAAACACTTACTAGATTGTGTTGCAATCCTTCAACATAAGCCAGCTATCGAATTATGAACTCTTTATTCGTAATTATCCCATATGCTTTTATTGGATCAGTAGCATTATTTCCAAGTTTTACTTTTCTACCATGTTTGAGTCTTTAATAATATATTAACTCCTATTTCCTACCACTCATATAATGAGAACGACTACTCTAAATGTACCATTCCAAACCGAACTGCTCGTCACAAATTACCTACAAAATTAAACTAATTTAGGAACCCAAACCATTTTGGGCCCTTGTGAGATTTTTGATTTTGAGTTTAAAACCTTTTTCTTAGATATTTAAACATATAGTGACTTTTTAACGTTGATTTTCCTCTTTTAGAATAGTAAGAATTTGGTGAAAATTTTAGTTTTGTTTTTGGATAATGAGATGAATAAATATTTTGAGTAAAGAATCTTGATGAATTAACAAACTTTCGATTTGAATTTTCAGAAACAGAATCTAAATTTTTATCATTAACCTTGTTTTCCTCCTTTCAATCAAATTCTTTTTATATCTAGAGTTCATTTCTCTTTTCTTTACTTTGATTTCTTCAATTGATTTTAGATTAATTGCCTTTGTTTTTCTTTGTACCACAAATTGGAACTACTTTTTACCCCTTGTTTCAACAACATCATGTGAAACATTCACACTATTTAAAGGTTCCAAGACATATTTTCTTTTTGCTTTCTATGAATTCTTTTCCGAAAGACCTTTTGTTTCATCAATATTGTCAATTGGTGCAGACTAAAAACGATCTTCACAACCCTTGCCATTATCATCATTAGTAATTGATGTCAATTTTGATGTGTCATTCTTGTTTAGTCCCTTCTTCACAAAAACTTGATTAGGAGTATTTTGATCTTTTGGAAAAACAATTGACTCCTCATTCAAATTTTCAAAACCATTATTGACAACATGATATTCAAATTTAGTTGAATACTCAAAGATTAAATCCTTTTTCTATTCTTCAATATCTTTCACAAAAGAAGAACAATCAACTCATCTTCAATAGAAATTTCACTATTTTCACTTTCATCAAAATCATAATTTTTCTCAAAAGATTGATCTTCATCCGATTTCAATTTTTGGCATAATGTGTTATATTTCTCGATCACATTTTGTTTTATTTGTAGTTTATCCTCTCCAGTTAGAATATTGTTCAACATAAATTTCCAATTTCTTTGCTTTTGATCTAATGAATTCTTCAATCATTTCAATTCCAATTTTGTATGATTCATGCAAAGACTCATCTGATGAAATCAGAGATTCACATTTATACCAATGAACATCTATTTCATCATCTTTTAATTCAAGAAAATGGAAATTCATTTATTCAATTTTATACCAATATTACAGTTAAGATATAGTTGTTTAATATTATTATACAAATATTTAGCTATTAAACAAAAAATGCTTTTTTTGTTTAGTCATCAACCTATTATCTCGCTTCAAAACTATTACATCATCCTGAAGTATAGTTTTTTCAATTTTAAGGTAATCAATATTCATTCTTTTTTACTTGCTTTTGAATGAGTTTCTACTACGACTATCACTAAGATTAGAATTCTTAATGCGAGATTGCTTAAGACATTCACTAAAATTAGAAACTATAGCATTCAATTAAGTCATTTCGGAATCATAAAGAGAAACATGAATATTAAGAGATTTAAGTGTGGAATGTACCTTGTTGATTACCTTTTCGCTTTCTCCAGCATACTCCTTGATGCTTTTCACTGTGAAACACACAACTGATTTCACACCATCGTCAGTAAAATATCATTGACTTTCAAAATCTGTGCTTCCAAGCATCAAACACTTTCCCTCAATCCTGCTCTTCTGTTCTCTCACCATAAATCTTTTTCCATGTGTAGGTTGGCAAACCTCATCATCTTTAGAATCAGTTGACCATACTTTACCTTGACCATCACTATCATCCATATAAAAATGTATCACCTCTCATTCAAAGTAGGTGATTAATGATATGCATTTTCAAATCTTAAGTGTTTTACTTTTCCTTTTCCTTTTGAAAACCGGAATGCAAAATTGACCACCGTTTGTAGTACTTTTGTGATCAAGCCGACCACCTCCGAGAACAACATCTGAAAATGCCTGCATAAAAATCCAAAGTTATATGGATACCATAAACCGAGTGATGAAGTTCGCTTTATATATCTAAAGATAGTTTTCACTGCTATCATGTGTGGCTCTCGAGGATTAGATTGATAACGAGCATAATAGCATACTTTAAACATAATATCTGACATGCTCGAAGTAAGATATAAATGTGATCTAATCATTTAACGATGAAATGTAAGATCTGTAACGGGTTTATCAAGAGATAGAGTCAACTTAGTTCCGAATGCCATTGCAACTTTTATCTTTGAATCACCTGTCATTCCAAATTTGGTGAGTGATGATTTGGTGTAACCTTCCTAATTAATCAATACACCTAGTTACTGTGATTTATATTTAAACCACGAAAGACATTAATTGGACCCATCGAACTCATTTAAAATTTAGTTTTCATCAATTTTTGAAATTCATTAGTCAACTTAGGAATAGTGGATCTGAAAATGATATCATCAGCATAAATCTGGACAATCATAAGTTGTTCACCTTCCTTGTTTCAAAAGACAGTAGGGTCAACTAAACCTTGTTTCAAGTTGGATTGCTTAAGAAATCGAGTAGCTTGTTTCAAACCATAAATAGCTTTATCAAGAACATAACAATGATCTGTATATATATCTCCTTTACAAAACCTAGTGGTTGTTTGACATAAATAGTGTCTTCAAGTTCGACATTTAGAAATGCACACTTCACATCCATTTTATAAACTCAAAATTTGTGTTAGCTGCATATGCCAGAAAAATACGAGTTGGTTCCAATCGAGATACAATTGCAAATGTTTCTTCATAATTTATTGCTTCTTTTTTTGACAATATCCATTGACCACAAGATGTGCTTTGTTCCGAACAAGATTTCCTTCTTTATCCATCTTATTTCAAAATACCCACTTGAGACCAACAATAAATGCTTCTTTTGGTGTAGGAGTTAAATGCCAGACTTTGTTTCTCTCAAACTCATACAACTCGTCTTACATTTATTTGACCCGATTTGTATGATCAAGAGCAACTTTCATAGTGTTAGGTTTAATTTTAGAAATAAAAGAATTAAACATGAAAAATTCTAGTTTTGAAAATAATGTAGTCTGTTTCTGTTTTTGTTTAGCACGAGTCAAAACTCTTATGAAAGTATCTCAAATAATTTGAGTTTTCAGATGATATTTTGTCCATTTTGTCAAAGGTGTATAATTAAGATCATATTCTGGATTGATTTTTGCATTTATTTCTTCAAATTCTAATCGCTCATCAGATTCATCATGTAATGAACTCTCCTTCTAGACATGTGGGTTCATATTTGAACTCTCCCCTTGAAATGATCATGATTATTGAATTCTCCCTATGCACAAGATAATTATTATTCAAATCAGCATCGAAATTAGAAATTAAATTAACATTTCTGCATTAGAAAGTGAAACCAAGATTTCATCATTCTCCCCCTCAAAAGTAAGACTCTTATTCTCTTCTTGAATTTTGACATGTTCAAAATGATTCATCAACCATTTTCAGTAATTCATATTCATTTTTATCTTTGGCTTATGTTTCGAAAGAGATTTCCTGTTCTGGATCATCAAAATGATTCAGAAAATCTTCATAAAGAGTCATAAGTGGGATTGTTTGAGTATTTGAAGATGGAAATATTTCATCATTATAAACATTTGGATTTTATTGAGAATTCTTAAGAAATTTATCATCGAAAGTAAGATAGTAGTTTTGTTCAGTTTTATTGGATTTCTTGTTGAAAACTTTGAAAGCTTTTGACTTCAAGGAATATCCTAAGAGAATTCCTTCATCATCATTGACATCAAAATTGTTGCAATCTTCTTTGGAGTTGTAGATAAAGCACCTAGAACGAAAAAATTGAAAAAGTTTGACTTTAGGTTTTCGAGAAATTTAAAATTCCCCATGGTGTGATAGAATTTTTTTTATTGATAAATGAACGATTTTGAGTAAATCAGGTAGCTCCAATTGCTTCAACCAATAAATATAAAGGAATATTAGCAAAAGATAACACTGTCGTTGCAGCTTCACAAAAAGAATGATTTCGTCTTTCAACTACATCATTCTCTTTTGGAGTATAAGGAGATGAAAAGTTGTAATTTATTCCTGTGTTTATTTACAACTAGGCGAATGGCCACGCGTTGCGCAGAAACACCTATATCGTTGAAGTCTATACAAATATATGTTTTTTTAATTATCACAATAACGTTGTTTAATTTGATATAATAATGCATGTACTAAATTTATATATAATATATTGATTATTTTGAATTATATGATAATATATACATCTATTATATTTGCATAATCACAATCTTTTGAATGACTTCTACTCGCGAGTTACACATGAATAAAATCAAATATATTATATAGTTTAGTGTTATTTATAGATGTTTTTGTTGTTAATTAATTTTTGAAAATTTATTTGCTGAATGTTTTAATTTCTATTATTATAATTATTTAAAACAACAAACATTGTTTAGGAAAACTTTTAACGATTACAAAAATATATTTAGGAAATATTTTAGTTAGATTGAGATTACAAATTAGTTTTTGCATTTATCACTACAATTTATCTCTTTTAACTATTTACATAATAGTCTTTGGTTTTTTAAGTGGAACTAAAATTGATATTTAAGTTAACATTGTAATGTTATATTTAAATTAACAATTTAAATATTTTGTTAAAAGTGTTTAAAAGTTATAGCTTTAAACTGATAATGGTTTACATATAACAACATATTATGTCACACCCCCAAACCAGAACGGCGGAAACGTTCCGGGCCGGATGACGTCATGTACAATATCATAACAGTTGAGTGATAGTAAAGAAAGCAAGCACAACCATCATAAATATAATTTAAAAAGATAGATTGTTGCATGAGTTACATGTTTCCAAATAAATTACAATATGATGATAAAATGAGCTTTTAACTGACGACTTAGCGTCTCGTCCCAAAAGCTGGTGGTTACCTATTTTACTGGTTCCTTGAGAATACAAGTTGTTTTGAAAAAGTGTCAACAATTAAGTTGGTGAGTTCATAAGAATTTGTATGAGTAATTGTAAACCTTTCCGTGTAAAGTAATCGTGTCTTTTTCCAGAAAATCCGATATTTTCCAATATTTTCTATACAATGAATTGTAGTCTTAAATGTTCCAAGACCGAAATGTATAAGTGTTTTCCATACTTAAAATAGTGTATGTAGTTTTATACATATATAAAACATTTTAAGTGTTTGTTAGCCCCGTAAACCAAAATGTATTGTTAATACCCCATGTGAGTTATTATAAACATGCTAGCGACTAGTTGGCCTGTGACGACGTTCTTTAGGTGTCAGAATGTTATGACATTGATGAGTTGAAAACTCCTTTAAGATCGTATAGATTCTTAACAAGTAAATCAGAAAGTGAACAAAAGCATGAACACACAATGAATCAAACAAGTGCTGAATGATTAAAACCACAACACCTCAGAAGAGCTCGACAAAAAAGTTCTACTGAAGAGTTGTGCTAGGGTTACAATGCAATTAAAGAAATAATAACTGAGAAACATGCAGATAATGATGCATGCATGCATCATAAATACTAAACCCTAATGACATAAACACGGCTAGACAGGCCCAAACCGTGACAATGTTGGACTAAGTTAACAAGCCCAATGACGCAACTCCTTGACTCAAGAATCTCCCCCTTTGTGTCAATTGAGGCAAGCGATCATTTTGGTTGAGTGAGAGTTGATTTCTTCACATTCTTGAATAGATTTGGTATGATGGCGAGAAGAGTTTGACGGAAGTTATTATACCACCGAAGCATATCCGAAAAAATCTTCTTATCAGCATTACTGTTTTTGACTACACCTATGAATTATGTCAAGAATGTGCTCCAGAAAAGTAATGTAGAACACGTGTTCATCATCAAGAGCGAACAAGCACTTTTGGCCTTCGGCTCTGGTGAACATGACTGTGTGATATTTTGGGTCAATCGTACCCATCTGCATCTTGTTAGCGTTGCTTGCCTTCCCAATTGGTTTGATTGTAGGCTTCGTCCTTAAGGCAGAGGCGATCTCTTGATCCATCTTAGCAACTTCATGAATGTCGGACACGAATATTCGTTTGATGTGATCGATGATAGGCTCGTACTGCTCTAGCTCAGTTAGCAAAATGTTGTTCAGGAGGATCTAGTCGTGTGGGTTTAAGTTAGGAAATAAGCAACAAAGATCATATGAACCGAGTTGTCAAGTCCTCGGGTCACCCTAAACTTCACATTAATAAAATTCCCCGCAGAATTTGGTTTTAATAGCTTGACCGATGTGATCTTTTGTGCGCTCCAAGTCAAGTATTGTGGTTAAGAAAATGCGAGATAGTAGTCAATTAAATCTTGGTCAACCTTCGGGTCTGGAGAGGGAATAGCAGCGATTGGCTCAAAGCAATGAAACATGAATGCCTTTCAGGTGATAGGCATGTCAAACTGAGAGTCTCTCGGATTTTCACGATCAAACGAGATGACTGGTTCAATCCAATGAGTGCTAGGAGACTCGATTGCTTCTTTTAAGAGTTTCTCCAATGACCACAAAGGAAATAAAGTTTTTCTACTTTCCAATATGTCGTGAGACTCTTTTTGTTTTCTTTCGCTCTCTTCTTTTTCCCTTGCGCTGCGAAGATTTTCATCATGCTCTCTGTCGCATTGCTTTCTTTTGAGAGCATCTTCTTCGGTTTCTTCTTCATCACTATCACCGATTATCTTTTTGCCTTTGTCCTTCACACTAGAACCCGAAGCTTCATTACCCTTCGGTTCAGTGGTGACTTTCATTTGTGAAAAAATTTGAATACGTTTGCTTGTTGGAGGTTGAGGTGGTTGACCCTGACTTGCTTCTCCCCCTTGTTTCGGAGGGACACCAGTCTCCAGAACACCTTCTATACGGCTCAACATGTCAACAGCTGGTCTCAGCTTCTCAGTCAAGTGCCTTTGGACAATGAGAGTAAGAACCGAATCATGTGCCTCTAGGAGATTGTATAGAAAAGAGTGCACATCACCAACACAACTTTTGATAACTGGTCTCTCAGACTTGAGGGCATCAATTTCCTTGGTTGCCTGATTAAGCTTCAAGGTCTGAGTCTTAATCTTTGTGGTTTTTAGGGCGAGATCATCCATGAAATTGTTTTCCAAGGCAAGACCAGCCTGGAGTTTATTAAGACGAGCATGGATTGATGTTTGAAGCTCGGTGTTGTCAGACTTGATGCTTTGGCATACTTATTCAAAATGCTTCTTCTTAGCTTGAAGCGATTTGGTGAGATTCTCAACAGTGGCATTAACAGTTTCGGCGTTCTTTTGAGCAGCCGCCTAAAGACAAACTAGAAAGAGATTAGCATCAGAAATTCATTTTTCGACATTTTCGGTCACTTTATTGCATTCTGTTGTTGATTCTTTAACAGCGATGGTTGCTTTCTGGCAAGAGGAGGTGGAAGCTTCAACGGCTTTGGCAGCTTTGGAAATAGAGGAGTCATGTTCCTTGACAAAAGTTGCCAAAATAGCTTTGATACCAGTCTCTGAGTAAGTCTCGCTTGGAGTGGAAGAGGAATAGGAAAGTAGCTTCTTAAGCTTCTCGTGAAGATCCTTTAAACGTCGTTTCGTTACAGGAGCATCACCATCATCATCGCTCTGAACTCTATAGGGGCTATAGTAGAAGGAATCAAACTTAATATCCTCTCCACCGAGAACGGTGTCAGATTCGTTTGAGTTAGGTGGAGATAGAGGTTTAGAGGTAATAGGGGTTTGAGTTCCTGAAGTAGGTGCCCCCGTATGAGATATGTTGACACGAACTTGAGGTTCGGTTGTAGTTGTGGTGGTGGTGGTAATTTCGGTGAATAAGGGGTTGGTATTGGTATAGATGTTGCAGTTGGAGAGGAAATTATAGTAGGGCATGGATCAATTGTGATAGGAACATAGTGAGTAGGTGAGGATGGAGGTGAGTTTCGCTTAACCTGATGAGCCGGTGAAGGTGGAGGCGAAGCTCCTCGGAGCGAACCCTCATCTTAAGAATCTTCACTATTGCTTGACTCTTGTTTGCGTAGTTGGTTAGAAGGTACATAGTCTAAATCACTTGAAGTCTGAACCTTTGGCTTGTGCGCCTTCTTCTTGATCTTTCACTTTTTAGGCGCAACAGCTTTAGACGATGGTCCTTCCTTCTCTCATTTTCGTTGATCAACCTTCTTTCCTCGTTTCACTGGTTTGTCAACAACATCCAACGATCTTTGCATTTCAGGGGTTAGCTACCTCGGTCTCGTTGGAGGAAGCTTCTTGTATTCCTGAATAACGTTGCTTTCCCCAGAAACACATTGATACATCGACTCAGGGATTGAACCAATGAATAGATGCTTGGTTGGGTCAGCTACAATGATTTTTGTCGTGTGAATTGTGGCAATTGAGGATAGTGAAGAGTCTGCCATTATTGGAATGTGGAACTTCTCAATTGCCTATTGAGTAACAATTGTCCAAAACCTGCCACATGAGATTTCGTAATGACGAGAAGCCAAATTTAGGCTTTATAACAGTTGAAGCCAGAGAATAGACCCATAGTCCATGTTGATTCCATAGTACAGACCATAGAGAATGGTCATAAATGATTTTCTTACCCCATCTGACCCTGCAACCGTTTCTGATAAACCCTTGAAGATAAGGGTAAACAAACCATTCCATTTTAGAGGAAGGCATGACTTCTTGAATTTGGTCACAATATAAAGAAGATCAGTGTACCCCATATCGTAAAACATGGTGAAAAGCTGAGTCGTGGTGATCGAATCGGAGTTCGTCATGGAGTCGTTAAAGATAAGCCCTAGCAATGAACAAAACCTAACCTTTGAAATCGAAGTCTTCTGATTGAAACTCTCAAAGAAAATTCTCTCCTTGGCTTTATCGTGTGACACTGTTGAATAAACTTGAGAAAGGAGAGACGTCAGGACAGACTCCACCTTGGTTAGGGCAATCACAAGTGGTGAATATTTGAGGCATTCAACCATCTGAAGCATGTAATGATCGTACTGAAAAGGAGAGAGTTCGATGATAGGTTTTGTTTAGGCTTGATAGTGAGTAGTGAGGACAGTGCACTTTGTTCTTGAGCGGATGATGAGTCTGCCATTGATGAAGCTTGTAGAAGAAGATGAATAGTAAGAAGAGAGAGATCGCCAGTGAATGCACGATAGGATTTTTGAAGTGGTAAAGAAGTAAAAGTGATGTGAGAGAGCCTTTTATACAATTACCACGAGAGAGAAAAATATGGAGTAATGATTGCTTGATGCTTGGAAGTGACGCCTGAAAAAGCGTGATTTGACAACAGTTTCCCGCAAAAGTGTGTCAGGTGGTGTGATCTTAGGTAGTTGTTTCGAATTCACGCACCCTTTTTCAACCTTATCCTTTTACCGCCTCTTCAATTTTGAAACTGCTCAAATTCCCTTTGAAATGTTGACTCACCCTTTCGCTTCACACTTTTCGAATAGCCTTCGCTCCCAACATGCTGTACCATCACAACATATTGAACCGACACTGTATATCTGAGAAATAACCATTAGTACCACGATCAAGACTTGTAGAAAATCATATTGATCCTCGTGCAAGACTGTGCGAAAGAAAAAGAAGTAAAACGAATTATTTGTGGGATATAAGTGATATCAATTAAGACACGATACAATGGATCCCGGGCAAGAATCTCTTCCTTTAAAGTCAAGAGAGACTGTAACGACAAGAAATTTCAAACCAAAATTTTCATTTTTAATATTCATAAAACATATGTCTCATCATTAAATCTCCAAAAACCAGTTAACAAGTTTTCAAAACAATTGTTCAATTCAAGGATCCACAAATACAACTCCAAATCAAAAGTGTGTGTACAATCATGCCGGTGCCTTCCCACAATCCTCTGAGGTACCTGAAACACATAACACATAACACGGCAACCACAAATGCTTAGTGACTTCCCTAAACTACCACATACAACAATTCGCTACTCGAGACTATACTTTGTACGACCCTTTGGTCAATGTGTCACAGCGGGACCCTCCAGTCCCGTAGCTTGTTGGACCCTCTGGTCCGGTCTAGCTCGTTGGACCCTACGGTCCGGCCTGGTTGAGGACCCTTTGGCCTCATAAATTGTTGGACCCTCCGGTCCGGTCATAATAGTACATAGCATAAATAATCACAACACACATAATCTCAAGCAAACACATATGACCTTCCGGTCCACACATAGATACCACCCTAGGTAATGTATAGTGACAAGACTCACCTCGGGTAAACTCGAACAATCTCAAACTCGAAACACTGATCTAGCCTCCGCCTAAACACATACAAAATTCACTTCTAATTATAAAAGGCTCTCATAGGCTAGACTAGTCCCTTCCTATATTCACTAAGAGGGATAAAAGACCATTCTACCCCTCTAATGGTCCAAAGGTCCACATGTTGATTAAACCCTAAAAGTCAACGAAAGTCAACCATAAGGAGTACGCGGTGTGTACAAGCTCTGTACGTTGAGCGTACTCGGATGCTATACATAATTGGGGACACTCGACCGCTTCGCTGCGCGTATTGGGATTACGCCCGGTGTACACCCCAGTTTGACCAACTTCATGATTTTGCTCTTAATCGGTTAAGACATGAGTTCAAATCCCAGATCTGGTCACTCTAAAGCATCTCAATCTATAAAGTCGGTGACTTTAAGCCATTGCATGGCTATAAAGGTCACCAACACGCAAATCAAACCATTTCCTTCCATAAGGAACTCACAAATCATGCATGGTGAACGTCCAAGATTGGATTTTTATGGATCTAAAACACAATATACACTGAAAAGGGGCAGATCAAGGTCTATGGAGCTCCTTTACTCATAAAGTCTCCACCTTTGGGACAAAAACCCTAAAAATGGTCGATAATGCCCAAATACAAAAAGGTTAAGAAAGCTTTGAGCTTTTTACCTCCAAGTGATGCTCCAACCTCTGAAAAGCTCAGATCCAAAGCTTGCACTCCAACTCTAGCTTCTGCAATGGCACCTTCTTCTCTTCAAAGGCACACAAGAACACTTTCACGCTCAAACACACACACAAGCTCTAGAACGAGGGTTTGACACTCTTAGGGTTTCACTCTCTAGAAAATGGTGGGTAAAAGTGAGGCCAATTTGTTCCTTTTATAAGGCTCACCCCCACCAGTAGGGTTTCAATCTGAACCTAGTACACGCAGCGTACACTATGGTACGCCTGGGTACGCGCAACGTAACCTCCAGTACGCCCAACGTACTCAATTGCCACAAAATATTTCAAGAACTAAATTTTACAACTTAGGTAAAGAAGAAGGGCCAAGGGGATATACCCGATTTCAGGATGTTAAAATTCTCCCTCACTAGAATCAGACTTCGCCTTCGATGTCCTGCTCTGCAAATAACTCGGGGTACTACTCCCGCATCTTCGATTCTGGTTCCCAAGTCAAATCGGATTCCCTCTGATGATTCCACTGGACCTAAACTAGAGGCACATCCTTGTTTCTCAGAGCCTTCACCTTTCGATCTAGGATCACGATCGGACTCTTCGATGTAATTCAGGCTCGCATCCACCTAAATGTTTTCTAATGGAACTACTGTCGTCTCATCAGCCATACACTTCCGCAACTAGGACACGTGGCGGTGATATGGATATGGATCAACTCCTCAGGTAGATCCAGTTGATATGCTACCTTGCCTACCCTGGCAATCACCCTGAAAGGTCCAATATATCAAGGCCCCACCGTGCCCTGCTTCCTAAACCGAATTACTCCTTTCCATGGAGAAACTTTCAGAAGCACAAAATCTCCGACCTGGAACTCAAGCTCGGATCGTCGTCTGTCTGCCTAAGTCTTCTGACGGCTCTGGGCTGTTTGCAACCTATGTCGGACATGCTGAATCTGCTCGGTCGTCTTCAACACTATCTCAGTGCCGCCCATAAATCTCTACCCCACCTCTCCCCAGCAAATGGGAGTACGACACCTCTTCCCATAAAAAAGCTCAAAGGGAGGCATATCGATGTTCGAGTGATGGCTGTTGTTATAGGAAAACTTAGCCAAAGGTAGGTATGAGTCCCAACTCTCACCGAAATCCATAACACATGCCCGAAGCATGTCCTCGAGCATTTGAATCAACCGCTCACTCTGTTCGTCTATCTGCGGGTGGTAGGAGGTACTAAAATGCAATCGCATTCCCAAATCCTCATGGAACTTCTTCCCGAATCTAGAAGTAAAACGCACATCCGAATCCAAAACTATGGAGGTCGGCACTCCATGCCGAGCTACCACCTCTCGCATATAAATCTCTGTCAGCCTCTCAGCAGAAGAGCTCTCACTAATAGCAAGGAAGTGAGCACTCTTCGTCAACCGATCCACGATCACCTAGATCGCATCAACTCCACGTACCGTCCTCGACAATTTGGTGATAAAGTCTATCGAGATCTGTTCCCACTTCCATTGGGGAATCTCCAAATGCTTCAATGGATCATGAGGACGCTGGTGCTCAGCCTTGACCCGACGGCAGGTCAGGAACCTATCTAATACCCATGCTACATCCCTCTTCATACAGGGCCACCAATAGTCTCTCTTTAGATTCAAATACATCTTAGTGGCCCCGGGATGGATCGAAAATCTAGATCTATGAGCCTCCTCCATCAAAATTCTACGAGCTTCGCTCGTATACGACACCCAAACCCGACCCCAAAAGGTCATAGTTCCCCGGCTATCCTCCACAAACTCGGATACCTGCCCAATCACCCGCTACCTCTTACGGTTCTCTAGTCTCATGGCCTCCGCCTGGGCCTCTCCAATGGTATCCAACACCAGAGTCATCACAGTACTCCTCATGCATAAATACCAAATCGAGGCACTCTCTACCTTGCGTCTCAAGGCATCGGCTACCACGTTAGCCTTTCCCAGGTGGTACAAAATCTCACAGTCATAATCTTTTACCACGTCCAACCATCTTCTCTAGCACATATTCAGGTTAGGCAGATCCATCAAATACTTTAAGCTCTTGTTGTCCATGTAAATGGTACACCAAACCCCATACAAGTAATGGCGCCAGATCTTGAGGGCGAACACCACTGCCCCCAACTCTAAATCGTGGGTGGGATACCTCGTCTCATGAGGCTTCAGCTGCCTCGACACATATGTTATCGCGTGCCCCTTCTGCATATGCACCGCACCTAACCCTGATATAGATGCATCATAGTAAACCATGAAGTCTCCATTCCCTCAGGAAGATTTAACACTGGAGCTTCACACAACCTCAGGCGAAGAGTCTCAAATGAGGTTAGCTGGTCGGGACCCCCAACAAAAGCAACACCCTTCTGGGTCAACATGGTGAAAGGAACACCAATCTTGGAGAAATCTCTGATAAACCTCTGGTAGTAGCCAGCTAACCCAGAAAACTCCTGATCACAGCACCTCCAAACTCATAACCGCCTCAATTTTGGCCGGGTCGACCAAAATCCCATTCTAATTAACGAGGTGTCCTAAGAACTGGACCTCTCATAACTAGAAATCACACTTGGAGAATTTGGCATAAAGCCTCTCCGATCTCAATACTCCGAGAACCTCTCTCAAATGCTCCTCATGCTGCTCTCTAGACCTCGAATACACCAAAATATCGTCAATGAACACGCTCACCAAACGATCCAACATAGGTCTGCATACCCGGTTCATGAGATCCATGAATGCTGCTGGTGCATTCGTGAGCCCGAAAGGCAACACCACGAATTCGTAATGCCCATAACGAGTTCTAAATGCTGTCTTTAGAATATCTTTGTCATACCCCCGAACCAGACGACGGAAACGTCCGAGGGTTGTTGTGACTTAATTGAATACCATAACATTGAATATATATGAAACATAACATCATTCATCACCATGCATTAATGTAGTACAACTGATAAAGTTTACACTGAGTACATTGTTTTAGCATTACATTCCCAAAAATAAATTGTTCGGTTCATAGATAAACAAACTGCAAGCCATCACTAAGTACATTTTCCTTCGGTTCACTTGTTACCTGAGAATACAAGTATTTTGAAAAAAAAACGTCAACATATGAAATGTTGGTGAGTTCATAAGCGGTATTTGAAAAGCAACGTTTTGTATTGGTTTGAAAAACTACTAGAAAATCCGATATTTTCTGAAAAGAGTTTATGAAAAAGTTTGTGAAGATCCATAAGTATGCTTGTTTATTTCTATGGTTGTAAAAATTGTTCGTTAAACTTGTGTACATTTCGAAAACCGTATGTATTGAAAAACCCTAGGAAAACCCGATGTTTTCCTAACACTTTGAATTGCATGTAGTTGTAGAACCATCGCGGCGTGTGAAGTCATTGATTCCAGATGACGTCGGATTATTGCGCATGGTGAATTGCTATAAACACGCGTTACATAAACGACCAGTTTTCAACTATACTAACAATCCCGTGGGCGTGGTCTGTACTATTCACGTAATCCAACTGCCCTGACTTCCTGTAGTCCCACATCCGAAGAGAAAGAGGGCATGAAGACCTCGATAACTCCGTTAGTCGATTGGGGATAAAAAGAGTGCGCAGGGCCCTTGACCCGACTCGCATTTGCATAACTGACTTTACTAGCAGTACCAAAGGACCCTTGGGGACCAATAGTATAAAAGCCATTGAAAGTCCTTTTACGTTGTGTTGGATCATGTAAGACCCAACAACTCGTAAGGTTGAAGTCTTCGGGCCTAAAGATCAAGTCATTGGGCTAGCTAGGCCCAACAAACAAGATTTTACACTTTTGGGCCCAAAGGTGGTGCGTCGACGTCTGTGCACTCTCACGTGTGTATTGATTTCCCAAATTTACCGTGTATGGGTTGAGTTATCGTCGTGTTAGTAGTTTCGGGTTTGTTATTGATGCGAGACCGAATCAATTCGTTTGATAACGATTTTTGGTGTTGTTGTGTAATATAATTCGTCGGTAGTCGCAGTGTCAGTGTTTGATCACAACGGATGTATTGAATTAACATTTGCAACTTTTCTGTTACAGCCCCTCTTTTTGTTGTAAATTTACTTTTTCAACCCTTTAAATAAATAAATTTCCGGTTTAGTCCCTAAACCATTTTTCTTGACATTTTAACACCAAAACTTATTGAAATTGATATTTTTCAGCCTATTTTTAGTTGAAAACAGTTTGAGTCCCTGAAAATACAGTTTTCTCGGTTATAACCCCTCTTTTTCCAATTTTTACACTTTTGGCCCAAATTGGAAATTTTTTGCAACTTTGGTCCTTTTTAATTATGAAAAGCATTTTTAACCTTTGAAAAGGACTTATAAAAATAATAGTCCACTATTTTACCGAAAAACACAGTTTCAGCCCTCCAATATAGAAAATTTCGCATATTGGGCCCTATTGGGCCGAAAATGTCATTTTTAGCCCATTAAGCTTGAAATTTATATTTTTAATCCTCCAAATGAGTATATTTCCAGAAAATATTTTATTAAAACTGTTTTGACTCCTCTCATCCATCAGAATTCGTAATATGTCAATTTGGGCCCTTCAACTTTATTTTTATTAACATTTTGTGTCTAAAAAATGAGTTTTTAGCCCAAAGAAGGTGTTATCAAGTCACTTAGCAATTTTTCTTGGAATACTTTGTATGTGGTAATATAATTTATGCTAGTATCATTTAACATAACATATATCTCGATTTTTAGGAGTTTATGGCTAGATCCAACATCATAATCACACAAAAACACACATATAAGCATTGAAATCATACAAGACATACAAAACATATATAGATCTACACTTTCACTTGTATTCCCCCCCCCCACAAAACTTATAAAATAGAAAATAGAGGGTATGAAGCTCACCTTAGGGTGTGGTTTCGGTTTTTGAAGAAAAGATGGAAGAAAGCTTGGTGATTTTTGGCCTTAGTACCCTTTTCTTGAAGATCTCGAGCTTGAGGGGTTCTAAGACACAAGTTTATGATTTCATGAGAGTTAAGAAGAGATTTTTGGATATAAGAAGAAGTCTAAAGTATGGATCCAAGCATTAACTTACCTAGGTAATGATTTTAGTGAATGATTCTCCTTGTGAAGCCCTTGATTCTCAAAATTCTTGAAGGGGGAGGGAGGAATGCTCTTCAAGACTTAGAGAGATTGGAATTGAATTTTTGTGATGTTTGTATGTATCCTCGGCTGAGAGTGAGAGGGGAGGGAAGAAGAGTGACTTTGAGGTGACATATGCAATGAGAAATGGGATTGCATGGAGGTTTGGAGTGTAATGCATGGATATCCACGAGGTATTATTGATGTGGCATGATGAAGTCAACTCTTCATCTTTGCCTTGGGCTTTTGGGCCGAAATTTAAAAAAAAAAAAGAAAGTAGGGTTTTGGGCTTTAATGCCCTTAAGCCCATTATTAGAGTTAAGTTGGATGATTGTAAGATACAAGTGTGATTTTTATATCCTGTTGGGCTAGTTTAGGTTAATTATGGTTCACAATATTTAATTTATTTCATACTAGGCCCAACATGGCCCAAAATGTTGAAATAAATGAATGTTGGTCCAATTAGAGCCCATTACAGGTTCTAATCCCATGATAGTCAAATTGGAAGCTTATTGGTCCATTAAGTCCAATAAGGAAGTCCTAGTCCCAAAATGGACCTAAGGAAAAACTTCTAGGGTTTCCAATTGCTTGTTGACCATTTGTAGTACTTGTATGATGTATTGGATTGAAATTTTGTTTTCATAGAGTAAGCATCATACATGCTCTTAAGTTTTTGATTCAACATTTACTTGAGTATAGTGATTACAAGACACAAAATTTCTAGTTGTGACAATCTTACTCACGAACAATCATCTGATGATAACCAGACCTCAAATCGATCTTGTAGAATGAAGATGCACCCTACAAATGATCGAACAAATCATCAATCCTCGGCAATGGATAACGGTTCTTGACCGTCAACTTGTTCAACTCCCGGTAATCAATGCACATCCGGTGTGAACCATCATTCTTCTTAACAAAGAGGATCAGCGCTCCCAACGACAAGCTACTCGGCCGGATAAATCCCTTTCTCAACAGCTCCTGATGTTGCGAGAATAACACCTGCATCTTTTGTGGCGCAGGGTGATAGGGTGCCTTGGCGATAGGTGCCGCCCCAGGAAGCAAATCAATGCGAAACTCCACCTGCGTCTTGGGAGGCACACCCGGTAACTCCTCGGGGAAAACATTCGGAAACTCGCTAACTAGCGAAACCTCATCGATAGAACTCAGTCTCTCCGTAATATCCTGCGTATCCGACGTATATGCCAGTAAGCCCATGCTACCTTACTGCAAGCTCTGCCTCGCTCTGGTAGCCGAGCAAAATGCTGGCCCAGAACGGGTACCCTCGCCAAACACTGTAAGTACTCCCCCACTAGGGTTTCAGATGGTCACCAACTTTCGCTCACAGTCGATCATGGCTCCGAATTGGCTCAACCAGTCCATGTCCAGGATGGCACATGCATCCCCCACTGCGATAGGTACCAAATCTATCGGAAACTCGACTCCGAAAATCTCAAGCACACATCCCTGGATCACATCTGTAGCAAAAATAGTGTTCTCATCAGCTATGGAGACTCTAAAAGGTTGACTCAATGCCTCACGTCAGCTACTGATAAGACGACTAAATGGTAGCGATACGAAAGATCGACTCACACCCGACTCAAGCAACATCAAAGCAGGTACAAAATTCAGAAGAAAAGTACCTAAACAAATCACATATAAGCACCATATATAAACAAAAGAAAAAGCAAAAGAAACCATAGCAGCCACAACATCGGGTGCTGCGCGGACCTCATCCGCTGTCAACTTGAAGGCTCTGCCTCGAGCCTTCGATGCCTCGGCCGTCATGGGCCGGTTCTCTATAGCTCGAGTGCGAGAAGGCGCAGATGCCTGTGCTGATCCCTGAATCAAATGCGGGCACTCGGCCTTCCTATGGCCAGTCTAGATGCAATGGAAGCAAACCTAAAATCCCTTGGGGCAATCCCTCACGATATGCCCATCCTTCCCGCACTTGTAACACAGACGTGACCTGCACATCCCATCGTGGCTCTTGCCGCACTTTCCACAAGTGCGGCTCATCTGACCTCCCGACCACGAATCAGCGGGATTTGCCCGCTTAGCCGCCGGCTAAGACTGTGCTGGCCGCCTATCCCTCCACTGAGACTCCGCCTCCTCCCTAGCCTAAGTCACTAGCTCAATCTCCCTCTTCCAAGCATTCGCTTGAAGCTCGGCAAATGTTTGGTATGACGAGTTTGCCACGAACTCACAAATGTCTCTCCTCAGTATGCTCAGATATCGACTCATACGTGCCTGTTCAGTAGACACGTGGTCAGGGCAAAATAATGTCCTCTCATGAAACATCCGTGTGATCACAATCACAGACTCAGTCCCCTTCTTGAGGGACAAGAACTCCTGGGCCAATCGCTCCCTCTCCACCGGGGGAACATACTCATCTAGAAACATAGCGATGAACATTTCCCATGTCACCGCGGTCAGCTTTATAGTAGAAAAGTCAGCAGTCACAAATTTCCACCAGTCCTTCGCTCCCATGCGAAGCTGGTTCAGCACGAACCGTACCCTCAAATGTTCCGGGTAGGAACAAGTGTAGAAACACCCCTCAATGTAAGAGATCCATCTCATAGCAACAATCGGGTCCTACGTCCCATCAAACTTTTGTGGCTTCGTGTTGCTGAACTCTCTGTATAGCAATGAGTCACCCCCCTGCGATCTAGAAACGACGACAATTGTGGTGGTTGCAACAACAGCAGCCTCAGTCAGAGCAGCATATCGCTCGTCATATCTCTCAATCAGCATGGTCTTGATAGACCGAAACATCTCCGGCATCTCAGCTCAAATGGCTGCATCCACCTCCTTGTGAATCAACCTACGAATCTCCTCATCACTAGTACCACTGGTACCACTACCTCTTGGGTTGTGGTGCGTTTCCACCATGATGCCTCTGAAATACGACATAAAACAATAAGAGACTCGACCGAGATTACTCACACTCGATTAACCGTTCATACTTCTTCCTTAGCACCCTAAGGATTCTTACTTGGAATGCTTACCGATCCGGTGCTTTTAGTAGTTCGGGCACAATACTATGTTCCACACTGTATCTGTATCCACACCACATCCTCCTCCTAGGATCCCAACTCAGAAGTACTATATACCACCCTGAATACAGCCTACTCTTTAGCAGACTTCTCACAAGCTACCTTCTGCTACCTACATGCACTCAAAGCAGCTCACAGCAGCATAAACTCCTAGGCTAAGGCATCACATATCAGGCCACCCTAGTCCTAAGATATGATTTAGCTAGCCTACTATGGCATGCATAACACATCTCATAACAACATAACACATAATGTAAGGGTATTTTAGGAAATCACCGTTCGGGCGTTGGCTGATTGTACACACCGCTCTTTTCTGCTCTTTTTGGAAATCCTTTTCTCTTTTTAGAAAAAAAAATTGTTTCTTTTTGAAAACTTTTCTCAAATCCTCAGTTTGAGTCTAGATATGCCCGAAGGTGTATCTTAATCTCTCAAACCAAAGTTGTGATACCAACTTATAATGACAGGAAATTTCAATCCAAAATTTTCACTTTTAGTATTCATAAAACATGTCTCATCATTAAATCTCCAAAAACTAATTAACAAGTTTTCAAACAATTGTTTAATTCCAGGATCCACAAATACAACTCCAAATCAAAAGTGTGTGTACAATCACGCCGGTGCCTTCCCGCGATCCTCTGAGGTACGTGAAACACATAACACATAACACGATAAGCACGAATGGTTACTGAGTTCCCCAAAATAGCACATACAACAATTCGCCACTTGAGGCTATAGTTTGTACGACCCTCTGGTCAATGTGTCTCAGTGGGACCCTCCAGTCTTATAGCTCGTTCGACCCTCTTGTACGGTCTAGCTCGTTGAACCCTCCGGTCCAGTCTGGTTAAAGACCCGCTGGCCTCGTATATCATTGGACCCTCCGGTCCGGTCAGAATAGTACATAGCATACATAATCACAAAACACATAATCTCAAGCAAAAACGTATGGCCTTCCGGTCCACACATAGATACCACCCTAGGTAATGTATAGTGACAACACTCACCTCGGGTAAACTCGGACGATCTCGAACTCGAAACACTGATCTAGCTTGCACCTAAACACATACAAAATTCACTTCGAATTATAAACGACTCTCAAATGCTAGACTAGTCCCTTCCTATATTCATTCAGAAGGGTAAAAGACCATTCTACCCCACCAATGGTCCAAAGGTCAACCTGTTGACTAAACCCTAAAAGTCAATGAAAGTCAACCGTAAGGAGTACGCGGTGTGTACAAGCTCTGTACGCTGGGTGTACTCGGATGCTATACAGAATCGGGGACACTCGACCCCTACGTTGCGTGTATTGGGATTACGCCCAGCGTACGCCCTAGTTTCACCAACTTCATGATTTTGCTCTTAATCGGTTAAGACATGAGCTCAAATCCCAGATCCGGTCACTCTAAAGCATCTTAATCCATAAAGTCAGTGACCTTAAGCCTTTGCATGGTTGTAAAGGTCAACAACACCCAAATCACACCATATCCTACCTGAAGAAACTCACAACTCATGCATGGTTCACTCTTAACGTCCAAGATTGGATTTTTATGGATCTAAAACACAATATACACTGAAAAGGGGAAGATCAAGGTCTATGGAGCTCCTTTACTCATAAAGTCTCCACCTTTGGGATAAAAACCCTAAAAATGGCCCATAATGCCCAAATACAAAAAAGTTAAGAAAGCTTTGAGCATTTTACCTCCAAGTGATGCTCCAACCTCTGAAAAGCTCAGATCCAAAGCTTGCACTCCAACTCTAGCTTCTTCAATAGTATCTTCTTCTCTTCAAAGGCACATAAGAACACTATCAAGCTCAAACACACACTCAAGCTCTAGAACGAGGGTTTGGCACTCTTAGGGTTTCACTCTCTGGAAATGGTGGCGAAAAGTGAGGCCAATATGTTCCTTTATAGGGCTCACCCCCACAATTAGGGTTTCAATCTGAACCTAGTACGCCCAACATACACTACGGTACTCCTGGCGTACTAGGTAGCCTCCGCGTCAAGAACACGCTCGTTAGTATGCACAACGTACCCTCCAGTACGCCCAGTGTACTCAATTGCCATGAAATATTTCAAGGACTAAATTTGACAACTTAAGGAGAAGAAGAAGGGCGAAGGGGATAGACCTGATTTCGGGATGTTATAGAGACTTAGAAGTGTCTGTTTGGTTTCCCATTAAAATATGATTAAATGCTTATTAAGAAGCATTGAAAGGCATCTTTTTAGTATAAGGCTATTAGGGTGGCATTCGCTTCAACCACACTATGGAGCTTGATAGAAGACCGAAAGTTGGAGGAAGTACTTGTGAGACCAATTTAACCTACAAAACAAGTAGGTTTGAACATTTTTCAGTGATTTGGTGATATAGTAGAATTCTCAAAAACAAAAATAAACTAGATCTTTTTTGTAGAAAAGTCTTGGTGTTAGAAAATTTCATAAAGATCGCTAAAAAAATAAAAAGAGATTTCTTGGTACCTCCTACTAAAGTGGTTTCGTTAATACTTGGGTGAAAACTAGATCGTTTGATTTTTCACCGTCAATTCATTGTAGGTGTTGGTTTTTGGGTTTCACTTAGCACGTGGTGAAACGTAACTAAGATCATTAACACAGACGTTGTGTAACTGTAAACCTCAGTGGTAAGTTCTGAGAGTCTCAAGGGTTACATTCATGAAATGAAATATGATGGAGAAAAGTCTTGACGTGGCTAAAGAACCGAAAGTACCTCTACTATGCGAAAGTGACCAAGCAGATAACTCTTGACTCAATATGAGAAGAGTAAGGTAGCTTGTGAGTTAAGTGATTTTATCAGCCTAATTGGGAAGAATCGGTTTGTATATATCGAATCAGTAAGGCTTCACTTAAGGTCTTTGAGGCTTTGGACAACATACTACAACATGCTTCTAGGGACATGTAGCTAGTACAAAGAAAGAAAGTTATACCTCCTCCATCTCCATCGTGTGAAGTTTTCCATGAGCGTTTTAGTGCAAAGAAGTTAAAAATAAAAACTAAGCACGAAAAAAGAAATAAACAGAAAAGAATATATTTTTGCATTTTATGATTTTTCTGAAAAGAAAATAAAAACATAATTTATTTTGGATTTTATGAATGTTTCTGAAAAGAAATAAAAAACAGAAAAGAAAAAAATTTTGGATTTTATGAAAAGAAATGAAAAACATAAAATTATTTGAGGAAAGATATACATAGTGTACAAAATATAAAACCAAAATTTTAACTTAGAAGTAATGAAGCAAAATGAACCGAGCATTTGGTTCATTTCGGTTCCCGAAAAATCAGGAACAGAAATAGACCGAGCGTTCACTCTATTTCGCTTGTCCAATTTTAATGTGGCGAAAGTGATTTTGGTACTGATTCAGCTTCCATCATTCCAAAGCCTTGGAGTATTTTATTAAAACTTGCTTTAGGTAAGGATTTCCTGAAAATGTCAGCTAATTGATTACCGCATCGAACAAAGTGGATTTCAACGTTACCATCTTCTATGTGATCCTTGATGATGTGGTATCTCAGTGCTATATGTTTCGTTTTTGAGTGTTGCATTGGTTTGTGACATATTCGAATAGCGCTTTCTGAGTTACAATAGAAGAGAATTATAATCATGTTTAGGCCATAATCTCTAAGTTGACTTTGTATCCATATGACCTGTGAAGTGCAAGACGTTGCGGCGATGTATTCAACTTCGACTGTAGAAAGAGATATGAATGTTTGTTTCTTGGATTGCTAGCTAACGAGTTTTCCATCAAGGAATTGACACCCGCCAGTTCTGCTCTTTCAGTCTAGACCACATCCTCCAAGATCGGCATTAGAGAATGCTTGAACAAAGAAGCGTGATTTCGCACGGTACCAAAGACCGAGACACCAAGTTCGCTTCAAATACCTAAAGATATTTTTCACAGCACCATATGAGGTTCTCGTGGATTAGCTTGGAACCTAGCACAATAATAAACACAAAACATAATATCTTGTCTACTAGCTGTTGAGAACATTAGAGACCATATCATTTGATGATAGAGGGTCATATTAGCAGTTGGTTTCTCCAGAGATAGTGTTAGCTTCTTTCTGAATGCCATTGTAACCTTTACTTTATAATCTCCCATCATACCGAACTTCACCAGTAGAGTCTTCGTCTAAGCCTCCTGGTTAACGAATATGCCTTCTGCTCCCTGTCTTATGTTCAGTCCAAGGAAAAAGTTAATCAGACCCATTGAGCTCATCTCAAACTTAGTCTCCATCAACGTTTGGGATTCAACTATTAAGCTTGGATTCGTAGAGCCAAAAATGATGTCATCGACATAAATTTGGATGATCATTAGGTGTTCACTCTCTCTCTTGCGAAAGAAAGTTGGGTCAACCGAACCTTGTTTGAATTTAGATGTCTTTAGAAAGCAAGTTAGTAATTCATACCAGGCTCTCGGGGCTTACTTCAGACCGTAAACCGACTTGTCTGGAATATAGCAATGATCATGATACTTCTCGTTCACTAATCCAGGTGGTTGCTCAACGTACATGGTCTCTTCTAGTTCTCCATTCAAGAACGCACAGTTGACGTCCATTTGAAAATTTTGAAATTCTTGTGAGCAGCGTATGCCAGAAAGATCGGAACTGATTCTAACCTTGCTACATGAGCGAAGGTTTCTTTATAATCTATCCCTTCTTCCTGACAATATCCCTTAACCACTAGCCTTGCCTTTTTGCATATTACATTTTCTTCTTTGTCCATCTTGTTATGGAATACCCATTTTAAACCAACCACAAATGCATCCTTTGGTGTGGGAATCAATCTCTAGACTCGGTTTCGCTCAAACTCATTTAGCTCGTCTTGCACTTCCTGTACCCAATCAGAGTGATCAAGTGTATGTTTTCGGCTCAATCTTGGAAAAAAACGAATTAAACATACATAATTCTACTTGAGAGAATAAAGCAGTTTGCTTCGCTTTCAGTTGAGAGCGTCTAAGAACTCACTCATATGATTCACCAATTACTTGAGTTTTTAGACGATCTCGTGTCCATTGTGTGAGTGGAGGGTAATTTGGATCGTAAGCAAGATCCAATTCATCATTTACTTCTTCTTTAAATCCTGATTGAGTATCTTCATCATTTGTATTATGATGCCCCCCTCGAATGATGAAACAATTTCAACATCAGGTTTAGAATTCTCCCCCTCGATTGGACTTTCATGGTTCATTGTTGGAGATGGGTTCTTCCCATGGAAAGGCAAATCAGGTCGCTTTGACGTAGGTGAGCCCTGTTGGGTTTTAAGCAATCTAACACTTCCTAAGTGTGCATGCAACCCTAATAAACCTTGGATCTATGTTTTTCTAAATACATGCAAAATAATAATTTTCCAAGGTTTATAACCTATCTGACATGGCATGGGGAACATTTCAACATAAATGAGTTAGAAGAGATTACATACCTTTTGATGAGTTTGCTTCTTAGGAGTTTGAGGGCCAAGCACCAATAGTGTGAATGCCTCAAATGGAATCACAAAACACCACAAACTCTTGGAAAACTTTTAGAGAGTATACACACTTGTATAATTTCAGCCACACACAAGCTCACACACACTAGTTCACTAGTTGCCATTTCATGCTCCACAAGCATGCTTATATAGTGTGCATGGTTAGGGTGAAACCCTAATAACCCATGTCTTTTCCTTTCCAAGGATCCATGGGTTAAAAGCTCCATGGATCATCCATGGACTTCCATCCAAGCCTAGCCCATTAACAAATGATTGTTAGTCCACACCATATAAAATCAATAGCCCATAATCTAATTAGTCTTCTCTTTAATCTCTAAATTAATTCATAATTAATTTAAGACTAAAACTAATTAAATAACATAACTTCATATTAATATATTATAACTTATAATATATTAATAAACATATGTGTATAACTCTCATAAAATTGTCCATAAATAGTTTGGATGAGATGCAACCCAAATGGACCATGCCGGTCGGGTCAAGTATATATACCAAATAAGTTATGGACTTAGACACCTTATCCAACAGACTCCCACTTGGATAAGTCTAATAACTCTATTTGCCTATATAACTTCAGGAACCAACCAGCAATCGTAGCTCTCGAAAACTCCGTCGAACTATGAAGCGCCATTTTAAGACAAGTGATCATATAATCCTCTGTTCTCATGATATCAGCCGGACAAACACATGGAACTATGTCTTGCTTATTGTCTGGCAGTTGTTTCTCGATTTCCGATTTGTTTGAAAAAGAACTTCGTTGAACACATCAGTTTAGTTCTGACCGGGCCCGGTACATGGGTCAACACAAAATCATCGAGGGGCCCAGATATCGCTTCTATTTCTAGAAGGAACAGATAAACTTCGACTCATATGCTTGTTCTACTACTTGTTGAATTGTACACAAAGGCACGTTTTGTGACATCAAGTTACTGATGCGTTTACGTGCAATCAATGCACAACCAACTCATAGGTAACAACTCATATCTCTAGGTTTAAAGATTTATATGATATTATCGTCTCACGATCACTCGAGATAAATTCCATGAAGTGATACAAGTGAGCGTGGGTTTATACCAATACTCATAACTTATGAGTACTCATGAATGTTGCAGCAACCATTGCCATGTCTAAATACCTTTAGCCATCTACAAAACCAATTCATGACAATCTTGATTCATACCTACTTCCGACGTATGATCGATTGTGGAGGTTTGAATAAATTAATTATTCTGGAAGTCAAAACATGCAAAACTGAAACAATAGTAAATAATTGACAATGACAGTAACAGTTTTACTCATAAATAAATCACAAATTTTATTCATCATCAAACGTCGATTACATTTTACAAGTTTCAGGAAAACTATCTAATCTGTAAAACTAATATCATCCCTCAGCCCGATGCGCCTCGCATGCTGAAAATGCTTAACCCTCGTCAGTCCCTTCGTAAGGGAATCTACAGGATTCTCATCCGACGATATCCTCCTTGTCACGAGGAGTCCTTCTTCAATCTTGTGTCTTATGAAATGATATTTTCTATCAATGTGTCGGGATCTGCCATGATCTCTTGGTTCCTTGGCTAAGGCAACCGCACTATTGTTGTCACAGAAAATCTCCATAGGTTCCTTAATAGCTGGTACAACTCCAAGGTCTTCGCTGCTTCACTCGCTGCTATATACTCTGATTCACAAGTCGAATCAGCCACCATCTCCTGCTTGGAACTATTCCAAGAAATTGCCCCTCCATTTAAGGTAAAGATCCAGCCCGACTGAGAGCGGAAATTATCCCTGTCAGTCTGAAAGCTAGCATCACTATACCCTAATACTCTCAAGTCATCACTCCCACTAAGGGTAAGGACCCAATCCTTAGTCCTCCGCAGGTACTTGAGAATGTTCTTTACCGCGGTCCAGTGAGCCTTGCCAGGGTTCCCCTGATACCTGCTGATCATGCTCAAAGCAAATGCCACATCAGGGCGGGTACAAGTCATAGAATACATGATTGAGCCAACAGCGGAAGCATACGGTAGTTGGCTCATCTCAGCTATCTCTGCCTCTGTACTCGGACTCTGAGTCTTACTCAGTTTGGTATTGCTTTGGATCGGTAGATCTCCTTTCTTGGAATTCTCCATGTTGAACCCTTTCAACACCTTATCCAAGTATGTACTCTGACTAAGTCCAATTAGTCTTTTACTCTTTTCTCTTAATATCCTTATCCCTAGGATATAGGCAGCCTCCCCTAGGTCCTTCATAGCAAAGCACTTCCCAAGCCAGGACTTAACCTCCTGCAAGGTTGGGATGTCATTTCCTATAAGTAGTATGTCATCCACATACAGTACCAAGAAGCTAACTATACTCCCACTAGCTCTGACATACACGCAAGACTCATCTTCACTTTTCGAGAAGCCAAACTCTTTTATCTTCTCATCAAAACAATGACTCCAGCTACGAGATGCTTGTATTAATCCATAAATGGATTTCTCAAGCTTGCATACTCTATTAGGGTACTCTGCACTGACAAAACCCTCTGGCTGATTCATGTACACATCCTCAGCCAACTTTCCGTTAAGGAAAGCGGTTTTGACATCCATTTGCCATATTTCATAATCATGAAATGCTGCAATGGCTAGCATAACCCTAACAGACTTAATCTTTGCTACCGGCGAGAAGGTTTCATCATAATCAATACCTTGAGTTTGAGTAAAACCCTTTGCAACCAGTCGAGCCTTATAACTATGCACCTTTCCTTCCATGTCGGTCTTCTTCTTGAAGATCCATTTGCACCCGACTGTTTTACGGCCTGGTACATTGTCAACCAAGTTCCAAACTTGATTGTCATACATGGATTGCATCTCGCTGTCCATAGCCTCCTTCCATTTAGCAGACTCCGAGCCTGCCATGGCTTCCTTAACACTGCTAGGTTCATCTAAATTTACTAGTGTACTATCACTGATAAACGTATTACCTTCCGTAGTAATATGAAAGCCATAATAAAGTCAAGGTGTGTTCCTAACCCGTGTGGAACGCCTCGGAGGTACAGACATGTCAGCTTGCTCAACAGGAGTTTCCTCCTCAGGTTGATTACTAGTGTCTGAGGTTCCTTCACCAATTCCTTCTTGAATTTCTTCAAGATCAATTTGCCTCCCACTGTCTCCTTGGCTTATAAATTCTCTCTCACGAAAGACCCCTCTTCTTGCTACAAAGACCACATTCTCACTGGGTCTGTAGAAGAGGCAACCGAAGGATTTCTGTGGGTAGCCGATGAAAATACAGCTTTCACTTCGGGGTTCGAGCTTATCATGAGTCTCACGCCTCACGAAAGCCTCGCAACCCCAAATCTTGATGTGGTCTAAATTGGGAACCTTCCCAGTCCACATCTCATGAGGTGTTTTGGTAACCTTCTTTGTAGGGACTAAATTAAGGATATGGGCTGCAGTCTCTAAGGCGTACCCCCAAAAAGAGATTGGTAACGAAACTCGACTCATCATAGAGCGAACGATGTTCAACAAGGTTCGATTACGCCTCTCAGCTACACCATTCAGCTGTGGTGTCCTGGGAGGAGTCAATTGTGAGACAATCCCACACTCCTTAAGATAGTCAAGGAACTCGGTACTAAGATACTCACCACCTCGATCGGATCGAAGCATCATAATGTTCCTGCCCAATTGATTTTCTACTTCCTGTTTGAATTCCTTAAACCTTTCAAAGGTTTCTGACTTATGTTTGATTAAGTAGACATACCCATATCTACTAAAATCATCAATAAAAGTCACATAATACCGATTAGCATCCCTTGTGGCGGTTTTGAATGGCCCACATACATCAGTATGTATCAGGTCCAACAAACCTTCACCCCTCTCACAAGTTCCAGTGAAGGGTGATTTTGTCATCTTTCCAAGTAGACAAGATTCACAACTATCATCCGATTTAAGGTCGAATGATTCCAAGACTCCACTCTTTTGGAGTTGGCCTATGCGTTTCTTGTTTACATGTCCAAGACGACAATGCCACAAAGATGCTTTATCTAGGCTAGTAGAAGAATCAATATACAACACATTATTTCCTAAGTTGTCTACAATCGACACAGTTTCATACACACCATCACAAGGTAATGCTTTAAAATAAAACACATTATTATAGAAAGCATTAATACCACCACATTCATTATCAAACGAAAAAGTAAAACCTTGTTTGTACAAAGCATGAAAAGAAATAATATTCCTCGCCATATCAGATGAGTACACACATTTATTCAAATCTAATTTTAACCCATTATTAAGAAACAAAGTATAAACTCCAATCTTGGAAACAGGTGAAGCCTTCCTATTTCCCATGATTAAGTTTATCTTCCCGTGCTTCACATCCTCACTTCTTCTTAGGCCCTGCAAATCAGAACATATGTGAATACCATATCCTGTATCAAGCACCCAAGAGTTAGAATATGTTGAGTAATTAGACAATATAGTGTAAATACCTGCATGGGTGGGTTTTACTTTCCCATCCTTTAGATCCTGCAAGTACTTAGGGTAGTTTCGCTTCCAGTGTGCCTTTTCATGGCAATAAAAGCATTCAGCATCCTTGGGAATGGCAGAAGGAGTGACATAACCGCTCTTGGTCTTCGATGAGGAGCCTGCAAGAGACTTTCCCTTGGTACCCTTCGAAGGGTGCTTCCTCTTTTTCCCTTTGCCTTTCCCGATAGCTAAAATTGGGGTAGATGTTGGAGTAGGAGTAGTAGAGGTAACAACCGCCTTGCCCTTAAGACCGGATTCAGCGGTCTTCAAGAGTCCTTGAAGCTTGTTGAGGGTAACTTCCTCCTTGTTCATATGGTATGTCATACGAAAATGATCATAACAAGAAGGTAAGGAGTGCAAAATGATGTCAATTGCCAACTCCTCAGGGATGTTAACATTCAGCTTCAGCAAACGGTCCACATACCTTTGCATCTATTGCATGTGAGCCGTGACGGAATCACCGTCCTTCATGCGGGTAGTTATTATGAAGGAGATTATTTCATACCGCTCCTGATGAGCACTCTGATGGTACCGTTCCATCAAGTCCTGGTGCATCTCAAAAGGGTAGTAATCTTCATAAGACTTTTGGAGCTCGGCTGTCATCATGGCCATCATAATACATGCCACCTTAGTAGCATCTCTCTCATGAGTCCTGAATTCAGCGATCTCCTCAGGAGTAGCAGTAGACTCATCAAGTTCTTTTAACTCCTTATCGAGGACATATTCCTTGTCCTCATAACGAGTAACCATCCTGATGTTCCTAATCCAATCCATGAAGTTGGAACCATCAAAGATGACCCTCCCACAAAGATTCATGAGAAAGAAAGAACTAGTTGGGTTAGAGCCTGAAGCATTAGTGTTGGAAGACATCTGAAAGAAGAAAGCAAGTTGAGATTAGATATATAGGATCCTTAATAAGACACCCAAATGTAATATTAAGGCTAGGACCCAATCACAATATATTATACTTAGAAGAGGGATGCCGTAATCTAAGTAATAATATATTTGAAAGGTAGGCAAATGACGATTCACCAATTTCCACCATGAAATTCCTAGATTCTTTTGAGATTCATTGAACTTTTCAATGGCATGTTTCAATCTCGATTGTGCCCTTCATGTTTTGTGACTAGGATGCCGAGGATCACAAAACAAGGTGTGAATAACCATGCTAATTCACTTGTTACCCTTAATATTATCACCTAATCAATGTGCCGGTTAACCACACACGCTCCATTGATCTATGACAAACATCAAGTCACTCTTCGTGATCCTTACTAGTCCATGTTAGTGTGCCGGTTAACCACACACGCTCCACCAACGACTTGGTAAGGTACAAAGTGTGATTTCCCTGGACTAGCACCATGTTCACATTTTTCCTAAAATAACTAAGATTGGGAATTAAAAGGTTTAGTTACTTTATAATAATCATTATACTTTTATTGAGGATTTAAAGTCATTGTCCTACCCGTTCGGCTAACGACCCTCCACCAGTCAAGCAAGCGGTGGGTGAGAATGGACACCCATTAAGTCACCATTTTATAGGCAACAACCTTATACCCACCTTATAGACCGGCTTCGTGAATGAGGCCTACTAACGGTAGAACGACTTATTCTTATACATATATATAATAATTAACCATTAATGTTACAAGTAGTATAAGGGTTGAATTTTAACTATTAAAAGTCTAAGGGTTGGAATTAAAGTTTATTAAAGAGTGTGAAACTTTACAAATTCCAAAACTTGAGGACAAGTTTTGTAACTGTCCAAAACTTTTCATTTCATAACTTATGAATTTAAGGTTCATAAAAATGAAGACTCTTCACTTTCATGTAACTTATGTGTTTAAATGTGTGTTAAAGAAAGTGACCTTTGGATATCCATAACTTGAGGACAAATTATGGATTCCATTAAAACACATAAATGATCAAGAATTAATTCTAAACAATTCAGCAAATAATTCCTATCATCTTCTAAATTTATAAGAACATGAACATGATCATCAAAATTTCAAGAATTATATGAACACATAAAATCATGGAATTTTGATATATGCTATTGGAAATGGATTAGAACAACCATTACACCAACTGAAACAAGTTTTAAAACACCAAAACAGTTTAGGGTAATGTTTCTAGTCCATTTCCAGCAGCTAAAGTCGAAAATATGCACTCTGTCGATCCTACTCGTCGAGTGCATGAACCTACTCGGCGAGTAGGTTGAAGATACACATGGACTCGGCAAGTCCTTCCATGGACTCGGCGAGTTCATCAGTCAGACAGCAAGTTTTTCGACTTTTTCAACTATTTTGCATCAAGTATCAAACAAGCAAGCCTAGGCTCTGATACCACTGTTGGGTTTTGAGCAATCTAACACTTCCTAAGTGTGCATGCAACCCTAATAAACCTTGGATCTATGTTTGTCTAAATACATGCAAAATAATAATTTTCCAAGGTTTATAACCTATCTAACATGGCATGGGGAACATTTCAACATAAAAGAGTTAGAAGAGATTACATACCTTTTGATGAGTTTGGTTCTTAGGAGTTTGAGGGCCAAGCACCAATAGTGTGAATGCCTCAAATGGAATCACAAAACACCACAAACTCTTGGAAAACTTTTAGAGAGTATACACACTTGTATAATTTCGGCCACACACAAGCTCACACACACTAGTTCACTAGTTTCCATTTTATGCTCCATAAGCATGCTTATATAGTGTGCATGGTTAGGGTGAAACCCTAATAACCCATGTCTTTTCCTTTCCAAGGATCCATGGGTTAAAAGCTCCATGGATCATCCAAGGACTTCTATCCAAGCCTAGCCCATTAACAAATGAGTGTTAGCCCACACCATATAAAATCAATAGCCCATAATCTAATTAGTCTTCCTTTTAATCTCTAAATTAATTCATAATTAATTTAAGACTAAAACTAATTAAATAACATAACTTCATATTAATATATTATAACTTATAATATATTAATAAACATATGTGTATAACTCTCATAAAATTATCCATAAATAGTTTGGATGAGATGCAACCCAAATGGACCATGCCGGTCGGGTCAAGTATATACCAAATAAGTTATGGACTTAGACACCTTATCCAACAAGCCCTCCCCTGGAATGTGTAGCATCTATGTGTAGGTTCGCTTGAGCTTTGAGGTTTGCTTTGAACTTAAGGTTCGCTTTCCATGGCTTTTGCAGCTTCGTTGTATATCTTTTTCAAGTTATCAACCTTATTATCATCCGCTTTCGCTTTAGAGAGAATGGAATTCTCCGGTTCGTCAAACAACAACATGTACTCTTCAAACATATTGGATATTGGAACTGAGATTTGACCTATTTTAGGAAAGATTTCATTCATTGGTCCTTTTCTTGACGGGAGTTTCTTCATGTAATTATCATCAAATGTGACATAATAGGATTCCTCGATTTTCTTTGTATGTTTATTCAGAACACTATATGCCTTTGAAGTGAGCGAGTAACCAAGAAAAAGCCCTTCATCTGCCTTTACATCAAACTTTATTCGATTCTATTTAGAGTTAAAAATGAAGCACCTGGATCCGAAAACATGGAAAAACTTGACATATGGCTTGCGATTATTCAAAATTTCATACGGAGTGATGGAAAATCGCTTATTGAGGAAGCACCGGTTCTAGGTATAGCAGGCAGCTGCAATCGCATCAGCCCAGAAGTACAAAGGTAGAGAAGCGGAGCTAAGCATGGTTTGGGCGGCTTCACACAATGAACGGTTTTGCCTTTCAACTACATCATTTTGTTGTGGAGTATAGGGAGCAGAGAAGTTGTGAGACACTCCCTTTTTAGCAACAAATTCTTCAACCTCTTGGTTTTTGAATTCCAACCCGTTGTCACTTCGGACAATTCTAACCACCTTTTGCATTTGAAGCTCCAGTTGCTTTATAAAGTTTTTGAGCTTAGGAGTCGCCTCTGATTTCTGTTTAAGAGAGAAAACCCAGCTGAAATGTGAAAAATCATCAACTATTACAAGAATGTACTTACTACTGCCAATACTTTCTATAGCCGATGGACCGCATAGATCGATGTGTATAAGCTCAAGAGGTTCGATGATCTTTGTGTTAACACGTGTGGGATGACTCTTCCGGTTTACCTTTCCCATTTTGCATGAAGCACACAAATGTTCCTTGTCAAACTTTAGAAGTGGTAGTCCTTGTACATGATTACCAAGAACTAGCTTCTTGATGTCTTTGAAGTTATGGTGCGAGAGTCTTCGATGCCATATCCAACTTTCATCAGAATGAGATTTCGTTAGAAGACATACAACAGACTTCCCTCGTATCGAGTTTAGATTTAATGGATACATTTCACCTTTGCACTGGGACGTCAATAGAAGTGTCTTAGTTTTCTTTTCAATGATCTCAGATCCTTCATCATCAAATGAGACCTTCAGGCCAATCCCCACAACCAATTTCACGACACTTATGAGATTTTGTTGCAATCCTTCCACATAGGCGACTTTTCGAATCGAAAAATATTCGTTCGTGATTATTCCATAGCCTTTTATTGTGCCAAATGAGTTGTTTCCGTACTTGACACAACCACCATTTTTTAGTGCCCGAAACTCCCTCAGCTCTTCCCATCTTCCTGTCATGTGACATGAGCAGGCACTATCAATACACCATTCATTGTCGAACTGCTCGTCGATGATAACCTGCAAAAATCAAGCAGATTTAGGAACCCAAAGTTGTTTTGGTCCATGTGAGCCTTTTACAGAATAGGGAATAGCAAAAGAAAGATCAACCAAATATGTTCGTTTTATTAATGTGGTTTCGTCTTTCCTTTTGATGGTGCAAACCTTAATTTTGTTAGCTTTCGTTTTGTTCGAATCAGGTTGGGGAATTTTATTTTTATTCTTAACAAACTTTTTCTCTTTTTTCCTAGTGTTAGCTGTCGTATTCTTCGTTTGCGTTTCGTATTCTGAGATGAGCTTTCCTTTTCCCTTGACATTCTTGTTAGGATTTTGTTTTGGTTGATAATGAGGAGGATCGGATATAGGATCGAAACTGGTCTTTCGGTTCTTCTCATTGCTAGATTTGGGACCGAAACTGCTTCTTCGGTTCGTCTGGCTGCAACATTGGCAGTGAGTGCATGGATCAAAGTTACACTTTGATCATTCTTTCTCCTTGAGACTGGAGGACTTTTCTGTGCGAACATAATTGGAGTTTTGGGATTGCCAAAACTACTTCCTTTCATTGAGATTCTTTTGATATCTCCTGTTTCGCTGACGTTTCTGTTTTGACAGTTGCTTTTAAGACTTGTGAATGTTTACATCAAAGCTCATAGGCTTATTGAGTGGTTCTGCCATGTATTTGCTATTAGCTCTCCATGAAGTTCTCTCTGATAAACTGACAGTTACATATGCATTGTCAATTGGGTCGGACCAGAAATATACATCATAGCCACCAGCGTTGTCTTCGTTTACCAAGGCTGTAAGTTCGGTTGTGTGTTTCAGAGTAACTCCTGTTGTGGCGTATACCTCATTTGGTATTGTTTGTACCTTTTGATATACCACAACCTTCTCTTTCAAAACTTTGGATTTATCTTTAGATATCCAAGCGAACTCAACTAAATTTTCAAATATAAGACCTTTGGTAGGTTCGGTTTTGCTTTTGACAAATTTTGAACAGTCAACTTCATCCTCTATAGATATTTCACTCAAATCGCTATCCTCGTCAAATTCAGAAGTGTTTTCCACATTTATCTTGTTTTCTGAACTCAAATTGGTACTCCATGAGTCATATTTCTGCATGGTTTCGGTCTTGATTTTTAATTTATCGTTTTTGTCCAATAGGTTTTTAAGTATGTCCTTATGGTCTTTGGACTTAATAAAGGGCTCGATTTTGTCCAGACCAGTCCTGTAGGTGCCAGAAATTTCATCTGAAGAAGCAATAGATTCACAATTATAACCATCAACATCGACTTCATCCTCCTTTAAGTCCAACAAGGGCAAAATCTTTTTATGAATCTTTTTACCGATCTCATAATCTATATGCAATTGAGTAATATTAGTATATAAGTGTTTAGTAATCAATCAAAGAATATTTCTTTGTTTCAAAAGCTTCAAATTATCACGTTGCAACTAAATCATTTCATCTTTTTGCCTAACTAACTCTACTTCCTTGTTCTCTATCCACATCCTTCTTTCCTCACTCTTGGAAGACACCCTGCCGAGTTGATCAGTTAGGTTAGAATTTGCTAGGCGATTTGTTTTAGACTACCACTTAAACTAGAAAACTTGAATTTTAATTCGATTAATTCCTTTTCATAGTTCGTGACTGGCATTTTTAGTTATTCAGAATTGATTGAACCTTCTTGATCAACTGATCGCATTCGTTGATCTACTCATCCATCGGTTTGGCAGCGAAGCACCTGTCTTCTCTTTCCTTTTCCTCCTTACATCTGCCATCGATTGTGTAGCCTCTCATTTGTGACACTCCGACAGTCGCCATCAAACATCTTCCAGCAAACTCAGAGTTATCTTCCTTTGCCACAAAATCCCTGCCATGAGTGGGCTTGCAAACTTCTTCATCTTCGGCGTCTGTAGACCAGACTTCAATGCCTCCAAACCCATCATCAACTATGTTTCCCTGCAAAATTAAAGCATTCATTGTATTGTTAGCAGTCATTTTCTTCTTGATCTCTTCCAGTTTATGCAAATGGTATGCTTCATCATCTTCACCCTCATTCTTTTCGGATAGCTTCTTCAAAACATAATCTTTAGCAAAATGATTTTTGCCCCGACAAAAGTGACAATCATATCCAGAGTCACCCACCAACTTGTTCTCCTTCTTTACTTCTTCTTGCTGAGGAGCGTTTTTAACCTTTTCCTTCGCCTTTTTAGAACTATAGCTCCCTTGCCAGTTTCGGTTCATGGAGGTAGGGAACTTTTTGCGAGCAAACTTCTTGGTATTAGAGACCATTAATGCATATTCTTCATTTGTCAGACCATATTCAGAAAGATCCAACTCTTCTCCTTCTTCAGCCATGCTCTTGCCCTTTGAGAGAAGGGCCAAAGATCCAATACTAGACACCACATTCGTTTCCTTAGTCACAATACTTTCATGTGACTTGAGTATTCCCACAAGCTTCTCTAGCAAATAGGTTTTGACCTATTCACGAGCTTTTACAGTTGAAACCACCACCATCCATTCGGGTCTCAGGCCATTCATAAAAGTGACCTACTCGATTACCTCTCTTCCAATTCCAAGCTTGAAAATCTTGCTGAGAAGATGATTGAAACGATCAAACGCCTGAATGAGTTTTTCTTCTGGATTTTGCTTGAAGTCACCGAACTCAGAGTGAAAAAGACTTTGTATTGAATACTCTAGACCCTCATCTGTAGAATATAGCTCCTTAAGCCTATCCCATATTTGTTTTGCTGTTGTGCACGAACTAACCAGAAGAAAAGTATCAGATTGTAAGGAAAATATGATCATCCTCATAGCTTTGATGTTGCTCATCAGTTTGTCCTTCTCATCTTGAGGAACTTTCTCTACGTCAATCATAAGCTGATTGTATGCCTTTTGCGTCTTGATGGTTATCTTCGTTCCAGAATGAACAAACGGTCCCAAGGTAATCGCCTCCGAGATTAGATACCCATTTTCCTCTAAACCAAGAACATAGTCGTCAAAGTGATGCGTCCAAAATTCATAATCATGAGTGTATAAAATCGGGATTCTCGTTGTAGATCTGATACTGTTGAATTTGTTGATGGGGTTTGAATGAGAGTCGTCGTGTGTTACACCCCCAAACCAGAACGACGAAAACATTCGGGGGCGGAGGACGTCATGTATTGTATCACAACAAATGTAAAATAGTAAAACAAGGAACAACATCCATTGCATTAATATTAAAGTGTTTACATTGTATTCAAATTACACATGATAGACTCCAAAAGTAAATAACAAAACAAAGACTTAACATTACTATGCTCCGTCTTCACAGAATCTGCGCATGTACCTGTCTACTGTTTATCCTAAGAATACAAGCGATTTTGAAAGTGTATAGACATTTAAGTTGGTGAGTTCATAAGCATTTTTGTGTTAGAAAGGGTACATTCTTTATTCTTTGAAAGTGTTATGGTGTTTCTCCAGAAAATCCTATATTATCTTATCATTTGAATGGAATGTAGTCTTAGAAACTTAAGACAAAAATTGTATAAGTTCTTTTACTTAAATAATGAAGCTTTGAATAGAAAACCTTATTTATTTCCAAAAAGTGAATTTGTAAATCGCTCACTAGTAACATGATGATGTTTGTCCCGGGAAAATCGTATATTTTTCCATGAGTTGAGTTGTAGTCTAATATGAACCAAGACCGAAAAGTGTATGTAAATATGTCATACTTAGCTTGAACAACTGATAGTTTTATTATCAGATAAAACTAGTTGAAAATGTGCTCACTCTAGATTCTGAACGTGTTAATAATACCATACTAGGATTTCTTAATACAAACGAGTTATATAAAAAAAATATAACAAAAAAGATTCTACTCCTTAAGTTCATTTGAGAAGCATATTAGTACGTGCATGAGTCATTGTCTCAGCGTGCGAGTTCTTATAACCATACTAGACGTCAGTACCGATGTATAGATCTATACACAAGTATCACACTCTCCCTCCAAGAGACTCTGGTTATAAGTGGGGACTTTTGTTGGGTACTAGGCAATGCCATGGTCTCACAAAATGTAATGCTAACAACGAGTTCACGAGAAATACGGTGAAAAACCTTTTAGTAAATGAAAATACTGATGAGATTAAAACTTAATCTTGAAGATCGATTAGATCTTCAACAGGTAAATAAATATTAAACAGCAAGAACACAAAATAAAGAACAACTCAAGAATGAATCAAATGTGTCGAATGATTATAAAATAACCCTCAGAAGAGCTCGATCAAGAACATCAACTGTAGAAGGTTAGAGGTTTACAAGAACGATAAAGAAATCTGTAAAGCTATCGTAATGATCGTTATTCTCTAAATCGTTTTCTATCGTTAACCTAATATGCATGCAAGCATATACTTATATAGTAAACCTAGCAAGCTCACTGTTGGACAGGCCCAAACCGGAGCACAAAACAATTGGACTAACAGCCGAGCCCAAAGACGCAACACTTAAACAAATCTTCAACCCAACAATCTTCCCCTTTGCGTCAATTGGAGCGAGATCTTCACTTGTTACTTGGGCCAGCAGCAGCACCTGGTACCTTCTTCTTGACAGTCTGAAACAGACGAGAGATAAGAGCAAGTATCGTCTGTCTGAATCTGATGTACCATTGGATCTTGTCGTTGATGTACTTGACATCGTCTGCTGCATTCTCTTTACATCGACGGATGATCGACAGAACATGCTCAAGACAAGCATTGGTGTAAAGATGTTTATCCGCTAAAGCAAAGAGACATTTCTGTCCTTCTGCTCTAATGAACATGACCGAATTACGCCTCGGGTCGATCTTGCCCATCTTCATTTGATTGAGATCACTGGCCGATCCCACAGGAGCTATCTTCGGTTTCTTCTTGAAGACTGTGGCAATCTCTGATCCATTAAGGCGACCTCCATGATGTAACAAACAATCATCCTTTTGAGATGGTCTATGATTGGACCATATTCAGCTTCATTCGTCAAGAGGATGTTGTGCAAAACGATCCAATCATGAGGGTTTAGGTTCGGTAGATCTGCTAAGGATATAAGATGTTCGGTTCTAGCAGACCCTCTAATCACCCTGAACCGAACGTTGATGAATCTCCCTTCGGTATAAGGCTTCAAAACCCGAACGTTAACGATCTTCTGAGCGCTCCATGTTTGATACTGTGGTTGAGCAGCCTTCAGATAGAATTCGATTAACTCCCTATCGACCTCAGGATTTGGATGAGGGACTTAAAAAATGTTGGAGAAGGCGTGGAAGATAAACGGCTTTCGAGTCAACGGCATATCGAACTGCGAATCGACAGAATTATTGCAGTCGAAGGAGATCACCGGTTCGAGCCATAGGATGCTAGGAGTATCTATGGCCTCCTTTATCATTCTCTCCCGAGTCCAGGCAGGGAAAAGAGTCTTCCTGCTCTCAAGGAGATCGTGGGCTTCTTTCTTCTTGCGTTCGGCTTCTTCAGCCTCTCGCGCCACACGAATGTTGTCATTTTCCACATTGCGACTGTTTTTGCGTTTAAGCAAGTCAACAATGGTTTCCTTATCGTCTTCATCTTCTTCCTCAGCTATGTTCTTTCCTTTATCCTTCACACCCGAACCCAATGTTTGACCAGTCGGAGGTGGTTCGGTTGTGTGAGTAGCTTTGGAGGAAGGAGGTGGTTTCGATCCGGACTTCCCTTCTCCCCCTTGTTTCGGATTGGACACGAAACTAGGTAGGCATTCGATTTTGCTGAGAAGGTCCATGGCAGGAGTAAGTTTTTCCACAAGGGTGCGCCTCACCGAATGATTGAGAATGGGATCGTGTGCTTCCAGGATGTTGGATAGGGCAGCGTGTACATCCGAAACACAAGTTTTTATAACCTCCCGTTCGGATCGAAGAGCTTCAATCTGTTGCTGAGAGTTTGAAAGCTGAGTGCTCTTGACCTTGAGGGCGGTGGTTTTACTTGCCAGAACGTCCATTAATGAGTTTTTGGCAGCGAGATCCTCTTGATGTTTAGCGAGGCGCTGGTCAATGGAGGCACGAAGGGCTGAGTTGTCGTCGCTGATGGATTGGCGAAGGGAAGCGAACGACTGTAACTCCGTTGAGACGAACTTGGCCAATTGTTGAACGATTGGTTCCAAAGTTGTCTTTGTAGCATCAGCGCTCTCCTGTAAGGACTTCAACAGGGAAGAGGCTTCAGTGAATAGTTTATCGACTTTTGCGGTCGCAGCCTCACAAGCTTTTGTGGAGGCGTCTATTGCTGCAGTGGCGGAGGCGACAGAATCATGCTGAGCCCTGGAGAAGGCATCAACAATCTTCTGAAGAGCGGCTTCAGAGAGAGAGGACTGAGTGTTGGAGGATGAAGCAAGGAGCAAGTCAACCTTCTCGTTTAGCTCCTTAAGATGCTTCTTTGTTATTGGAACATCGTCCTCGTCGTCAGAGGCATGATCTAGAGATGTTGGGGGTGGAGAATTTGGGGGTGTGGTAGTTTGTGTAGGTTCAGGTTGAGTGTGGGTGGGGGTAGTTTCGGGTGGTGGTTGAGTATGGGTAGGTTCGGTTGTATGCTGGGTTTCGGTTGTATGAGAAGGTTCGGTTACAGGTGGTGTTTTGGTTGTATGGGTTGCATCGGTGTGAACCCCCGTATCAGATACGTTGGTTGTAACCTTTGCAGTTGTTGTAGTGGTATCTGTGAAAATGGGTGGTGGTATAGGGAAAGAGGTTTTAGGAATGGAGGTAGTGGGGTTTATGGTGGAAATGGAAGTAGGGATTGTTTGAGTAGGAGAGGGAATGGGTGAGACATGAATTTCCATGTCTGGGGTAGGTGATTAGGGTGGGGTGTTGCCTCTTGGAGGGGTTTCGCCTCTTTGAGAGCCGTCCAAACCCGAACGCTCGCCTTTTGAGTCACTCGAAGAGGAAGCGATGAGAAGCTTTCGCTTCGGTTGAGTCTTCCTTCTCTTCGGCTGCGGGGACTGTGCAGGTTTGGTTGGTTTCCTCTTCCTGGGAGAAGGACCTTTAGGAGCTTTGGTCACTTGCTTCCCTTTAACTGCCTTTTTGCCCCTATTAACAGGCTTGTCAGCATCGTGGATGGACTTTAGCATTTCCGCTGTAAGTTGCCTAGGTCCAGTCGCCTTGAACTCCTTAATCGTCCGGATGAGCCTGCTGTCAGATGGAACATCGCCATACATTGTCTCCGGAATGGAGCCAATGAAAGAAAACTTGGATGCATCAGAGACGATGATCTTCGTGGTATGAAAAGTACCGATCGAAGACATCGATGCACCAGCAGCAGTTGGGACATCAAATTTATCCATCGCCCATTTGGTAATGAGAATCCAGAACCAGGCATACGACACCTCAGAATGTCGTGATGAAGAAGAGAGGCTCTGGATGAGTTGTTGCCAGAGAACAGACCCGTAGTCAAGATTGACCCCGTTGTAAACGCCATACATAATCGACAAGAACAGTCGACTGGAACCATCGGATCCTGATCTCCGTTCAGATAAGCCCTTGAAGAGGACTGTAAACATGCCGTTCCACTGTGGCAGCAAGCAGGATTTCTTAAACTTCGCGATAGAGGTGAGCGCCTCCATATACCCCATATTGTAAAACATGTTGTAAAGATGCCCAATCGGAATCGTCTCCGGATTAATTCTTGAAGGGTCAGCAGCAAACCCTAGCAAAGTACAGAATCGTTGTCTAGAAATGGAGGTCTTGTGATCAGAAACCTCGAAGAACACCCTCTCGACTGCTTTATCGTAATGTGCAGTTGCATACACCTGCGATAGGAGCTCCATGGGCACAGACTCAACCCTAGAAAGTGCAGGAGCAATTTGTGAGTACTTCAGGCACTCGATGATCGGCGACATATAAGAATCATACGCCAGAGGGTTTAGGTCAATCACCAAACACTGGTGAGGGCGAATGGGAAGGATGTGTGATGTGGCATGGACTGAGGATGATTCTGCCATTGTTGAAGGTAGGAAGAAGAAGATGAACAGTAAAGCTTTTGAGAGTTTTTGCTCTCTTGGAAATTCGGATGCAGTAAAGAGGTAAATGGGAGTGGAGACTGCCTTTTATAGTGGGTGAAAGGAGAGTGAAAAATCGGTTCAAATCTTCTATGGAAATACGAAAAGGTTTTCCGGAATGACAGATGCGTGACAGTTAAGGCATGCGATGATCACGTAGGAGAGAGAGTGTCAGATTCCTAGGAACACGCCGCCCAACAAGCGCCGTTTCAGAAGAAACCGTTTCAAATCCACACGCGCCTTGAAGTGCCAGAGAGGAACCGCTTGAAATTCGCACACGCGTCCATTATGTCAGTAAAAGAATGGGCGTTTCAAATTCACATGCGTCCCTGTTTAACCGTCGTTTGAAATTTAATCCTTTGATCTCCCGCCGGAGTCAGCAACCCTTCATCTTATCTTTGAAATGGCATCTTTTGAATTACTTTCCCACATGGATGATTTTTGACCACAACTCGACAATTAACCACCAACGGAATAATACAGCCTGTAATTATTAGTACCAGAATATTGGAAAATCAAAGATTTTCGTGCTAAGAGTGTAAAAAAGAAAAGAAATAAAGCAACTCTATTTAGGAATAAATGTGATGTCAATAATGACACGAAACAAATGATCCCGGGCACGAATCTCTTCCATCAAGATCAAGAGAGACCTTAAAGTGTTTATGTGGATTCCCTTTGAATGATGATCAAACACTTATTAATAAATGTTGAAAGGCTTCTTTTAATTAGGCTACGTAAGGGTGGCTTTCGCTTTGAGGCAACAATTCTAATCTTGAAATAAGAAAGAAAGTGATCAAAGTACTTGTGAGACCGGTGTAGTCTGTTGAACAAGTAGGTAGGAATTAATTTTAAATTGGCTTTGAAAAAAATATAAAATCTCAAAAAAAATAAAAACTGGATCCCAAGGGAAGAAATGTTATGGTGTTTAACAATTTCATAGGAATCACACAAAATAAAATTTGAGATTTCATCAAGGTACATCCGTCAATTCTTTGGTGAAAACTTGAGCAAATTAATTGTTCACCCTCAATTCAGATTTGGTGTTGAATTTTGGGTTTCACTCAGCTCGTAGTGGCACGAAACTAAGATCATAAACACAGTTGTTGTGTAACCATTAACCTCAGTGGTAATTTCTGAGAGTCTCAAGGGTTACGTTGATGAAACGAATGTAATGGAGAAATGTAATGGAGATGGTGTAAGAAATTAAAGTACCTCTGCTGCGAAAATAAGGACCAAGCAGAAAACTCTTATCTCATGTGAGAAGAGAGTGAGGTAGCTCACGATTAGAATAAATGTGATAGCCTAATTGAGAAGACAAGGTTTGTTTATACCAAGTCATTAAGGCGATTATTCAGAATCTTATGAGGCTTGGGACACATACAGCAGCATGCTTCTAGGGACACTTAAGTAATCCAACAATTATATCCCCCTAAACGAACGAACACATAAATAAAATAAGAAAATATTTTTGGAGTTTTTGATATATATAAAAAAAATAAAAGAAAAGAAAATAATAATAAAAAAAATAAGCAAGAAAAAAAAATAAGACTTAGAAAGAGTAAAAAAAACTTTGAAAAAATTTGGTAACCGAACCCGAACGTTCGTTTGGTTTCGGTTGAGAAAAATTTGAAAAACCGAACCCGAGTGTTCGGTTGGTTTCGGTTGCAGAAAATTTTGAAAAACCGAACCTGAGCGTTCGGTTGGTTTCGGTTGCAGAAAATTTTGAAAAACTGAACCCGAGCGTTCGGTTGGTTTCGGTTAAAGAAAATTTTGAAAAACCGAACCCGAGCGTTCGGTTGGTTTTGGTTAAAGAAAATTTTGAAAAACCGAACCCAAACCTTCGGTAGGTTTCGGTTTTGGAAAATTTTGAGAAACCGAACTCGAACCTTCGGTAGGTTTCGGTTTTGGAAAATTTTAGAAAACCAAGAAATTGAGGCATGCAATCAAAAAATACTTTTGACAATAAGAGAAACAACTTTGTACAAGAAATATACAACCAAGAAAACTACCTTTGTGGTGATGAGCGAGTCAGATGATTTAACCGAACCTGAACGTTCGGTCAATTTCGCTTCTTACGTTTGAGGTTGAGAGATAGTTTGAGGTACTGACTCTGATTCCATCATACCTAGCCCTTGTAAAATTCTGTTGAATGATGCTTCAGGAAGAGCTTTGGTAAAGACGTCAGCTAGTTGATCAGTGGTGCGAACAAAGTGTACTTCAACGTTTCCATCTTCCACATGATCTTTGATGAAGTGATACCTCAGTGCTATGTGTTTGGTTTTAGAGTGTTGCACTGGGTTATGACAGATCCTAATTGCACTTTCAGAGTCACAATATAGTGGGATCTTCTTCATATTGAGTCCATAGTCTCGAAGTTGACTCTGGATCCAAATCTGTTGACAGGTGCAGGATGCAGCGGCTAGGTATTCAGCTTCGGCAGTAGACAACGACACCCACGTTTGTTTCTTTGATTGCCAGCTAACCAACTTCCTGTCAAGGAATTGACAGCCGCCAGTGGTGCTTTTTCTGTCGAGTCCACATCCTCCAAGGTCTGCATCTGAGTAGGCTTGAACGAAGAAGCCTGAGTTGGAAGGATACCATAGACCTAAGGAGGTGGTTCGCTTGAGATAGCGTAGAATGTTCTTCACTGCAAGCATGTGAGGTTCGCGTGGGTTTGCCTGAAATCTAGCACAGTAACACATAGAAAACATGATGTCAGGCCTGCTAGCAGTAAGATACATTAATGAGCCTATCATTTGTCGATAGAGCGTGATGTCAACAGTTGGTTTGTCTAGGGATCGAGTTAGCTTGGTGCCGAATGCCATTGGGACTTTGACTTTGGAATCTCCCATCATACCAAACTTTGCTAGGAGAGTCTTCGTGTAAGCTTCCTGATTGATAAAGATGCCTTCGGGTCCCTGTCTAATATTTAAACCAAGGAAAAAGTTAATAGGACCCATTGAGCTCATTTCAAATTTAGTCTCCATCAGCTTTCTGAATTCAGCTGTTAGGCTGGGATTCGTTGAGCCAAAGATGATATCATCGACGTAAATTTGAACGATCATAAGGTGGTTACCTTCCTTTTTGCGTAAGAAGGTTGGGTCAACCGAACCTTGTTTGAATTTGGACATCTTTAAGAATTTAGTTAGCGTTTCATACCAGGCTCTCGGAGCTTGTTTGAGTCCATACACAGCTTTATCTAGAATGTAGCAATGATTTGGATACTTTTCGTTCACAAACCCAGGAGGTTGCTCCACATATACTGTTTCTTCAAGTTCTCCATTAAGAAATGCACACTTGACGTCCATTTGGAAAACTTCAAAGTTTTTGTGGGCAGCATAAGCATGAAATATTCTTACAGATTCCAGCCTAGCTACAGGAGCGAAAGTCTCTTCATAATCAATCCCTTCCTCCTGACAATATCCTTTTACTACCAGACGAGCTTTGTTCCTTATTATGTTCCCTTCCTTGTCCATTTTATTCCTAAAGACCCATTTGAGACCAACAACCGAGGCATCTGGAGGAGTTGGAATGAGGCGCCAGACTTTGTTCCTTTCAAATTCGTTCAGTTCGTCTTGCATCGCTTGAACCCAATCGGAGTGATCGAGAGCAGTGTTAACTGTCTTTGGTTCAACTTTTGATACGAATGAGTTAAACATGCAAAATTCAACTTTGGAAAATAAGGATGTCTGTTTTGCCTTGAGTTGTGATCGGGTTAGAACCTTTTCAGAAACATCACCAACAACTTGAGAGATAGGATGATCTCTGGTCCATTTGGTAAGAGGAGGGTAGTTTGGATCAAAGGTTGGGTCCAGTTCAGCATTGATCATTTCTTCTGGCTCGGATTGGCTTTCATAGTCGAGTGACATATCAGCTTGCTCCCCCTCGATAGATGAGCTTTCTGGAATGCTTTGAGAAACTTGAGGTTCAGAGGTTTCTTGTGGTGCTTGGTATTCAGGCGTTGATGCACCTTCGGATGGTGAAGCACTTTCAGTTGGAGAAGTACTTTCTGGAGCAGTTGGAGAGCTTGGCTCCCCCTCAACATGTGAGGTCGGGTGAGTTGATGACGGTTGATCCTCCCCCTCGACTGAAGCATCATTTGATGGAGGTTCGTCAGAAGTCGATTCTCCTTCGTTCATTCTCCTGGCAGCTTCTTCGACAATTTGCTTCATATGGTCTACCTTGTTGTCTGCTGCGCCTGCTTCTGAGAGAGTAGCTTTCTCTGGTTCGTCAAATAGCTCCATAAATTTTTCGAATAGATTAGCGATCGAGTTTGTGACTTGGCCAGTTTGAGGAAAGATTTCCCCAGCTATGTCTTCTTTGGCCTGGAGCTTTTTGACATAGCTATCGTCAAAAGTCACGTAATAAGTCTCTTCGATTTTTCTCGAACGCTTGTTTAGAACTCTGTATGCTTTGGAAGTGAGAGAGTAGCCCAGAAAGATTCCCTCGTCAGCTTTGACATCGAACTTGTTGCGGTGTTCTTTAGCATTAAAGATGAAACACCGTGAGCCGAACACGTGGAAAAATTTCACATTGGGCTTCCTGTTGTTGAGAATCTCATAAGGTGTGAGCGTGAATCGCTTGTTGAGATATGACCTATTCTGTGTAAAACAGGCAGCAAAAATAGTATCAGCCCAAAAATAAAGAGGTAAGGAAGCGAAACTTAGCATTGTTCGGGCAACTTCACACAAAGATCGGTTTCGTCTTTCGACAATTCCGTTCTGTTGAGGTGTGTAAGGAGCTGAGAAGTTGTGACTTATTCCCTTTTCTGCCAAAAATTCTTCAAATTCTTTGTTTTTGAATTCCAGACCATTGTTGCTCCTGATGTTGCGAACGACCTTCTTGAGCTGTACTTCAATCTGCTTGATGAACATTTTCAGCTTATGAGTCGCTTCAGATTTGAGCTTTAGAAAGAACACCCATGTAAATCGCGAAAAGTCATCAACAATAACAAGAATATACTTGCTACCACCGATGCTTTCGATATATGATGGACCACACAAATCAATATGAAGTAATTCGAGTGGTTCAACAACTTTTGTGTTAATTATAGATGGATGACTTTGACGACTCTGCTTCCCCATTTCGCATGCAGCACACAAATGATCTCTGTCAAACTTGAGCAATGGAAGACCTCGAACATGACCTCCAATGACAAGTTTGTTGATATCTTTAAAGTTGAGATGAGAGAGTCTTCGGTGCCACAACCAGCTTTCGTCAGATTGTGCTTTTGATGACAGGCATATAGCTGGGTTTCCTTTGATGGGTTTGAGGTTTAGAGGAAACATTTCACCTTTACGCTCAGATTTGAGAATTACTTTCTTCGTCTTTTTCTCAATAATTTCAGAACCTTCATCGTCGAATGAGACTTTGAGACCTGTACCTCCAACAAGCTGAGATACACTGATGAGGTTGTGTTGGAGTCCTTCCACATAAGCCACCTTCCTTATAGTGAAATCACCATTGGTAATCATTCTGTATCCCTTTATAGTGCCGAAGGAGTTATTTCCAAACTTGACGTTGCCACCATTTGAAAGAGACTTGTATTCCCTAAGCTCTTCTTTCCTCCCTGTCATGTGACGCGAGCAGCCACTATCGATGTACCATTCTTCGTCAAACTGCTCGTCACTTATAACCTGCAAAATTTAAGCAGATTTAGGAACCCAAAGTTTCTTGGGTCCACGTGAGCCTTTCACAGGAACAGGAATAGTATGAGAGATGTCAACAAGATATGTTCGTTTTATTAGTGTTGTTTCAGCTTTCTTTTTGATGGTAAAAACTTTGATTTTATTAGGATTATGTGTGTTCGGTTTAGACTCTGGTTTGGATGCAGAAACCTTCTGTTTGCCCTTTTGTTCAACTGACGAATGAGATTTTTGAGACGAACAGAATGAGCTTTTGAGTGAGATGGAGATGAATTGGTAGAATTAGAAGAATTAGATGAGTGAGAAGGAGTGGGCTTAGATTGAGATGACTTCTTGGCTGGAGACTCTAGGTGACCCTTTTGCTTTTGATCATTGATGGGACTGACCCTAGAGTTTTGATCTCTTTTGATTTCAGAACTGAACCTTTGCTTTCGGTTGGAGTCATCCTCAGAACCGAACCTTTGCTTTCGGTTGGTATTGTTTTCCGAACTGAACCTTGGCTTTCAGTTGTTGTGGCTCTCGTGCTTTTTAACAGGATTATTCTCAAACTTCAGATTCTTGTCTTGATGTGAGAAATATGCATTCTGGGATTGCCAGAATTGTTTCCTTTCAGAGAGATTCTTCCTGTATCTCTAGTTCCTTTCACGTTTCTGATTCCTCATCTGCTTCGGTTGATGATGGATATTGGCTTTCATTTTTGGTTTCTCTTTGGCTGGTTCACTTTGAACATTGGGAGTTTCACTTTGAACTGAGGAACTAGAGGGAATGTCTTCTTTTGCCGAACTTCCATTTTCTTGAGGAATGTCTTTCGTACCACTGGTACTTGGTACATCGAAATTATCTGGCTTGTTCAAGGGTTCTGGTATGTATCTACCTTTACTTATCCATGAGGTCCTTTCTGATAAGCCTACCGTTTCATCTGCATTATCGATTGGAGCTGACCAGAAGAACTCATCGCAGCCATCAGCATTGTCTTCATTTACAATTACTGTGAGTTCAGCAATCTGATGTTCGGTTACTCCTGTGACCTTGTACACTTGATTTGGAGTGGTCCTGACCTTTTGATATACAAACGCTTTCTCTGCTAAGATCGAGGACTTTTGTTGGGACAATCGAGCGAACTCCACTGAATTTTTTGAAATTAGATTCTTGTGGTTTTCAGGTTCGCTTTTCACAAATTCTGAGCAGTCAACCGTATCCTCTACAGAAATTTCACTAATATTGTCATCCTCATTAAGCTCAGATGCATTTTCAAGTTGGCGTTTAAAGAGTCAAATTTTTGTATGGTTTCGGTTCTCAGTTTAAGTCTATCATTTTCATCCAAAAGGTTTTTAAGCATGTGCTTATGGTCCTTGGATTTAATGAAAGATTCTATTTTGTCCAGTCCATACATATAGGTCGGATTGACGTCATCAGATGATATCACACTCTCATAATTATAAGCTTCAGCATCAATTTCATCCTCCTTAAACTCAAGGAAGGGCAAAATCATGTGATGAATCTTTTGTCCTATTTCACAATCCAAGTGAAGCTAAGTAATATTAGTGTAAAGACGTTTTGCAATCAAACAAAAAACATTTCGCTGTTTTAACAACTTTAAATTGTCTCTTTGTAAATAAATGTTTTCGTCTTTTATTTTAACTAATTCTGACTCCTTCAACTCGATCCACATGCGCCGCTCCTCACTCTTCGAAGACACCCTGCTTAATTGATCAGTTAGGTTAGAATTGGTGACTCGAGTTTGAGTTAAACTACTATCTAGATGAAAAATTCGTGAATTAACACTTTTTAGTTCTTTTTCATATGAGCATTGTGGTACTTTAGATGAAACAAAAACCGATTGTACCTTCTTGATCAGTTCATCGAGTTCGTTGAACTGCACGCTAAGCGGTTTGGCTGTAAAGCACATATCCTGCTGCTCCTTCGGTTCGTTGCTTCCACCATCAGTGTTATATCCGCTCATCTGAGATACTTCGGACACCATCAAGCATCGTCCTCCACTGCTCTCCTCTTTTGCCACACAAGCCTTTCCTTGAGAAGGCTTCCTCACTTCATCGTCTTCAGAGTCGGTTGACCAAACTTCCACGCCACCGAACTCGTCATCAGCAACCGAACCCTGCACAATTACAACATTCATGGAAGGGTTAGCGGTAGATTTCTTCTTCCTCATCTCATCAAGCTTTTTCTGCAGTAAAGCTTCCTCATCCTTTTCCTCATCTTTTTCAGCCATATTTTTGAGGACACAGTCCTTAGCATAGTGGTTTTTCCCTCCACAGTAGTAACAGCTTACTCCATAATCACCCTCTGCCTTCGGTTCCTTCTTAGACTCATCAACCTTCGGTTCATCTCTAACCTTTTCTAAACTATAACTCCCCTGCCAGTTTCGGTTTTTGTTACTGGGGAATCTCTTCTTAATGAACCTCTTGGGGTTAGACACCATCATAGCACAATCCTCAGTCGTGAGGTCATACTCCTCCATGTTGAGGTCTTCATCCTCCATCACAGCTTTACTTTTTGATAGGAGGGCCAGCGAACCTAGGCTTGAGACAACATTCTTTTCCTGCAGCACAATTTTCTCCTGAGACTCGAGAATACCCACTAGTTTCGCCAAAGAATATGATTTAACCTGCTCATGGGCTTTAACTGTAGACACTACTGCTCTCCACTCTGACCTCAGACCATTTAGAAACGTAACCTTCTGCTCGATAAGCTTCCTTTCGATGTCATGTTTGATCATCTTGCTGAGAAGATGATTGAAGCGATCGAACGTTTGGGTCACAGTTTCTTCGGCTCCTTGCCTGAATTCTCCAAACTCAGATAAGAGCAAGGTTTGGATAGAATGTTCAAGATCCTCGTCTGTAGAGTACAGTTCACGAAGTCTATCCCAAACTTCCTTTGCCGTCGTGCAAGAACTTACCAACCTGAAAGTGTCGGACTGAAGGGCGAATCTGATCAACCTTAACGCCTTGATATTGCACTGGAATTTATCCTTTTCATCTTGCGCAATATCTTTAACGTCCTTTAGTAGATCATTATACTCCTTTTGAGTTTTAATAATCCTCGACGTTGTAGAGTGAGAAAACGGTCCATTGATAATTGCTTCCCATATGAGGTATCCATTATCCTCAGATCCTATAACATAATCTTCGAAGTGATGCGCCCAGACTTCATAATCATGGGTGTATAGGATGGGAATGTTCGTGGTTGAACCAATGTTGTTGGAAATATTGATAGGATTTGATTGCGTCTCGTCCATAATGATCGAATAACCTGTTCAAGGATCAGACTTGTAATAAATCAGATTAGGGCAAAACAATAAATATCAATATACGTCAATAATGAGATGACGGCTCAATAAATATCAGTAATTGCGGAAAAACCCTAATTGAAACCTTTTCACAGAAAAGAAGTGTATCGATTACACAGCCTCCTGCTTTGATACCAATTGATGAGATTAAATCTTAATCTTGAAGATCGATTAGATCTTAAACAGGTAAATAAATATTAAACAGCAAGAACGCAAAATAAAGAACAACTCAAGAATGAATCAAACGTGTCGAATGATTATAAAATAACCCTCAGAAGAGCTCGATCAAGAACATCAACTGTAGAAGGTTAGAGGTTTACAAGAACGATAAAGAAATCTGTAAAGCTATCGTAATGATCGTTATTCTCTAAATCATTTTCTATCGTTAACCTAATATGCATGCAAGTATATACTTATATAGTAAACCTAGCAAGCTCACGGTTGGACAGGCCCAAACCGGAGCACAAAACAATTGGACTAACAGCCGAGCCCAAAGACGCAACACTTAAACAAATCTTCAACCCAATAAATACAAGTCTTTATTTATATCTTTTTACGATAAAAGCATGGATTCACTCATAAATTATACTTAATATAATTTATGTGTTCTATCTGATTAGTATTATTTCTCATGGATGAACCCCTTTGTTCAGCGTGATACAAAGGTAATGATATCGAATGAAGTAACTTTGTATGTTCATATAGGTATAATATATATATATATATACATATATATATATATATATATATATATATATATATATATATATATATATATATATATATATATATATAAGAAGGAAAGGACCTTCGGATAAATAACCCCACCTTAATCCCACATCCAAACAAGAAAAATGAATTAAGGTAATTCATTAGTCCTCAACCCTTCAAATCTTATTTATATATTTATATGTATATAAACATGATTTGGCAATTGTAAGGTTAAAGGAGTTTATTATAACATTTAAAGAGTTTAACTATTTGACTAAATTTTGATGACTTCATGTTAGTTTATAAAGTGATTTTAGAACAGTTTGTTTGATAACACAACATGAAGTAAGAAAAAAAAACATCCTGGGTTTGATAGTTATAAATCACATGTGATTGATTATATAACTATAATGTTTTCTACTTGTATTTTCCCCCGTAACTGCATTTAAAATCATTAAAAGATACGTTTATGGGTATGAACTCACATGATAACCGGTGATTTGGACAGTGTTTCGTTTCTAGGAATGTGCTTTTTTGATGTCATCCTGAGTTTCTGGTGAAGAACCGGGCTTCGTGAGGACAACACTTCGACTGGAAAGAAGGTTTTCTCAAGAACTTCGGGGTGTTAGGACATGCCTTGTGTGTTAGAGGTGTTACCAGGGCTTCGGGGTGGCTTAGAGGTGCATAAAAGTGAGAAATTATGGGAGAGAGGATGGAAATGAGCAACCAAAGCCGAAAGGCCTCAATTTCTATATATAGGGTGAATTTTCGACTCTCACGTTGTGAGTAAGCATGACTCAAATGGTGAGTCTGGTCCTGAAGATCACATGGCGTGCGTCATTCGTGTACTTGCTCTGGAAGGGTCAATCATATTGTTCACGTCGTGAATATTGTACTCATGACGTGAACTCTGACATATGTCAAATTTTGTGCCCCGAACTTCACAAATTCATAAGTCTCGCATACGAGTTCCGGTTTTGACGTTCTTTATATCCACGCGTAGGTGAGATTATGCTCTATAACTCTCGTTTAGACTCCGTTGGCTAATTTTGACTTTATTTTTAATATTACAATTTTTAACAGGCCGAGACTAGAAAAATCCGTTAAAAATCAATAACTTCTTCATCCAATGTCCGCTTTCGTCTGTCTTTTTACCATTGTACTACTATTGTCGAGATCTTTGATTATCGTTTAGGTTGTGCTGGCTAAAAGTCGCTCGATCACTATTTTGAGTTTTTAGTCATCTACTGCTAAATCCGACATTTAGAAAAATCATAACTTCCTCATACGAAGTCAGATTTGGACATCATTTTTATATACGTTTACGGTTTAGTGGTATCTACGACATTCATTTAGATACCTAAGGCTAAAGAGTATTTTATTGAAATATTGTGTTTTATGTTTAATAGTGTTTTACCGGTTTTGTTGTGGATCTTCGGTTGGTCATAACTTCTTTGTTATAACTCGGATTTTAACGTTCTTTATATTTCTGAAAACCTTGTTATGTTATCTATCACTTTATATATCCCAATTTAGATTTTTGAACACTTCAATTTTTGACGCTAATCTTATTATTTCAAAAACAGGTTAAAATACTTGACTTTTAGGTCATTACATTGACTTGAAATATCGGGTTGTCACATCGTGTGACATGACGATTTGGTTTGATAACCTGCCAAGAATCAGACTAGTAAACTGAGTTAAGGTAAGATCAAGATCTAAGGGCAGCGTCAATAACAAGATGATGGCTCTAAAAAATACGATGATAGCAGAAACCCTAAAACTTTCTTCAACAGAAGAGATGCGTATGGATTAAACAGTCTCCCTGTCTGATACCAATTGATGAAATGAAAACTCCTTTAAGATTGTATGGATTCTTAACAGGTAAATCATAAAGTGAACAAAAGCATGAACACACAATGAATCAAACAAGTGTTGAATGATTAAAAATGCAACACCTCAGAAGAGCTCGACAAAGAACTTCTACCATAGAGTTGTGCTAGGGTTAGAATGCAATTAAAGAAATAATAACTGAGAATCATGTAGATAACGATGCATCCGTGCATCATAAATCCTAAACCCTAAAGACATAAACGCGGCTTGACAGGCCCAGGCCGTGACAGTGTTGGACTAAGTTAACAAGCCTAATAACGCAACTCATAGACTCAACAAACATCTATCACCCTAGACCTGCCGGTCTAACTGTAGCTAACAGTTTAGGTGCAAGATTCTTAGTCCGTATAGATCTATACACAAATGTCACGCTCTCCATCCAAGAGACTCTTGTTATAATATAGGACTTTTGTAGGTACTAAGATAAGTACTTGAAGACGTGTCTCACAAATTTATTTATTTACAGGTTTACCTCAAAATGAAATGAAAATCCTTTTTCTTGTGTATGTATGTATTACCTTTTCGTAGTGTAAAAATAATTATATTTTTATATAATTATTTATTTGCCTCAAAAGGTACAATAGCATGAATATTCCACAAACTATGCCTATTATAGTTTGTAAATGTATGTTCCATCGAAATGAAAACCTTTGCGTTTTAGCAACATTGTGTAAAAGTTTATGATTTTGGTAGTAACGTTATTTACGTATTTTAACATTTATATGTAAATTTGTATATAAAATATAAGACAACATAAGAAATGATTTTTATATTTACACAAGTATTATTGTCTTTTACTTGTATTCCCCCCGCCCACCTAAAACAAAGAAAAATCTTCAAAAATATGGGGGTATAAACTCACCTTGACTGTGATTGCGGTTAAATAACGAGGTGAAAACAATGATCTTCGAGTCTATAATACGGGGAGCTAGTTGTATCCTAGTAGTTTAAACACAAATTAATGTGTGAGGATATGTAACTAGTAAAACAAGTGTTCATAAACACTAGGTTTATGAAGTGTACATACAAAATTCGTAGACAATAACTTTTGAGGTTGAAGTCTCCCGGGGATTGTTATGAACTTGAGGTTGGAAGGAAAAATGGGTTTAAGTTTTGAGAGAGTATGAGGTGAAGTTTGTTTACTATGAAAGGAGGGTTCAATGTTTCCAAATTCGTGAGTTATATACGAAGGAAAAGATAGGATTATGAGGTGACATTTACCTTGGTATGTGTAATCTAACATATTGGAAAGCTAACAACCAATCAAGTGGCAACACAAATGGGCCAAATTAGGTAATTTCGGCGTAAGCATGACCGAAATCACCTTGATTTTGGTTTGTTATCACCCAAGAATAGGTGATTTCGGTCCAAGGGGTACACATTTGAGATTTCAGCCTTACCAAAACGGAAAGCTCCATTGAACTTTGATTCCCAAAACCAAAATCTACGTGATCCTAGATTCCTAAAACTGAAAACCCTAAAGTTCTGGATTCCAAATACTGAATCTCAATTGTAGTGTATTTATTTATGGTTTTAGACGTAACCTTTTGACTTATGTTGACTTATATTAACTTAAATAAACATGGGTTTCAATATACACATATTTATTAACGTATAAAACATGCCCTCATGGCTATAGGTGATACAATGAAACAAAGATAAGATGTGGCTTCACTCATATGTGGTACATCTTTTGATTTGGTTCAACTCCAAGTTTGCCAGTTGTCACATATTAAATCTAATAAATTAAGTATAATATTTTAAAAGTTAAAGATATAACCTTATAAGTAGAAGTAAAGATATTATTTTAAAATTTAAATTTAGTATATTTATGATTACACTTTAGGTTTGATATTTATTTAACCTTCTTAACCAACTTATAATCATTATTAGAAAGACACTACAATTAATCACTTTTAAATATTTACAAAATTTTCTTTAGGTTGTTTAGGTTAAACTAAAATTTATATTTAACTTGACCATGGAATGTTATATTTAAATTAATATATTATGTATTTTATACAAATTGTTCCAAAATTATATCTTTAAAATTATAATGATTTACATCCAACAATATATTAAAACTAATAAACTAAGTATACTATGTTAAAAGTTAAAAAACATAAGTTGATAAGTAGAACTAGATATTATTTTAATAATGAAATTTAGTTTATATATGATTACACTTTAGGTTTAATATTTATTTAACATTATTAACATGTGAAAGGAAAAATGCTTCATTTATAAGTATATATATAAATTACTCAAATTCTTGATTTTTGAATTTCAATCCATTCTCACTTATGATCTACCAAACTTGTTTTTGCAACTGCATCTCTATTTGCTTCACGAAATCCATCATCCTTTTTTTTCGGTTCAGATTTTTACTTATGAAAAAATAACCGTGTAAATCATGAAAAATCATACACATAAATAAAATGTAGTTGTTACTACCAACAGTTTCAATTGAAGATCGGCCATACAAAGCAATATGAAATAATTCAAGTGGCTCAATAATATTAGTATTTATGATTGAAGAATGACTTTTTTTTGCTTTTATTCTTCAATATTTTTCACAAAAGAAGAACAATCAACTTCATCTTCAATAGAAATTTCACTAATTTCACTTTCATCAAAATCAGATTTTTTCTCAAAAGATTAATCTTCTTCCGATTTCAATTTTGCAATAATGAATTATATTTCTCTATCAAATTTTGTTTTATTTGTTGTTTATCATGTTTAGTTAGAACATAGTTCAACATGTATTTCTCAAAAGATTAATCAACATCTATTTCATCTTCTTATAATTCAAGAAAATGAAAAATCATTTTATGCAATATGCTACCAATATCACAGTTTAGATAAATTTGTGTAATATTATGATACAAACGTTTGGGTATTAGACATAAAATGTTTCATTATTTAGTCAACAACCTATTATCTCACTTCAAAAATATTACATCATATTGAAGTCTAGTTATTTCCGTTTTAAGGGCTTCAATATTCATACTTCTTTCCTTGCTTTTGAGTGAGTTCCTGCTATGACTAACACCAAGATCATAATTCTTAGTGCGAGTGTAACATCCCGACTCCCAAGTATTTCCTTATTATTTATTTATTTATTATCGAGACTTCATGTGTGACTCGACGAGTTGTGAGCCTAACTCGTCGAGTAGAGTCCGATTTGACCGCGTGGGTTTAGTGATCGACTCGATGAGTTAGAGAGCTGACTCGTCGAGTAGGCGTTGTGAGGTGAAATCCTAAATCTTCGGGGTTGGGGCCTATTTAAGAGAACTTACGCCCTCATTTCCGCCTCACTAGCTGCCCAACTTCCCTCTGTGGAACCCTAAATGCTTGTAGTGCTATATCGACCAGAGCTTCACTGGAAGGTAAAAAGCTTGCACCTTTCTCATCTTCTTGATTAGATCTCATGATTATGGAAATTAGGGCTTTTACCACCTTTTCTTGGGACATTGAGTGCATTGAATTTATCAGGAGGTCTAGACTCTAGATCTGGACCTTGTGAGCTCCATAGAATCCAAAGGTCCCAGCTTTATTCAGCCATATAAGAGTATTTGTGCTTAAACACCCTTGTTAGAGTTGTAATGGCATTTTGTAGCAAAATATGCCATGCATGGACATAAAGATTGAAGCTCTACGTGACATTCAAATGAGAATTCAGACTGAAGGGAATCACCATGTCAACGAGCTTACTCAACGTGTTGGTTAGGGTTTTCCCCGATGAGTCTGGACAAGGGTGACCCAACGAGTTGATGAGACAACTCGACGAGTTGACATGGGTTTTGCGACATTCTGAGGAATAGTGGGAACTCGGCGAGTTACATAAGTGCACTCTACGATTCAGGTCAACATGGGCATGTGACTCGAGTGTTGACTTTTGGGTTTGGAGAAGGCAGGGCGTATAAGGACCATACAAGGGTAAAATGGTCTTTTACCCATTCCACGAGTTTGAGAGAAAGATTAACCTATTTTTTCTGGAGTCATGATTTAAGTGATGATTAGATATCATTATCTTATGTGTTATGCGGAGGCTAGTTCGAGATTCCTGTATGAGATTATTACTTACTTGATTACGAGGTGAATCTTCTCACAATACTTACCATGAGTGGTATCTTTGTGTGACCGAGATGTCTTATGTGCTTACTTGTGTATTATGATATTCTACATTATGTCTTTGTGGTTTATGTTGAGTATTATTATTATGAACTTACTGAGTTAGGACTAGAGGGTCCACCCGAGTTGTGGGACCGGAGGGTCTCCACTGAGAGACATTGACAGGAGGGTCGTATTGAGTTAGCCTCGAGTGGCTAGTGTGATGTGTGTGGTATTTTGGGGAACTCACTATGTTTTTTTTTTACCGTGTTATGTGTTATGTGTTTCTGGTACCTTTCAGGATGATGAGAAGGCACCGGCTTGATTGTACACACACCCGAGTTGGATATATGTTTTTGGAGGATCCTAGATTTGTGTTATAAACAATTTTGGGAAATTGTGTTTTGATAACTTGATGTTTGTGGAGTTTGGTGATTTTGAAATGAGATAATTGGGTTTTTAAATGAAAATTTCGTTTGAAAATTTACGGTGTTACAAGTTGGTATCAGTGCCTTGGTTTGAGGGATTCGGATGCACCCCCGGGTGTGTTTGGACTCAAACTGAGGATTTGAGAAACTTTTTCAAAAGAAGATATTTTTCTAAAACGAGAAAGGGGTTTAAGAGAAATTGAGTTGGAGTAGTGTATACAATCAACCAGAGCCCGAACGATGATTTCCCAAAATACCCATTCTTAATTGTGTTATGAGATATTTATGAGATATTAGAAATGCATGCTAGAGAATAGGCTAGGTATTTCACACTCTAAGACTAGATTTGCCTGATTTATGATGGCTTAGCCTAGGAGATGCTATTGATCAATGTTATCTGTTATTTTCCCTGAGTATGTGTTGAGTTCTGAGTTGAGAGGTAATCTAGGAGAGATACTTAAATGAGAATGCGAGTAGCCTAGTGAGAGAGTAGTCTGATATTTGTGAGAGATTGAATACTTTTGAATTAGAATCCTAGGAGGAGGACATGGGGTGACTACAGGTTTTGTGTGGAAGGTAGTATTAGGCCCATACTACTAAAAGCTCTAGATCTGTATGCAACCCAAACAAAAATCCTTACAATGCTAAGGAACCAGTAGGGATGTGTGGTCGAGTGTGAGTATGCTCGAGTGAGTCTATGATGACTTTTGTTTTGTGTTTTAGAGATATCATGGTGGGTAAACGCCACAACCCTGAGAGCACTGGGACTAGCGATGATGAGATTCATAGGATAATGCATGGTGAGGTGGCCGCAGCCATTCGAGAGGCGATTCCTGAGATGTTTGGGTCTATTAAGATCACCCTAATCGAGACATTTGATGAGCGATATGCTGCTGTTACCGAGGCGGCTACTACTGTAACCACCGCAACTGTCGCTACTGTCAGGCCATAGGGAGGTGACTCATTGCTGTTTCTGGAGTTCAGCAACACGAATCCATATGAGTTTAATGAGAAACAGGATCTGATTGCTGATATGAGATGAATCTTTGATATTGAGGGATGTTTTTACACATGTTCTTGCCCAAAGTATTTAAGGGTTCGATTCACGTTGATCCACCTTCGCTTGGTAGCAAAGGACTGGTGGATGTTTCTGACAGCCAATTTTACTCGCGCAGAGCATACTGTAGTGACTTGGGAGAGGTTTAAATTGATGTTCCGAGATAAGTATGTTACCCTGGTGGAGAGGTAACAGTTGGCCCAATAGAATCTGTCTCTCAAGCAAAAGGCAGAGTCGGTTACTAAGATTACACGAATGTTTAATAAGAGGGCGTTGTTCTACCCTGAGCATGGGTCGACTGAGCACGCACACATGAGTTGGTATTTGAGCATATTGAGGAGGCATATTCGAGAGTTAGTGGCGAACTCGTCTTATTGGACATTTTCTAAGCTTCAGGAAAATGCCAGGATGAGGGAGATCAAGCTGGAGACTCAGGCCAGGGAGGAGGCAGAGTCTTAGGGGAGAGATCGGAGGCTGGCAAAATCATAGCCAGTAGCGAAGCGGGCTAATGCCGCTAATGCGAGATCAGGAGGCCAGAAGGGCCACACTTTTGGCAAGTGTGGCAAGAGTCATGAGGGATGTTCTCGGGAAGGGATTTTCTACAACTATCGCAAAGAGGGGAATATGGCGAAGGATTGTCCCAACGGATTTGGACCTTGCTTTTACTGCAATCAGACCGGCCATCGGAAGGCTGAGTGCCCTCAGCTTGTTCAGGGATCAGCGCAGGGTTCCACTCTTGCTACTTTGTGTGCTATTGATAGTCGGCCGGTGAAGGACGAGGTTCTAAGGGCTTGTGGGAGAGCTTTTCTGCTGAGAGCGGATGAGGTTCGCGCAGTACCTGATTTCGTTGCTGGTACGTATTTCATTCTTTATTTATATTGAGACTTACTATGCTTATTGTTGTTGGATTAGTGTCTAAGTCCATAACTATTTTGGTATGTACTTGACCCAATGGTGCATGGTCCTTTTGGGTTGCCTTCACCAAAGCAACTTGATAGGATGAATTATGGAGAGAAAGGATTAAATATGATTTATTAATATATTCTGGGAATAATATATTAAAGGAGAAATCATATTGTTTAATTAATATTAGTCAAGAATTAATAAGAATTAAGTTTGTGACTAAAAGAGATTAATTAAACTTTAGGGACTGGTATTGTAATTATAAGATAATTGCAATTGGGCTATGGATTGCCTTATATTATAAGGTTGGACGAATTCTATGGGGAAACCCATTAGAAATCATCCAAGGCCTTTAAGGAAAGGAGTCCATGGGTTGCTTAGGGCTTAAGCATCCAAATTAGGGTTTCCTTGTTAGATAACGCTAATAGCCTCACTATATATACAACCTTTATGCACCAAAAACGTGGTGAACAAATTATCTAGGGTTTCCACACATTTTTGAGAGCCTCCTTCTCTTCTCTTCTTCATCCTCTTGCTCTTGGTGTTTGTGAACCATTAGAGGCGTGACATTTGTGACTCTAAGCTTTCTAAAGTCATTACAAGGAAGATTTGAGATTGTTATTCCTACATAACAATCAAGGTATGATCTAAACCCTAATTATATGTTGTATTGATTATCATATGCTAGATCTAGGGTTTATAGTCTTGGATATATTGCATGTACAATAGAGAAACCTAGATCCTAGCATTAGGGTTTGTATGAGCACATAGGATGTTCTTATGACTAAAACCCATCAGTGGTATCAGAGCCTACATTGGTTTCTATTGTATTGATGCATTATGTAGCTGAAAATCGAATTCTGGCTTACTGTTCGACCTGACTCGGCGAGTCACTACTTGGACTCGGCGAGCCAGCCCTACTCGGCGAGTTCCAAAGTGTGACTCGGCGAGTCGGAGCATCAGACAGAGGAAATTTCGGATTTTGTTGCTGTTTGGCTTAAGGATAATTACCATATTCGTATTAAACCTAGAAAATACGAATTTTATTGTTTCTTAAAGAATATCCTTGCCAAAACACAAGATAATTACCAATTGATTAGATAATAACCTCCTTATATGATTAAAGTTGATTATTTTATTAATTGGGTAACTTATTTTGCAAGAAATTGAAATTAGGTCAAATATAGAAAATGATGAAATTAATTGTTTAACTTATATTATTTGTTATTTGATCATTGTGTTATGAAGAGTTTCAATTTTTCCCATTTAGGTTTTATAGTTTAAGTTTAAACTCAAAAGTTTAGTTTTGAAATTTAAATAGTTGAAACTCTTATGTTTTGAAATGTTTCAAAACTTGCCCTCAAATTTTGGAATTTAAATTTGATTAAAAGTTTAATTTTGATGTATATTTAAATTCTAAACCTAAATGTCTTTGAAATGTTTCAAAACTTGTCCTCAAGTTTTGGAATTTAAAAGTTGATTAAAAGTTTAATCTAGCAATGTTAAATTCTAAAACCCTAGTCATGTTTTGAAAAGATTCAAATCACACCCTTATGGTTTTATTAATTAATTAAGGTGTATAATTAAAAGAGGTTTAATAAATCCATAAAAGTTTTGGTTTACAATTTAATTGAATTAAAAGTATAATTGTTAAAATTGACAACCTAGTCTTTTAAAAGTGTAAAATACACCCTATACTATATATATACCATTAAAAGTCTAACATTATATATATGTATGAGTAAAAGTCAGTCTTACCGTTAGTAGGCCTCATTCACGAAGCTGGTGTATAAGGGGTGTTTATGGAAATTGCCTATAAAATAGCGATTGAATGGGTATCCACTCTTACCCACCACACTCTTGACTAGTGGAGGGTCGTTAGCCGAACGAGTAGGATAGGACAAAGCCTTCCATTATAAGTATAATGAAGTACAAAAGTAACTAAATGTTTTACAAATTCCCAATCTTAGTTACTTAGGCAAAAGTGAATTGATGCAATTCCACGAAATTACACTTTGTGCCCTTGCAAAGACATTAGTGGAGCGTGTGTGGTTTATCGACACACTAAATGGTTCTAAGCAAACGTAGCAAAGGGTGACTCAATGTTTGTCATAGTTCGGTGGAGCGTGTGTGGTTTAACGGCACATCGGATACGTGACTGTAACATGTAAGGGCACCATGTAAGTTTGCATGCTTATTCACACCTGCTTTGTGATCCTCGGCATCCCAGTCACAAACAAGAGGGGCATATCGAGATTTAAACATGCCATTGAAATGTTCAATGAATCTCAAAGGATCTAGGAGTTTTCATAAATTTAAAACCTAAATTCGTTTTCGTTTTTCATGGTGGAAATTAGTGAATCGTCATTCACTTACCTTCAAATATTTTGCAACTAGATTACGACATTCCTTTTCTAGGTTGTAGCATATTGTGTTGGGTCCTAGCCTTAGTATCTTATTTGGGTGATTCACTAAGGACTCAATCAATCAACTAACTTGAATTTTTTTTCTCCCGTTTTGTAGATGTCAAAGTACGACAACTATGGTCTTCCCAAATCCCGTGGAACAAGATTTCCACATGAAGATGATATTCCACGATTTGATCGATGAACAAGAAATCATGCTTCACTTCCTCCACCTCCTCCAATTATTCTCCCTAACCCTCAAGTTCGAAGGCTTGAAAAGTTCAAGCTCACTCAAGCCCTTTTGGCAAATAAACATGAAGAGGGAAAGTCGGTGTGTGCACACGTCCTAGAGATGAAGTCACACATTGATAGGTTAAGAATGTTGGGATCCGTTGTCTGTGAGGAGATGGCTGTTGACTGGGTTGTTCAGTCACTTCCTAACTCGTATAGTGAGTTCGTAAGAGAGTACTATATGATGAACTGCGACGTGACCCTTATAGATCTCACCTATATGCTTATTGCTGCTGAATCAGCAATGGTTTGGCGCAATAGAAAAGCAAAGTTCATTGGTGAATCTACCTTCAAGACCTCTATGGATATAGACAATGGCAACGAAAGACATGCTATGATCGAAAGGTTTGATCATAAGAGAAAGGTAATGTCTGAAGTAGTTCCATGTCCTGTTCCAAAAGAATTAATTTGCTTTTATTGCCAAGAGAAGGGGCATTGGAGACGAAGTTTCCCTATTTACCTAAGAGATCTAGGAGATGGGAGAGTTAAAACGTATGGCTCCACTTTAGGTAAAGTCCATTGACTAACTCTTTTAAGCTCCTATTCTAGATTCTTAATACATAATGTGATAAGATTACAATTGACGTTTTGTAGGATCGAAGAAAAGAGAGGAAGCTTAAGGGAAGAAGTGAGCAGAATCTAACCGTGAAGAAACGGATTTCGATCGCATTACTTGAAGATTAGATTCTTGAGCTACTACTTAGAGTTAGAATTAGATTTCTAAGAGATATGTATTAGCATAGTTTTTCAATGAATTGCATTGTAAGGACAAATTTTTCCGCAATAAAATAAATTTTGATATTATATTATTTATTTATCCTTGCAATGGCGTATATGAAAAACTGATGTTAGAATGTTTCTATTATTAGCAATAATGGATTTGATTCTTAACTATGTTATTTGTGAAAATGTCGAAAATTCACCGAATAGGAAAAGTTTCTCATCGCTCAAGTTTCAATTGGACAGAAACTTGGAATCATGCAACTTGGTTGCACGATGAATGAGAAATTTCATATTTGGAAATTAGACTAATTCGTTGACAAAGTGTCAAGTGAAGAACAAGGAGATCGAGTACACAATGTTGCGTGATTGATCATGTCCACCATAAGAGTAACAAAGATATTCGTCATGATTTGCTAAAGGTTTAGTAAATATGATTATACTAATAAGATTAAGTGTAATTCTGAATTGATTGAAAATGTTCAAATCAATAGCAGAACGAATAAGAAGAATCAAGTAGGCAGAAAGATAAAAGTTTCTCCATTCTAAGAAGAAGGGAGAGTACCTTTTACGCTTTATGATAGGTCTTAATGATTAAGAACCATATCTCAATTGATCCTCTATGTGAGTCTTAGTACAATTGTATGTCTAAGAAGAGGAATCAAGAATTGAAGAAATGGTTAAATCAAGAAGTCAATCATACTTCATTCCAAAACAAGTCTTAGAGTTAAGATTGTGACATTGAGTGATACGTATTAAGAAGGTTTATAACATTCATCAAATGTGGAAAGTTGTAAGACAAAGACCAATTAGGACCTATTTATGAAGTGTTTTGATAAAAGCTGCACTAACTCTTGAATATTTGTTTGTCAAGAAATGTTTATTGACAAGAGAATCTTATATGTCAAGGAGTCAGTGGGAGTCTTAATGGTCTTGAAAGGTTTCAAGAACAAATCAAAATAAACCTTATCGATCATCACTAGCACACGAGTTGAGGTTTACAACCTATCGTGTTGACAATATTTTGTTTATGTGCCATTCCAATTGAGTTAATTATGCATGTGAGTTCTATAAGTTCTCATTTGAACGCATAAAAGGCAGGCACCTTGATCAATGAAAAGTACATTAATAGGAAAAGGTGAGATGCTTAACTACTTGGAAGACATGGTGGGCAGCTGTGCTACCATAAGGCAAGAAATGAAGATTAAGAAAGTTCGGTCCATATGAGTTTCAATTTGTCGTAAACCTTGGTTTTGACAAATTCACATGCATAGGAACACATACACCATTAAAATCTAAGTGTCATAAGATTCCCTCCTTCATGAAAGTGACTGTGAGGAAATGCTTTCACTAAGAAAGATTTTAAGAAGATAGTGATTGTGAAATTGAATTCCCGAATTCGATTATGGTTACGGTATCCCTTTCCATGATTCGAATTGTGAGATCTGGCAATTAGTCTGAATTGTTTAGACACACATATGAGCTATCTAAAGGAAAGGTGTATAAGCTTAGATAAAGGATTATCAAAGCATTAGGTATTAGAAACATGAACTTAAGGAATTCAACAAGTATTGTTTTTATGGGAGTTAAGCTGGTTTCTGAATACATGTCAAAGCTAGTGGGAGCATAAGTGTTATGTTTATAATAATCATCATGATAGTGGGAGCATAAATGTATGATTATTATGGACTGTATTGGAAGTTAGCAATATTAATTACAGAAAACAAGAGTTATACTTTGCAGAGTCGCAATAGTTGAAAAGTTGTTTTGCTATAATTAAGGAAGAGAATATTATGCTTCATTTCAAATCTAAAAGCTTAGGTCGTAGAATATTAATAATTTAGTCAAGGAAACATAGTGTGTTCACAAATTTCGATTATGATTACGGCATTCCTCTTCATAGTTCGAAATTTGAGAACGTAGCACATAAAATATTATGGCAGAAGATTGATAAAGTATCAAATCTTTATGTAAGACATTATGCTTCGTGTCCCATACGCTTCGGGTATAGGATCGATTGCAAATGCTATAATATTTGACCATTCTAAAATTTTCCAAATGTCTAGCGCATTTAGAGGGAAGAAGGACAAGAATCGGTTTTGACTAAGATAATTAAACAACTATCAAAGGACAGTCCAAAGTTCTCCGAGAATTGGTCACTTGTGAGTAGTTGGAAGTATAGTATTGAATGGACCATATCGAAATTATTATGAATAGATAAGATTCTATTAAGAATGAGTTATCATAAGGAAAATATGGAAACGTGTCCATATTGGGAATTGAATATTGAAAATCTATGTCTAGATTAGAAATTTTATGCAAAAGGATGTTCAAAGGAATCTACTTTGAGTGAGAGACATCATATCTAAGGAATTGTATTGTAACAATCTCCGATAGAGGACTTTGTAATATCATTGGCAATAGTCTTTGTGATTTTTGGGGCTATGACATTACGAAAAGGATCATCGCATAAAATGTTAGAATCTAACATATTCTATAAGTGGCAAGAATTTGATATTCTTTCATTTATGAAAAAAGATTTGGAGTTGTGAAATGAGTATGATTAGAAATGTGTTCATTTGATCTATGTCACAAAGTAAGAACCATAAGTAAACATTGTGTGCATGATAAGAGCATGGGACAAGTGTAATAATTCAAGTAAGAAGTTGATTACCCGAAACAACAAATAATGAGTAATCGATATGGTGATAAATAAAAGGTGTTTTATTTATACTCAAAGGTTTGAGGCCATATGGGATTAGTATTATTCTTGTGTTTCACTTTGCATGTTTTGACTTCCTAAATAATTTAATTGTTTTAGAACAGTCAAATTATTCGAACGGTCCACAGTCGTTCATATGTTGGAAGTAGGTATGAATAATGACTGTCATGAATTGGTGTGTGGATTGTCTAAAGAGTATTAGACATAAGCAAATGTTTGTTGCAACGTTCATGAGTGCTTATGAATATGATTTGAGCATTGGATTAAACCCACGCTCACTTGGATCACTCTATCAAGTGTATCACAAGTGATTGGTGAGACGATAATATCTTATATTCTTGAAACCGAGATGTGTGAGTTGTATCTTGCACATCGGTTGCACATTGATAATATGTAAACACCAGTAACTTGGTGTCATAAAACATATTGTTGTGTGTGATTTGGTGAGTGAGTGTAAGCGAGCATTGAATCAAAGTTTATCCGTTCCTTTTATCCAAAGTAGGATAAAAGCAATATCTTTGGGCCCCTCGATGATTTAGTGATGACAAGCGTAAATGCTCGGCCGGGCTAGGGCTAATTTGATTTGTTCAATCAGTCAGTCTTCATAAATGGAAAGTCGAGAAATGGTACAAAGAGAATGATTAGAAATCATATCTTATATGATATCTAGAATGGAGGAATATATGATCCCTTATCTAAAGGACACGCGTATCTGATAGGATCAGAGTTGACAGCGGATTTGGAAAGCTACGATTGCAGATCAGGATCTAAAGTCATACGCAGAAAAGTTATTAGACTTATCAAAGTGGGAGACTGTTGGATTAGTGTCTAAGTCCATAACTATTTTGGTATGTACTTGACCCGATGGTGCATGGTCCTTTTGGGTTGCCTTCACCAAAGCAGCTTGATAGGATGAATTATGGAGAGAAAGGATTAAATATGATTTATTAATATATTATGGGAATCATATATTAAAGGAGAAATCATATTGTTTAATTAATATTAGTCAAGAATTAATAAGAATTAAGTTTGTGACTAAAAGAGATTAATTAAACTTAAGGGATAGGAATTGTAATTATAAGATAATTGCAATTGGGCTATGGATTGCCTGATATTATAAGGTTGGATGAATTCTATGGGGAAACCCATTAGAAATCGTCCAAGGCCTTTAAGGAAAGGAGTCCATGTGTTGCTTAGGGCTTAAGCATCCAAATTAAGGTTTCCTTGTTAGATAACCCTAATCGCCTCACTATATATAGAACCCTTATATTCCAAAAACGTGGTGAACACATTATCTTGGGTTTCCACACGTTTTTGAGAGCCTCCTTCTCTTCTCTTCTTCATCCTCTTGCTATTGGTGTTTGTGAACCAGTAGAGGATTGACATTTGTGACTCTAAGCTTTCTAAAGTCATTACAAGGAAGATTTGAGATTGTTATTGCTACATAACAATCAAGGATAAATTGCATGTACAATAGAGAAACCTAGATCCAAGCATTAGGGTTTGTATGAGCACATAGGATCTTCTTATGACTGAAACCCATCAATTGTATGTTGTATCTGGGTGCATTTCTTGTGGGTTTTGTACCTACTTCGGTGTTATTTTACTTGGGTGAGAGTCGATCCTTCATGACTTTAGCTTTTAGTTGTCACATCAGTATCCGATGTGAGGCGTTGAGCCGACCTTTGAGAGTTTCCATAGCCGATGAGCATGCGATTTTTGCTACTGATGTATTCCGAGGATGTGTGTTGTAGATTTTTGGTGTCGAGATTCCGATAGATCTGGCATCGATAGCGATGGGTGATGTTTGTGTCATCGTGGGCATGGATTTGTTGAGCGGTTTTGGAGCAGTAATCGAGCGCGCATTAGTTGGTGACTATATGAGACCCCAGTGGGGTAGTGCTTACATTCTATGGCGAGGGTACCAAATTTGGGTCAACTTTCTGCTCTACTACCAGGGCGAGGCAGAGTTTATAGCAGGGTTGTATGGGCTTCTTGGCGTACGTGATGGATACACGGGTTGTTTCAGTGAGACTGAGTTGTATCTTCGAGGTTCCGATAATGTGCGAGTTCTCAGATGTTTTTCCAGAGGAGTTACCAGGTTTGCTTCCCGAGAGGTAGGTGGAGTTCCGGATTGATTTAGTTCCAGGTGCGGCGCCTATTGCCAAGGAACCTTATCGCCTTGCACCACCAGAGATGCAGGAGTTATCCTCATAGCTCCAGGAGCTGCTGGGGAAGGGTTTTATTAGACCAAGTAGCTCACCGTGGGGATCGCTGATCCTTTTCGTGAAGAAATATAATGGTTCACACAGGATGTGTATAGATTACCAGGAGTTCAACAAGTTGACGGTCAAGAACCGTTATCCACTTCCTAGGATCGATTATTTATTCGATCAGTTGCCGGAGGGCATCTTTGTTTTCCAAGATTGATTTGAGATATGGATATCACCAGATCAGAGTATGTGAGGAGAATATTTAGAAGACATCCTTTAGAACTCGTTATGGGCATTATGAGTTTGTAGTGATGCCTTTCGGGCTCACCAGCGCACTGACAACATTCACGGATCTCGTGAACTAAGTGTGTAGGCGTATATTAGATCAGTCGGTGATCATGTTCATCAATGGCATCTTGGTGTATTTAAGGTCAACAGAGCAGCATGAAGAGCATCGGCGAGAGGTTCTTGGGGTTTTGAGGTCGGAGAGGCTTTATGCCAAATTCTCCAAGTGTGATTTCTGGTTACAAGAGCTCCAGTTCTTTGGATACCTTGTTAATCATAATGGGATATTGGTCGATCCAGCCAAGATTGAGGTAGTTATGCGATGCGAGGTTTCGGGATTAGGAGTTTTTTGGGATTGGCCAGTTACTATCAGAGATTTATCAATAATTTCTCCAAGATTGCGGTTCCTCTCACCATATTGACCCGGAAGGGTGTTACTTTTGTTTGGGGGCCCGAGTAGTAGTTATCATTCGAGACTCTTTGCCAGAGGTTGTGCGAAGCTCCGGCTAACCCTTCCGGAGGGAGTGGAGGACTTTGTGGTCTATTTTGAAGCGTCTATTTCAGGGATGGGTGCAGTGTTGATGTAGAGGGCCCACGTAATAGCATATGTGTCATGGCAGCTGAAGCCTCACAAGACGAGGTATCCCACCCTTGATTTGGAGTTTAGGGTGGTGGTGTTCGCCCTCAAGATTTGGAGCCACTATCTTTATGGTGTCCGGTGTACCATATACACGAACCATTAGAGCCTGAAGTACCTGATGGATCAACCCAACCTGAATATGAGACATAGGAGATGGTTGGATGTATCGAAGGAATATGACTGTGAGATCTTATATCACATAGGCAAGGCTAATATGGTATCTGATGCCTTGAGTAGCAGAGCTGAGAGCGCTCCGATCTGGGATGTGTGTATGTGGATGACGGTGATGACTCCAGTCTTCGATACCATCCGAGAGGCTCAGGTGGAGGTTATGAGACCGGAGAACCACAATAAAGAGCATGTGATTTCGCAGGTTTACGATTTTGTGATGGACAATCATGGGCTTATGACTTACCATGGGCGGATTTGGGTGCCCCTTACAGCTGGAGTTCGCCGTGTATTTTTGGAGGAGGCACATAGATCGGGATTCTCGATCCACCTAGGGGCCACTAAGATGTATTTGGACCTGAAGAGAGACTATTGGTGACCTTGTATGAAGAGTGAAGTGGAATGGGTTGTAGAGAGGTGCTTGACCTGTCGCCGGGTTCAAGCGGAGCACCAGCGTCCAGATGGTCCTTTGCATCTTTTAGAGATTTCCCAGTGGAAATGGGAACAAATTTATATGGAGTTTATCACCAATTTGCCGCGAACTGCGCGTGGGGTTGACACAATATGGGTGATTGTGGAACAACTAACGAATAGTGCTCAGTTCCTCGCTATTAGTGAGAGATCTTCTGTAGAAAGACTGACCGATATTTATGTGAGAGAGGCGGTAGCTCGGTATTCAGTGCCGACCTCGATAGTGTCAGATCGAGATGTGCGCTTTACTTCCTGGTTCTAGAAGAAATGTCATGAGGAGTTGGGTACCTGGTTACATTTCAGTACTGCGTACCATCCACAGACAGACGGGTAGAGTGAGCGGCCGATTCAAACACCTTAGGACTTGATACGTGCATGTGTTATGGACTTCAGAGGAAGTTGGGACACTTATTTGCCCTTGGCTGATTTTTCTTACAACAACAACCATCATTCGAGTATTGGTATGCCTCATTTTGAGATTCTATATGGGAGGAGGTGTCGAACTCCCATTTGTGGGGGAGAGGTAGGGCAACGAGTGATTGGTGGCATTGAGATAGTGTTGAAGACGACCGGACAGATTCAACAAGTCAGACAGAGGTTACTTGATAGCCCATAGTCGGCAAAAGAGTTACGCGTATCGGCGACGATCTGAGCTAGAGTTCCAGGTTGGAGATTTGTCCTCCAGAAGGTATCCTCATGGAAATGGGTGATCCGATTCAGGAAACGTGGCAAGCTAGGGCCTCGATACATTGGTCCTTTGTAAGTGATCGCCAGAGTAGGTAGGGTGGCCTACCTGTAAGAGCTACCATCAGAGTTGAGCCAGATTCATAACACCTTCCATGTGTCTCAGTTGAGAAAGTGTTTAGCCGATGAGACGACAATGGTACCATTAGAGGACATTTAGTTGGATGCAAGCCTGAATTATATTGAGAGGACGATTGCGATTTCGGATCGAAAAGTGAAGGCCTTGAGAAACAAAGAAGTGCCCCGGGTTGAGGTCCATTGGCAACATCGGAAGGGATCTGAGTGTACTTGGGAGCCGGAGTTCGAGATGCGCAAGCAGTATCCAAAGTTATTTATGGATCCTGTCTTCGATGGCAAAGTCTGATTCTAGTGGGGGATAATTGTAACATCCCAACTCCTAGGTTTTGGCTCAGGCGCAAAACCCAGTGATGGATGATTGCGAGATTTATCGTGTCAGAGATTATGCGAATCATCCTTGATGTAACCCCCATGATGTTCAGGATGATCATGGAAGGTATTGTCGAGATGATGGAGGAGCACTTTTGAGCTTTCAGAGTGAAGCTATCAGTCGCTCTGTACATAGCACACACGCTTGCATACAAGGATTTTCGAGCATGTGGACTGCCAGAGTTCTTTGGGAAAACGACCCCATTATCGCTATGCAATTGATCACATACATGGAATTCATAGAGATAACAAGCTTCTGTCCCAGGGAATTGAAGGTGAGGATTTCTGTTGGTTTGTTCAGAGAGCAAGCTCGTGAGTGGTGGGAGGATGTGGGACGTGCTTTGGTAGCATCGGCTATTGAGGTTTTGACTTGGTTGGATTTTGTATCCAGATTCATATTGAGTTTACATAGGCTATTGAGGAATAGGAGCTGGCGAGGGAGTTCCAAGACCTGCATCAGACGATTGAAACTGTGGCGGAGATCGCCACCAAGTTTTGAGAGAGGAAACTGTTAATTCCACAGTATGTTGCGGGTGAGGAGACGACGAAGAATCGATACCATGATATTTTGAGGGATGATATTAAGGAGTTTGTTAGATTTTCAACTTGTCAGACCTTAGAGGTTATGATAGTCATCGCTCGAGAATGGGATATCGATTTGAAGCTTCTAGGCTAGCAGAATCTAATACAAGTTCAGACAACAGAGGGTCCCACAAAGAGACCCAAGACTCAAGATCCATGATCTAGAAGCTAGAAGGGTTTGGGCCATTGTGCCAAGTGTAGGAGATCGCATAATGGGGCAAGTGGGCCGACTTGCTTCAATTGTAGTCACACTAGACATTTTAGCAGGGATTTTATGTGAGGGGCATGGATAGGCTTCCAATGTAATCAGACATTCCACAAGAAGGTCGATTGTTCGAGGTTGGAGATATGAACAGTGGCAACACTTTCTTCAACTATGTTAAGGATTACCAACGGCCGTGTGGGCAAGGCGACAAGATTTGTAGTGAACATAAGGGAATCTCAAATAACGACCGTGGACAGTGGCAACACTTTCTTCAACTATGTTGAGGATTACCCATGCAGCGCCTGATGTGGCTACTGGTATATATTTTCCTCTTACTTTATTCACTATTTTCTTGTCTGTGCTTAAGTTTATGTGCTTATATTTAAGCTCATTCTTAGTGAACTGGGTACCTGTTGTAGTTCTTTTTCATTCAGTTGGTACCTGATCATTTATGTCTATTTCTCTCAAAAAGAGGTTTTGTGACACTCCAGAAGAACTAGATTGTCCATTGCAGGTGGATATTCCTGATGATCGTCCGGTGAGAGTTTTGAGAGTTCACCAGAGTTGTATTCTAGGGATTTTCAGTGTGACGTATTCAATTGATCTAGGTCGTATTCCATTATATGAGAAGAAGGTTATTGTGGGTATGGACTGGATTAGAATACAAACCTAGGTCGTATTCCGTTGAATACCTCGCATTGAAAATCAACTGAATACGATATAAATAAATTGATCTAGGCCGTATTCCGTTATATGAGAATTTTCAGTGTGAGGTTTTATGACCTAGCTCTGTGATATCTTGGAATTTAAGCATTTGCACACCCCAGTTGGAAATTCTGACAGCACTTGCACACTTGATCTGTTAGAAGTAAACACTAATTTTCTTTAAACTTTTAAAACCGAATCGATTTGTTAAGGCACTTGCACACCTCAGACGAAAACTCTGACAGCATTGTTCGACTCAGGATATGGTTTATTATTTAATTCCGAACTCAAAATATTTTTAGTGGAAATATTTGCAAACGTAAAAAAATCATGCTTTTCGGGCCATTAAGACACATAATTTTAAACGCGATTTCCCGTAGCTCTACAACTCTAAAAAACAACCTTTTTGGGTTTCTGCAATACTTGAATTAATTCTATCATTTGCCACCTTCAAAAAAAGAAATTAGGTGTCGGGATTGTTGGCACTAGATGAGTTTCTGGGATCTTTTTGAGTAGATGACATCTTTTTTAGAAGATCAGTTTCTGGGATATTTTCTAAGATTGTTGGCACTAGATGAGTTTCTTTCCTTGACCAAACCACGTCCACCACCTTACATCTTCTCTTCTCTTCTTCTTCTTCTTTGAGTGCAGATCTCCATAAAGGGACTAAGTATGGCTAATTGAATTCTTTGACCTTCTATCAAGGCATGGCCTCGCATGGATTTAGAGAGGAACACTTTCACTATAAATTGAGCCTAATACATCTCCATTTGAATCACTAAAAATCACAAGTCTTCCCTCTCTAAAACTTCATCTCTCTCTCTCTCTCTCTCTATCTCTCTCTCTCTCTCTCTCGGGATTCTACCATCACCGAAACACCACCATAAACCACCGTTAGCCCAACTTTCTTCCCCACTATTTTAACAAGAAAACACCACCCAAACTCCTCCGACCTACTACCACCTTCAGTCTCTTCCCCTTTCCTCGTTCTCACCAGCATAATCGATAACAAGAGGCAACAAAGTTTCCAGAAGCAGCTCTGCACCTCCTCGTAGCTCACTGTTGTCGGCTACTGTTATTCAGCCATCCACCTATTATGTTACATCCTTAATTTCATGGCCAGAAAAGTGTTGTGGAATTTGTTCCCAAAAGAAAATATGATAAAGATTTATCAAAGCATTTCTTATGAAATGTATTTATACTATATTACCAAACTCGAGATGTCGACATCGATACAGATCAAAAGCATAAACCAAAAGTAACCTAGGCCACAATACAAAACTGGCCTAAAAAACAATATAGGCCTTACAACATTCTATATATTTTCTACTGGTCTATAAATCTATAATCTCTCGCCAGATCATCCAACTATACCCTTGCCACTACCTATAATACAAGAAACTTAGTGGGTTAGGATTGGGAGCCTGGTGAGCATGTAGTGTTTTCGACCCACTATAAATAATTTTATTAATTTCATCAAACCAAACAAACCCGATTACTTGTTCCCGTTATCCTCGCTTTACGTCCCTAAAAGCATTTAAAAAAAGGGACCTAGCCTAAGGATCACCTTCGGGGTAGACACTATTGCTGAGGGGATTCCTTGGCCATAAGTATCCGTAAGGCAACAATGAGGGGATGGAGTACATCGGTGAATACATCATTGACAAACACCTACAGGCTGTGAGCCTACTAGCGTTCCACTTGACTTCCTAGAAAAGTTTGTAGTCATCATCCATACTCCGCTAGATGACTGGATCATCGTCAACACCAAGGCCTCTCATCATTTTATTTCATCACACACCAACTATTTCATCTACCCATGTTTACCCAACATATTTGTAGATATAAAATACATATATACAGTTTAGATTTGAAAAACAAAGTTTAAATCTTTCATCTGACTTATATTTCATGTAAACAGATAATATATATACATATATCACGTAATTTATATAAAATACTTCATATATATATATATATATATATATATATGTGTGTGTGTGTGTGTGTGTGTCTGTGTGTGTGTAAGATGAAAGTGACTATACACTCACTTGATAAGATGGTGATTTGGATAGGACTTTGCTTCTTAAAATAATCTTCTTTGACGAAACCGGGTGGTTTTCTTGAAAACCAGGCTCCGCAGGGGCAGAGTTTCTAAACCAAAAAATTTTCTTCTTGGAGTCTTCTGGACCTTTGGGGCATTCTTCTAGTTCTAGGGAGGTTTCCTAGGCTTTGTGGGTGCTTAGGATAGCTAGAGAGAGACTAGAGAGAGAAAGAAAGGTGTAAATGAGTGAGGAAATCGGCTGGCCTCGCACGCTCTATTATAGGGACAAAGCCTCGCAGTACGTTGGGCGTACTTCAAATCTACGCGAGGTATAGTGGAAACGCGATGGATCTTCGGTGGTGCTTGTTGGCTCATTTCGGACCACAGAAGGAAAGGAGACCGCGCAACGTATGGCCTTCATAAGCAGGGCGTACCCTCGCACGCTGGGCGTTCCCTTGGAAAAACCTTGAAATGTGTGCCTCTTACTTCAAAAATTCATAACTTTCGCATACGAGCTCTGATTATCGCGTTCTTTATATCTACGTGTAGGTGAGACCACACTCTACAACTTTCATCTAGACTACGTCGTCTATTTTTTTTTTTTTTTAAATTTATATTTTTAACAGGCCTTGATAGGAAAAGTCTGTTAAAAATTCATAACTTCTTCATACGACGTCCGTTTTGTCTGTCTTTTTGCCGTTGAAGTACTATTGACGAGATCTTCGATTCTCGTTTAGATTGTGTCAGCTAAAAATCGTTCGATCTATAATTCGAATTCCGGGTTGTACACTGCTAAGCTAAATCTTACAAAATTTTCACAACTTCATTATGTGAAGTCAGATTTGGACGTTCTTTTTATGCATGCTCTCGGTTTAAGGTATACTACGACTTTCATTTAGAACGCTAGGGCTAAAAGTCACTTTATCATAAACTCACTTTTTACGTTACCTAATGTCATGTCGGTTCTGTCGCGAAACTTCGACATGTCATAACTTCTTCGTTATAACTCGGATTTCGGCATTCTTTATATATGTGGAGTCCTTGTCACGACCACTACAACTTTCTTCATAGATATTGGGCTTATCTAACGTTTTATTTTTTATGCTTATTTTTATTATATCCTTACAAACAAGTATATAATCATATAAAAGCACATAATTCACATGATATTCAAGTAATTCATCTTTATTACTTTGAAATAGGTTACAACGGTTGACCTATAATATTACATCATTGCATCAATGCTTAGCCTCGAAACACGGGCGTTACACATTACCACCATGAGCTTCGACCACCACTACCATAATTCTAGTATCCCTTCGTTCATGATCAGTCAAGGCCGAGAGACCCTTCTTTTTTGTTTTTGGTTTTGCAATCCTGACAGATAAGGAACGAGACCCCATTTCTTTCATTTTTTAGTTCCACCCAATCGATCATCATACAGGAGGTAATTCTTCAAACTTCAAACTTCCATTTCAAATAGTTACATTTGCCCCTCCTTTTTGATTTGTTGAAATATTAAGTCCCCTCAGATTTATTTAAACCATTTCAGCCACTCCTTTTGGTATGGTATTACAAATTTAGTCCCATTCCATTTATTTAATTTACCCAATCATCCCTATAGTTTAGTTAATTTACAAACTATCCCCACACTTTTTCAATTATACAGAAATGTTCTCTATGGTTAATTAGCTAATAATAATAGTCCTAGTGGTTTACTTTAAAGACGTCAAGTCACGATTTCTCTCGTCAAGCATCTCGAAATAAACCGACAATCGCACATTAAGGTGAGTGTCACGGCCCCTCTTTTATGTTTTTGTATGCTTTGGGAGAGAATACGTGAGCTTGCCGATGTTTGTTTTTGCAAAAACACTCATAAAATATTATCATTTTATGTGAAAACTATAACTAGTTTATAAACAGTTGGTTTGACATATATATGTTATGAAGACATAAACTAGTTTTAAACCTCGACGTTTACATACGCTATGTTGTTAAAATAAAACAACTAATAAAAATAACATATGCCATTTTACTATAAATCCCTATGAATTTTAAGTGACATTGTATGTCATAAAAAGCATGACATAAGATATTGTAGTATTTCAAGGATTGAAACTATTACCATGCATGTTTAATTATAAATTTTATACATGAAAATTTCTTGAGAAAACTCTTTATAAAAGCAGGTACCTTACACTATACATACATACTAGATATACTTGACTTTCATAAACTTTATACACCTCATTATGCATAGTGACTTATCAACTCATAAGTTAGTGCTGAGGGCTATTCACGTTCCTTAGTTAAGGGCTTTTGAAAGACCCCAACTTTCGTATTTCTGAAAGACCCAAACTTTCATACTTCAGAATACTATTACTCCAAAACATGCTACTTACATATTCATAAAAACAATATTTTACATTGATAAAGAGGTTACAAACTACTGGATACAAACTGACTATTACAAAGTGTTATATATTACATAACTACCCAGGATATTGTAATTTATACAAACATAACTGAAGTACAAAAGTATTATTACAAACTATTCTAATTCTTTCAACAATATATGATTATACTGGTTAATTATCACATGCAATTGTTAAACATTGATAGGGTAAGTGGTGACGCTTAGTGAGTTCAATAATAGATAAAATATAATGTTATGTCATATATATACTTCAATATCGCAGAAGCAAAGACAAACAAGGAAAAACAAAGGCATATGTGAATCATGTGTTAAGCTTTCCATATCAATCAATGACTTGATTCAAAGGTATACAATCAATGAGACACAACAATTTCCATACTTGATATACATCAATAAAGCTTTGGCCCAAAGGGCACAGAAGACATAAGATTTTTGATTAACATCTTGGTAGATTTCAGGCTTATAGCCCTGTCTAATCATTTGCCAATGCCATAGAATAGAAGTCATTCTCTTGCGGAGACATGCTCTACATGGCCAGAGGGTACATACCAGTACCAATGTGAATCTAAGTCCTTTCACTGATCACTTGGTCAAAGGTATTATTTTTGCTATAAAACTAGCGAATAAAATAACACGGGAAAATAACTCGGAATAATAACATTGAAAAGGACATAGCACATATAAAACATAATATACAATTGTTCCTATATATATATATATATATATATATATATATATATATATATATATATATATATATACACACTATACTCACCTTGAATTAACTGGTGGTCAAAATAGTAATTTGGCCAGCGCTTCGGCTTTAAATATGACTTTCCATGTTGAAAACTAAGAGCTTAATTGAAAACCAGGCTCTGTGAAGGTAGCGCTTCAGAACCGAAAAGATAAATTTTTCAGGGTCTTCGTGCACTTCGGGGCGTGTTTTGGGTGTTAAAAATAATACCAGGGCTTCAGGGGAAGTGCAAATAGCTAAAATATGAAAATTGGGGTGAAAAAGTGACAAAAATTCAAACTTACCCGGCAAGTCTCGCAGCCCCTATATATACTTGCGAGGTTCGGAGTTTGGCCGAAGGAAGGAGGACACGCGGCGCAGGATGCGAAGCTCGGTACACGCGGTAGCTTCGGATTGCTCCAGCAGCACGGCTCGGATGCGAGGGTCGGACGCCAGACGGTGGAGCCGTCCGAGGCGCGTCGGAAGCTGGTTGGGCTGCGGCTTCGGACGAATTGGAAGGCAATACGCGTCGGATCCGGGTAGAGCGGCTACTATTCATGCGAGATTCCCCGAGTCTTATCCATAATTTCTCAGTTTTTGAGCCCAAATCGTCCGAAATTCATAACTTTCGCATACGAACTTCGTTTTTGATGTTCTTTATATTTACGCGTAGGTAAAATTACTCACAACAACTTTTGTTTAGACTTCGTCGGCTAATTTTGATTTTAATTTTTATATTATTATTTTTAACAGACCGGGACAGGAAAATCAGTTAAAAATTCATAACTTCTTCATCCGACGTCCGTTTTCGTCAGACTTTTTACCGTGGTACTACTATTGACGAGATCTTCAATTCTCGTTTAGGTTGTGTCGGTTAAAAATCACACAATCTAAAATTCAAGTTTTTAGTTGTTTAATGCAAAGCTGAAACTTGTAAAAATCATAACTTCCTCATACGAAGTCAAATTTTTGCGTTTTTTTTATCGAACTTCTCGGTTTAACGAATACTACGACTTTCATTTAGATTACTAAGAATAAAAAGTAGTTTATTAAAAACTCACTTTTTACGTCATTCGGCGCCGTGCCAGTTTTGTCGCGGATCTTCGATTGGTCATAACTTCTTCGTTATAACTCAGATTTCAACGAGGTTATCCCCTACAAGTTTCTAACGAGATTATTTACAACTTTCAATAATAAAATTTTACTTATTTTAAATTTTATATTTTCGCTAAATTTCACTATTTGGCTTTTAATTGGAATCTCATTAGACTTCCAATATTTTTTGAGTGATTCTAAACTTAGTTTTACTTTATTTCTAGTAAAAACTATTTGTTAGAACTCAACACTCAATTTCACATAGTGTTTCACAATTTTATTCATTACAAAACACGATTTCAAAACGTGTATGTTGCAGCTTTCTAGTGAGATATATTCATTAGTTAAGTTGAAACACTTAACATACCCACACTACTATAACCATAAATATTCAAAGCGGCATACATATGTATAAATCTATATGGGTTTGACATCCTCACATGTGGTTGCTAGCTACAACCTGGACCAATTAATCGAAGCGGGTGATAAATATCTATTATTATTACTATGACATATAACGAAGTGTCGTAGGCAGTAAATTCAGTCACATAGCTCGGTTATAGGATTCATTATAAACATTAACTAGAATCTCTCTTTCTTTCCCTTGCTACAAACCATGGGCTTGGTTGCTTTCAAAATTATTTTAATTACGGATTTACTTATGCAAAGATAGATTTTGGTTTTCCAAAGTTATTCAAAAACTCTTTACAAACACTATTTTAAGTATGGTTATACTTACAAAAAAAATACTTTTTAGACTTTTTCAAAGTATCATACTGTTGTTATCAAAAAAACGTATAACTCTCAACAACCTTGTGTTGACCCCCAAAACTACATGTATTCTCAGGGAATCAGTAATCAAGCTTCCTAGATGACGGACAGTCATGGGTTTCAGGCAATCTACTTTACTAGTTTTTTTATGTTAGCATACCTGTTTAAGGCAATTCATGTACTATACTATTATTTGTAAGAATCATAAGGAGAAGATACATAACCATCACCACATCTGGTGCCGCCCGAGCCTCCCCGACCTTTAACTGGAAATCCCTGCTCTTCACCACATGTACATCCGCCTTGCCCTGGCGGCCGTCAATAACCCGAAGAGTCGCAACAGCGGGTGATGACATCGGCCCTGTAGCAGCCAAACTCGGACATTAGGCCTTCTTGTGGCCCCTCTGATTCCAATGAAAGCAAAGCAAAGTAGATCATGGGTTTGTGGTGGCAGCAGTACCATCCCTACCAAAATGAGCCGTCGGACCGCACTTGAAGCAACCCAAACTACCCACCCTACACTGTCCCTCGTGCATACTGACACACTTTCCACAGCGGATCCGATCCTTTTGGCCCATAGATCTCGAATTGTAAACCTTGGGCGTCTTACCTGATCCCCCTAAAACATGAGCCTGCTCCGACTTTCTCTTACTCTCCATCTTGATATCAATCTCCCTGTCTCAGGCTCTCTCTATCATATGCTCTAGTGTCTAGCAACTAGATCAGCTTACTAACTGCCAAACAGTGATCATCAACATCTCGTCCAACACACACTACAGAACCAAAAGAGCCTTCTCCCGAAACATCACAGTGATCTCAACCACTGTGTTACTAGTCTGGTGGAGATCCTGAAACCCTCATGTGAACTGTTGCACCTCGATGACTGGTGCAAACTCAGTCCTGAACCTAGTCGTGAAATCTTCCCGTCACATCAAATTAATAACCTTATCACCAACGTAGCACCCAACCTCCTCCCACCAATCTCGGTCCCTATCCTTCAAAAGACATGAAGCAAGTATGACCTTTTCCCCACTCGGGGAAACTGGTAGTCCAGAAAGCATTAGAAACTTCAGGTAACCACCGCCTACTCTCTATTGGGTCCTTCTCCACATAGTAGACCGGAGCCTCACATGCCTGGAACTCAGTGAAGGTCGACGAATGGACCCCAATCAAGGGTACCATCTCAGAACGAAAAGAGCTCAAACACCCATCTAAATTCATCATAATGTCCTCCTTGGCCGTACCAAAGATCATAGGAGTCCGCTCAAGAATAATAAAGGTGAACTCAGAACAAATGAACTCTTGTGTCTGATCATGCAACTGTCCGACTCCAGAACCTGAGCCTGAGCCCTGACCAACACAAGAACTGCCAGCCGGTCTGCCTGGCAGAGTCACCATACTTAAAATAGACCATATAAAACATCAGAATACGTATCAATATATATGGAGGGATCACCAAACACTACAAGGTTCACAGTTTCATCCTAACTCGCCTTGACTAAAGTACAGATCCTATGCTACAAGGCGCACGGGCCCATACTAACTTCCACATCTATCCATACTTTCGTCAAGGGTTTCCTTGAATCCGCCAAGTCACTTCATATCCATACAATTAACCCTCATTAAGATAACTCTCCTAGCATTACATGTCTTCCTAGGTTTTCCTATGGTAAACTACACACCAGTCTCCGCCATTTGTTTTAGAAGGAACTCCCACTAACTATCTCATGAATATAATTATAGATCACCAAAACCAGATAATTCTTTGACTGAGAAGTCTCACATTACAACGGTTGAACACAAATAAGAGTTGTACAGTAGAGTTAAAGCCTAACCTTCTAAAATTGTCTTGTTTCGGTAATATGTAACTTACATATTCACTTAGTAGTTAGCTGAAACTAGTGAGATCTCCTAAAAAGAACAAAGCAAGCAGCATTTGAGCATCGAGTAGTCAGAACCAAGCATAATCTAATCAAGACATCCTATCACATACTAATTAGTACTAACATTCAAGTCTACTAACACATACAATAGGCATACAAAGGCATCTCTCCTAACATTCTATCATGCAAATACTGAGCAAATTCTTAGCCCTAACTAGCAAGCGATTCCTAGATTGACGATTCAAATTTATATCAGATAACATGTGTGGGTATTTTGGGAAAACTTACTTGAGCTCGGTCAATTACATGCACCACACCCTTTCTTGTATTAGAAAACAATTTTCTTTAAAGACATTTCTTTTTGAAATTTTTTACCAAATCCTCAGTTCGAGTTCAGACACACCTGAGAGTATGTCCACATCCCTCAAACCAAAGCTATGATACCAACTTGAAACGTCTCAACATATGACTCGAAAATTTCATATTTAAAATTCATAAAACGGTAATCCAAAACATTGTCATGCAACCAAAATGACAAAAGTGTATTAGTACAACCCAAAATCAGGGTAAATCTCAAAATACAAAATAGAGTGGTGTGTGCTCTTCAATCATCCCGGGCTCTTCCTTTTCGATCTAGAAGTACCTGAAACATAAATTGAAAACAATAATCTCAAATCTTAGTGAGTTCCTCAAAATAACACATACCACACATAATAAGCACGTACCGAACCAGTGCCCCATATCGGGCCTCGCCCAACATCATTTCCCACTCGGCGTCGGGCCCTGCTAGACATCGATTCTCGCTCAGGTTACACATCTGTCATTCATTAGCCACTGCCTAACATCGGGCCCCGCCCCGTACACATATAAACGTATAAACATATAATCATGCTAAAACATGCGAAAATAGCAAAATCAATAACATACAATACAGTCATCGGGCCTCGTCCGACATCGAGCCTAGCTCGGTATACATACCATCACATAACACGTGTAAGAGTCACGCAGATATATGGCATCCAAACATAATAACCATGGGCCGACATTGGTGCCTTCGACCCATGAAAACTAGTGAAGAAACTCACTTCAGACTACCGAATCTCAAAGATAAACCTCTAGTAGCTGGTCCTATATAATCCCCATGCTATAAACATAAAATAACAACCGATTAATAACTGGATCTTGACTCACACTAAGAGTCCAAAGTAGGGAAAAATACCTTTTTACCGTTTACCTAACTTATGCCAAGCCCAAAGCCAACTATCCGAAAGGCCCAAATTGCAAAACGATCACCCTAGGACCAAATATGGCCCAATTTTCCAAATTAGACCCAAATCCCTTCATGGGCCTTTAACCAAAAGATTCCAATAAAATAGAATCAGCCTAAAAATGGAATTATAATGGCCCAACAAAACCCTAGCCTTCTAAGGTCTAAAATAGGCCCAATACCAAAAAAATCCCAAAACTACGAAGCCTACTACTAAGTACGATGGGTGTACCCAGCATGTACGCTTAGCGTACACGCTTTGGGGCTAGTACGCATAGTGTACCAGCTTATAAACCCAATGTACTCCCTAGTTGGCCAACATTCATCATTAAGCTCTTATTCGATTAAGACTTCAACCTAACTCGAAGATCTGACTTTCGTAAGGAGACTTATCATGTAAAGTTGGCAGCTTTACGTGCATGCATGGCCTAATAGGGATGTAAAGCTCAAAAGAGCTTAACAATCGTATTAACGAATGGATGAGTCCATGGACACCTCAAAGCATGCATGTTTATGGACAAAGGACCAAAAGAACCTTATATTTACCATCCATAAATTCTAGAGTGAATCAAGAGGCTCAATAATCACTCCAAAGCCTCAAAAAGCACAAAATATCACATAAATTGATCTAGCATCATAGATTTGCAAGATGGGAGCTTTTTATCTCAAAAGGTTAGCAAATGATGAACTGATCTCGGATCCTGAAGATCCAAGCACAAATCCAAATGATCCACTTCTTCTTCTCTTTCACAAAGCACCAACAAACACACTTATGGCTCAAAATTCTCAAGAACACACTAGGGTTTTGATTTCTGGAAAAGTGAGTGTGGAGGCTATTTAAACATGACTAAATGAGGCTATCATAAGGATTATATAGGGTGTAAGCCCTAAAAAATAAGATTTCATAATTGCTCACGTACGCCCATCGTACGTGGATGAGCTCTACGATCAAATCAGGTTAGTACGCTAACTGTACCTAGCAGTACACCTCGTGTACTAGCTTAAGGATCAATTTTGAAAAACTTGTAGAATAGAGATTAAATATGAACGTTAGAAAATTCAATTGTTAAATTATGCCTCCAGATCTACGAGCTTCAACGAGATTGACAGACTAGATCTGAGATCGATGTCAACTGCCACCACATCTACTGCCTTGCCGCTCTAATGAAGCACTTCCAACTTACCCCCATCTTTTTCGCTCTGCTCTTTAGCGAAACAACACTGAAGTTCGGTTGAATCAAGTATTAAGAACGAAATCGAGAACATAATGCGTAAAGAACACATATGTAATAAAAAAAATTTTGGCTCAATTATTACGTCTAAATAAGTACAAGAACATCAGAGAGTAAAATGGTACAAAAGCTCCAAAGATTAATCTCGAATCCTATACTTACCCTATTTATATGGTGATACAGACGCCTACAAAAAATACATAAGGACGAAACATTTAAACTTCGACCACTACACAGGCCTTATAAAATACATTCATTTGAAGACTGCCTTATGATATACATTCATTTGAAGTGAAGGAATTTGGCATCGACACTACACAGGCCAAAATATATTTTGACACCTCACTACCTACTTCGAGCCATAGGATCTACACCTTAGTGAGAAGTGTCGAAACTATGTCATCATTATCTTCATGGCCTGGTGAAGTACTCGGCGAATCTCTATATACCAAATGATAGTCTTTTGAATTTCAGCTTTATCTTCTAGAATATTCCTCTTATAGTTGCCAAGAAGAACCAAAAGACTTGTATAGTGAGAGTTCGTGTACCTCTCCACATTACAAACTTAAAATAGAAATTTGGTCATGTTTCCATTATTGATCTTCCCAAGAAAAACAACTCCTAAAGGTTTATGAAAAATCACCCCATCAACATAATCATTAAGAATAACTTGCCCCTTCAACATTGATTGATGAACCTTTGAAGTTCTATTCACCACCATAGCAAGCTCGATATCTGGCACTGCCAAGCAATCATAGTAGTTATCTATGAATACTTTTATATGAGCAAAACCAATCAAGAAATCATCCTTGTTGTTTTCATGAAGCTTCGACACATCGACATTACTAAAAATATTCTCCACATTGATAAGATCATTTAGTTTCATCAGAGGGAAGTCTGCAACTAAGAAGTCAAGTGGTACATTGTTCGCTCTGACCACATAGTAGCAAAAATTTTGCAGGAAACCTTCGAACAAGCTTTCTCTTGAAATGTTCGACACTTTGACGATTTTAATAGAAGATTAAACTTCATGTTCCTTCTTTCCCAAAATTGCATGTTACCTTAACTTCAATCTCTTATAGTCATCTTTATCTTCGAACCAATCAACCAGCAAATGAACATCATGTGATTAATTGGAAAATTTAGCTGATTAAAATTAGTATTTTTGATCTGAAAACTTTTCTTTTGAAAATTTCCAAAATCATGCATATTTCCTGATGAGACGACTTGCTCGATCATTTCATAACACCAATGTTTACTGGGATCACCCTTTTTTAAACCTCATGGGTCGTTTTGTCATTGTCTCATTATGCTACCGATTAACATATTCTTTCTCGTTCTTTCTCTGTATTTATCTTTCCTTTCTTCTTCATAACGATTCACCTCTATACGCTTCCCTCTGTCACCTTTATGAACTTTTGTAGGAGGTGATTTCGAACTTGTCCTTGGACCCCCAACACATTCTCTAATAACTATGCATTTCGTTATTAGCCTAGATGTCATTGTTGTAGAGGTGGTTGTTAGAGAAAGAGGAACTGATGTCGAAAGATGAGTTGATATCACCTTCCCCACTACTTTACCTTGATCAGAATCCTTCGAAGGGCCAACCCCATTTTCTCCCCCTTGCACCACTTGTTTCACAGGTACTGCATTTGTTGGCAGCAGAAGAACCAACTTAAGAAGAGGAACAAGTTCTACCTTGAGATTCCTTTCAAGAGAAGAAATCATCTTTGAGATAGATTCCTAAGAGACAAAAGATTGTTGAGAAAGATCAATATTCGACATGGACTCTTTCAAGCTTCCTAATAACTCCTCCAACTTATCAAACAATTTCGAATCTATTTCTGTCTTTGCATTGAACTTGGTAGAAAATGAAGTGTGATATTGCACAAGCTTTGTGATTGCATCAACAATTACATTAATGTTTCCATGAAGAATGTAGTAAATTTTCTCAAGATTTTCCACCTCCTTCATCATTTTTTAATTCAACTCAACAACGTTAAGGTTTACAGAGTCCTTGACCTTCTTAACATTCTCAACAAAAATCACATGACATTTTTTTGCAGCGTCACAATGTTTTTTAACCACGTACTCAAAAGTGCGACCATGATTGTTCAAACGTTCTTCATGTTTATGCTCAGTTTGATCCATAGCAATCTTCTAACGATTATCCTGAGAATTGAACATAATATCCACTTCCACCACAGAAAGTGAATTTTGACCCCCTATAGCTGCCTGAAGTTGTAACAACGAACTCGGCTTATGACTAACAATTTTAAATTATTTTCCTGACACGAGCATGTGATTAGGAATGCTATCTTCTTTAGTGGATTGGGAAGAGAAAAGTGATGTATTTGATTGATTCATGATATTAGAAAAAGTAGGTGAAATGTTAGAAGTAGGTAATGCAGATGTATTAGAGAAGAGAATGGTGGTAACAAGTAGAAGTATCAATGAGGGTGGTTTCGATAGTAGAAGATCAAATAAATGAGGTAGGAATAGAATATGTTTCAATGGAAGATGTATCGTGGGCTTCGCTATTAATCACTCCTTCACCCATAGTGAAATTTGGGTCCATATCAGATTTGTTCATAGGAATGTATAATGTTTGAACCTCTTGCGAAACAGACTTAGTCCGCGAAAGCTCGAGTGTTATGACAACTGCCTTCGTAGGGATGGTAGTAGATGGAGATTCACTCAAATTGGTGGTTGTATCCATATGAGATATGTGTACATTGCCACCAAGACTTCCAGTCTCCTTGAAATTTGACTTAACTAAAGAGTCCCTTTGAGGTGTCTCGAAGACCAATCCAATATCATGACAAATCGATGATTCTTCGCTTACACTTTCAAAATTAGTATCAACAACAACCTCGTCAAGTGGATCAACCATTACATCTTCTTCTTCTTGATCTTTTTTACTACGTCATGAAGTTTATGTTTCTTTGATGTTGGTGATATTGGAACTAGAACATCACGGATACGTACACCCCTTCGGTTAAGTTGGGGTTTGCGAATTTTCCTTATCTTCGACATAGATCCCTCTTTAGGTGAAGAAAATGGCTTATTAAAATCTTCTTCAATGATCGGTGGTTCTGGAGAATGACAAGTTCGATGAGCAGGCTTCTTGGTTTGTCACAATACCCATCTTCGATGGAACATTATCCTTGGGAATTTCTATTTCAACATTTTCTTGAATCGATCTTGTTACCTCATTCTCTATTTGCATAGGAACTGATTCAGATTGTTCAGGCTTCTTCGGGCTCATAGAAACTTTAACAACATTTGACGTGCTTTCTGCCCCTTTTTGGCAAAAAAAAAACCCCATCTTGAACATCTGGGTTAATAGTTTTCAAATAATGACAAGAACCGGATAGGCAAGATCTATTTTTTTGTAACATTGCATCAAGAATTTGAGCCACAGTTGGAAATAACGCTGGATCACTAGTAACAATTTTAGGAGTCTAATATATTGAAAAATCCGCCTTTTCATCTTCAGATGGTACCAAAATTCCTTCTTTCTCATATACTTCTCTTAAAACCAAGCACCAATACCTCTCACACAATACACCACTCATGAAATTTGTATGAGACTTTCCTGTTCCAAATTCTTCCCACAACTAAGTTACATAATCGACATTCAGATCATACTAAAGACCTGAAATCATGGCATATATTTCCCACTTTGCTTTATCGAGCCATCTACTACGACCAGTTAAACAACATAGAAAAGCCCTAAATAAAAAATTCAAGACATAGGGCAAAGCAGTCTTGAGAAAATTATTGATTCCTGTGAGTAGTGGTTGATGACCCATCTCATTGAACATATGAACAACTTGTTCATTCGTAATTTCATTAAACCGACCTGTATTTTGAAACTACATGATTTAAGCAAACTGCCTCTTGGTAAGCTTGTACAGTTTGTCATTCGTCAATTGAAACGTCACCACCTTCATCGTCTTGTTACACTCTGTCGTTGAACCAGCCAGTGATAACCATGTCATGGGTACTGAGAATGAAGATGACATAACCATTGAAAGACTAGAATGATTGAGTGAAACAATCAACATCTGTAATTTTTCAGGATACATCATAACATCTGGTTGAACACGAAAGTTGGAGCTTCAAATCTTCATCAATAGCTGAGATGGTGCTTCTTTAATGGTGTTTGATGGATCAACATGAGCAGTTGGTGCTGCCATGGTTAGGGTTCATGAGAATTTTGTGAAGAAAAGGTTATTGTGAAAGAATACTTTAGGAAAATTTAACCATAGTGAGTAAAGTCGTCAATATAGTCCACCAAAATCCTTTTATAATCAACGTAGAATTTGAATTTGAATCATTCACCAATGAAATTCTGCCACGTTTAGGAACTGAACCATCACATCTACAGAACGTTTCATTGATCCCAATGAGTTGAGAACTGCCACTTGACCTTTGTTTTGTCACCATAAAGCTTCGTCGTCAATATAACACTTTGACCTTCACTATGAGGTAAGGCTCATTCGCATTTAGGATTGGAAAGCGAAATCATATGCTAGACTTTGTGAAATCTAGGTTTGCGTTGGTATTACCCAGAACCTCGAGGATTCCAGTGCAAATATGTGCCAAAGAAATAGCGGTAATCAAATTAAAAAATATGTGCATATAGTGACATCAAATAATCATTCGATGTAAAAGCAGTGGGATCTCGGGCAAAGATAACTTTATTCGACATCAAAAGAGATGAGGAACTACTTGTGTAGTATCCCGTGAAGTACAATCGAATACTCCTTAATGAGCATCGAAGGGCCTCTTTTTGCATAGGCTTTGAAGGCATGCTTAATTTTTTTCAAAACCACAACTTAACATACTTGTGAGTTAAGTAAACAAAATTACTTGTATGAGTAGTGTAGTCAGGAACAAGTGAGGTTATGTAATGTTCAAACTGAAAAGAGTTTGCAAATAAATTCAGACTAAAACCATATTCCAAAAAAAAAAAAATAAGAGTTGGATCTTGTTGGGCAAATATGTCTTGGTGAAAGAAAAATTTGTCAAGACCAAGCATAACGAAAGGATTATGGTTTTGAATAACGAATTTTTGTACATAAACAAATGTTTCGTTAAAATCTTGAACATAAAGTTCATTGTCAATTTCCTAAAAGTTGAGATTCTTGGGTTTCACCATCATCACGGAAAAGTGAATCAAGACCATAAACACAAACTTGTGCAGTATCTACATTACAATTGGTTTCTACTAGAGATATCGAGTATATGCACTGATGTGTGTACCTCTGCGAATGACTTGGACTTAGCAGAAATCACTTTACTCAAAATGAGAAGACAAATGTAGCTCTTCGATTAATGTGAATATAGCCTGATTGGGAAGGAACACTCGTAGTGAGAGATCCATTAAGGCTTCGAAACACATTGAGTTTGTGAGGCTTATGGTCAACATACAACATCATGCTTCGAGGGACACCTAACTAGTGTTATAGTTCGATGTCATACCTATCCTTCTTTGAATGTAAGCAAATGAGCATTCGCCACCTCAATATGTTGAAACATTAAGACACAAAAATTGTTAACCATACAAAACAAAATGAAAAAAAAACTCTTTTTGGATTTTTGTTTTTTAATTTAAAGACAAAAATAAGAAAATCTTTTTGGAATTTTTGTTTTTGAAATTTAAAGAAAAAATAAGAAAATATTTTTGCAACTTTTATTTTTGAAATTTAATGATAAAAATAATAAAACCATTTTGGAAATTTTGTTTTATGACACTAGAATCAGAAATATTAAAATGTTACCAAACATTCGATGTAAGAAGTATCTACTTCTAGACAGTGTACATCGAACATCATTTCTTCCATGAAAACGAAGGTAAATATGAACCATTCAGAGGCATTTCGAAATCGAAGGTGGTCGAACGCTGAATGGTGATCACTAACCTCTGAACACTTTAGCAGTACTTTGACATCTGTTGACTTACGATGAAGAAGAACTAGGAACTGAGCTTGCATCAATCATTCCTAAACTATTTAAGATCGTTAGAATTGATTTCTCATCCAAATGTTTTGTTAAGATATCTGCAAGTTTATCCATAGTTTTGGCAGAATGAACCTCGATATTACCATCTTCGACATGATCCTTTATAAAATGGTATCGAAGTGCCATGTACTTTGTCTTTGAATGTTGAACCAGATCATGGAAAAGACGTAGGGCACTTTGTGAATCACAACATAAAGGTATCTTCTTTATATTGATTGTGTAGTCACAAAGTTGGATTTGAATCTATATAACCTGAGAAGTGCAAGCTACAACAACAACATACTTTCCTTCTGTTGTGGTAATCGAAACACATGTGATGAGATATGTATCGAGTTTAAAGACCAATTCATGTAAGAATTAAGAAAGAAGAAACATGATGAACACGAGAGTAAATATAATATTTGATCAGCTCATATTATGCTTTCGAGTTTACAGAGTACAAAGTGATTCTCTGTAAAGAGTATATGAAAGTTAAGTTCTCACACAGTACAGTCTCCTATTTATAGGCGTACAAAAGCATAACAAAATACTAAGGACTAGACATTAAGACAATTAAACAAAATGACTTAGTAATTATAACATTACATCCGAAGACTCAACTTACGAAGACTAGAGATCCTTCATAACAAAACTAACACTTCGACTTATTACAACATTTATACCCTAACAATCTCCCCCTTTGGAATAAAAGTCGAAGTCTTCATGAAGTTAGTAGTTGAACAACATACATCAGCACTCTTCGGATTTCCATATACCAAGAGATAACTTTCATTATCTCCTTCTTGTCTCCTTCTGAATTCTTCTTGCAATGATTCATACGAACAATTAATTTCGTATATTGCGAGTTTGTATATCTTTCCACTTTAGAGGTTTGAAACAAGAATCTCTTGGCTCTTCCAGCTTTATCTTTTCCTGTGAAGACTATCCCAAAAGGCTTTAAACAGATTTCTCCGTCTTCGTACTTCTTCAACTGAACCTGCTTCTTCGTAGGAGCCATTGGTGCTGTAATGTCGATGCCTTTAACAGTAGCAAGCTCGACATCAGTTTGAGCTAGGCATTCGAAATAATTCTCCAAGAAAATTTTTATATGCCTACACCCAAGACTGAAGACATCTGGTTCTGTTTCTTGGAAGAAAGAAAAGGATTTGTCTTTCAGAATCAGAGCGACATTGATGAGATCGTAAGTGTTCATCAATGGAAATTCAGCCACAGTGAACTCTTGTATCTTCCCACTTGCCCTTGTCACAACATACTTCAAGTTCTGAAACTTTCCTTCGAAAACAACATCCCTTTTTATGGATATTACCTTCTTAATCTTCTCCAAGTACCAGACTTCTTCTTGAGCCTTTGCTAACACTGCATGAAATCAAATTTTCATCTTCTTTCCGTCTTCGACATCCATGAACTTTGTCTCTGCTTTAAATTGTGGCATGACGAACATCATTTCGTTGATCGGAAAGTCAAGTTGACCATAATCTGTGTTTGTCACCACATAACTCTTCTTGGGAATCCTCTCAAATGAATACATATGGTCGAACATCACCCTTGATTCAATAGTTTCGTAGTTGAATAATTTCGAAGGATCTCCCTTATCAACATTCGAACCTTCAAGAGCCCTTTGTCACATAATGCTTTCCACATGCCTCATTCGTTCAACTTCAGCTGCCACCTCAGCTTTCTTCTCTTTGTTAGTCTTCTCAAACATGACTCCTTTTCCTTTGTCTTTCACATTCAAAGGAGTTGCACTCTTTGACGAAGAAGCATTCGAAGGAACTACATTCTCAATAACAATTCCTTTTGTAATAGGTCTTGATATTGGAACAGTTGTAGTCACAGTCGAGATGACTGGAGCAGCTGAAACAATTGTTGGTTTAACCACAGCTTTCGAAGGATAAACTTTTCCTACCACCTTCGAATCTTCAGATATCTTCTCTTGTTCCCCAGCCTTTGCTTGACCAACCTTTTCTCCCCCTTGCACCCCTGTGACAGCAGGTGGGGCATCTGATACATTTGGCAAAAGGCTTGAGATTCGAAGCAATGGAGTAAGATGTTTTTGAAGAATGGCTTCGAAATGAAGAAATTTCTGAGAAAGAAATTCTTGAGAGATAATCGGAGAAGATGATTTCGAAGAGATTTCTTTGAGTTCTTTCAGCAGGTTCACCAACTCTCCAAAATGTTGTACTTCTGTTGCTGAAAGAGAAATCATCTGAGGATTTACTTGTTCGAACATCTTGACACATTGAACAACCGCATCACAAATGATATCGAGCTTCTGATGTGCTGATTCATACCCCTGTTGAATATGCTGAACTTCCTTCGTCATTTCTTCAAGAAGTTCACGAATTTGCATATTAACATCTTCTCTAACCTTCTTCACTTCCTGTACGAAGAGCACATGACGCTCCTTCGTAACCGTCTTTAAATCTTTCACCTCCTTCAGGAAATCAGATCTCAGAGAATTGATTCTATTCTCTGTAGAACTATCAGACTGATCAGTCTTCTCAAGAATACGGCTTTCTGAATCACGTATGAGCCCTGAAGTCTTCGACATCACCCTATTTTCCATTTCCTTCATAAGAGAATCAACTTCCAAGATATTGATTCCAGCACTTCCGACATCCGCTTGAGATTGCAAGATAGAATTCAATTTTGAATTCAATATCTTGAACTGCTTCATCGTCATCAGCATATGGTTAGGAAACTCTTCTTCAGCTTTATCAAAGGAAAGAGCTTCGAATGTTCCTCCAAACCCTTCATTGTCAGTTTCTTCATCAATCGCCATTGTTTCAGCAACAGGTGATGATGGATTTGGTGGATCAGTTGATTGTGTTGAGAAGATGGTGGTGAAAGGTTGGTCCATTATTGATTGGAATGTAGGAGAATCAGTGGTTAAAGTAACCTGTGGTAGAGTCGTTGATTCAAGAATCTTTATGTCAGCAGGCTTCAACATTTCAGTAGACTGAAAGATTTCGACTTCTTTTGGAATGTCATCTTCAAGAGTCTCAGGCACATGTTTCACTTCTTCAATACGTTGGGTTTTCTTTAAAAACATTGCCATATCTTCAGCCCTTCGCTTTTTAGAAGATGGTGATACCAGAGCTGGAATTTCTCGAACGGTAACCCCTTGATGAGTAACCTGAGTTTTCTTCACCAATTGAGATTTTCGCTTGAGTTTTATTCTTCGAAAAACCCCTGTCTTCGATGGAATCGTTTCCTTAGATGGAGAGGCTTCGATAACCGGTGTATCAGCCACTGAGGTTAAAACCGAAGACACCTCTTCAACCGTTTGAGAAGTAACGATTAGCTGCTGATTCTTTTGTTCTTCTTGCACTCCTTTTTCTGAAGAGTCACCCTCTGTCTTCTTTGACTTCTTCGACTTCTTCTTTGCTTCATGTTGTAACATCCCAGTCACAACAGTTGTGTCAATGGATTGTAAGTATGACACCAACACGTTATTCGTAGGTTCCACCTTCTTGAGCATAGCATCCGGAATGCGAGCAACTGTGGAAAAAATAGTCGGATCATCATGTACTTCCTTCGGACTCCCATAGATATGAAAAACGGCTTTCTCTTCGTAATCCGGAACTTCGATCTTCTCCTTCTGATAGACATATTGGACTATCAGACTCCAATATCTGGCACAAGAAATTTCGTGCTTAGCACTGGTCTTCGAAATACTGGTGATGAACTCTGTCCATAACTTCTCAGAATAATCCACCTGCAAATCGTAGTATAGACCAGCTACCATTGCGTAGACCTCCATTCTTCCTTTATCCAACCCCACTGTTCTTCCAGTAAGACATCTAAGAAAGATGCCAAACAAAAAATTCCAAATCGTTGGTAACCCTAACTTCTTGAAATCACTAATACGTGTCAATGGAGGTTGGTGACCCATCTCATTGAACATGTACACCACTTGCGAAGACGTGAGTTCATCATACGGGCCAGAATTCGGAATTCCCAAAATCTTGCAAAACAATCTCTTGGAGACCCTAATTCTCGTATCTGTAACCATGGTGAATTCCACACACCTAGTCTCTTTGTTGTATGAAGCTGTAGAACCTGCCTTTGATAACCAGGACATTGGTGCAGCAAAGGATTCAAACATTGTTTTAGACAGAACATAATTCTGTAAAGCAACCACGAGCATGTGTAGTTCTTCCGGATATTTCGACAAATCCGATTCTACTTGATAGTTTGAACCCTGGATCTTCAAAATTGGAACACTGATGATCTCGTCTGTTGTTGGTGATGAAGTAGTCGCCATTGTAGATGATTTTGAGAAAAGAACTTGTGAAGAAGATGAATTGCACAGAGAGTTTTTGTTTTTCTGAGAGTTTGATCGTGTAAAGTGTTATGGTGTTCTGATTTGCCCTTTTATATGTAACCCTAGAATTTTGAATTTGAAGCGGGATGCATTAAATGCTTGCTGACATGGCACCTTGAAACCCGGAATGTACTCATCAAAAAGTAACAATCGTAACTATCAACACGCCTTACACGCTTATCATACACCGTGCGTCATCAAGAGATGGGACTGTTTGGTATTCCCCAGAAGAATTGTAACCGTCGAATGCCTTCAAAATTGAGGTCAGGCTCTTTCACTTTGGGGTTTAAAAAGCGAAGTCATTTGCCAGAATTTCGAAATCATCAGTTTAAGTTGGTGTTACTCAAACCTCAAGGATTTCGTGTGTGCTGTGTTCCAAAAGAAATTAGATGAGAAACAAAATAAAAAAAACTTTTGAAAACTTGTGATGTCAACAATTGCTTTGTGACACAAAAACAATTTTATCCCAGGCAAAGATATCTTCGAAAATTATCAAGAGAGATAATTAACAGCTTGTGTGGTTTCCCGTGAATTACAATCGATAAATTGTAAAGAAGTTTCGAAGGGTTTCTTTTATTGGACACATGGGGTGGCTTCGAAAATTTTGTTACATATCAACCTTAAAATAAGGTGAGGAATTGTAAACAAAATTAGTTGTATGATCAGTGTAGTCAGTGACAACTTGGTTGCGAATGATATTCAAAGTGACTAGGATTTTGAAAATATACTCACACGGAAATCATATTCATAAAAAAACATTTATGCTGGATCTTTTTGGGAACAAACATCGTAGTTTTTGAATGTTTGATTAAGATCACTCAAAAGAAATAAATATGATTTGGAGTATAAAAGGTACTGAAGCAAAAGCTTCGTAAGATCTGGAACATGGTTCCCCGTCAATTCCTTAAGGTTAATGGTATTTTGGGTTTCACTACTATCACGGATTCATGATATTATATCATAAACACAAATTTGTGATTTGTCTAGGTTTTGATTGGTTTGATCAAATACCTCAAGGAGAAATCTTCGAATATTTGGAATGTAAGAATTGTTTGGTTTAAAAAGATTGGTTAAGAATCGAAGGGTACCTCTGTTATATTTGGACAAAACAGAAAACTCTTAACTCATTTGAGAAGAATAATGTAGCTCTTGTTGATTTATGCAAATACAAGCCTTGTTGGGTAGAAATTTCATGATATAATTTCATTAAGGCTTTCATCTCTCACACATAGAATCATTCGAGGCTTTAGACAACATGCAGCAGCATGCTTCTAGGGACATCCTAACCAGTCCAAAATGTATAGAAATCATACCTTTCCTTCAAATCCAAACGTATGAATCCTTCGTATTTGAAACTTGACAAGACTCACAATACACATGTTAAAACTAAAAAAATGAAAAATATTTTTGGTATTTTTGAAATTTAAAAAAAAAAATAAAGTCAAACTAAACAAAAATCTTTTTGAATTTTTAATTTTTCAATAAAAGAAAATATTTTTGATTTTTCAAGTTTTTCAAAAAAATTAACAAACTAAAAAGCTAACCTTAGTTGAATTGTGTACAAATACGAAGCATTCGAACCGTTGACTTGAACAGTAACCTCTGATTATCTACTTCAAAACTTCCGAATGCGAAGCGTTCGAAGCATTGACCATGAACAGTAACCTCTGAACACTTAATCATTCTTTCCGTCCATTCACCAAATGATTCATACCCATCATTCTTCGCTTTTATCAGTTTGAAGAGAATTTCCATCTATCATTCCCAATCCATCTAAGATCCGAAGAAACGATTTTTCATCCAAAGCCTTTGTAAAAATATCTGCCAATTGGTCCGTTGTTTTTACAAAATGAACTTCAATATTTCCTTCTTCAACATGATCTTTGATGAAATGATATCGAAGAGCAATGTGCTTGGTCTTCGAATGCTGCACATGATTATGACAAATTCTTATTGCACTTTGTGAATCACAATATAAAGGAATCTTTTTCATATTAATTGCATAATCTCTTAATTGGCTTTGAATCCAAATTATTTGTGATATACACGTAGCTGCAACAACATATTCAGCTTCAGCGGTTGGTATTGAAACACATGTTTGCTGCTTCGATTGCCAGCTGACCAGCTTTCCATCTAGGAATTAACACCACCAGTTGTGCTTTTACGATCAAGACTACATCCTCCAAGATCCGCATCTGAATAAGCTTGTACAAAGAACCCTGTTTTCGAAGGATACCACAATCCTAACGAAGTAGTGCCTTTCAAATATCTGAAAATATTCTTTACTGCTGTGAGATGTGGTTCATGTGGATTTCATTGATACCTTGCATAATTACAAACACAATACATAATATCAGGTCTACTTGCAGTTAAATACAATAAAGACCCAATCATGCTTCGATATAAAGTAATATCAACAATAGATTTATCTAACGAAGGAGTTAGCTTTATGCCCAGTGCCATTGGTATTCGTAACCTTGTGCTATTTGTCATTCCAAAATTTTCCAACAAATTCTTCGTATATTTCTCTTGATTAATGAATATGCCTTCCCTGTTTTGTCTAATATTCAAACCCAAAAAGTTATTAATTTTGCCCATCATACTCATTGCAAATTTGCTTTTCATCAAATCTTCGAATTCTTTAGATAAAGCAGGGTCAGTTGAGCCAAAAATTATATCATCAACATAAATTTGAACAAGCATCAGATGATTTCCAATTTTGTTTCGAAATAAAGTGGGATCAACTGAACCTTGTTTAAATTTGATTGTTTCAAAAATGATGTTAGAGTTGCATACCATGCTCTTGGTGCTTGTTTTAACCCATATACAGCTTTATCTAAAATATAAACATGATCAGGATGCTCTGAGTTTATAAAACCTGGAGGTTGTTCAACATATACTGTTTCTTCGAGTTCTCCATTTAAGAATGCACATTTGACATCCATTTGGTAGACATCAAAATCTTTATGAGCTGCAAAAGCCAGAAAAATACGAACAGCCTCGAGTCTTGCGACAGGGGCAAATGTTTCTTCGTAATCAATTCCTTCTTGTTGAGAATATCCATTAACAACAAGTCTGGCCTTATTTCGAATAATGTTTCCATCTTTGTCAGTTTTGTTTTTATAAATCCATTTAAGTCCAACAACTGACACATCATCAGGCTTTGGAATTAATCTCCAAACCTTGTTTCTTTCGAATTTAGACAATTCAGCTTGCATAGCAACAACCCAATCAGAGTGTTCCATTGCAATCTTAACTGTCTTTGGTTCAATTTTGGAAATAAAAACATGAAACATGCAAAACTCTTGATGATTGTTTAGTACCTGATTTCGTGCATGAAGTTGTGCTCTTGTCATGATTCCTGCTTGTGGATCACCAAGAATTTGATCTTTTGGATGATTTCTTGTCCATTTATCCAATGGTGGATAATTAGGATCAAAATCCAAAGGTGCATCTTCGAACATAACATCTGTTTCTGATCCATTGATGGAAATTGAATCTTCAGCACCATCAAAATGTTCTTCTTCAAGAATTGTATCTTTCTCTAGTATGGGCTCCCCCTCGATGATTGACTCCGTTTCGATATTTTGTTCTGGTTCATTTATCGGTTCTTCTTAAAGAATTTGCTCTTCTTCGACACTAACATTTGTTGACATGTTATCTCTTTCACTATAACGCTCCCCCTCAACAAAAGTATTTGATCCCAAGTGTTCCTCCTCCACTGGATCATCAGCATGTTCATTTAGGTTTTGATTCAAATTCGAAGTTGAATCATTGTTATAGTTCGACTTTTTTGATGTTTGATTATCAGTTGCATTTCTTTCTGCATCAATTGCTTATTCTGAAATACCAAAAATCAAATCATAATCAACATCATCCATTTCAATTGAATCATCTGTATTTGAATAATTTTGCAAAATAGGATAATTCACAAATTTATGATTAGACTTTTTAATGTAATGATCATCAAATGTCAAATTAAATGTTTCTTCCACTTTGCGGGTTCGCTTATTTAACACTCTATAAGCAACTGAATTGTGTGAATATCCCAAGAAAATTCCTTCATCTGCTTTTGTTTGAAACTTCGAAAGATTATCCTTGAGATTCATTATGAAACACCTGCATCCAAAAACATGGAAAAATTTGACATTAGGTTTTCGATTATTGTCGATTTCATAAGGAGTAACATTAAACCGTCTATGAATGAATGATCAATTTTGAGTAAAACACGCAGTTGAAACAACTTCAGCCCAAAGATATTGAGTAAATTCGAAAATGCCAACATTGTTCTTGCAGCTTCACATAATGATCGATTTCTTCTCTCAACTACACCATTTTGTTGTGGTGTATAAGGAGATGAAAAATTATGCGAAATTCCTTTTTCCACCAAAAATGTATCAAAGACATGATTTTTGAATTCAGTTCCATGATCACTTTTAATTTTTCGAACTGTCTTCTTCAATGAAACTTCCATCATTTTGATAAAATCAATCATCATTTGTGGAACTTCGGATTTTAACCTGAGAAAGTAAACCCACATGAATCTTGAAAAATCATCTACTATTACCAAAATGTACCTTTTCTTGTTAAGAGTATCAACTGTTGAAGGACCACATAAATCTATATGCAGGAGTTCAAGGGGTTCAACAATCTTCGAATCTATTGTGATTGGATGACCTTGTTTGTGTTGTTTTCCTACTTCGCAAGCTGCACACAAACTGTCATGATCATATTTAAGAATGGGTAAACCTCTTACCAGATCTTGTATGACAAGTTTGTTGATGTTTCGAAAATTAAGATGTGATAATCTCCTGTGCCATAACCAGCTAACATCAGCAGTAGCCTTCGAAAGTAGACACACAGCAGGTTTGCCTACAATAGGAACATTATCCAATGTAAAAATATCACCTTTTCTTTTTGACTTAAGTAAAACTTCCTTAGTCTTGACATTCGAAATAACACTTCCTTCTTCATTAAAAAGAACTTCATTGCCAATGCCCACAACAAGTTGTGAAACACTTATCAAGTTGTGTTGCAAACCTTCAACAAATGCAACTTTGTTGATAGTGAAATTTCCATTCATTATTTTCCCATAACCCTTGACTTTGCATTTGTGATTATTACCAAACTTAACCACTCCTCCATTTTCTAGGCTTCGAAAATCACGCAAGTTTTCCTTCTTCCCAGTCATGTGACGTGAGCAACTGCTATCAATGTACCACTTCTTATCATATTGCTCGTCACAAAGTACCTGCAATCATTGGAAAATTTTAGGTACCCAAGCTTTGTTGGGTCCATTCATATTAGGTTTATGATTCAATTGTAAAGTACAACCATTAACCCAATCATATACTTTGGTTTTGAAACTGTCAATAAATCTAACATTTTCATTCGAAGGGTCAGATATATGAGTTTTTATTATTTTCAAATTTTCACTAACTTCACCCTTCACATCTTGAGTTTGTGATTCTCCTCTTTTTGCTTTTGTGACCGGCTGCCAAACTTTAACTGATATATTTGACTCTTTGGATGATGAACTACCATTTGTTGAAGGATTAGCATATTTGTCATACACCTCATGTATCTGTTCTTTCAAAAACTTACTTGATTGATATATCTTTCCTTTTCCTTCCAACCAATGATCAATATTTCTCTTTGTTGTTATTCCCTTTGCATATGATACTTTGTCAGCTTGTTTCTTCAAAGGATTATAAGATTTTGCTGAATTTGGAACATAATCAACTTTTGGTTTTGAAAGATATGATTCATGATAAGATGTCTTGTTTTGAAACTTTGAATTTTGATTTCCAACCTTTTTCTGAAAAAAATTTCTTGGTATTGTAGATTTTATTTCATTTGAAACTTTTGAATTTTTATTTGAAAACGAAGCATTTTTCTTTTAAAAAATTTGAGATTTTTATTTTTCTTTAAAAGCTTTTCTTCTTTTTGAAAAATTTGTTGATCTCATTTTTGATGGTTCAACAGTTTGCCAAAAAATTGTTTTCCTTGCTTGACGTTTCGAAATATTATTTTCCTTTGAAAAATTTTCAACTTGAGTTTTAAATTCTTTTGAATTTAATTTTATCACTTTGTTAATTGTTTTAACATCAGTTTTAACATGTTCGTGCTTTGAAAACATATTTGCATTTGGAACAACTTCCTTCTTTTCAACTTTTGACTTTTCAATCCATACTCTTTTTGGTTTATGATGTTGAAATTTATATGAATTCTTTGTAAGATTATTTTCAACTGTACTTTGATTTGAAAAGAATCCTTCATTTGAAGTTTGTATATTGTCTTCCTCAACCATCTTTTTGAATTCAGGTTTTATATTTTCAACATTACCTGTTGTTACAAAGACTTGATTTGGGAACACAATATCATCAGTGCATTTGAAGATTGGATAAACAACAATGTTCGATTCAAGAAAATGAGCACCTTTTTCACTAAGAATCTTCTCAAACTCTTGTGTATCCAAATATACTTGATCAACAACCACTCGAGGAATTTCAATTTCTTTCGACCTTTGATTTGACTTTGTATTTGAATTTTCTTCTTCATTGTCACTATCATCAGTTTGACTCTCATGTATTTCCACAAACTCCATATCACAAACTTTCGAAGTTGAGGGTTTATCAGTTTCAATTTTCATTAATAAATCGTCACATTTTTCTTTCCCTTTAAATGAATTTGCAACATTTATGACAGACAACTGTGAACAATCTACATCTTCTAAAAAACTAATTTCACTAATATTATCAGAATTATCTTCAATATCAGCAATATTAGTTTCAATATTAGATGTAGAATTCTCAATCTTTTTCAAAATTCGAAGTTGTTCTGATTTAGTTAAGGTTTCATTTACAATTTTTACTAAATCATTAGCATCAAGATAATCTTCGACTTTTGCAATTCCATATCTAAAGCTATCATCTGGAACTTTGTTAAAATCAGAAATTTCTTTTTCACAATCATATGAAATACTATCAACCTTAGCTCTATCATAAGCTAAAAAAGGTAGTAATTTTCTATGTTGTTCCTTACTAATTTCACATGAATGATGTAACTCAGTTAATTTTCCATACAATCTTTTTGCTGAATTACCAAAAATATTTCTCTGAGCTAACAACAAGTTTATTTCTTTTCCTAATTTCTCTCTATCCTCCATGATATTTGAAACTTGCAATTCTAAGTAATCAATCCTAGTGACTTTTGAATCCAACATTTTTCTCGTCTCTAGTAATTGATCACTTAACTTTTTCGCTTCATTGCTAGCAGACACAATGATTGAATCAAAGTAAGTAACAGTTTCATCAAAACATACTAACTTAGAATTATATGCAGAAACTGGAATATTAAAAAGATTCAAGAATGTTACGTACCTTGGTAGTCATGGGCGACTTGTCAGTAGACTTCGAAACGAAGCATTGCCCACACACTTCGTTAGTCTGTTCATCATCTGAATCCTCTTCCGTTTTTGCATACATGGCTCCATGAGTTGGATTTCACATCTCTTCATCATCTGAACCCGAAGACCATATTTGATATGTGCCATCCGATTCAGTTTCTCCATGAGCCACCAATGACAAATTCTTCGCTTTGTTCTTTACTTCCTCCAGTTTCTCAGTGAAGTAAGCTTCATCCTTTGTTTTATTCTTCTTTTCTTCCTTCTTCCTCAACAGACAATCTACTGCCAAATGATTTGCTCCATAGCAATAATGACAATTAATCCCTGTATCACCTTTCAATAGCATCTTCATTTGCTCCATCTCATTCTTCGAATTTGTCTTCATTTCTATTTTCTTCTCATCCAGTTTGTTTTTGTTCTCAAAGCTACCCTTCGAATCTGATGACTTCTTTGGATTAAAAGGTTTCTTAAAAAAATTCTTTACTCTATTGTTTGAGTAAAAAGCAACAACCTCATCATTAGAATTCATCAAAAAACCTTCTTCTTCATCAGACTTCAATTTTTCACTTTCTCTTTCTGAAACCTTCGAAACTAGAGCTAAAGGACCACCAAGACTTGCTATAGCTTCTTCAGCTATTTCATTGACTTCATTTTCATGAGATTCCAATTGATTATACAAGTCATTCAAAGTCGAAGTATCAAAACTCTGTTGATTTTTCACCATCATGCTCACACTTCTCCACTCCTTTCGAAGTCCCATAACAGATATCAAATTATACTCCATTGATGACCTGGTTATACTATAACGGTTACAACGATAGATTAGCTCGTTGAACCTATCATAGTATGCTTCAATAGACTCATTTTCTTTTTGTTTAAAATCTTTGAGTTCCACCAGGCATTGTTTCACAGATGTGATTTTCGTCTTTTCACTTCCTTGAAATTTGTCTTTGAGATTGTTCCAGATTTCTTTAGCTGTTTTGCAAGTTTTGACATAATTGTACACAACAGGAGACAATTCACCTCTTAATTCCCTCATGCATTTCTTTTCCAGACGTTTTAAACGATCGGTTTGATTATCAACTTTTGAACTGCTTGAAGACATGTCGATTGGCTGAACTTGTGCAGGTTGATTGACTTCTCCTGTGATGCACTTCCATAATTCTTCATCCAATCTGTTCAAGTAATTTTCCATACAATCTGCCCACTGATCATAATATTCTGGAATAAGCATTGGAATTTTTGTGGATGATCCAAGCAAATGAGAAAATGATGTCATCGAATTCAGATTGAATGACGCCATTGTTGTACGGTCAAAAACTTCAAGATGGTACTTAATTTTTGAGAATTTTGAAAATCAAATTGTATAATTCAATTCAGAATTACACAACGAACACTCGATTAACAAATATTTTTGCAGAATCAAATCCTAGATTGAGATCTAGAAGAAATTTTCAAATTCAAAAAGGACGGAAACTTTTTGAATCAAACAGTAGATTCAAAAACCTTTATGATCGAATGAAAATCAGATCACAGAAAGGATTCCTGCTCTGATACCAATTGATGAGATTTGTAATCAAGTTTAAAGATCAATTCATGTAAGAATTAAGAAAGAAGAAACACGATGAACACGAGAGTAAATATAATATTTGATCAGCTCAGATTATGCTTTCGAGTTTACAGAGTACAAAGTGATTCTCTGTAAAGAGTATATGAAAGTTAAGTTCTCACACAGTACAGTCTCCTATTTATAGGCGTACAAAAGCATAACAAAATACTAAGGACTAGACATTAAGACAATTAAACAAAATGCCTTAGTAATTATAACATTACATCCGAAGACTCAACTTACGAAAACTAGAGATCCGTCGTAACAAAACTAACACTTCGACTTATTACAACATTTATATCCTAACAACATGTTTGTTTCATCGATTGCCAGCTTACAATCTCCTCGTCCAAAATTTGACATCCACTAGTTGTTCTCTTTCTGTCAAGTTGACACCCACCAAGGTCTGCATCAGAAAATGCTTGTATAAAAATCCAGTCTTCGGAGGGTACCACAAACCCAACGACACGGTTCCTTTAAGATATCGAAAGATGTTTTTCACTGTTCCTAAATATGGTTCTCTGGGATTCTATTGATACCTGGAACAATTGCAAACAACGAATATGATATCAGGTCTACTAGTAGTTAGGTATAGTAAAGAACCTATCATGATCCTGTACAATGTGAGATCCACAACAGGCTTATCCAATGAAGGTCCTAAGCGCATGCTGACTGCCATTGGTACTTTCAACTTGGAACTATCTGTCATGCTAAATTTCTGAAGCAAGTTACGAGATTACTTCTATTTATTTATAAAAATACCTTCCCTACTTTGATGAATATTTAATCCCATAAAATTATTTATCTCACCCATTATACTCATTTCGAACTGGATTTTCATCATATTCTCAAATTCCCTATACAACGAAGGGTCAGTAGAGCCAAAAATAATATCATCTACATAAATTTGAACTAGCATCAGATGTTGTGCTACTTTCTTTCGAAATAAAGTAGGTTCAAATGATCCTTGTTTAAAATTAAAGAGTTTCAAGAAATTGGTAAGAGTTGCATACCAGGCTCGAAGTGCTTGTTTTAATCCATAAACATCTTTATCAAGTATATAACAATGATTAGGAAATTTTTCATTTACAAAACCTGGTGGTTGTTCGACATAAACAATTTCTTCTAAGACTCCATTGAGAAAAGCGCACTTGACATTCATTTGATACACATCAAAGTCTTGGTGTGCTGCATATGCAACAAATAATCAAATACCCTTGAGTCTTGCGACAGGGGCAAAGGTTCCTTCATAGTTAATACCTTCTTGTTGTGAATATCCTTTAACAACCAGTCTAGCTTTCTTTCAAACAACATTACCTTCTTTTTCAGTTTTATTTTTCAAAATCCATTTTAATGCAATAACTGAAACATCATAAGGATTTAGAACGAGTAGCCAAACCTTATTTCTTTCAAAATTCAGCAAGTTCAGATTGCATTGCAACAATCCAATCAGGGACTTCCAATGCAACATTAACTATTTTTTGTTGCATTTTGGAAATAAACACATTAAACATAAAAAATTCATTGTTAACATTCAGTATTTAATTCTTAGCTCGAATTTGTGTACGCTTCATAACTCCATCTTGAGGATTACCAAGAGCTTATTCTTTTGGATGGTTTCATGTCCATCTATCCATCGGTGGATATTTATGATCAAAATCCAAATGGGCATCTTCCAAAATTTCATCCGTTTCAAAACCTTCACCTGCATTCGAAACATAATCAGAACATCATGAAAATTCTCAGTTTGTTCAGTAGAAACAGGAGGTATAGATCCATGTAGCTCCCCCTCGACTAATGGATTTGGATAGTGATGCTCCCCCTTGAAATAAGAATTATTCTGTCCTTGCTCCCCCTCGAACTGATGTAGATTTTGATCATGCTCCCCCTCAACAGTTGAATTATCAATATTATCTTGTGACATCGAACTCAAGTGCTCCTCCTCCACTTGATCACCATGTAAAACTGGTGGATGTTCGACATTCAATTTTGATGTTGAGGTTGATAGAGAGTCGTCTTCTTCCCTAGTCACCATCGAATCATCAGAATGCTTCGATAGTTCAGGAATCTGATTATCATCCGCATGACTTCAACATCAATTTCTCTGCCTGGAACCCAAAAATTAATTCACAATTAATATCGAATGAAGTAATAATAGTTAACTCATCATTTGTTTCAGAAAGAATTGGCTATTGTGCGAAGGTATGTTCGACACGTTTGTCTAGATAGTCATCAAAAGTAATATTGAATGTTTCTTCAATCTTTATTGTTCGCTTATTCAACGCCCTATCTGCTACTGATTTGTGCGAGTATCCTATGAATATTCCTTCATCAGCTTTTGATTGCAATTTCAAAAGATTATCTTTGAGATTCATGATGAAGCGCCTAAAACCAAAAACATGGAAAATTTTCACATTAGGTTTTCAATTGTTTATGATTTCATAAGGAGTGATGTTAAACCTACAATGAATGAACGATCTGTTTTGAGTAAAACTATAACCCTTGAATCCTAGTAAGTTTCTACATTGCCCTTATTGTTATTAATTTTGTGTATTTGGTCCTTGAGTAGTATGTGGGACGTACTATATGGTACACTTAGCTTACAAGCTATAAAGCGAGTATGCGGAGCATACCATATGATACACTTAGCGTACTCATGCGAGGCTAAGCGTATGTGTATGTACGCAGGGCGTACGTGAGTCATTTAGAAACCCTAATTTTTGGGGTTGAGCACTAATAAACATCATTATGGACAATGAAACCCTCATTTCTCATCCTCCATTGTACTTATAGCCTTAAGCACAAAATGATAAGTCTTTCCTTTGTGTTTTGAGCTCATTGTGTTCACTTTGGTGTGTTTGGTTTATATTCATGAAGTAGGAGCTTGGTGCAAGGTTGTGGATCAAGGAATAGCTTGTGGATCTCATTTATTTGCTTCATTTCCAACTTGTTTGAGGTAAAAAGCTATCAAATTACTCATTAGTGGCTTAGATCTATCATTTGTGAATATTGGTCCCTTTTGGCCCTAATAATGAGATTTAGTGGTTTGATACCACTCCAGGAGCTTTGAGTTGACACTCTTAGTGTTTCGGAGGTTCTAGATCCATAAAGTTGTCATCTTTAGGGTTTAGATTCATCCATGAAGGAGTTTATGTCCATTTGTTGAAAGTAGGGTGTTATATTTTGGAGTTAGGTCTTTTTGGGTCATGCAAAGTCACCATGTCAGTGACTTTATGGTTATTTATGGTTATTAGGACTTGGTTCTATGGTTTGTGATTCTAGTCTTAAGCAAAAAGTGCTTAATGTGGAATTTGGCTTATTGGGTGAGTATGTTGAGCGTACAAGTATGTACGCACGGCGTACAAGCCATTTAGCTAGTACGCTTAGCGTACATCTGAGTACGACATGCGTACTCAGTCTGTTGGGCTTAGTCATTTAGGCTTCATTTTTGGATCATTTTATTGGGCTTGGATGCTTGGGTCCTTGTTCTGCCAACTAAGAACAAGTGTTTTTGTATTGATTACTCGGGGATTCGTTGGACCAGCAACTAGTGAGTTTTTAAGTGATCTTCAACAATCAAGGTGAGTTTCCTCACTGGGTTTATCGAGTCTAAGGCACCAATGTCGACCCATGTCGTTTAATCTAGGATGCTAGGATTCTGTGTGAAACTTGCATGTGTTATGTGCTGCTATGTAAACTGGGCGGGGCTCGAAGTCAGGCAAGGCCTAATGATTGAATTGTAGTCTATTGCTGATGATAATTGTATGTGTTAGAATGATTAAGTGATATGTATTAAATGTGTAAGTGAGTGGGGCTTAATGTCAGGCGGGGCCAAAGAATAATAGATATGTATACCGAACAAGGCTCGATGTCGGGTGGGGCCCGTTGGAGGGCAGGGCCCGATATAGGGCGGGGACCCAGTATGTGATTTATTATGTATGGTATAGGGTAGTTTGGGGAACTCACTAAGATTCGTGCTTACATTTTTCAGTTTATGTTTCAGGTATTTCTAGTTCCAATGGGAAGAGCTCGGATGACAGCATCGCACACACCACATGGATTCCGGTTTTGAGATATCACTATGATTGTTATGATGTTGATATAGTTATTTTCATTTGGGTTGTATGGATAGTTTTTTGGAATACCGGTTTATTTAAATTAAAAATGAAATTTGTGGATCATATTTTTGGGACGTTACAAGTTGGTATCAGATCCTTGGTTTGAGGGATTTTGGCATATTCTCGGGTGTGTTTAAAATCAAACTGAGGATTTGGTAAGGCTTTTCAAAAAGATATATATTTTATGAAAAGGGTTTTTTTTAAATAAGGAAGGGTATGGTGCATGCAATCAGCCGAGCTCAAGTAAGTTTTCCCAAATTACCCATACATGTTATCTGATGTGATTTGATCTGTGTATATGTGAATATGCTAGTTAGGGTTAGGGATCTGCTCTCTTTTTGCATGATAGAATGCTAGGAGAGATGCTTTTGTATTCCTATTGTATGAGCTTGTAGACTTGCATACTAGTGCTAATCAGTTAGTGATAGGATGGCTTGTTTAGGTTATGTTTGGCGTTGGTTACTTGATTCTCTAATGATGCTTGTTTTGTGCTTTTAGGATTTCTAAGTAGCTTCAACTAACTAGTAAATGGATATGCTTAGCTACATATTATGGGAACTAAATATTTTTAGAATGTTAGGTTTTATGTCTATTGCATAGCTCTTGTTTGAGTCCAAACGTTAGAGTGTGAGACCTCTCATTCGAAGAATTATCTAGTATTAGTGATATGTAATTGTATTCATGAACTAGTTAGAGGGAGTTAGTGGGAGTTACTTCTACAGCTGATGGTAGAGGGTGGTATGTACTTTACCCTAGGAAAACCAAGGGTGAGATCTAGTGTTGGGAGCCTTATCTATAAGGGAAGGTTATATGGATATAGGGTAACTTGGTTGAGTCAAAGCAATTATTGAGGTAAGTATGAATATATGTGAAAGTTAGTATGGGCCCGTACTACCGAAAGCAATTCTTGAGGAGAGATGCGATGTGACAAAGGAGCTTGAGGAGTTTGTGATTCCCCAATTTGTTGGGATGACATCGGTCAGTAGGTTTGTAACACCCGGATTCCCAGGTATGACATTTTGTTCCTTTATTTTTGTGTTTTGTGAGGGAACTCGACGAGTTGGCGTCTAGACTCGCTGAGTATGGTCGCGGATTGGTATTCGAGTTCACAGCTGGACTCGGCGAGTTAATGCGTGGACTCGGAAAGTCCATGCTGTTTAATGAAACCCTAATTTCCAGGGTTTGAGACCTATTCAAAGGCCCTTATCGCCATCATTTGTGGCCACCAACCCCAGAGAGAAACCCTAAAGAGACCTAGAGCGTTTGTGAGGAAGGAGAGGCTAATCTTCAGCTTTAGTGGGTGTTTTTGTATGAAGGAAGTGTTGAAGGCAAGAGAAAGCTGAAGGAGGTGCGATATCTGGTGGTTTTGAGCTCATAGAGACTGCATTGAGGTATTATTCTCGGACCTTCTTCAGTGTTGGTGTTGATTCTTTTTTTTAGGGTTTTCCTAACCATTTTGGAGATTTATTAAGTGGTATTTTGGTCCCTCCTCGAATTTGTGTTCTGGATCTGGAACCAAAGAGATCTAGAGGCCTTAACCCTTGGAGCTTTTTGAGTCATTTTGGAAGTCATGAGCTTGGAATGTCATTTTTGGGGCTAAATCACCATTTTGGACCATTTCTATCTTATATGTGTGTCAAGGTCCAAACTTTACGTGATTATCATGCTTAGGGAGGCCAGATCTATGATTATATGGAACAGATCTAACCTCAGAAGTTGTTTTTAGTTGGTGCATGGAATGAACTCGCCGAGTCCCAAGAACAGACTCGGCGAGTAGTATGAAGGTGGCCCGTTAATCACTCAGTGAGTGGACTATCCGAGTTGGGGGAATGACTCAATGAGTCAGGGAGAGTCAGGGGTCTGAGTTCAAGTTGGAACTCGCCGTGTTGTTCTTGAGACTCGGCGAGTTGAGTCGAGGTGGCCCCGCGATTCATGCCAAGTGGAACTCGTCGAGTTAAGGTAAATACTCAACGTGCCAAGAGAGAATCTAAGAGAGTCAGTGGACACGTGTAGACTCGACGAGTCGCCCTTGTGCACTCGTCGAGTCGGGTCAAGTTTGACCATTGACTTTGTTGACTTTTAGGGTTGAATACTGTTCTATTTATGAGAGTATTACTTTGTGTGATTAGGCGGAGGCTAGATCACATTTCTTCCGAGATAGATACTTATTGAGACCGCGAGGTGAGTCTTCTCACTATACGTTACCTAAAGTGGTATATTTATGTGGACCAGAGGGTCTTATGTGTTATGTATGAGACTAGGTGCTATGTGACATTTGTATGTTGTATGATGATATAGACCGGACCGGAGGGTCCAACGAGCTATGATCGGACCAGAGGGTCCAACGAGCTACGGGACTGGAGGGTCCCTGATGCGGGCCCTAGTGTCGAGGATCGGGCCCTTGCGTTCCTAGAGGCCCACGATCGTGTGACTAAAGGGGCTTCACGAAAATGGCCATAACTTTGGCTACGAATCTCCATTTTGGGCTTACGACCAGTCAAATCGAAGCTTGGAGCAAGGAGCACGTCTAGATAAGTCCCCAAAGGGGACTTACCCATTTTTGAGTCCATAAATCGCTTTCTAAATGGAGTTATGAGCAATTTTTGTTATTTTTCCTTAATTTTTGGGTTTTGTTTTTGGGTTTGTATTTGGCCCATGGACTTTTAGGGTTTCATTTTAATTTCTGCTTCTTATTTAACTGTTTTTGATGTAATTTGGATGGTCAATCATCAATTTTATGAACTTTCGATTTTCTCCCAAATTTTGTGTGTTAACCTAGATTTTGAAGCCAATCCCACGATATTCGTAGAATCAACGTGGTTTTGAAGAGATTGTCCTGGCTATTCTTTTAGAATCAACAGGTTCATTCTTGGTTATCTTTGTGTTGTTTTTTTGCGCTGCATCAGTCCCGCTAAGACACATCAAACGGAGGGTCGTATTATAGCCTCGAGTGGCGTATGTGTTGTATGTGGTATTTTGGGGAACTCACTAAGCATTTAGGCTTACAGTTGTTGTGTTATGTGTTTCAGGTACTAGTGATGAGCGCGGGAAAGCGCCGACATGATTTGTACACACTTGAGGGTTTATGTTTTGGATTATAGGGAGATGTTTTTGTGATAAATACAGTTGATACAATACGTTTCATGTTATTTTGTGAGTAAATGAATGTTTTGAAAATGAAAAATTGTTTTGAAAATTTACGTTGTGACAAGGTTATGGGGAGTACAAAGGTGGTGCTCAAGACCAATGAGATGATTCAGCAGGTTCGGAGCAGGCTCCAGACAACTCATAGTGGCCAGAAGAGTTATACTGATAGTCGTCAGTCGAATTTAGAGATCCGCGTAGGAGATATGGTTCTCCTGAAGGTGTCACATTGGAATGGTGTCATCCGATTCAGGAAGTGGGGCAAGTTGGTCCCCATGTATATTGGTCCTTTCATCGTTTTGGCTCGGCTAGGCCAGGTTACGTATCGCTTCGATCTTCCAGATGAGCTCAGTCATATTCATAACACGTTTCCTGTCTCTCAGTTGCGGAAGTTCTTAGTGGATGATTCTGTAGTGGTACCATTGGGGGATATTTAGGTGGATGACCGCCTGAATTATATTGAGAGATCAGTGGTGATCTTGGATAGGAAGTCGAAGACCTTGAAGAACAAGGTTTTCGAGCTGGTGAAGGTGTAGTGGCAGCACCGCAAGGGATAAGAGTGGACTTGGGAACCCAAGAACGAGATGAGAGAGTACTATCCGGAATTGTTTAGGGCAGCAGACTTCGAGGACGAAGTCTAATTCAAATGGGGGAGAATTGTAACACTTGAATCCTGGTAAGTTTATTAATTTCCCTTATTGTTATTAATGTTACATTTTTGGTCCTTGAGTAGTACGCGAGGCGAACCAAATGCTACGCATAGTGAACAAGCCGTAAAGCGAGTATGCGGAGCATACCACATGGTAAGCTTAGCGTACTCATGCGAGGCTGGATCGGGACTTCGGACACATACGTTGGGCGTACGTGTATGTACACGAAACTTATGTGAGTCATTTAGAAACCCTAATTTTGGGGTTGGGCACTATATAATCCTCATTATGGACCATGAAACACTCATTTCTCAATCTCCATTGTTCATATAGCCTCACGCACGAAAACCTAAACCTCTCCTTTGTGTTTTTAGCTCATTGTGTTCATTTTGGTGTGTTTTGGTACATATTTAAGAAGTAGAAGCTTGGTGCAAGGTGGATCAAGAAGAGCATGTGGATCTCATTTATTTGCTTCATTTCTAGCTTATTTGAGGTAAAAAGCTATGAACTCACTCATTAGTGGTGACAACCAGGAAGTTTTTGATGCAAGCTAAGTACTTCTAAAGATTATATAGAAAGCACATCACATCGTCATTGTAATAAACATTCGAACCCATTATATGGAAATTTAAATTATATAAAGAATGTATTAAGTTTTCCATGGAAGTGTTCAAATTGGACAAATAAGCCCTTCGGCCACAAGAACCCTCAGACCAAGAACCCAAGTCCTCAGACTGGAAACCATATACGATGGAGTGGGATTTCGGTCACCCTTGGATCGAGAACTCTCCTGATTTCGGTGTGGATCTCGGCTGGGAAATTAGGGGCCCGAGGTTTGACTTGGGATGTGACACACCAACTTTTCTTCCCTTTACCCATCAAAAATCTATACTATGCATACCATTATACATCAAAATTCCATACAAGACACACAAGTAACCACCAAACATCCATGCTATACATGCAATTGTCTATCAAACATCCATACAAGGCACTTGAATTACCAACATGTAAAAATAAAGGGCATCACCCCTCCTTCCTTTTAAACTCGATCAAGAGTGGGTTTATCCCACTCTTGCCATCTAATTTTCACTAAAAATCTCTCATACTCACAAGTTCAAGTCCAATTCCTTTCAAGAATCACCATTTCAAGGCCGGTTCTTGGGTATTTGGTAAGCATATTCGACATCCTCTAGTAGTTTGACACATTTTTGTGTAAATTTCATCATGTTTACACATATTCTTTTTGTGTGTGAAATCCTTAGAAGAATCATCTTACATGATGCTCTTCAAGTTTCCACACACGAAGCTACGCTCGAAAACTCTCATCTCTTTCCCTCAAACCACACAGGAAATTTACTAAGGTGAGTTCATAGCCCTTCATTTTCGAGTTTTTACAGGTTGTTAGTGGGGGTGGGGGGGATATAAGTAAATAAATCTTATTTGGATGATCTAAAGGCTTTGCAAACTAAAAAGATAAGTTATGTCATTAAAACATATCTAAGCTTAAGAATCAGCTTTCTACAGAAAAGTTGTGGTGTGTTCATCGACTATTTTCCCTACTTAAACTTCATATATGTCAAAATTGTTCAATATTCAAATATTCCAGGTCTATACCTTTTTAAGGACTACTCGCACGCGTTCATAAAATGTTTCTACAATTTATGGTGATTTTTACAAAATTCTCTATCATTTCCGAACATTTTCGGACAAATCTATCAAAGTAAATGTTTTCACTCTGGTTTGGAACCACTTTAAGTCAGAGAAAAATATTATGGAAAAATTGGACTCATTTTCCAAGCTTGAAGAGTTTACGGATCCAAATTTTGAGTTACGATGATTTTTCTATAATTTTTTTTAAAAACATGGACAGAAAAGTCAAAAACTAGATATTTGTCTTTATCATTATACATGTGTTTAGATATAAGTTTATATTTTATAATATTTAAAACATCTAGACATGATAACTCACATGTGTTTATATATTTGATTATATAAATGGAAACATTAATAATAAACTATAATTGGTATAGTTTATGGGTCATAAATACTACACTATCATTTCTAAAGAACCATATAATTATTCAATGGTAAAATTAATTTATAAGAAAAATTAGTCATAGTTCACGTAAATATGTTGATGCTCTAGTGAGACATTCTCTTCACCATACCTACCTAGTGTAACCTTTGAGTCCTGCATTATAACCAGAGTCTCCTGGAGGGAGAGCGACACCGTTCTGTATAGATATACACGGGATTGACAACCCCACATCTCATTTATTCGCTACAGTTTCACAGGTAAGACAAGGGTAACAAATGTATACCCATTCTGACGCCTGAAGAACGTCGTTCCAGCATATCAGCCATATCAACCATGATTATGACAACTCACATAGGGATTAACAATACTATCCTTGTTTACGGGAAGCTTACACTCTATTGGTTCTATAAAAATAACAAACTACATACTATCTCTCAATACATTATTGCTTACATTGTCGGTCTTAAGGTTTAAGACAACAGTTTACATTTAAGAAAATATTGGATTTTCTAGAAAGATACACTGTCATTTTACAAGAAAAAGATTAAAAAAAAAAAAAGTCGTACATACATTTTTTTGTCTTAGATATAAGACTTATAGCTCATTTTTATAGAAAATATCAGATTTTCTAGAAGTATACAAAATCATTTCAAAACAAAACAGCTACAAACCCTTTTCATACAAAAATGCTTATGAACTCACCAACATTATTGTTGACACTTTTCAAAATCACTTGTTTTCTCAGGGAACCAGTAAACAGGTATCTGATCTATTTTGAGAGCAGGAAATGTTGCAACATGTTTTCTATTCATCAGTTATTTGTAATTGCTTGTGAACAAACAATTGTTGTAAATAGTATAAACTTGTATTCTCAATGTATGATGTTTGGGTTGCTATGATTCATTTATATTCAACTGTTGTGATACTATACTATGACGTCATCTGCCCCCGGACGTTTCCGCCACTCCGGTTCGGGGGTGTGACAGATTGGTATCAGAACATTGTTTATAGTGAACAAGTATATCAAACCATACAAAATATACAACTATAAATACAATGGGGCTAAAACACTCTAACTACATATATACTTTTAATGATATAATAATATTTTAAGTAAAGTATAAGTACATATAAGTTAGCGCAGTATCATAACGAGAGCATAATAAAAGTAGTATGACGAGTCGAAAACTATAGGTAGGCCTTGGGAAATGTGATTGGACCTTGAATAAATATAGTATGTTCAAGTATATTTTTCCAAGGTGTAACTAGCATATGCTGCGAAATAGTCATAGTGAATGACGAGTCTAAACACATACCAACACTAAGATATCAAGAATTAAATGCAACATTTAAAATACCATAAGAGTATTTTAGGTTACCATAGAAGTATATAATTAAACCCTCTATGTAGTTCTTATACCTCCATTCTCGCACGGACGACATGGCTATTAAATTTCACCCTGAAGACCCCTACTACCCTGCCATGGTAGCCAACAGATGGATCGAGGAGGAGCCAGAAGAGGTTGATGAGGAGAACCTAGAAGTGGGCCCTGAAGAATACCAATAGGTGCATTATGAGGGGGAGGATTCTAATGAGGAGTCAGACAAGGATGAAGGCACTAGATAGATCCTTAGCAAACCTTACCCTACCAAAAGCAAGCAATAGACCCTTTCACCTCCTTGTTTTCAGGTACGTAAGCACCCAATAAGGGTCCTCTTTGTGTGAACATTCCTAGTAAGAAAATATTGCCCATGCAAGGACAAGCTTCGTTGCTGATATCTACCGCTGTCCAGGATGCACCTCTACAAGGGGCAACCCAACCACATGTCTGGGTTAGAGTAGACAGCCGACGATCCACGTTAGCATGCACCCACTACACCAAGCTTCGGGCCCCAGTACCCTCACAAATCGAGCACTGCCTCCAAGTGCACCACAAGTGGCCCATTCAAAAACTCAAGTTCAGCCTCTCCATCATGAAGTAATGGAGATTGGAGGCGAAGCCCTAAATGCAACAATACGAATTTGACGCCTCCATGAAAAACAAGAACACCATTCAGGAGCGATACTTAATGAGCAAGAAGGGCAGGAGGACCTTACAAATCGTCTACACTCCTTAGAGGAGGAAGTGGCCACCATGAGACAACTTATCTTTACAACTGAGGCTAGGGCAACCTTAGCAAAACATAGAGATGAGGAGGACACACGCGAAATGAGTGAAATGGTTGGGCACCTTGTGCGCCATTTTGGCGTAAGATAGACTACTATAGCCAAGTGAGTCACTTCACTACTCGTATTATGTCTTAGGTTTATTACATCTTTCATCACAACTAGTGGTAGTAAATCAAGAGAGGTACGCCCTCCAAGAACCCATGTAACCTGAATCAACTAAATGTATCAATGGCTATGCTCTATTTTGATAAACGTAACATTCGTATAATACCTACTACTTACCACTATAAGTACATTTTGATGATGTGGTGAAAAACATTTGGGAATCATACAACAAAACAGGATATTTATATACATATATACAAAACGATATGTATAAATATAGATAAGATAAACTAGAAACGACCATAATTACTTATGAACCCGTTTCATACCATACAACAAAACCATGCCACAACAAGGAAGTAACCAGCCTACCGGAAAAACACATGTTCTACAAATGGACCTTACTACATTTCAAGCCACTATAACAACTTAGTGCCATCAACGCAAACGAAAACAGGAGCGCTTCCAGCAGTACCAACCCCAGTGGCAACCAACGACACCAGCAGGTGTGTTTCTGCAAGGACACCCCAAATCACAAACCTAAGAACTCCCGCGAAAAAGGAGAGGTACTACTCAAGAAATGAAAGTTTTGGAGCAAGAAAGGGAATCGTTCGACTCAGGTACCTGTCAAAACTTAACAAATTCTGGCAGCTCATGCCACCACTACCCCTACTGTCTCAGTGACGATGAGATCATGTGTTGGGAACCTACCCAAATGCCACAAGTGTAACTTCCATTGCCAAGTATAATGTGGAAAGTTGCACTGCAAGAATTGCAACAGAAAGGGTACATCACTCACTGTTGTAGAATGCCAACCCGATAGGCCCCTCAAGCCTCTAGAGCTAGAATGAGTCTGGCTTGCTAAGAATGCTTGGAGATAGGGAATTTCAAGAGGGATTTCCCAAGGACTAAGAAAAAAGATGACAGAGACGTTGGAAGAATTTACAAAATGGAACACATGAAGCAAAATGAAGGACCCTATTGCGATTACCGGTACACTTCTCCTCAACTAACTTATAAGCATGCACACTTTACAATAAAGATGCAGAAAGGAAAACTCATAAGTCACAAGGCATAATTGCATGCTAAATCAAAACCCTAAAACATTCACTAAAATATTCCCGGTAGAAATGACTAGGTGAAGAACTAAAACCACCAAGAATACATACCTAGGATGCACTCTAACCCTAAACGAACATTTCTTCTAAAATCAACCTAATATCAATAACATTAGGAAACTCTGGCACGACCATCTGCATGTTTTAGTTAAGCCCTCGCCGAACCCATAACACACATTACGAGATACCATTCGACTTAACTTACTAATTAATGAAACCCATGATATCTATAATGACATACCCGACACAACTTACTAATTAATGAAACCCTCTCGTTGTCCAGCTTGAAGAAATTGAAATAAACGAATCATATCGTGTATCCAGGCTTAGGAGTACATATGCAAGGGATACCGCACTCTTTCTTAGCCCACAATAGAAATATGGAACAGGAAGCGAAAGAAATCAAGGATATTTTAGAGTTTTATAACCTTCTCGATGTGCTCCTAGAAGATCTTTCAGAAATACCACCCATGTGCCAAGTTGAGTTCGGAATCGACTCGACTCTTAGAGCCACTCAGGTAGCCAAATCCCCAATACCACTTAGAACCAATGTAAATAAAAAAATTGTCCAGTCGTTGGAACAATCTAGAAAGTAAGGGAATTATCAGACCAAGCCCTTAACCTCAGGGAGCACTCATCTGTCTCGCAAACAGGAAGGTTTAACTATCCATATGGCCATTGACTGCCAAGAACCAAGCAAACCCGCCATCAAGGGGCAATATCCCCTATTCTTAATCGACAATCTATTCAACCAAATTTAAGAAATGAACAAAAGTTAACATACCATAGAACGAAAAATTTCCGATACAACCTAAAATTTAGAAGGCCAACTGCACCACACGCAACCTTAACCTTGGTGACAATAGTGTTCGCCTTAAGGTCTAGAGAAACTACATTTAGGGCGTCAAGTACACAATCTTCATTAGCCATGACCAACCATTCCCGTCCTCCCCGAATATCGAGGAGGCGCAAGCTCGAAACCTTGAAACTCTATATGGACGCAGGTGCAGATCACCCCTGTTCTAGGCTATGATGGATGACACACAGCTAGCAATGGGGTAAACACATAACCGCACCACCACCGACCCTGAGACCAACAGAGAGACAACCGAAATGATCGCCCATACCCTAGAACGACTAAAGACATCTAGGAACCGACAAAAGATATATGCTGATAAATGACATAAACCATTAGAGTTTCAAGTCGGTGATCGCATGCTGCTAAAGGTCTCTCCGTGGAAAGGGATGATACGCTTTGGAAAGTAGGGAAAATTGAATCCAAGATACATCGGACTATTTGAGATCCTTTCCAGGATTGGTACGGTGTCTTATAAGCTCCAGCTACCACCTGAATTTAACAATGTACACCCTATCTTCCATTTGTCCAATCTAAAGAAATGCCTATCTGACGAGCCTCTCGTTGTCCTGATTGAAGAAATGGAAATAAATGAAAACCTACATTTCGTCGAGGAACCCATAGAGATAATGGACAGGGAGGTGAAACGAATGAAACATAGTTGCATCCCCTTTGTGAAGCTCCGATGGAGTGCCAAACGAGGACCTGAGTTCACCTGGGAACGCAAGAACCAGATGACACAGAAGTACCCTCACCTTTTCCTTAGTTCCTAAGTGCCTACTCTAGAACTAATTTTGAGACGAAATTCCCTCTAAAGGGGGGATGATCTGACAACCAGGAAGTTTTTAATCCAAGAAAAGTACTTCTACATATAATATAGAAACCACATCACGTCTTCATTGTAATAAACATTTGAAAAGATTATATTAAAATTAATATTATATAAATAATGTATTAAGGTTTCCCTGGAAGTATTCAAAATAGACAAATAAACCCTTCGGCCAAGAGAACCCTTGGACCAAGAACACAAGTCCTCGGACCGGAAAACTTATATCAAGGAGGGGGATTTCAGTCACCCTTGGACCAAGAACCCTCTTGATTTCGGTGAGCATCTCGGCTGGGAATTTAGGGCCCGGGGTTTGACTTGGGATGTGACACAACATCTTTTCTTCCCTTTTCCCATCAAATATCTATAATATACATACCATTATACATTAAACTTCCATACAAGACACATAATTAACCACCAAACTTCCATGATATACATGCAGTTGTCCATCAAACATCCATACAAGGCACTTGAATTACCAACATGTAAAAATAAAGGGCATCACCCCTCCTTCCTTTTAAACTCAGTCGAGAGTGGGTTTATCCCACTCTTTCCATCTTATTTTCTCTAAAACTATCTCATACTCTAAAGTTCAAGTCCAATTCCTTTCAAGAATCACCATTTCATGGCCGGTTCTAAGGTATTTGGTACGCATATTCGACATCCTCTGTAGTTTGACACATTTTTGTGTAAATTCATCATGTTTACACATATTTTTTCGTTTGTGAAATCCTTAGAAGAATCATCCTACAAGAAGCTCTTCACTTTCCACACATGAAGCTAGGCTCAAAAAACTCTCATCTCTTTCCTTCAAACCACACACGAAATTTACTAAGGTGAGTTCATACCCCCTTGATTTTTGAGTTTATCCAATTTTTTTAGGCGGGGGGGGGGGGGGGGGGGGGAATACAAGTAAATAAATAATATTTAGATGATCTGAAGGCTTTGCAAACTAAAAATACAAGTTATGTAATTAAATCATATCTATGCTTAAAAAGTAGCTTTCTACACAAAAGTTGAGGTCTGTTCATCGACTGTTTTTCCCTACATAAACTTTAAATCCTTAAAAAATGTTCCACATGCAAATATTAAGGGTCTATACCTTTTTATGGATTACTCGCACACGTTCATATGATTTTCCTACAATTATTGGTGATTTTTACAAAACTGCCTATAATTTCAGAACAGTTTTTGGACCACTCTATAAACATAAACTTTTTCACTCTGGTTAGGAAGCACTTAAGGTTAGGAAAAATATTATGGGCAAAGTTGACTCATTTTCCAAGCTTTGAGAGTTTACGGATCCAAATTTTGTCTTACGATGATTTTTCTATAATTTTTCTAAAAACATGGACAGAAAAGTCAAAAACAAGAAATTTTTCGTTATCATATTAAATGTTTTATATATATATGCTTAGATGTAAGTTTATATGTTATAATCTTTTAAAACATCTAGACATGATAACACACATGTTTTTATATATTTGATTATATAAATGGACTTGACAAAACATTAATAATAAACTATAATTGGTATAGTTTAAGGGTCAAAAATACTACACTATCATTTCAGAAGAACCATAAAATTATTCAAAGGTATAATTGTTTTACAAGAAAAAGGAGTCATACTTCACATAAATATGTCGATGTTCTAGTGAGACAGTCTCTTCACCGTACCTACCTAGTGTATACTTTAAGTCCTGCATTATAACAAGAGTCTCCTATAGGGAGAGCGATACCGTTGTGTATAGATCTATATGAGATTGACAACCCCACACCTCAGTTGTTCGCTACAGTTAGACAGGCAAGTCTAGGGTGATAAATGTCTACCAATTCTGATGCTTGAAGAACGTTGTTCCAGCACATCAGCCATATCAAGCCCGGTTATGATAACTCACATAGGGATTAACAATCCTATCCTGGTTTACAGGAAGCTTACACTTGATTGGATCTATAAAAATAAAAAAACTACATACTATCTCTCAATACATAATTGCTTACACTGCCGGTCTTAAGGTTTAAGACTACAGTTTACATCGAAGAAAATATTGGATTTTATGGAAACATACACTATCATTTTACAAGGAGAAGATACAAAAGTCATACATACATTTTGTTGTCTTCGATATAAGACTTATAGCTCATTTTTATAGAAAATATCAGATTTTCTGGAAGTATATAAAATCATTTCTTAACTAAAAAGATACAAACCCTTTTCATACAAAAATGCTTATGAACTCACCAACATTATTGTTGACACTTTTCAAAATCACTTGTATTTTCAGGGAACCAGTAAACATGTATCTGATCCATTTTGAGAGTAGGATATGCTACAACAAGTTTTCTAATTTTTAGTTATTTGCTATTGCTTTTGAACAAACAATAGTTGTAAACAATATAAACTTGTATTCTCAATATATGATATTTAGGTTTCTATGATTCATTTATATTCAACTGTTATGATTCAATACAATGACGTCACCTACCCCCAGACGTTTCCGACTCTCCAGTTCGGGGGTGTGACATTAGTGGCTTAGATCTATCATTTTTGAGTTTTGCTCCCTTTTGGTTGTATGAATGAGATCTATTGGTTTGATACCACTCGACGAGCTTTGATTTTCCACTCTTGGTGTTTTTGAGGTTCTAGATGCATAAAGTTGTCACCTTTAGAGTTTAGATTCATCCGTGCAAAAGTTATATCCATTTGTTGAAAGTAGGGTGTTATTTTGAAGTTTGTCATTATGGGGCATGCAAAGTCACCATGTCAGTGACTTTATGGTTATAGATGATTATTAAGACTTGGATCTATGGTTTGGCATTTTGGTCATAAACATTAAGTGCTTAATGTGGAATTTGGCTTATTGGCTGAGTACGTTGGTCATAAACAACAAATATGTACGCACAGTGTATAAGCCATTTAGCTAGTATGCTTAACGTACATCTAAATATGCCAGCATACTCAGTCTATTGGTCTTAGCATTTTGGGCTTCATGTTTGGATCATTTTATTGGGCTTGGATGCTTGGGTCCTTGTTGGGCCAACTTAGAACAAGTGTTTTGGACTAGGAAAAATTATTCGACTTTAGGGTAAGGCCCATGAAAGGGTTTGGGCCCAATTTGGAAAATTAGCCCATAAGTGGGCTTTGGATGATTATTTGATTTTGGGCCTTTTAGATTATGAGTTTGCGCCTTAGTCTTGGCCCAAGTATGGATTGTTGAACTTATGGTTACGGATTATAATCCAAATGTTAATTGGGTGTTATTTTTTTGTTGATTAGCTCGATGATTCGTTGGACAAGCAGCCACAAATTTTTTTCATTGAGATTCAGCAGTCAAGGTGAGTTTCCTCACTGGTTTTTCCAGGTTCAAGATGTATGTTTGACCCTTGCATGTGTTATGTGATGCTATGTATAACTAGTGAGGCTCGATGTTGGGCGAGGCCCGATTATTGAATCGTATGCTCTTGTTTATGATCATGTATGTGTTAGCATGATTAAGTGATATGTATTGAATGTATATAGTGGGCGGGGCCCGATGTCAGGCAGGGCCTAAGAATAATACAATTTTATACCGAGCGAGGCTCGATGCCCGGTGGGGCCCGATGGAGGATGGGGACCCAGTATGTGATTTATTATGTATTTTATGTGGTAGTTAAGAGAACTCACTAAGCTTTGTGATTATAGTTTTCAGTTTATGTTTCAGGTACATCTGGTTCGAAGGGGAAGAGCTCAGGATGACTGCATTATACACACCAAATGGATTCCTCTTTTGAGATATCACTCTGATTTTTATGATGTTGATATGCTTATTTTCATTTGGGTTGTATAGATAATGTTTTTGGAATACTGTTTTATTTGAATTAAAAATGAAATTTTTCGGTCATATTTTTCGAACAATACAAAAAAATGTTGTCGAGACTATTTCTGCCCATTGATTTTGAGGCAAATTGGCGTAGGTCATATTGTTCTTGCTGCTTCGGATAGAGATCTGTTCCTCCGTTCGAAAACACCATTTTGTTTTTTTGTGTAAAGAGATGAAAAATTATGCATAATCCCTAATTCACAAAGAAGGAATCAATAGTTTGATTTTTGAATTCGGAGCCATTGTCGATTCTGATTCTGCTAACTTTATTTCTTAGACTTAGTTCGATGTTCTTGATGAAATCGATCAGTACTTGAGCAGTTCCAGACTTTTGAAAAAGAAAGAACACCCATTTAAACCTCGAAAAGTAGTCAACAATGACCATATATACTTCTTGTATAGGGTCAGAAAAGTCCAAGGTCCACACCAGTCAATGTGAAGAAGTTCCAAAAGTTTGACGATCTTTGAGTCGATTACGATGGGATGACCTTAACAATGTTGCTTCCCTTGTTCAAAAGTTGCACATAATGAATTATTATCCAATTTTAATACAGGTAAGGCAGGAACAAGATAATGTATAACCAGTTTGTTTAGATTCTTGAAATTCAGATGGGACAATCTTCAATGCCACAACCATCTGAGATCGGATGAGGCCTTCAAAAGTAACCAGACAGAGGGAACACTGACAAATGGCTTCATGTTAAGTGTGAACATGTCACCCTTCCTTTTTGATTTAAGAAGAACTTACTTTGCTTCCATATTCAAGATGACACTTCCTACTTCATCAAAGACTAGTTGATTGCCAATGCCCACCACAAGTTGCGAGACACTTATCAAGTTGTATTGTAGGCCTTCGACATATGCCACTCTATTTACTATAAACTTCCCATTCATTACTTTCCCATAACCTTTTACCTTGCATTTTTGGTTATTTCCGAACTTCACAACTCCAACATTTTCATAGCTTTGAAAGTCTTGCAGCTCCTCCTTTCGACCTGTCATGTTACGAGAGTAACCACTATTGATATATCAGTGTTCATTGTGTTGCTCGTCACACAGTACCTACAATCAATTAAAAGAATTTAGGTCCCCAATGATTTTTGGGTCCTTGGATATTAGTTTCAAATGAATGGTGAAATGATGAACCTAGTACCCATTTTCGAACATTTGGCTGTAAGCTATCTATCAAGTCAACTTCGATTGAGTTGGCCTTTGAAATGTAATTATTCAAGGGTTTAGGTTCGACACTAACTTTCCCTTTTCCATCAACCATTCATTGTGATTCAACCTTTGTTTTGGGTACTTCTTTCCACCGTTTCACTGATGGATTCAATTCCAATGATGATGAACTTCCATTTTGTGACTCGTTCAAGTAGATTTCGTAGCACTATTTAATTTGTTCTTCAGAAAACTTTCCACATTGGTATTGCTTTCTTTAGCCTACGACACCTCATAGGCCTATTTAACTTGTTCATCAGAAAACTCGTTCAAGTAGTAAACTGTAAATTAAATATATGAAGCCATGAATTAGTTGAATTAAGTTGTGATTTTATTTTATAAATTTTGTGTTAAAATAAGAATGTTTGTGTTAATTTTTTTAAGTATTTTTTTCTAGGATAAATATATAAAAAAGTATTAGTTTGTATAATTGTTGCACGAAACTCTAATGTAGTGTATTAATAGGTTTATTAAATTGTGAATATAATATTTAAGCTAACCATGCATTATTATGGGTGTGTTCGGCATGCAACTTTTGGGAGCTTCTAGCTTCTAGCTTTTAAGAAAATGCTAGTTAAAAAGAAAAAGCCTCATTTAGCAACAAGAGCGGTTAGCTTTTCGCCTAAACAAAAAGCTCCAAAATCAAAAGCTACATGGACTAGCTTTCCACAAAAAGATCTAAAGAAAGCTACCTGCTACCCTTTACTAGCTACCCGCTAACCGTTACGAGCTAGTTTTGTCGAACACGCCCTATATATACATATCTGATTTGGAAGAAACAATTGTTGCAACGTTGACATAGATGGTTGATATCGGTGTATGGTAGTTGGTGGTGGTGATATAGTTTAAATTTTATCTACTAAACTGTAATTCACTATATTAAGTTTGTATATAACTTTTGTGCTCAAGTATGAATTGATGGATGAATGAAAATATTATATTATGAAAATTACAATTTTGCCCTTTTCGTACCAAAAAGACAAAAAATCAGAATTTTAACATGTTCAATAAGACTATCATGTACATATTTTACTAATTAATGGGGGTTTATAGGCTTCTTAATCTTTTGTGGTTCGCATTTGAAACACACCCTTACTTATATATATATATATATATATATATATATATATATATATATATATATATATATATATATATATATATATATATATATATATATATTGATGAGAATAAATCTCATGATCGTTTAGATTTTTCACAGGTATATTAATAAAGAACAAACTGTTAAATCAAACAAGACAAAGAACACAATATAGAATCAATATAAAGCTTATGATTCAAACGTAGTCACGCCTCAGCAGAGCTCGACAAAGAACTTCCACTATAGAGGCGAGCTAGGGTTTACAATATTTTGAGAAGAATAATAAAAGCGTTACTAACTAAGGATGCATGCCTGCACCTTAAATACTTAAACCCTTGAATAAAATAATGCACGGTTGGACAGGCCCACACCGGCTACAAAACTGGGCTAAAAGGGACGAGCCCAAGACGCAACATCTTTATCCCAACAATCTCCCCCTTTGCGTCAATTGGGGCGAGACATTCACTTCGGTTGTGTGACCTTGACTTGCTTCACAACTTTAAACAACCGAGGAGTAATAGCAAGAAGCGTCTGCCGAAACTGAATATACCAATGAAGCATATATGTAAACAACTTCTTGTCAGCTTCACTCTTCTGATTACACTATGGATTATCTCCAAAATATGCTCCAAGCAAGCAATAGAGAACAAGTGTTTTTCAATAAGAGTGAACAAGCATTTTTGACCTCGCCCCTAATGAACATCACAGTATGAAACTTCATGTCAATCTTGCCCTTGATCATCGTGTTTATCTTACCAGCTCTTCCAATTGATTTGATAGCAGTACGCTTGTGAATAGCAGCGACAATGTCTTGATCCATCTTTGCTACTTCATGAATGTAATAAACAAGAATTCGATTGATATGATCAATGATCGCTTGATACTCCTGAGGATTGCATAGCACAATATGGTGGAGGAGTATCCATTCGTGTTGATTTAGATTTGGAAGGTCAGCTAGGGAAATGGTATGGACCGAGCTATCTAAGCCTCGGGTCACATTGAATTTAAAATTGATAAATTTCCCAGCTGAAGAGGGCTTCAATACCCTGACCGTTGCAATTTTCTTCAAGCTCCAGGTTAGGTATTGTGGTTAAGAAAATTCAAGATAAAATTCCAGCAAATCCCGATCAACCTTCAGGTCTGGAGAAGGAACGATAGCAGTTGAGGCAAAGCAGTGAAAGATGAATTCCTATCGGTTGATTGGCATGTTGAACAGAGCATCCTCTGAGTTCTCAAGACCGACGATAAAACGGGTTCAAGCCAATGAGTACTCAGTTCATCAATGACTTCCCTCTGGAGTGATTCAATAGTCCTTTCAGGAAACATTGACTTCTTTTTATCAAGGAGTTCCTTCTCTTTCATTTCTTTCTCCAACCGATCCATCTTCTCCCGAAGCTCTCGTTCAGAAGGCTTGAAGTTTGGATCAGGCTTGGAAGGAGCTCCTGTAACAATATCATCAATATCATCTTCTTCATCTTCATCATCTTCTCCAATGATCTTTGTTTTCTTTTGACTTTTACTGGCCGAAGCTTCATTATCCTTCGGTCCAGCAGCAGCTTTTGGTTCTGGAGGAGATGGAGGTTGATTTTTGTCATGTTTGCCTCCTTGGGATTTCTTTTCTCCCCCTTGTTTCGGAAGAACAACAATGTCTGAAACACCTTCAATTCGACTGAGAATATCCAAGGCTGGACGTAGCTTCTCTGCCAAGTGACGACGAATGGAGATCGTTAATATAGATTCATGGGCATCCAGGAGATGAAGCAGGATCGAATGGATATCACCAACAGAGCTATGAATCACCTCTCGTTCAGATTTTAGACCATTAAGCTCTTGAGTTGTAGTACGGAGCTTTAAGTTCTGAACATTGAGCTGAGAGGTTCACTTGTACAACTCATCCATGACTTTGTTTTCAACTGTGAGCTCTGTCTCAAGTTGAGTTAATCAGCCATCAACTTTGGAATGAAGATCTTCATTAGCAACTTCAATGGCTTTACGAGCCACGCCTAGTTATGACAGCTCAGCCTCCAGGGAGCGTTTAAGTGAATCAACCGAAGCATTCACGGTATGAGCATTTATCTGAGCAGCAGCTTGAAGGGAATCTAGAAAGATTTGAGCTTCTAAGATTAGTTTTTTGACTTTTGTAGTCGCATCCTTGCAGTCTTTAGTAGAGGCTTCCACAACAAGAGAAGCCTTTAGGCATTGAGAAGTGTAGGCATCAATGGCCTTTGTTGCATTGGATATAGAGATGTCATGCTCCTTAACTGCAGAAGAGAAGAGTACCTTGAGAGCAAATTCTGAGTAGGGATTAGTAGAGGAAGAGGAAAGTAGCTGATCAAGGTTATCATTTACGACCTTGAGATGTCGCTTGGTGAGAGGAGCGTCATCATCATCGTCGCTCTGAACACGATAAGGACTGAAGTAGGTAGAGTCGAACTCCAAGTCCTCACCTCCAAGAACAGTATTGGTTTTGGTTGAACGGGTATGAGATGGATGTTTAGTAGTGACAAGGATTATGGGTGGAGAAGAACGAACCCCCGTATTAGATACGTTCGTCTAAACTCCCGTGGTAGTGGTAGTAGTAGCATCGACAAAAATGGGTGTAGGGATGGGAGTAGTGGAAGAAGGTTGGGATGTGATAAATGGGAAGTTTGTGGTTAAGGAAATAGGAATAGAAGCAGGTGGATGAGAAGGTGCTTTAGAAAGAACAGGTACCTATGGAGTCGGCGAGCGAGGAGGGGTATCACCACGAACCGAAACCTCCTCATCAGAGCTTTTGCTCTCAGATGCAGTAGGAGAGGGTCATTTATCTCCAATAGGGACATAATCAGAATCTGAATCGCTCGAGGACTAAAGAATAAGGCTCCGAGCAGGTTTCTTTGCCTTTTTCTGCTTGGGATGTGAAGGTGCTGCCTTCTTAGTCTTTCGTTTCTTTGGATTTTGCCCCTTAGCTCCTTTGATTACAAGTCCTTCATTCTTTTTATCTTGTTTCTTTCCCCTCTTGGATGGTTTATCTGCTTCCTTAATGGAACGAACCATTGCTGGTGTGAGTTCCCTTGGGCCCGAAGATGGAAGTTTCTTTTATTCTTGAATGATTGCACTTCGGTCGGATACACAGGCATACATGGATGCCGGAATGGATCCAACAAATAGATACTTGGACGGGTCAGTGACTAGAATCTTGGTTGTATGAAACGTGGCAATAGAAGAGAGAAGCGAATATGCCATGATTGGGACATGAAGATGATCCATCGCCCATTTTGTGATAATAGCCCAAAACCTTCCATAGGAAACTTCAGAATGGCGTGATGAAGAAGATATGCTTTGAACAAGTTGTTGCCATAAAACGGAACCATAATCCAAATGTACCCCATTGTACAAAACATAAAGCATAGTCATAAATGACTTGCTTGCACCATCAGATCCGTCGCTTTGCTCAGAAAGACCTTTGAACAACAATGTGAAGAGGCCATTCCATTGAGGAGGAAGGCAGGATTTCTTGAACTTTGTCATTGTGGTTAAGATTTCATTGTACCCCATATTGTAGAACATTGAGAATAATTGAACAGTGGTGATGGAATCGGGGTTTACCATGGTGGGTTCATGAGCAAGACCTAGTAGGTTGCAGAAGCGATTCTTAGAATTTGAGGTCTTCTCATTGTGAATGTCAAAGTATAATCTCTCAGCAACTTGGTCGTAGTATGCGGTGGAGTAGATGTGAGAGAGGCAAGACATGGGAACAATCTCCACCATAGATAGAGCGATAACGAGTGGAGATTATTTGAGGCACTCAACAAGTTGCATCATGTAGGGTTCATAGGTTGATGGCGTAAGGTCGATAATGAGATTCTGGATGGGTTTAATGACAAGAAGGTTGGAGTGAACAGAAGTATCTTGAACAGAAGACAATTCCGCCATGGATGAAGCTTGAGAAGAAGATGATGAACAGTTAGAGAAATTGCCTTTTTCTTTAAGAAGATTTGAGAACGGTAAAAGAGTAAAGTTGATCGTGAGAAACCCTTTTATACGTGAGAGTAGGAGAGAGAAAGATCCCCCTACAATCTCATCCTTTTGTGAAACGTTTCTTGATGCAATGGGGAGTAGACAGTTGGCAACCCCGATGATGACGCAGGAGAGAGAAAAGACGTTTCAATTTTTACGCGCCTTTCCATAGAAAGTACCCTTTTCAAATCGATGAAACGATTGGATAAATACTGACTCATCCATTGTGCTTTATCTGAAACATCACCCACGTAATTTACATGAACCATCGTCACCCTTATTATATCAATTGAAAATCACCATAATGTTTTTAGAACCCAAGATATAAAAATTAGATCATATAAAAAATAAAAACAGACTTTTGGAAATTCAAAGATTTTCATGCATAGAGTTTAAATGATAAGGAAATAAATCAAATTTTGTGGGATAGTGTGATGTCGATTAGGACATAAAACAGTAGATCCCAGGCACAAATCTCTTCCTTTCCAGTCAAGAGAGACTTCAAAGTGTTTGTGTGGTTTTCCATTAAAGTACGATCAAGCACCTTTTAAGAGGCAATGAAAGGCATCTTTTATATATTAGGCTTGTATGGGTGGCTGTTGCTTCAATTCAAGTTTTAGTTCTTATTATAAGACCGAAAGAGAAAGATGTACTTGTGAGAACAATGTGGCCTATTGAACAAGTAGGTTTGAGATGTATCCAGTGGTTGTTGAAAATAGGAAATCTCAAAACAAAATAAAACGGGATCCTTGGGGAAGAAAAGTCTTGGTGATAGAAAATTTCAAAAGGATCACTCAAAATAAAAAGAAATTTCATTGGTTAAAGCTATAACATAGTAATTGTTCACCGTCAATTCATTATTGGTATTGAATTTTTGGGTTTCATTTAGTACGTAGTGGCACAAAACTAAGATCAAAAACGCAGATGTTGTGTTACCATAAACCTCAGTGGTAAGTACTAAGAGTCTCAAGGTTTACATAAATGAGATGAAGTGTAATGGAGAAAAATGATGTAGGTAGTTTAAGAAGTGAATGTACCTCTGCTATATAAGTAGGACCTAGCAGAAAACTCTAAACTCAATATGAGAAGAGTAAGGTAACTCTCGATTAGAGTGAATGTAACAGCCTAATTGGAAAAACATGATTTGTATTTATCACATTATTAAGGCTTCACTCAAAAACTTTCGAGGCTTTGGTCAACATGCAGCAGCATGCATCTAGGGATACTTAACTAGCCATATGAAAAGAATTTATATATGTTGCAGCTCCACCATTGAGAGTATCTTTTATACGAAGAAAAACATAAACAATAAATAAATAACTAAATATTTTTGAATTTTGTGAAGAATTTCTAAAGAGAAATAAAAACAAAGAGAAAATTATTTTTGGATTTTATAAAAAGAATAGGAAATGAATATTACAAATATAAGTATGAAAAAGAGTGTACAAAAGAATACAACCAAAATTCCTTTTAATGAAAAAGAAGCGAGCGAGTTCAGAAGGACCGAACCCGAAATAGACCGAGCGTTCGGTTCATTTCGGTTCCCATGTGAACCGAACCCGAAATGGACCGAGCGTTCGCTCTATTTCCCTTCTAACCATTAATGAAGTGAAGGCGATTTTGGTACTGATTCTGCTTCCATCATTCTTAGTCCTTGTAAGATCTTATTGAAACTTGCTTGGGGTAAGGCCTTAGTGAATATATCTACTAATTGGCCAGTGGTCCTAACGAAATGAATCTCTACGTTACCATCTTCCACATGATCTTTGATGAAGTGATACCGCAGTGCTATATGAATTATCTTCGAGTGTTGCACTGGGTTATGACAAATCCTAATTGCACTTTCAGAGTCGCAATATAGTGAGATTTTCTTCATGTTCAGCCCATAGTCCCTAAGCTGACTTTGTATCCAAACGACCTGAGATGTGCATGAAGTAGTGGCTTATATATTCAGCTTCAGTCATGGAGAGAAAAACACAGGTTTGTTTCTTTGATTGACAGCTAACCAGTTTACCTTCAAGAAATTGGCATCCTCCAGTAGTGCTTTTACGATCCAATCCACAACCCCCTAAGTCAGCATCTGAGAATGCTTAGACAAAAAATCTTGAGTTGGCTGGATACCATTGACCGAGAGAGCAGGTTCACTTTAGATAGCGAAAAATGTTCTTCACTGCCAACATGTGAGGTTCACGTGGGTTGGCTTGAAATCGAGCACAATAGCAGACAGAGAACAGAATGTCCGGCCTATTGGCTGTAAGATACATTAGTGATCCATTCATCTGACGATAAAGCGTCATGCCAGAAACTGGTTTGTCCAATGATGGTGTCATCTTGGTGCCAAACGCCATAGGAACCTTCACCCTTGAATCGCCTAACATCCCAAACTTGGAAAGTAATGTCTTTGTATAACTCTCCTGATTGATAAAAATGCCTTCGGGACCCTGTCTAATATTTAAGCCAAGGAAAAAGTTAATTGGACCCATTAAGCTCATCTCAAATTTAGTTTCCATCAACTTCCTGAATTCAGCTGTTATGGGATTCGTGAAGCCGAAGATGATGTCATCAACATAAATTTGGACTATCATAAGGTGGTTACCCTCTCTCTTATGAAAGAAGGTTGGGTCAACCGAACCTTGTTTAAATTTAGACACTTTTAAGAATCTAGTTAGGGTTTCATACCATGCTCTGGGAGCCTGCTTCAATCCATATACTGCTTTTTCCAGAATATAGCAGTGATCTGGATTCTTCTCATTCACGAAGCCTGGTGGTTGCTCTATGTACACAGTTTCTTCAAGTTCTCCGTTGAGAAAGGCACACTTCACGTCCATTTGATAGACTTCAAAATTCTTGTGCGCAGCATAAGCAAGAAAGATTCGAACTGACTCTAATCTTGCAACTGGAGCGAATGTCTCTTCATAGTATATACCTTCCTCTTGACAGTATCCTTTCACCACCAAACTGGCCTTGTTGCGAATTATATTCCCTTCCTTGTCCATCTAATTTCTGAATACCCATTTGAGACCAACAATCATAGCATCCTTTGGAGTTGGAATTAGACGCCATGCTTTGTTTCTTTCAAACTCGTTCAGCTCATCTTGCATGGCTTGAACCCAATCAGAATGATCAAGAGCAGAATTCACCATCTTTGGTTCAACTTTTGAGATGAAAGAGTTGAACATACAAAATTCTACTTAAGAAAATAATGCAACTTGCTTCGCTTTCAGCTGTGATCGATTTAATACCTTTTAGAAGATTCCCCAATGATTTGACTTTGAGGATGGTCTTTGGTCCATTTAATGAAAGGAGGGTAATTTGGATCATAATAGGGATCCAGTTCTGCATTGATTCCTTCTTCAAATTCTGATTGTGTGTCATCATCATTAGCATTTGTATTCTCTTCCTCGAATGATGACACGATTTCAATTTCTAGATCAAAACGCTCCCCTTCATTTGGACTTTAAGTTAAACTTGATGACTGTGATGATGGATTCTCCCCCTGAAATGATGAACCCTGATTATTTCGTAGAGTCGAACCCACCCCCTGGATAGAAGGACAATCACCAGACGGTTCGCTTGAGTCTGTCCTTTCAGTTGCCTTTGGTTGTTCAGCTGCCATCTTTTGTTCAACATCGTCAATAATTTGCTTCAAACTGACGACTCGGTTATCTTCAGCCTTGGATTCAGAATCAATGGCTTTTTCGGGTTCATCGAAGAGTAGCATATATTGCTCGAAAAGATTTGAAATCGGCACAGTGACTTGACTAGACTTTGGAAAGATTTCCTGCATTGCACCTTCAGTTGTCTTTAACTTCTTGACATAACTGTCATCGAAAGTGACATAGTATGTTTCTTTAATCTTCTTTGAGCATTTGTTCAGAACTCTATACGCCATAGAGTTTAAGGAGTAGCCCAGAAAGATCCCTTCATCGTCCTTAGCATCAAACTTGTTTCGATTCTCCTTTGAGTTGAAAATGAATCGTCTTGAACCAAATACATGAAAGAACTTCTCATTAGGCTTGCGGTGGTTCAAGATCTCATAACGAGTGATTGAGAAGTTCTTGTTTAGATACGTTCTATTACGAGTGTAACAAGCAGCAGCAATAGCATCAGCCCAGAAATATAAAGGCAAGGAAGCGAAGCTCAACATAGTTCGAACCGCTTCGCACAGAGAACGATTTCGCCTTTCGACGATTCCATTATGTTGTGGAGTATATGGAGCGGAAAAATTGTGAGTTATTCCCTTCTCAGCTAGAAAATCTTTGAAATCCTTGTTCTTGAATTCCAAGCCGTTGTCGCTTCTCATGTTACGAACCACGTTTTGCAGTTGAACCTCTACTTGCTTTATGAAGATTTTGAGCTTGGGAGTTGCCTCTAATTTTTGCTTCAAGAAAAATACCCATGTGAAGCGAGAGAAGTCGTCTACGATGACAAGTATGTACTTGTTTCCCCCATTGCTTTCAATAGAGGAAGGACCACATAGATCGATATGTAATAGCTCTAATGGTTCCATCACCTTTGTGTTGATAATAGAAGGATGACTTTGTCGACTTTGCTTTCCCATTTCACAAGCCGCACATAGATGTTCTTTGTCAAATTTGAGAACTAAAAGGCCTCGAATGTGATCTCCAAGTACCAGCTTGTTGATATCTTTAAAATTGAGGTGAGAGAGCCTTCGATGCCATAACCAGCTTTCGTTTGAGTGTGCCTTCGTTAGCAAGCAAACAACTGGTTTCCCTCTAATTGGATTGAGATTTAAAGGGTACATTTCTCCCTTTCGCTTCGACTTCAGCAGAATATTATTTTACTTCTTTTCAAAAATCTCTGAGCCTTCGTCATCATAGGGGACCTTCAATCCAGTGCCAACCACCAACTGTGAAACACTAATGAGGTTGTGCTGCAATCCTTCAACGTATGCACACTTTCTGATCTAGAAGTCCCCATTTGTAATCATTTCATAGCCTTTGATAGTTCCAAATGAATTATTGCCATACTTCACCATTCCACCATTCTTGAGAGATCGAAACTCCCCCAGTTCTTCCCTTCTTCCTATCATGTGATGTGAGCAGCCACTATCAACGTACCATTCTTCGTCAAACTGCTCGTCACGAATAACCTGCAAAATATCAAGCAGATTTTGGAACCGAAAGCTTCTTGGGTCCTTGTGAGCCTTTTACAGGACAGGGAATAGTAAGAGAAACATCAACCAGACAATTTCTTTTTATTAGAACTGTTTCATCTTTTCTTTTTATTGTAATAACTTTAATTGTGTTTGACTTAGACTCATTTAATTTAGACGTAGGATTTGTGGTTTTGACGTCTGCATTCTTTTGGGTCTCTTTTGGGCGTCTATCGTCTTTTGGAAAGAGCTTTCCTTTTCCTTTTGAATCTTTAGATGGGTGAGAATTAGAATAATAATGAGAAGAATGGGGTTTGAAAGAAGAATGAGGTTTTGAAGCAAGATTAGATCGTTGATTATTGCTCTACCTTGGTTGAGTATGAAGACTTTCTTCCATTTGGTTCTTCTGATAATTGGATCTCGAATCGAACCCATCGTTTCAGTTGCTATTATGTTGAGGGCCGAAGCCTTCCTTTCGATTGCTTATATGTTGAGGACCGAAACCTTCCTTTCGGTTGCTTACACGTTGATGCCTGAAATTCTCCTTTCGGTTGGCCCTTAGTTCTCCTCGTGACTTATTTGTGTTTTCATACCTAACGTAATGAGGATTCTGGGATCGCCAAAACTATTTTCTTTCTGAGAGATTCTTCTTCTATCTCAGGTTACGTTGGTGTTTTCGTTCTGCCACATGTTTTGGATTTTTAAGAATATTGGCCTTTTTCTTTGGTACTTGAGCATGGCTTTCGCTCTTTGACGAACATTTCTCACTTGATGCTATCATTGGTTCACCTGAAGATGTTTTGGTGCCGCTTGTGCTTGGCTCATCATATCCTGTAGGTTCATTAAGTGGTTCTGCCACATGCCTACCCTTCCCTCTCCATGTGGTTTTCTGAGATAGACCTACTGTTTCATCAGCGTTATTTATCGGACCAGACTAAAAAAACTCCTCACATCCATTAGCACTATCTTCTTCTACCAATGTTGTTAGTTCTGCTATTTGTTGAGGTATGACTCCTTGAACTGTGTAAACTTGATTTGGAGTTGTTTGAACCTTCTGATACACAACAGCTTTTTCCTTGAGGACTTTGGTCTTGTCTGTCGATGAGCGAGCGAACTCAACAGAGTTTTCATAAATATGATTTTTACTGGTTTCGAGTTCACTCTTGACAAATTCAGAGCAATCCGCCACATCCTCTACAGAGATTTCACTCATGTCATAATCCTCATTAAGTTTAGATGTATTTTCAACATCAATTTTATTTTTTGAACTTAATTTGGAATTCAACGAGTCAAATTTCTATACATTTTTGGTTCTCAGTTTTAATTTATCATTTTCATCTAACAGATTTTTGAGCATGTAAGACTCTATTTTGTCAAGACCAATTTTTTAGGCAGGAGATATTTCATCGGAAGATACAACATTTTCACAGTTTTAAGCTTCAGCATCGACTTCATCCTCCTTCAACTCAAGAAAGGGTAAAATCATGCGATGTATCTTCTTTCCTATTTCACAATCGATATGTAGCTGCATGATATTAAAATATAATCTTTTCGCAATCAAACAAAAAAGATTTCGTTGTTTTAACTGCTTAAGATTGTCTCATTGCAAATAGATTGACTCATCCCTAGACCTAATTAATTCCTTCTCCTTCTGCTCAATCCAGATTCTCCTCTCCTCACTCTTTGATGATATCCTGCTAATTTGATCAGTCAGGTTAGACTTTGTGACACCTGCACTCCAGCAAATTCATCATTATCATATTTATCATGTACAATCAAAGCATTCATGGTGTTAATGTTAGCTGCTGATTTCTTTTTCTTGATCTCCTCCAATCGTCGCAGGAGTTTCGCTTCCTCATCGTCTTCATCAACTCTTTCAGACTTCTTCTTTAGCATATAGTCTTTGGCAAAGTGGTTCTTGCCTCCACAATAATGGCAGTCAAAACCTGAATCACCACCAATCTTTTTTTCCTTCTTAGATTCTTCAGACATTGAACCCATATTCGGTTCCTCCTTCACTTTTTCAGAACTATAACTTCCCTACCAGTTTCGGTTCTTTTTGGTGGGGAACTTTCTTTTGATAAACTTTCTTGGACTGGAAACCATCAGGGCATACTCTTCACCAGTTAGATCATAGTCAGCAAGATCTAATTCTTCTTCTTCTTCAACAAAACTCTTTCCTTTGGAGATAAGAGGTAATGAACCCAAGTTTGAAACCACATTCGTTTCCTTTTATACCGCACTTTCATGGGACTTTAGAATTCCCACCAGCTTTGCCAGAGAGTAGGATTTGAACTGTTCGTGTGCCTTCACTGTGGACACAACTGCCATCCATTCGGGTCTAAGACCGTTCATGAAGGTAACTTTCTGCTGAATAACCTTCCTTTCGATCCCATGCTTTATCATCTTACTAAGGAGATGATTAAACCGATCAAAGGCCTAAATGAGTTTCTCTTTGGGCTTCTGTTTGAAATCACCAAATTCAGAAAGCAGCAAGGTTTGAATCGAATGTTCCAGATCTTCATTAGTAGAATACGATTCCTTTAACCTATCCCATATCTCTTTTGTTGTAGCACATGAACTCACCAATCGAAACGTGTCTGATTGTAAAGCAAACCTAATCATTCTTAAGGCTTTGATGTTGCACTGAAACTTCTCTTTCTCATCTTGAGGAATGTCTTTCACATCATTCACGAGCTGATTGTACTCCTTTTGAGATTTGACAATCTTTGAAGTGCTTGAGTGAGCAAACAGACGAACAATGATTTCTTCCCAGATCAAATACCCATATAAATCTTATGATTCAAACGTACTCACGCCTCAGCAGAGCTCGACAAAGAACTTCCACTGTAGAGGCGAGCTAGGATTTACAATATGTTGATAAGGATAATAAAAGCGTTACTAACTAAGGATGCTTGCACGCACCTTAAATACTAAAACCCTAGAATAAAATAATGCACGGTTGGACAGGCCCAAACCGGCTACAAAACTGGGCGAGCCCAAGACGCAACATCTTTATCCCAACATATATATATATATATATATATATATATATATATATATATATATATATATATATATATATATATATGTAGAGAGAGAGAGAGAGGAAGGTGTTGGATTAATGTCTAAGTCCATAACTATAATTCGTAAGAGTTGACCCGACCCGGCATGGTCCATTTGCATTGCATGGCATCATACATTTGCATAGACTAAAATGATAGAAATAACACTTAAGGTTTGTTAATATATTATAAGTTCTAATATATTAATAAGGTTATTTAATTAGTATTGACCAAGAATTTATTTGGAATTAATTAAGTGATCAAAAGGAGACTAATTAAATATATGGGTTGATTGTGTAAATCATTCATTCTTATAGATGTGGGTTTGTGATCCAAGATTCCTTATGTTGGACTAAGTCCATGGGGTGACCCATGGATGCTCCATGGAGGTTAAAGTCCATGAAGCATAAGGAATGGGTAAAGTCATGAGTTACATGGTGTAACCCTAATAGCCACCATATAAAAGAATCCCATGGCTCAAGAAATTGTGCACTATGTGTGAGTGTGAGGGCTAGACGATTTCAAGGAGTGTTCAAGTTTCTCTCAAGTTATTCCAAGTGTATTTGGTGTTGTGTGAACCATTTGAGGTGTCACACTTGGGGCACTAGGAACTCAAGCTTCATGAAGACTTTCTACATCAAAGAGGTATGTATTCTATCTTGTTATATTCATTTTTTTGTATGCTAGATTAGGATAATACCTTGGAAGTTCATATTTGCATGTATAATAGAGAAAACATAGATCCAAGGTATTTAGGGTTGCATGTACACTTAGGAGTGTTAGAATGCTCAAAAGCCAACAGTGGTATTAGAGCCACGGGTTGTTTTTTTGTTATATTGATGCAACTATTTTATTTTCAAAGTTGAAAAAAAAGGAAAAAAAAACATGAAGTTTGTCAAATTTTAAGATAATTACTTGTTCTTGTGAAAAACTAACTATTTGTAAAATTTGAATAATTTGCTTTATGAGTTGAATTAGGTCAAATTTAATAAAAGATAAAATGATATGATTATTTTATTAGTTTTAAAAGTTTGATCTAAAGAGTTTTATTTTTGAAACCTCCGTAAGTTATGGATATGAAAAGGTTTTAAAAAAAATTGATTCAAAGTTTTTATGGAGTTACAAAATTTGTTGTTAATGTTTTAAAGGATTCCATAACTTAAGAATAAGTAATGGATCACCAAAAGTTTTTTTGTGTTAACTTGTTTTATGAGTGAATTTAGATTAATGAATAAAATTAAGTGATAGTTGGTTTTAATCCAAATTAATCTAAAAGAAGTTCATAAAATGTGTTTATGTAACTTATAAGTCACATTTATGAATCTTAAAACTCATAAAAGTTGCCATAGGTTAGAAAATGAAGAGTCTTTTTCCTCATTAAATTGTTTTATGACTCCATAACTTGTCCTGAAGTTATGGATGTTCAAGAGTCACTTCATTAAAATTTTTAAAACTTTAATTAAACTCATAAGTTATGAAAATCCAAGAGTTTTGAATAGTTTCAAAACTTGCCCTTAAGTTTTGGAATTTATAAAGTTTTCCCCATGAATACTTTAATTCCAAGTTAGCCCTTAGAATTTTAAAAATTAAAATTCAACCCTTATACTTTATAATAGTATAAGTTAATAATATTTATATATATATATATATGTATAAGAGTAAAGTCAGTCTTACCGTTAGTAGGCCTCATTCACGAAGCCGGTCTATAAGGTTACTTCCTATAAAATGGCACTTTAATGGGTGTCCACTCTCACCCACCGCTTCCTTGACCGGTGGAGGGTCGTTATCCGAATGGGTAGGACAAGGACTAGAATTTTTCCTTCATTAAAAGTATTAATGATAAATACTATGTAACTAAACCTTTTATTAATACCCAATCTTAGTTACTTAGGAAAATGTGAATAAGGTGCTAATCCATGAAATTACACTTTGCACTTTGTTTAAGTCGGTTAGTGGAGCGTGTGTGGTTAACCGGCACACTAACTCGTATTTAACAAGGTAGGCAAAGGGTAACTAAATGTTTATCATAGCATCGATAGAGCGTGTGTGATTAACCGACACATCAATTGAGGGGTAAACACTTAAGGGTAGCAAGTAATTTGCATGGTTACTTCACACCTTGTTTTGTGATCCTCGGCATCCCAGTCACAAAACCTGAAGGGCACACTCGAGATTGAAACATGCCATTGAAAAGTTCAATGAATCTCAAAAGATCTAGGAGTTTCAAATCCAATTAAAACCTAATAATACATTTCGTTTATCTTGGTGCAAATTGGTGAATCGTCATTTACCTACCTTCAAATATTTTATAGCTTGGATTACGGCATCCCTCTTCTAAGTTATAAAATAGTTTGTTGGGTCCTAGCCTTAATATTTCATATTGGGTGTCATATTAAGGACTTTAGATCAACTATCTTGAATATCTCCCAAAAGATGTCTGGTTTAGACATTTATTATCTTCCCAAATCTCTTGAAACAAGCTTTCCTAAATGAAGATGATGTCCCATGGAAGTCATACTTCATTCACCTCCTCCAATTATTCTCCCTAACCCACTAGTTCTTGAAAGGTTTAAGGTCACTCAAGCTCTATTGGCAAGGCAAGGTCTAGGTGTGGTCACATCTTGGAGATGTAGTCACATATTGACAAGCCGGGAGAGTTGGGTATCAAAGTCTTGAGAAAGTTGGTGGCTCAATAACCTTCTAATTCACATAGTGAGTTCTTTTCGGATTCCTATGAAATAGACTATGACAAGACACTTAATGATCTTTTCTAAGATCAACTTCCTAAAACTTTATGGAAATTGACAATGGTGACACTGGAAATCTAGAAAAAGCATTCTCTTCCTAAGAAAAGGGATTGACCATAGTCAACTAGGTTGACCAAATGGTAAAGAGAAAAGCTAAGTCTAAGAGAGTACCATTACCAAAGCGTCCATATGTTAAATTGCCAAAGGAATGGGCATTGGTTGCGAAGCTGCCAAATTTACCTGAGGATGCTAAAGTCAATAAGTTTAACTCTACTTCAGGTAAAGTCCACTATCTAACTCTACTAAGTTTCTATTATGAGATTCTTGATACATGATGTGACTGGGTCACATGGTGATGTTTTAAGAATCAAAGAAAAGTGAAGAAACTTAAAGAAAGAATATGTTGAATCTAATCGCGTAGATGGATTTCTATCGCGTAGTTTGAAGATCGGATTCTTGAGCTACTTCTTAGGAGTTATGAGATATTGCTTAGGAATAGATAACAACAAGTTTTCATATGGATTGTAAGGATAAGTTTTTCCGCAAAGTTTTAAAATAAAAGAAAATTTTTGATTTTATTTATTTTAAAATATCCTTACAATGGCATTTGAGGAAAAATTGTTGCTTATATGATTCCATTAATAGCAAGAGTGGAAATATGAAATTGATTCTTTCATTTGTGGTAATGTCTAAATTTACCAAATAAGGAAAGATTCTCATCACCCAAGTTTCAGTTGGATAGAAACTTGGAATCATGCAAGTTATATAGCATGATGAATGAGAACTTTCAAGCATTGGAAAAATTAAGACTAACTACTTGTTCACATGGATGTGTGAGTCATGTAAAGGACTAAGGGATCGAGTACACATTCTTGTGCACTGGTCAAGTCCACCACAAAAGATCGATAAGACTATTCATCATAATTTACTATAGCTCAGTAAATATGGTTATACTTACAAGCTTAAGTGTAATTCTGAGACACTGGAAAAGGTTCCAATGTATGACAGAGCCAATAAGAAGAATCAACTTAGGCAGAAGGATAAAAGTTTCTCAAATCTGAAATGATGGGAGAGTGCTTTAGTATCAGTTTTTCTGATCATCTTGATGATTAAGAAACCATATCAAAATTAGTTCTCTAAGGAAATCAACTAAGAAGAGGAACTTGAATTGTTGAAATGGTTAAATCATGAAGATAAGTCATACTTCGTTCCAATATAAGTCTTAGAGTCATACTCCAAGATTGTAACTTGAGTGACATGTCTTAAAGAAGGTTTAAAACACTTGTCAAATGTAAGAGTAAAAGTTTTCTACTCTTGTACATTTAAAATTGGTAAGTTGTGATGTTTTGGATAAAACAAAGACCAACTAAGGCCAATTGTGTGAAGTGTTTGTCTTGATTAGAATCTGCATTATCTCTTGGATGTTTGACAAGGATTTCTTATAGGTCAAGAGGACAGTGGGAGTCTTAAAGGTACTTGAAAGTCTCAAGAACTAATCAAGAATAAAACCTGAAGTTGTTCACTAGCACACGACTTGAGGTTTATAACCTATCGTGTTGACATATTTTGTGCCCATTCCAATTAAAGTTGGCTTTGCATATGAGTTTTTAGAGTTCTCAATTGGTTGCACAACAACTTTGAAGCAATGGCAGGCCCTTGAGCTGCCAGGTGGCAAGAAATTAAGATTGAGTTCAATCCATATGAGTTTGGATTTGTCATTATCCTTGTCTTGTGATTATGGTTTTGAAAACTTCATATGGGTAGGAACTCATACACCATAAAAATCTAAGTGTCATAAGGTTTCTCTTTGATTCATGAAAATGATGGTGAGGAAACACTTTCACTAAGTAGATTTTAGCTAGATAGCAATTATGATATTTGCATTCTCAAAGTCGTTAGTGGAGCGTGTGTGGTTAACTGGCACACTAACATGGACTTGTGAGAAGTGGCAAAAAGGTCTAACCATTATGATTACGGCATCCCTCTTTATAATTATTTAGACACACCTATGAGCTATATAAGGGAAGGTGTATGATTTTGATAAAGTTTTATCAAAACAATCTAGTATCAGAAATTTGAACTTTGGTAAGAAAGTCAGCTGATTTCTGAGTACATGTCAAAGCTAGTGGGAGCATAAGTGTCATGCTAATAATCATCATGTTAGTGGGAGCATGATAATTATGATAAGTATTGCAAGTTAGCAATGTTAACTATAGAAAACAAAAGTTTCAATTGGGAAAGAGTTGTTTTGCTATAATTCAGGGAGAGGAAATTATACTTCATCTCAAATCTAAAAGCTTAGATTTCGGTTTTAATCGTATTTAGTCAAGGATATATATATGAATTTCATGTTGGAATGGCTCAACATAAGAAAATTCTGTATATGGGTCCATTATTTGCGTTCTAAAATTCAATTATGATTACGGCATCCCATTTCATAATCTGAATTATGAGAACTTGGCAAATAGAAATAGAAATGTTATAGCAAAAGACTAGTTTAGTCTTTATGTGAGACATCATGAATCGTGTCCCATATGCTTCGGATATAGGATCGATTACATGTGCTATATTCATCCTTTATAAAATTTTCCAAATGCCTGGGGCATTAAGAAGGGAAAAGGTCTAGAATTGGATATGACTAAAAGGATTAATCAATTGTCAAGGACAATCTAAGGTTTACCAAAGATTGGGTGCTCAAGGACAGTTGGAAGTATAGTCATAATTCTGGAAGGACAATATTGACATAATCTGTAGGGAGGCAACTCTTGTTCAGAAGTGATAGTCAAAATGAATCTGGAAATGTTTCAAGGTTAGAATTTTCAATATGTGTAAGATTAAGGAAACTTAATGCAAGAAGGGTGTTTCCAAGGAGTTGATCTCCTTTGGAATACTTTGTAATGTTTTTTGTCAAGTCCTTATGACTTTGTGCATAATCATTACAAGAGGATCAATGCATATAAGTTTAGAATCTAACAGATTTTAGTAAATCGCATGAATTTGGAATTTTTGCATTTAAAGTAAGGATTTGGGACTGTGAAAAGAGGATCATTGGAGTTATGTTCAATTGATCTAATTCACAAAGTAAAGATCAAAGATAAACATAGTATGCATACTTGGTGTATGGCATGACTAGTGTTTAGAAAACATAGTGTACATGTTTGGAGCATGGGACTGCTATTGTTTTAAATTCAAGAATAAAGTTGATAGCTGAAACAGTATACAATGAATAATGTGTAATCATATGGTGATAAATAAAAGGTGTTTTATTTATGTTCATAGGTTTTGATACCATATTGGATTCAATTATTCTTGTGTTTCATTTTTCATGTTTTGACTTCAAGAATAAACTAGGTTATTCTTCTAGAATGACTAAGTTATTCAAACCATCCACAGTCGGTCATATGTTGGAAGTAGATATGAATAAAGACTATCATGGGTTGGCTTGTAGAGGTCTAAGATGTTGGACAAAGGGCTACAACACTCATGAGTGCTCATAAGTTCTAAGTATTGGATTCAACCCATGCTCATTCGAATCACTTCATGGATTTTATCACGAGTGATCATGACACGATAATATCTTATATTCTTCAAACCTAGATATATGAGTTGTTACTATGAGTTGGTTGTACATTGATTGCACGAAAACGCATACGGTAACTCGGTGTTATAAAACGTGCCTTTGTGTATGATTCAAAAAGTAGTAAGACAAGCCATATGAGTCGAAGTTTATCCATTCCTTTTACCTTCGGGATAAAAGCGATATCTGTGGGCCCCTCGATAATTTGATGATGACAAATGGAAGTGCTCGGCCGGGCCAGGACTGATTTGATTTGTTCAATTAGTCAGTCGTCATAAATCGGAAATCGGGAAACAACAAATAGACAGAGAGAATGATTATAATCCATGTCTCAGTCCACATGATATCTAGAATGGAGGAATATATGATCCCTTATCTAATGGACAAGTCATTGACAAAGGTCAGAGTTCATCTACAACGTCAGAGTTCGACAGAAGCTTTTGAGAGCTACGATTGCCAGTAAGTTCTTGAAGTCATACGCAATAATAGTTTTTGACTTATCCAAGTGGGAGACTGTTGGATTAATGTCTAAGTCCATAACTATAATTGGTAAGACTTGACCCGACCCGACATGGTCCATTTGGGTTGCATGGCATCATACATTTGGATAGACTAAAGAGAGAGAAATAACACTTAAGGTTTGTTCATATATAATAAGTTCTAATATATTAATAAGGTTATTTAATTAGTATTGATCAAGAATTAATTTGGAATTAATTAAGTGATCAAAAGGAGACTAATTAAATATATGGGTTGATTGTGTAAATCATTCATTCTTATATATGTGGGCTTGTGATCCAAGATTCCTTATGTTGGACTAAGTCCATGGGGTGACCCATGGATGCTCCATGGAGGTTAAAATCCATGGAGCATAAGGAATGGGTAAAGTCATGAATTACATGGTGTAACCCTAATAGCCACCATATAAAAGAATCCCATGGCTCAAGAAATTGTGCACTATGTGTGAGTGTGAGGGCTAGACGATTTCAAGGAGTGTTCAAGTTTCTCTCATGTTATTCCAAGAGTATTTGGTGTTGTGTGAACCATTTGAGGTGTCACACTTGGGGCACTAGGCACTCAAGCTTCATGAAGACTTTCTACAACAAAGAGGTATGTATTCTATCTTGTTATATTCATTGTTTTGTATGCCAGATTAGGATAATACCTTGGAAGTTCATGTTTTCATGTATAATAGAGAAAACATGTTTTCATGTATAATAGAGAAAACCCATAGTTTTCTTGCGAACTTGAGAACTGAAAGTGGAGAGTTGGAAAAAAAAAAGGATGGCCAAGATGCATTGTGGCACTTTTGTAAATACACAGACAAAATAAGACAGGGGGTATGTTTTTAAAGTGAATAAGGGTCATTTTAGTAATCAAATATCTCTTTTAATTCCCAGATTAAATATCTCATTTGCGTCTCTCTCTCTCTCTCTCTCACTCACTCACACACTTACGTCGTCTTCTTCACCAATTCACCCATCTGCCCTAGATCGACCTCAATCACCATCGGTTTCAATCATCGAGTGTCGATCTTCCCTTAAAGTCACCATCATCTCCACCACATTGATCTTAGTTCTGTTCATACACAAAATCGTAACCCTAAAATCATCAAGTTACATGATTCGCCATTAATGAAATCAAGAAGGTAGTAAAGGTGCCTTTCCAGATCCAAATTGGATCAACAAAATGTGCGTTGTGCATCTCCGAGCTAGGCATCCGCCGATCACTAAAATGGAATCTCTGATGTGCATCTCTGAACTAACCACCGTTAAGAATCCATGGTCCCCTCCGACAATCATCACCCCATCAGTCGATCGACCTTGTTTCCGATCAGATCTGGAAAGAGGAGATTAACAAAATGAACTCTAGTGGTTGATAATTGAATTCTTTCCAATGTACGGATATTCGCACAACATAGGTTCTAATTTTTCATTTTATTTAAATTCCGCCATTAGTATATATACGATTTTACACTTCAGAATTACCTATTTTGGTTATGTTCTTGTTTGAATTGAAATTTTTGTTTTGTCTTAGAGTTATGATGCAAAAATGTGCTTTGATTGATGTACAATCTAAAACCATCGAACAATCCATGCTTCATTGTGGCAATTATCAACAATATGAAGGTGTTATTTAGCATTCAAGGATTCAGTTATTCTTGAAACATTGAGCGGTCATAGGTAACTAATATTATTCCATCTTAATTTTTTGGTTAAGCTTTCTTTATTAAGTGTCATATTAGTTGCGCATTTGAGAATTAGAGTGTTATTAATATTTAATAGTTAATACTAATAATATACCATGGAGATTAATCTTTGAAGTGTAATTTTTTGTTGTTGACCTTCAACAGCAGCCATTGCTTGTGCAACTTCTCTTCCCAAGATTGCCATGTTGGATTTTTAAAGAAAGTTGGAAAAAGAAGGTGCTTTTGAATCTGGTAGTTTTCCTAGTAATGTCATATTGGTTGGCCACTCTATGGGTTGTAACAACCCGATATTTCATCTCAATGTAACTATCTGAAGTCAAGCATTGTAACATATTTTTGGAAATAATAAAAATAACGTCAAAAATGAAATGTTCAAAAATCTCAATTTGGATATACTAAGTGGTAGATATCGTAACAAGGTTTTCAAAAATATAAAAAACACTAAAATCCAAGTTATAACGAAGAAGTTATGACCAATTGAAGATCTGCAACAAAACCGGTAAAACAATGTTAAGCATAAAACGCGAAATTTCAATAAAAGGCTTTTTAGCCTTAGGTATCTAAATAAAATTCGTAGATATCATTAGACCGTAAACGTACATAAACGGAACTTTCAAATCTGACTTCGTATGAGGAAGTTACGGTTTTTTTTTTCTTTGTTTCAGATATACCAGTAGACAGCTAAAAACGTGAAATAGAGATCAAGCGACTGTTAGCCGACGCAACCTAAACGAGAATCGAAGATCTTGACAACTATAGTACAACGGTAAAAAGAAAAACCAAAACGGACGTCGGAGGAAGAAGTTATGAATTTTTAATGGAATTTTTCTTGTCCTGGCCTATTAAAAATATAATATTAAAAATAAAGTCAAAAATAACCAACGAAGTCTAAACGAAAGTTGTAGAGCATAATCTCATCTACGTGTGGATATAAAGAACGTCAAATTCGGAACTCGTATGCGAGATATATGAATTTATGATGTTCGGGACACGAAACCCAACATTATAAGGAAACTCACGACATGAGCTAGTGAATGATGTGTGTCCGACGTAAACTCCAAAAATCCACCCTATAAATATAAACTGAAGGTCTCGGGTTTAGGCTGATCAATTCTACTCTCCTTTAAACTTTCACTCTGTGTTAAGCATCCTGAGACTACCCCGATGCCCCGGTTACATGTTCAAGCCTTGATGGAAGCCCGAATTCCCGAAGTTCCCAAGAAACTTGTTTCTTTCCAGTCGGAGTGCTGCCCGAGTTAAACATCATCTTCATCAAACCGTCACTGTTACCAAGTGAGTTCGTACCCGTATCACTACACTTTCAAATAGTTTTAAATGATTTTAAACACTTTTGGGGGGGGGGGGGGGGGGGGGGAATACAAGTAAACACATGGTTAAATCATAGGAAAACATCAATCTTTTGCCATACTTTTTATATTGTTGTTATAACTATCATACGAAAAGGTTGGCAAGCAAAACATCTTACGAAATCACCTTACCCTCTCGGGATGAAATGGTTTTTACAAATAATAACATGCTTTATTTATCTATTTCCGTAACATACCATGATGAGGGTAACCATTTCAACTATAACATTACGTATAGATAAGAAAATACATATCATTATTAAGCCTTTATCAACACTGTAAAAAGGGTAATCATTTCGGACATAAACATATACATTTCAAAAATACGTTATTTAATTGAGAATATGTGACTCATTCGTCTTCAACGTAACTATCAAGTTATACAAGAAATCCATATTTTATAACCAGAGTCTCCGTCTGGAGAACATGATAAGTGTGTATAGATCTATATGGGATTGATGATCCCGCACCCTGGCTGTTAGCTACAGCCGGACCGGCAGGTTAAGGGTGACAAGTGTCATAACATTTTGACGCCGGAAGAACGTCACTACAGGCAAATCCATCATAGTACGGTTATGAAAACTCATAGGATAGACAATTATTATGGTATTATGGTTTTTAAGCAAAAAGTTATATCATAGTTATTTTTACATGAAAATACAAGCATCCTATAGTTTTGTTCACTAATAAAACTATACATCATCGTTTTAAGCATGACATATTTACTTACAAGTTATAGTCTTGCACATTTAGGATTGCTTCTCACTTTTAGGAAAATATAGGATTTTCCTGGTTCAATACGTTCATTTTAAACAAACAATGATTCGTAACTCATTATATAAGAAAATATCAGATTTTCTGGAAAACAAATGTGAACTTTCGAATGGCATACATTTGCACAAATATCTACTTATGAACTCACCAAATTAATTGTTGACACTTTTTCTTTGAAATAACTTGTATTCTCAGAGAATCATTAATCACCAGGTTAGCAACTACTTTTAGGGACTAATACTCTAGCGTTAGTAATATCTTTTGGAACATCATATTGTATTTGACTTTTGAAACATGTAAAACAACAATCATGTAAACTTTTCAAATATATATTATGGTGGTGTGTACTTTCTTTACTACTCAATAGTTATGATACTGTACATGACGCCTCCGCCCCCGAATGTTTCCGCCGTTCAGGTTTGGCGGTGTGACATATTGGTATCAGAGCGTTGTTTATAGTGAACTACGTATATCAAAACCATTTTTGATATACAACTATAAACACAACTAGGCAAAAACACTCTGATTAAGAGTTGTACTTTTAAAAATATAGTTTATTGAAGACAAAACTTCAAATTTGGTCCTTATGGTTTGCCAAAACCTTTGGATGGGGTCCAAAAAGTTTCCAACTTGCACCAAAGGTCCAAAATCAAGATTTTCATGGGTTTTTAGTCCATTCCGTCATTTTCCGTTTGTTTGGAGCCGTTAGTGCCATCACGTGCCCTCCATGTGAGGGCATTTTGGTCATTTTAGGTACTTATTTTAATAATATCATATTTCTTCATTTTTATTTACAGAGAAGCAGCAAAAAGGGCTTCTTCTTCGTCTCTTAAAGGATTCTTCTTCTTCGTCTCTCATCTACTTCTACTGCTACGAGATTCAAAAATGGTGCTCTGCTTCTGTGGGAACGTTGCTGTTGTGCAAACCTCATGGACCTCACGAAACCCTGGTCGTCGTTTCTATGTATGCCCTAAAATAGTAAGCAAACTCATATTAGGTTATGATATTTCGGTAGTTATGCAATAACTCTTCTACTTTAATGTATTCTTGTAGGGATCCAGATGTGGATTTTTGGGGTGGTGCGATCCCCCTATGTGTCAAAGATCAACTTTTATCATACCAGGACTGTTGAGAACAATGAATAGGTATGAGGTTGAAGTGGGTCAGCTGAAGATGTGTTTGCTTGTCTCGTGGGTTTTGTTTCTGTTGTTTGTGCTGTTTCGGAAATAGGAGTTAGAGGTTAGGACTTTTTTGTTGGTAGTAACCACTTAAAAATGTTGTCTTTTGGTGCTAGAAGGTTTAATTGTGGTTTATATATATTTTTGTTGGTAGTAACCACTTAAAAGTGTTATCTTTTGGATCATTGTATATGTAATGCTTTTATGACAATGGGAAGTGTAATGGTTTTATCCTTTTATGAATATGAAATTATAAAGCTTTGATCTTGACATGATATGCAAGTGTAATGGTTTTTCTCTACGCTTGAATATGCAATTGTAATGGTTTTACATACATACATTAAGTACATTGCCATAACATCTTCATGCTTTGACAGTACAACATAAACAAATAACAAACAACATTACCAAAAGGGGACCATAACAGATAAATGCCAAAACACAATCATTACCAACAAAGGGCATTACAGTACATTATCAAAAGGGCATCAAAGTACATCATCAAAATGGAACAAAAAAAAGGCAACAAAGTACCAACTAAAGTGCATTAACAAGTCTTCACAAACATAAAAAGTACTTAAACATCAATTCCCATCTTTGGCCTTGCAGGTCCTGGCATTGTGACCCTTTTGCTTACACTTACTACATGTCACTATCAAAAACTTCCTGCTCAGTGATTGAGTTTCATTATCATTTTGACATTGACTGTTTGCTTGCATCTTACGTTGCTGGATTTCAATCCTTTCCTCTGCTGTAATCCTTCTTTTCTTTTTTGGCCTGCCTATAGCTTTGTTGTGTGGTGGAGGCACAAGAGTTGTTGGGCAGTCACTCTTAGGCCACATGGCTCTACCTTTGATAGGCTCCACCTTGAAGGAGTACATCTCTTTCCATGTATCAAGCCAATACACCTTATGCACATAGGTGTATAGTTCTCCCACCTTTTCATTATTGTCTGCCATTTCATTTAGGCTTGCAATTGCATGTTTGCAAGGAATTCCAGTAAGCTCCCACTTTCTACAACTACACTCCCTTTTCTCCATGTCCACCACATGTTGATCATTCCATGGACCTTTAACCTGATACTTTTGTCCCCCATTCCATCGTGCATGATACTTACTAGCTAGTGTTGTGTTTGCTTCCAAAATCCTAGTACCAGTTGGAGTTAATGGACCTTGACACTTGTTTAACACCTTCATCACATTGCATACTCTCTTCATAAGGTACTCTCTGATGAACTCCAAACAACTGATAATGGGTTTGTCTCTCCCTTTAACATGTTTGCTATTGAACACTTCACAAAGGTTATTCAATAACATGTCTGAAATTGTCCTTCCTAATAGTTCATTAACAAAACAACAGTTAGTGTATATGTATACTACAATAAAAAATAAGACAACAAATTGAGAAAATACCTAAAAAATGAATTCTAGCCCAATGATGTGGAGGGATTTTCAAGAGCCACTGATATGCTTCTATGTCATAATTCCTTAGCTCTACCATTACAGCTTCAAACTCGGGTATGGTGGTGGCTGTAGCACACCTCCAAAAATACTCCTTGTACTCTGTAGTCATAAATAACTTCCTCATGTTTTGGTATATGTGTCTAATACAGAACTTGTGTTCTGCATTCGGGAACAATTGTTCTATGGCTGGTAGAAGACCCTGTTTTCACCAAAACAAAATAAGAAATTAGCATTAGTCTGTAATGAAACTAGTATGCAATATTAACTGTAACTATAGTACCTTCTGTCTATCACTGATAAAGGTGAAGTTGGAATTTGAATACAAGTCAAGATCTTCTACAAGAAACTGAAGAAACCATTTCCAACTTGAAGTGTTTTCACTTGCAACAATAGCATATGCCAATGGGTAGGTTCCATTGTTGGAATCAACACCAACTGCACTTAGTATTTGACCTGGGAAAGGTCCCTTCATGAAGGCTCCATCTAAGCCTAAAAATTCTCTCAAACCTGCCTTAGAACGTTTCTTCAAAGGACCTAAACACACGTACATCCTTCTGAATTGCCTGGTTGGGGATGAAACCACAGGTTCAGAAACCACATCAATCTTTATAGTTTTACCTTTATTTGTCTTTTGTAGCTCTAGTACATAGTCTCTCAAAGCTGCATATTGCTTTACGTAATCCCCTGCAACATTTTTGGTGGCTAATGCTTTTGCCCTAAATGCTTTCTCTTCTGAAATACTAACTCCATAAGTTGATTGGAGTCGCTCTTGTAGGGCACGAACAGGCAGTCCAGGATTAGCTTCAATCTGATCCATATTATGTTTGGAAAGAAATGTTATTGTGAAAGATCTGATTTTTCGTGTTTGGAGGCAGATGTGTTTCTGATTATAGGTCTTAATAAACCAATAGTCCTGTTCACTTGACCTAGATGCATGAAGTTTCCATGTGCATTTAACTTTATCTGAGTTTACATCTTTACCCTTTACCTTTTTCCCAGAGGTAGGTCCACCTACCCCACTTGCATTTAAAACTACTGTTTCATCACAAACAGCTGTTACTCTACTCTTGTCGTTTTTTGTGAATGAGATATGCCTCCTTGTCTCTAAAGCATGCAGGTCAATTTTATCTTTCAATTCTTTCTTGGTTTTATATTTCTGCTCAATATGAAAAGCTACCTTGTGCACCTCACCAGCAGAACATAAGGTTTGTTTCCCCAGCTCTTTGATCGTTTCTCTTCTTTTCCTGTTGTCCCCTGAGTCATCACTTAGTGAATCCCACTCGTCATTGTCAACTACCTCCAAATCATCTTCTTCATCACTATCTTCATTTCTTTGACCTCCCATACTTTGACATCCATTGAACTCTACTTCCGTATCAATATTCAGATTGAAATCCTCCATGTCAATGTCAACATCTTCAATTATGTTTTCCTCGTCAATCATAAAGTCACTATCTTCATCTTCACTGTTTTGATTCTCAAACTCAATGTCATCAGGCTCCTCTTGTCTCCACTCATCATTGAAAGGAATATTATCTTGGACTTCAAACCCATTAAATGGGATGCTATCTTGGTCTTCAAACCCTTCAAAAGGTTGAAAGTTTGTCATTAACTCATCATCTATGTTGATGTTAGTTGAAAATTCATTGACTCCTTGAGGATCATTATCCATGAAAAATCTATACCCCTCATCTGCAAATCCTTCTACACCCTCACCATTGGATTTGTTCACATCAAGTTCTTCATTCACATCAATCTCTTTGTTTAACTCTTTTTCTGCATCAACTACAACAAATTCATCTACAAATCCTTCTACACCCTTACCTTTATCAACTTCACCACTTGCCATTGTTTTTTCAGCACCTTCCCAATCCAAGTTAAGCTTTCTACTACAAGACGATGCCCCTTTACTATGTGTCCAACCTTTAGACCTACTAAATTCAAGTGTTGCTGATTTGTATAAGGTTAATGCTAACCCTAAATCACCCTCACCAACATCAATTTGGATTGGAGTTACCACTTCATGAGCAACTACAGGTTATGAGGGTCTAAGAGGATCCTGCTTCTCCATGTCTTCTATTATAACCCTTCTTGGACCAGTTGGGGACATAAAATATGTAAGCAAGTTCGTTTGACCATGCTCTGTGTACACTTTAATCATTTTGTTATTATGGGTAACATACCATAAGAGATTACGCACATCATCATCGTTACCTAATGCTCGGAGTCCAAAGTCAAATCCTTCATTAGGCAAACGGAAATGGTAATACATGATTTCAGTACCATCATACCCTAATTCTCTCATCATCAAGTCTAGTTCATGAACAAAAAATTCATCAATGTCGACAACATCAAAGTACCTTACTTGGCCATTAATATACCTGATATTTGGAAACTTTGTGAAACTCCCTCCGTGATGAAGTTCAATAGAGAATATGTTGGGGTAACCATCTTCAAAACAGAAAGAGACGATTGTGAGTTAGAGTTTTTCAAAGTTTGAAGCTTGATCATAAAATACAGAGTTTTTCTAAGTTTGAATCTTACCATAAACTTCTTGAACGTTGACAATCTCTCCAACATTTCTAAGTCCCCACATTTTCAAAAGCATGAACACAATCCAATTTTCAGAGGATCGTTAGGGTTTTTGCGTTTGAATCAAGAGGTATGAGTAGAAGACGAAGGAGTGAGTACAGTCTGCAATCATATTAATTGAAGTGGCGGCAACAGAGGCTAGGACCTAAAATGACCAAAATGCCCTCACACGGAGGGCACGTGAAGGCACTAACGGCTCCAAACAAACGGACAATGACGGAATGGACTAAAAACCCATGAAAACCTTGATTTTGGACCTTTGGTGCAAGCTGGAAACTTTTTGGACCCTATCCAAAGGTTTTGGCAAACCACAAGGACCAAATTTGCAGTTTTGTCTTTATTGAAAGTATACATGTATACATTACTTAACGGAAATAGTATCATAACGAAAACAATATAGAAATATTATGGATGAGTTGTGCATTACAGGTATGCCTTGGAATATGTAATCGGGACTAGCATTAATATAGTCTGATCAACTATATTTATTTGAGAGCCAACTAACATATGTCAGGGAATAGTTGTAGTGGATGACAAGTCTAAAACGTACCAAACATATAATCTTCAAAATCAAACATAATATTTAGAATACTATAGGAGTATTTTGTAAATGCAATAGTTTAACCTACATGTTCAGATTTACGTGCTTTAGTTTTTAGACAATTCTCATATCCCTATTCTCGCACAGACACAATGGCCGGATTCCATCTACTAGGGGACCCCTACTACCCGAACCAAGGCAATGGAGGATGGATTAAGGATGATCTGGAAGAGGATCGAAAAGAAATTGTGGACAAAGAAGAAGAAGAAGCGGAACCAATCGAGAAGAAGAAGATTCAGAGGGGACTGATACAGAACCTGAAGTGTACATTCCCCCACCAGTCGTCCGACCTCCCGCAATCAGGAGAGATTTTCAAGGACCCACACCAATGTGGAGAAATCTCATACATCACTGGAGCCAACAACAAGGAGTGAGCCCTCTATATGAAATGTGTAGAGACTTTTATAATGTTAGTAACAGAGGTTCAGCTGATAGAACACTCCCTTTCATCGTGGATAGGTTAGCTCGCCAAACAGATCAGGCGAGAATTCTGATAAACCGGATTCGGGAAGTCAATGTAACGGCACAAATCAATAGGGAAGACATTCTTCGCTTGGATGGATTACATGATGAAACCCAAACCCACAACGACGCAGTCCAATGCCAAATGGATGCAGCCCTCGCCAAAATAAGGGAAATGAGGGTGCAACAAGCCATCCTTGAAAGGTGGCTAATGGGAGCCAAACACTCAGACACAGAGTCTAGTACTAAGCGCAATATGCGTCGCAAGTAGTGCTTGCACAACTAAAAATTTTGTTATAGACTAGGACCACGGCTAAATGTTTTTCTTTTCTTAAGGTTGTGTACTGTAGACTTGTATATTAAAGTATTTGCTTTGCCTGTTAACTCCTTGTATATAACTCAAATTCATAGGTTTATCTCTTATTATATAAACTACTATTATGATTCGAACACAAATCACTGTTTAAGTCGAATCTAATACATGAAGAATCTAAAATAGTTAACTTTTTAACACTCGAATTTCAATCATCAAAGAGTTATTGTCTTTCATTGTTAATTCTTTGGCAGCAAGATGCCTCCTCGCAGATCTGGCAGACGCGTCAACAATGCAACACCAACACCACCGCCACCGCCTCCACAATATGACCCCGTCATGGTATAGGCTGCTATCACTGCAGCAATAGCAGCTGCTCTTATGAAAATAAACTCTAACGGCGCTGGCAGAACTGGAAGCAGTATCAACCACATGAATCATGGCACTGACCATGGTCTTACCATGGAATGCACATACAAAGAATTTTTAAATTCGAAGCCAAAGACTTTGCAACGGAGTAGGAGGAGTCAATGCACTTATTCAATGGTTCGAGAAGACCGAAACAGTCTTCGAGATCTAGGCATACATGGAAACAAGCAAAGTCAAGTTCGCTACTTACACTTTCTCCGATCGAGCCCTCACCTGGTGGAAGGACAATGTGAAAGCCTTATCTCCCCCAGTTGCTAATTTTATGATCTGGGAGGATCTCAAAATCTTGATGCTGGAAGAATACTGCCCGAGGGGTGAAATCCAAAAGTTAGAACATGAGTTATGGAACCTAAGAATTACTGGATCAGACCTAGCCACTTACACGACCAGATTCAGTGATTTGTCAGCCTTATGCCCAAGTATGGTAAACCTGGAACCGAAGAATGTGGAGGGGTACATTTGGGGATTGTCAACCTAGATCCAAGGGCATTTCCTGGCTTCTAACCCAATCACATTTGATAGTGCGAAGCACTTGGCTCAACGATTGATGTATCATGGTGTTAAACAGGGTACTATTACCGCTGCTTTTGAGCCACTGAAGGAGATAGAGGACTGAAGGAAACCCTGGAACAAGAGAAAGGGGCAAACCATGCAAGAGAACCCTAAGAGGAAACAGTTAGTGACAGCTCACATTGTTACTGTCCCCACCACCCCAACACTAACAAAGTCGTACATCGGCAACCTGTCGAAGTGCAATAGATGTAACTTCCATCACCATGGACCCTGCCATGAAATGCAATGCACTAGGTGCAATAGGAAGGGACACACTGTCCGCTTTTGCAAGGAACCAACCCAACCGGCCGCTCCAGCCACCAATGTCGGAGTCGGCCGTACTTGTTATGAATGTAGAGCAACGGGACACTTCCGAAGGGACTGTCCGAAAGCAAACAACATAAATGCTGGTGGAGGAAGCCATTGCAGATCCGATGGTGGTTACAGGTACGTTTCTCCTCGATAACTCTTATGCATGAATTCTATTTGATAGTGGAACGAAGAGGAGTTTCATGAGCCATGATATTAAAAAAAACTACTCAAACAAACACCCCAGTCATTAAGCGAAACATTCATAGTAGAAATGGCTAACGGAAAGACAGAAGGCGCTAAAGAAATATACTTAAATTGTACCCTCGCACTAAATAACAATTCTTTTCCAATCAACCTCATGCCGGTTTCGATAAAAAGTTTCAACGTTATCATAGACATGGATTGGCTGAGTTCTCATCGTGCAGACATTTTATATTACAAAAAGGTCGTTCGCCTAATCTGCCAAATGGCAAAATCCTCGTTATTTATGGCGATAAACCTAGTACAAATATTTGTATCATCTCTTGCTTCAAAGCTGAAAAATATTTACACAAGGAATGCCACACATTCTTGGCACACATCATGGATGTAAAACGAGGAGTAGAAGACATCAAGGGTGTGCCTGACGTCTGTGACTTTCCCGATGTCTTTCTAGAAGATCTTCCATGGGTACCTCCTGCAAGAAAAGACGAATTCAGAATCGACTTAATTCCTGGAGCCACCCTATATCCAAAGCACCGTATCGTTTAGCCCCAGTAGAGATGCAAGAATTATCTAGTCAACTGAACAAACGGCTCAGCAAAGGATTCATCAGACCAAGCTTCTCACCTTGGGGAGCACCAGTGCTATTTGGAAAGAACAAAGATGGATCATTCAGAATGTGCATCGACCACCGAGAGATAAATAAACTCACCATTAAGAACCGGTATCCCCTTACACGAATAGACGATCTGTTCGATCAACTCCAAGGAGCAAATTACTTTTAAAAGATCGATCTGAGATCGGGATATCACTAGCTACGAGTCCTGGAAAGTGATATTCCTAAGACGGCTTTCCAAACAAGATACGATCACTACAAATTTGTAGTGATGCCTTACGGACTAACCAATGCACACGTCGTGTTCATGGACTTAATGAATCAGGTATGTCGTTCATTCCTGGAAAAATTTGTGATCGTATTCATAGATGGCATACTCATTTATTCAACGAGTAAAGAAGAACATGGTAAACACCTGAGACAAGTCTTGGAGAAACTATGAGCAGAGAAGCTTTCCGCAAAGTTCTCGAAGTGTGAGTTTTGGATTAGGAAAGTAGATTTCCTAGGTCACGTGGTTAGTGAATAAGGGATTCACATGGACCCTTCCAAAATCAAAGCAATCAAGAATTGGTCAGCACCAAAGACGCCAACCGAAATTCGCCAATTTCTAGGCCTTGCTGGCTATTATCGTAGATTCATACAGAACTTATCTAGTATCGCAAAACCACTCACCTTCTTGACTCAGAAGGGTGTAACCTTCAACTGGGGAGAAAAGCAAGATGTTGCATTTTAGACCTTAAAGCAAGTCTTGTGCAGTGCACCCATTTTTTCTCTTCCAGAAGGGACAGAAGACTTGGTAATATACTACGATGCATCCAATCAGGGACTGTGTTGTATGCTGATGAAACGAGGAAAGGTTATTGCTTACGCCTCACGCTTACTACAGAAACCCGAAATACCGAAATGGATGTGGGAGCAGATTGCCATGGATTTCATAACCAAACTACCAAAAATGCAAGGTGGTCACGATACCATCTAGGTGATCGTTGACAGGTTAAAAAAGTCTGCTCACTTCTTGCCAATCTAGGAGAGCGATAAGATGGAAAAACTGACAAGGACTTACATCTGGGAAATCATGCGACTTCATGGAGTGCTGATATCTATTATCTCGGATAGACACATCCGATTCACTTCACGATTCTGGCAATCACTACAGAAGTCCTTGGGAACAAGGCTACATATGAGTACAACCTATCACCCACAAACTGTCGGAAAGAGCGAGAGAACTATACAAACCCTAGAATACATGTTGTGGGCTTGTGTAATAGAATTTGGTAAATCATGGGACATCCACTTACCGTTAGTTGAGTTCTCATATAATAACGGTTATCACACTAGCATCAAGACTGCTCCATCTGAAGCCCTTTACGGCCGTAAGTGCAGATCACCTCTATGGTGGGCGGAAGTGGGTGACATGCAGTTGGCGAGAGGTCTAGTCCCTAATAGCACTCTCATTGGCCCGAAAATCATTAGAGAGATGACTGAAAAGATCGTTCAAATTCGTGAATGAATGAAAGCCTCACGAGACAGGAAAAAGAGTTACGCCGAAAAGAGACAAAAACCCAAGGTACATTAGACCCTTTGAAGTTATTGCAATGATTAGTCCGGTAGCTAATAGACTTCAACTAACACTCGAACTTAACAACGTACATCCTGTGTTTCACGTGCCTAATCTGAAAAAGTGTCTATCTGATGAAACTCTTGTAATTCCACACGAGGAGATCAAATTGAACGAAAATCTTAACTTTATGGAAGAAGCCGTCGAAATCATGGGTAGGGAAATCAAGCAAATAAAGCATAGTCGCATACCAATAGTGAAGGTTTGTTGGAATGCTAAACGGGGACCTGGATTCACTTGGGAGCGAGAAGATCAGATGCAACAAAAGTACCCATATCTCTTCCCTAGTCCATAAACACTTAACTTGTAAATAATTTCAGGACGAAATTCCCTCTAACGGGGGGATAACGTAACAACCCAATATTTCAAGTCAATGTAACTATCTGAAGTCAATCATTGTAACATATTTTTGGAGATAATAAAAATAGCATCAAAAATGAAATGTTCAAAAATCTCAATTTGGATGTATTAAGTGGTAGATATCGTAACAAGTTTTTCAAAAATATAAAGCACACAAAAATCCAAGTTATAACGAAGAAGTTATGACCAATCGAAGATCCGCAACAAAACCGGTAAAACACTATTAAGCATAAAACACGAAAATTCAATAAAATGCTTTTTAGCCTTCCTTAGGTATCTAAATGAAATCCGTAGATATCATTAGACCGTAAACGTACATAAAAAGAACTTTCAAATCTGACTTCGTATGAGGAAGTTACGATTTTTTTCTAAGTTTTAGATATAACATAGGCAGCTAAAATCTCAAAATAGAGATCGAGCGACTGTTAGCCGACGCAACGTAAACGAGAATCGAAGATCACGACAATAGTAGTACAATGGTAAAAAGACAGACAAAAACAGATGTTCGATGAAGAGATGTTATGAATTTTTAACGGACTTTTCCTTTCCCGGCATGTTAAAAATATAATATTAAAAATAAAGTAAAAATTAGCCGACTAAGTCTAAAGGAATGTTGTAGATCATAATCTCACGTACGCGTGGATATAAAGAACATCAAAATTGGAACTCGTATGCGAGAGATATGAATTTCTGAAGTTCGGAACACGAAACCCAACACTGTTAGGAAACTCAAGACGTAAGTCAGAAGCTCACGACGTGAGCTAGTGACTGATGTGTGCCAGAGTCGGGCTATCATACGTTGAGTCTACGGAAGGGATAAGATCGAACTCACGACGTGATCCATTCCATTCTCATGACGTGAGCACCAAAAATCCACCCTATAACTAGAAATCGAAGATCTCAGGTTTAGGTTGCTCAGTTCTACTCTCCTTTCTACTTTTACTCTGTGTTAAGCATCCTGAGACTATCCCGATGCCCCGGTTACGTGTCCAAGCCCTAACAGAAGCCCAAAGTCCCTAAGTTCCCGAGAAACTTGCTTCTTTCCAATCGGAGTGCTGCCCGAATTAAACATCGTCTTCATCAAACTGTCACTCTTACCAAGTGAGTTCATACCCCTATCACTACACTTTCAAATACTTTTAAATGCTTTTAAACACTTTTAAGGGGAGGAATATAGGTAAACACACGGTTAAACTCGTGTGAACACATCAATCTTTTGCCATACTTTTTATACTGTTGTTATAACTATCATACGAAAATGTTGGCATGCAAAACATCATACGACATCACCTTACCCTCTCGGGATGAAATGTTTTTACAAATAATAACATGCTTTATTTATCTATTTGCATCACATACCATGACAAGGGTAACCATTTCAACTATAACATTACGTATAGATAAGAAAATACATATCATTATTAAGCCTTTACCAACGTTGTAAAAAGGGTAATCATTTCGGACATAAACATATACATTTCAAAAATATGTGATTTAATTGAGAATATGTGACTCATTCGTCTTCATTGTACCTATCAAGGTATACACAAAAGCCCTATTTTATAACCAGAGTCTCTGTCTGGAGAACATGATAAGTGTGTATAGATCTATATGGGATTGCTGATGCTGCACCCTGGCTGTTAGCTACAACCGGACCGGCAGGTTAACGGTGACAAGTGTCATAACATTTCGACGCCGAAAGAACGTCGCTACAGGCAAATCCACCATAGTACGGTTATGAAAACTCGTAGGATAGACAATTATTATGGTATTATGTTTTTTAAGCAAAAAGTTATACTATAGTTATTTTTACATGAAAATACAAGCATCCTATAGTTTTGTTCACTAATAAAACTATACATCATCGTTTTAAGCATGACATATTTACATACAAGTTACAGTCTTGCACATTTAGGTCTGCTTCTCACTTTTAGGAAAATATAGGATTTTCCTGGTTCAGTACAGTCATTTCATACAAACAACGATTTATAACTCATTTTATAAGAAATATATCGGATTTTATGGAAAACAAACGTGAACTTTCGAATGGCATCCATTTACACAAATATCTACTTATGAACTCACCAACTTAATTGTTGACACTTTTTCTTTGAAGTAACTTTAATTCTCAAGGGAATCGCTAAACACCAGGTTAGCAACTACTTTTGGGGACTAATGCTCTGGTGTTAGTAACATCTTTTGGAACATGATATTGTATTTGACTTTTGAAACATCTAATACGACAATCATATAAAATTTTCAAATATATATTATGGTGGTGTGTACATTCTTTACTATTCAATTGTTATGATACTATATATGACGTCATTCGCCCCCGAATGTTTCCGCTGTTCAGATTTGGGGGTGTGACATGGGTGGTTTTGTTGCTAAAGCTACAATTGCGCACCCTAATTTGATAAAGTCATCAGTTAAGTTCTCACTTTATAAACTCTATACCAGTAAGTTTCTTGGACTTCCTGATTATCATTATATCCATAATTGTGATGTAATTTTCTTTACTCTTGCTTCAGGTCACCCCTCATTGCATTTCATCCTTCATTGATCCAAAAAGAGTTGAATGGTATAATTTCCATATCATAATGTACAACCTCTGCACATCCACGATTTTTTCTAGATTTGAACTAATATATTTTTCCTTCATCGATCTAATCGATGTGAATATAGTGCACAACATGTGGGCATTCACTCAGCTTTGATGGACCTTATAAGCTCGTTTGATGACACTGTTAGGGCTTAGGATACTTGTTGTTACCAACAGGTTTCTTCTTTCATGTGTCTCTAACAATTTGATTCTTGATTTTGATGTTTTGAAATACAATTTTACTGTTTGATATAATCTTTTTTTTCTATATGCTAGTAATATTGGTTCTTATTTGATTTTGAAGGTGATTTATTGTATATATCTAGGTTTGATTTGGATCTTTAGCCTTGATTTTGTCCTGTATTTGTTAAAGTTTCTTTTAGAACCATTTAATATTATTTGATTTGATACTAATCCTAGAAATCTGTTACAAATGACATTTCAGCATCTGAACTTTTATCAACAGTGGCAATATGTATATAGTAATATTTAATTTGTTTTTGATTATTTGTTTGAAAAATATTTTTTCAAAATAACATTGTTTTATGGTAGGCTCTAGAAATAGAAATCACCCCAGCTCTAAATGCAATACTATCTCCAGAACCAATAAACAACTTGGAATGTGTAGGCATATATGTACTAACTTGGTATTTATACATGTACATATTTTTTTCACATAGTTGTTTACTAACTTGGTATCACTACAAGTACATATTTGTTCACATACTAACTTGGTGATTCACTTGTGATTCACATATGAATTACATGTAATTCATATGTGAATTACATATGAATTACATGTAATTCACATGTAAATCACATATGAATCACATGTATCACACATGTAAATCACATATGAATTACATGTGATTCACATGTAAATCACATATAAATTACATGTGATCTACATGAAATTCACATATGAATTACATGTGATTCACATGTAAATCACATATGAATTACATGTGATTCACATGTGATGCACATGTAAATCACATGTAATTCACATATGAATTACATGTAATTCATATGTGAATTACATATGAATTACATGTAATTCACATGTAAATCACATATGAATCACATGTATCACACATGTAAATCACATATGAATTACATGTGATTCACATGTAAATCACATATAAATTACATGTGATCTACATGAAATTCACATATGAATTACATGTGATTCACATGTAAATCACATATGAATTACATGTGATTCACATGTGATGAACATGTAAATCACATGTAATTCACATATGAATTAATGTAAATCACATATAAATTACATGTGATTCACATGTAAATCACATATGAATTACATGTGATTCACATATGAATTATATGTGATTCACATGTAAATCACATATGTATTTTTGTGAGCGTTTTTGCATGAATGAGATTCTTTTTAATTTTCTCGTAGATTTTGAAGAAATTGTGGTTAATATTGAAGAAGTGGAAAATGATAAATTGAAGAAAATATAGAAATTTGGACATGAAGACATGAAAATGTTTTGAAAATATGTAGCATTTTTATGTTTTTTATATTTTATATTGTATTGAATAAAATACTTATTGTATTGTATTTATAAATTAGTAAGTAAATTGAGTTTTCTTATGATTTTCTTACAAGTATTATAGTATATGAAATATGCATATATGCATTTGTAAAAATATCCTTAAATGTTTGATTTTTTTGGTTAAAAAATATAGTATTTTCAGTTTACTTTTTGAAAAATTCATGTTTTCTATAAAAAAAAAAAAAAAAAAAAAAAAAAAAGAATATGCACTTTTTGATTAAAAAAACTGGAAAATACTATTTAAAAAAAAACAGAAAAATATTATTTTTTTTAGAATCTGCAAAAAACAGAATTTTTTTTTTCAAAAATTCATTTTTTCTTTATAAATTAAAAAAATGTACACTAAAAAAAAAACTTAAAAAAATATTTTTTTAAAAAATCTGAAAATTTGATTTATTATGTAATTTTTTAGACATTTCTATTAATATGTAGAATAACACAAAAAATTAAACATTAAATGAAATCGATAAGATTACGATCAGGCCCTTAATAAAAATTAGTTTTGATCTAACGTTACACTTTTAGTTTTCATGAAACTATAGCTTCTCAACCGATCTCAACAATATATATATATATATATATATATATATATATATATATATATATATATAAATATATATATATATATATATATATATATATATATATATTGTTGAGATCGGTATATATATATATATATATATATATATATATATATATATATATATATATATATATATATATATATAAGTTCAAATAGAAACAATAAATAGTGTGAGAATGTAAAAGCATTATGCTTATGTTATTATTCTCTAATGAATGTTGTATATGTGTATTGTTGAAGTGATTTTAATATGAATATTAGCGTTTGATTATTCATATGTTTATTAGAATATTATTATTATGTTATAAATTTATGTATGTGTATTTTTGTGGTAAATTCTAATATTAGTTTTAACATGTGAGTATTCATTTATTAATTGCTCAATAATAACATAAAACTATGAATACACAATTAATTGCAGAATAATAACATAAAAATAGTGTTTTTATGTTCTCACATTATTTACTGTTTTTATTTGAACTATATATATATATATATATATATATATATATATATATAGGTTCAGGTTCATTTGAGACCATTCTAATTTTGTGAGACCATGAGACCAAATCTAAAAATAATTTTAAAATGCAAAATAAATATAAAAATCCAAAAATTCTTTTTTTAAATATTATTTTCGGAAATTAACTAAAAAAATAAAAAGAAATAAAAAAATAAAAAAAAAATTCCGTTTTTTTTGAAAAATACGTGAAATATTCTAATAGAATATTACACTGGCATATTCTAAAAAATAATTTTCAAATGCAGAATAAATTGAAAAATCTAAAAATTCTTTTTTTTTGAATATTATTTTCGGAACATTAATTAACTAAAAAAAATAAAAATAAAATAAAAAATAAAATAAAAAAATTCCATTTTGTTTGAAAAATACGTGAAGTATTCTAATAGAATATTACAATGATGTATTCTAAAAAATAATTTTAAAATGCAGAATAAATGAAAAAATCTAAAAACTCTTTTTTAATTATTATTTTCGGAACATGAATTTTCTAAAAAAAATAAAAATAAATTCCATTTTTTTTAAAAACACGTGAAATATTCTAATAGAATATTACAGTGTACATATTCTAAAAAGTAATTTTAAAATGCAAAATAAATAGAAAAATCCAAAAATACTTTTTTTGAATATTACTTTCGGAACTTGAATTAACTAAAAAAAATTAAAAAAATTAAAAAAATGTGTCTCACGGTCTCACAAAATATAGATGGTCTCAAATGAACCTAACCCTATATATATATATATAGGTTCAGGTCCATTTGAGACCATTCTAATTTTGTGAGACCGTGAGAACAAATCTAAAAATAATTTTAAAATGCAAAATAAATGGAAAAATCCAAATATTCTTTTTGTAAATATTATTATCGGAAATTGAATTAACTAAAAAAATTAAAAAAATATAAAAAAGAAAATTAAAAAAAAATCCTTTTTTTTTTTGAAAAATACGTGAAATATTCTAATAGAATATTACACTGACATATTCCAAAAAATATTTTTAAAATGCAGAATAAATGGAAAAATCTAAGAACTCTTTTTTTAAATATTATTTTTTGAACTTGAATTAACTAAAAAAATAAAAATAAATAAAAATAAATTCCATTTTTATTGAAAAATACGTGAAATATTCTAAAAAAATATTAGACTGACATATTCTAAAAAATAATTTTAAAATGCAGAATAAATGGAAAAATCTAAAAAAAAAATTTTAATATTATTTTCGGAACTTGATTTAACTAAAAAAAATCAAAAAAAATTAAAAATAAATTCAATTTTTTTTAAAAATACATGAAATATTCTAATAGAATATTACACTGTACATATTCTAAAAAATAATTTTCAAATACAGATTAAATGGAAAAATCTAAAAATTCTGTTTTTAAATATTATTTTCGGAACATGAATTAACTAAAAAAAATAAAATAAATAAAAAATAAAATAAAAAAAATTCCATTTTTTTGAAAAATACGTGAAATATGCTAATACAATATTAGAATGACATATTCTAAAAAATAATTTTAAAATACAGAATAAATGGAAAAATCTAAAAACTCTTTTGTAATATTATTTTCGGAACATTAATTTTCTAAAAAAAATAAAAATAAATTCTATTTTTTTTTAAAAAAATACGTGAAATATTCTAATAGAATATTACGGTGTACATATTCTAAAAAATAGTTTTAAAATGCAAAATAAATAGAAAAATCCAAAAATACTGTTTTTAAATATTATTTTCGGAACTTGAATTAACTAAACAAAATTAAAAAAATGCGTCTCACGGTCTCACAAAATATAGATGGTCTCAAATTAAGCTAACCCTATATATATATATATATATATATATATATATATATATATATATATATATATATATATATATATATATATATATATATATATATATATATATATATATATATATATATATATATAGGTTCAGGTTTATTTGAGACCATTTTAATTTTGTGAGACCGTAACACCAAATCTAAAAATAATTTTAAAATGCAAAATAAATGGAAAAATCCAAAAATTCTTTTTTTAAATATTATTTTCGGAAATTAACTAAAAAAATAAAAAAAAATAAAAAAAAATAAAAAAGAATTCCGTTTTTTTTAAAAAATACGTGAAATATTCTAATACAATATTACACTGACATATTATAAAAAATAATTTATAAATGCAGAATAAATGGAAAAATGTAAAAACTATTTTTTTAAATATTATTTTCGGAACATGAATTAACTAAAAAAATAAAAAAATAAAAAATAAAATAAAAAAAATTCCATTTTGTTTTGAAAAATACGTGAAATATTCTAATAGAATATTACAATGACATATTCTAAAAAAAAAATTTAAAATGCAGAATAAATGGAAAAATCTAAAAACTCCTTTTTTTAATATTATTTTCGGAACATGAATTTTCTGAAAAAAAATAAAAATAAAAAAAATAAAAATAAATTCCATTTTTTTTAAAATACGTGAAATATTCTAATAGAATATTACAGTGTACATATTTTAAAAAATAATTTTAAAATGCAAAATAAATTGAAAAATCCAAAAATACTTTTTTTAAATATTATTTTCGAAACTTGAATTAACTAAAAAAATTAAAAAAATGCGTCTCACGGTCTTACAAAATATAGATGGTCTCAAATGAACCTAACCCTATATATATATATATATATATATATATATATATATATATATATATATATATATATATATATATATATATATATATATAGGTTCAGGTTCATTTGAGAACATTCTAATTTTGTGAGACCGTGAGAGCAAATCTAAAAATAATTTTAAAATGCAAAATAAATGGAAAAATCCAAATATTCTTTTTGTAAATATTATTATCGGAAATTGAATTAATTAAAAAAATTAAAAAAATATAAAAAAGAAAACTAAAAAAAAAATTCCATTTTTTTTTTAAATACGTGAAATTTTCTAATAGAATATTACACTGACATATTCTAAAAAATAATTTTAAAATGCAGAATAAATGGAAAAATCTAAGACTTCTTTTTTTAAATATTATTTTTTGAACTTGAATTAACTAAAAAAATAAAAATAAATAAAAATAAATTCCATATTTTCTGAAAAATACGTGAAATATTCTAAAAAAATATTAGACTGACATATTCTAAAAAATAATTTTAAAATGCAGAATAAATGGAAAAATCTAAAAAAAAAAATTAAATACTATTTTCGGAACTTGATTTAACTAAAAAAAATCAAAAAAAATTAAAAATAAATTCAATTTTTTTTAAAAATATATGAAATATTCTAATAGAATATTACACTGTACATATTCTAAAAAATAATTTTCAAATACAGATTAAATGGAAAAATCTAAAAATTCTTTTTTTAAATATTATTTTCGGAACATGAATTAACTAACAAAAATAAAATAAATAAAAAATAAAATAAAATAAATTCCATTTTTTTGAAAAATACGTGAAATATTCTAATACAATATTACAATGATATATTCTAAAAAATAATTTTAAAATGCAGAATAAATGGAAAATCTAAAAACTCATTTTTTTAATATTATTTTCGGAACATGAATTTTCTAAAAAAAATAAAAATCAAAAAATCAAAAATAAATTCCATTTTTTTTAAAAAATACGTGAAATATTCTAATAGAATATTACGGTGTACATATTCTAAAAAATAATTTTAAAATGCAAAATAAATAGAAAAATCCAAAAATATTGTTTTTAAATATTATTTTCAGAACTTGAATTAACTAAACAAAATTAAAAAAATACGTCTCACGGTCTCACAAAATACAGATTGTCTCAAATGAACCTAACCCTATATATATATATATATATATATATATATATATATATATATATATATATATATATATATATATATATATATATATATATATATATATATATATATATATATATATATATATATAGGTTCAGGTTCATTTGAGACCATTCTAATTTTGTGAGACCGTGACACCAAATCTAAAAATAATTTTAAAATGCAAAATAAATGGAAAAATCCAAAAATCCTTTTTTTAAATATTATTTTCGGAAATTAACTAAAAAATAAAAAAAAATAAAAAAAATTCCGTTTTTTTTTTAAAAATACGTGAAATATTCTAATAGAATATTACACTGACATATTTTAAAAAATAATTTATAAATGCAGAATAAATGGAAAAATGTAAAAACTTTTTTTTTAAATATTATTTTCGGAACATGAATTAACTAAAAAAAATAAAAAAATAAAAAATAAAATAAAAAAAATTCCATTTTTTTTGAAAAATACGTGAAATATTCTAATAGAATATTACAATGACATGTTCTAAAAATAATTTCAAAATGCAGAATAAATGGAAAAATCTAAAAACTCCTTTTTTTAATATTATTTTCGGAACATGAATTTTCTGAAAAAAATTAAAAAAAAATAAAAATAAATTCCATTTTTTTAAAAATACGTGAAATATTCTAATAGAATATTACAGTGTACATATTTTAAAAAATAATTTTAAAATGCAAAATAAATTGAAAAATCCAAAAATACTTTTGTTAAATAGATGGTCTCAAATGAACCTAACCCTATATATATATATATATATATATATATATATATATATATATATATATATATATATATATATATATATATATATATATATATATATATAGGTTTAGGTTCATTTGAGAACATTCTAATTTTGTGAGACCGTGAGACCAAATCTAAAAATAATTTTAAAATGCAAAATAAATGGAAAAATCCAAAAATTCTTTTTTTAAATATTATTATCGGAACTTGAATTAACTTTAAAAAAATAAAAAAAATATAAAAAAGAAAATAAAAAAAATTTCCGTTTTTTTTTGAAAAATACGTGAAATATTCTAATAGAATATTACACTGACGTATTCTAAAAAATAATTTTAAAATGTAGAATAAATGGAAAAAATCTACGAATTCTTTTTTTAAATATTATTTTTTGAACTTGAATTAACTAAAAAAAATAAATAAATAAATTCCATTTTTTTTGAAAAAATACGTGAAATATTCTAATAGAATATTACACTGACATATTCTAAAAAATAATTTTAAAATGCAGAATTAATGGAAAAATCTAAAAAAAAAATTTAATATTATTTTCGGAACTTGATTTAACTAAAAAAACATAAAAAATAAATTAAAAATAAATTCAATTATTTTTTAAAAATACATGAAATATTCTAATAGAATATTACACTGTACATATTCTAAAAAATAATTTTAAAATGCAAAATAAATGGGAAAATCCAAAAATTCTTTTTTTAAATATTATTTTCGGAACTTGAATTAACTAAAAAAATTAAAAAAAATATAAAATAAAAAAATGCGTCTCACTACAAGGAAAAAGGTCATTACCGGCGACAAAAGTCGCCGGTAAAAGCCCAAAAGTCGCCAGTAATACTAATAGCAGCGACGCGTCACCGGTACTGAGTCGCCGCTACTGCCTCGTCGCTATTGATCAGTTTGTCGCTGCTAATGATAAAAGTCGCCGCTATTGCTATGTTGTCGCTAATGGGTATTGTCGCCGCTAATAAGCTAGTCGCCGGTAATGACATCTGTCGCCGGTAAAAGTGTCATCGGCAAAAGTGTCGCTGGTAATAAGTTTTGTCGCCGGTAAAAGTGTCGCCGGTAATTTTTTTTCAATTTTTTTTTAAAATAATGATTTTGGTTGCCGGTGATAATATCGCAGGTAAAAGTGTCGCCGATAATAACAATATTCGATTAAATATCATAACCAATAGTGTCGATGCTAATTACAAAACAAACATCCTATTAAATATCAAACATAATAGTGTCAATGCAAATTACAAACAAACATCCAAAATATAATTAAATATCAAATGTCATAATATCCGAGTAGCAAAACAGCAAAATTTTTACAATCTACCAAGTAGCAAAACGAGACAACATATGCAAATAAAACCCATCCTTACATACCCTCATCGTCGTTCCCATCATTTCCTTGATTATTTTGGGATTGAAAAAACGAATAAAGCTCATCCCTACATGCCGGGTCGGCAAGTATTGCACGAAGATTTTCCAACTACATAATTAATAAAAATATATATAAACTTATAAGTTAGATCGTCAAACATAAACAAAAACTATCAAAATACATTGTTATTTTTAAACTAAGATAGAAAACCAAAGTACATTGCTATTTCTTGCACTTGGGACAATAACCAAATTACCAAACTTTTTAGCAAATAATCACCACAAAACCAAAACTACCAAATCAACATGCATTTTACGATGCTAAAGTAGATTGCTATTCTTAAACAAAGATAGAAAACCAAAGTACATTGCTATATTTTGCACTTGGGACAAAAACCAAATTACCAAACTTTTTAGCAAATAACCACCACAAAACCAAAACTACGAAATCAACATGCATTTTACGATGCTAAAGTAGATTTCTATTTTACCTGTGATGGTTGTGATGGTTGCGAAGGCTGTGGAATTGTTGGGAGACCAGAAGGTTTGCGGCCAATGCCTCTAATGTGGCCACGTCGCTCTCCTAATACTTTCTCGAACGTAGTTCTTTCTTGAGCAGGCGTTAACTCACTTTCACCTTGAGTTTGTTCTAACAGCTCTTCAACTAACTGATTCTGTAACTCCCAAAAGTGAGTAACAACTAAGTATAAATAAACATTTAAATATATGATAAATTTATAATTAAATAATTACATATTGTTGTTCCGATTCAGCAGTAACAAATACACCATTCTTATCGGTATGAGCTTTGCAAAATGTTTCCACTCTCTTAAGGTTCTGTTTAAGTTTAAAAATTAGATTATATTTTAAATAAATAATTACATGTATCGTACGGTACCTTCTTATAGCAAGTACTACTATACGAGCTCGAACCCCCACGATTCACATTTGTTTGCTTTTCACGGATTTTTTTGTTCCTTTCTGAAGCAATTATGTGTTCGTCAGTTTCAAAATACTCAACTGTCTTCGCCCAGTTATCAACAAGCATACCATCCGGAGGATTTGCCAATGCTCTCGGGATATCTTCGTACCCTTCGAACATCTTGAAATATTCTTTTGCATCGGCTTTACGCTCTCGAAAACCTTTTAACAAGGCTGCTTGAAAACTCTCTGTCAATAGAGTAGCTTGTGCATCCTAGTACATTTGATTGAGATCAAACTTTGTCTACAAAAAAAAAGTTAACCAAGTAAAAAACAATTATAGTTAAACCTATAACATATATTTAAATAAATAATTACCGCTAGATGTTGTAATACAGTGTCCTTTATATCAGGGGAAACTCATTTCCAACTCCATTTGTCAAAAGGGACCATCTGCCACATTGTTTTCCCAACTTTTCGGGAAAACATGTCTCCCGCCTCTCCTACGGGATTCAATGTGATATCCCTATCATATTGCATGCCTATTGGTTTCCCCTGGTTCTGCAAGATTGCTTTTTCAAGCTTTATATTTTTTGCTTTTCCTCAAACTTTCCTTTGGGCACGTCCCTCAACTACAAATGTAATTAAAAATTATTAGAAACTACATTTAATTTACGATAATTGAACAAAAATAGTAAATAAAAATCCATGATAAGACTTACCGTCCTACTCGTGCTGGCCAGGACCTCTACCACCTGGGAAAGGTGGGTCCTCAGCTCCGTCTCCCTCATGTCCACGACCCATGACAGCAACCATGGTAAACATAAACAAAAGCCACACTCTCATCATTTCCTGAAAAATTATAAGATATACAAATACAATTTTTATTATAGATACACATTACATAGAAATAAACATTTAGATAGGAATAAACATTTCTATTTAAACTAGAAATCCAAATAAAGTTCATATTACAAATACACATTACATAAGAATTATTCTAATCAGAATCTTCCTCATATCCTTCAGTGTCTTCTTCGGTATCATAGTCAGAATCGGTGTCATCGTAATCAGTCTCGCAATCAGAAACATCATTGACTTTACCAGTTGGTGGGGGAACTTCAGATGCACTTTCTACATCAACAATGACTCTAGGAATGTTTTGAAAGTACATGCTGAAATCGATAAAAAGTGGAGCATCGGATGAAGAGATATTTTGAAGTACATCGACATCGTCTACATTTTCGTGTGAGACATTGTCAACATTTTGAACAAGGTCATCGTTCGATGGTAGATCCCAAATACTTCGATGATTAACATGCTCGACAACACACCAGTGGTTATTGTTTGGCTCTATGATGTAGAACACTTGTTTGGCTTGTGACGCATATATGAGTTGATCATCTTTGTATGCTTCGCGTCGTGTGTCGATATTGGTGAAACTATCACTAGAAATAACTCCTGTTCAAGTATCAAACCACTTGCAACGAAATAGTACAGTTGAATAATCATGTGTATACCTCAACTCTATAATCTTTTCTAACTGGCCATAATATTTCTTGCCTTTCTCACCCACTGCTAAAACCCCAGAGTTTTGTGTCGTATGTTGTGTGTCACGACTAAGTACCATAAACCTAACACCATTGACTATGCATGCGGTGTAAGAATAGGCATTCATTTGCAAGCCCATTGCAAGAACCGACAACTCTTTGTGAAATTCTGGAGATTTTTCTATTTTCATTTGATGAACCTAACAATTATAAATTAATATGTATTATGTATTCGTTAGATCAAAGATCTACAATAGGTGTATAAGTATCTTAGTTTAACAACCCTCTTACTCCAATCGGTATCAAACGTTGCATAAGAATGTAGTGGTCATGCGATTTTAACCCAATAATGTTAGTATTGGTATCATTCACTTTCTTACTAATGTTAGAACCAAACCCATCCGGCAGTTTAACCTCTTTTATAAATTGACAAAAGAGTTGTCGACTAGATTTTGTGAAAGAGTATCTTGCCTGGGGTCTATGAAACTTGTCACCATTTTTTTGCAACCATTCATTTCTCCGAATGTTTAGAATTCTCAAGTCCTCTCGTGCATTTGATGTGTCTTTGCTTTTATCTTTCATTAGGAGAGTACCTAACAAACTCTCGTCCACATTTTTCTAGACATGCATGACATCTATGTTGTGTTTCAGCTGTAGAGAAGACCAATACTCGAGTTCGAAGAAAATGCTTCGTTTCGACCAGTTCAACTCATAATCTTTCCGCTTTGGCTCCCCGCCTCCATGCTCAGGATGTTTACTCGGTTTACGAGTTAGTAGACGACCTAGTTGCTCTTGTATGTCATCATTACTAAAGTGTCTCGGAGCGGGTCTTGTCTCTTCCATCCCGTTAAAGTCCAACCTCTTTCTTAACGGATCATTAGCATCTAGGAAACAACGATGACCGATATATACGACTTTGTTTGTTGCATGGTACGAAGGAGTGTCTTCATTGTAAGTAGCACATGGTCTATACCCTTGCCCACTCCAACCTGATAAACTACTACGAGCTGGCCAATTGTTTATTGTCCACAACAACATAGCTCTCATCGTGAAGAATGTGTTTGTCGCCGCATCTTTAATATGTACGTCTGAGTTCCACAAATGTTTAAGCTCTTCCAACAACGGTCTAAGGAAAACATCCATATCCTTACCTGGAGCTTTTGGTCCTGGAATCAACAAAGTCAACATGAATGATGACTCTTTCATACAAACCCAGGGTGGCAGATTGTATGTGGTGAGTATGACCGGCCATGTGCTATGTGGATTACACATGTTTCCAAATGGATTGAAACCGTCAGCTGAAAGACCTAGGCGTACGTTATGGGGTTCACTCGAGAAGTTGGGGTATTTTTTATCAAAATCTTGCCAATGTTCCCCATCAACAGGATGAATCATCACACCATCTTCTGAACGTCTGGTACTATGCCAAATCATATTTTTAGCAGTGTGCCTCGAACAATATAAACATCGTAGTCTAGGGGTCACACGAAAGTACCGTAACACCTTATGAGGTACTTTCTTACCGTTGGTGTTTTTATCGATCCATCGGCTCTCTTTACAAACGGGACAAACTTGCCATGAATCATGTTCTTTCTAAAAGAGACAACAATCGTTTTTGCACACATGTATCGACTCATACCCTAGGCCAATAGACTTTAGTTTCTTTTTGGCTAGATAATGTGAAAGGGGAACCTTGTTGCCTTTGGGAAATGCTAATTGCAAGAGCTCAAGGAGTTGATCAAATGAACTATCAGTCCATTTGTTGTTCACCTTGATATGCATTAACTTTGCTAGAAAATCAAGGGAAGAAAAGATGCAACCAGTATACAATTCAGTTTCCATTTCTTCCAACAACTGTGCAAAATCATCATCCACACCACTACCCCTTGTATTCGAGGTTCCTTGATCGAGGTTGGTATCATTTTCTCTCGACTCCCACATCACATCGTCGATTAAATCGGCCATTTCGTTACTTGGCAAGACGACTAGAGGAATAAAGGATTCACCATGATAGATCCAAATTTTGTACGCCTTACTGAAACCATTTATAAATATATGGCGTTCAACTGCAGTCGGGTACTTGAAGTAACGGCTATCACATGTTTCAGACGCACATCTGATTTTACCATTACTATCAAGGTGCGACTTGGACTTCTCGATAAAAGCTTTGAGTCCTGCTTGGAACTCGGGATGGTTTCGATATGGATTAGTAGTCCAGCTTTTATCAATAGACATGATGTTGCTGAAACATAATTTTGGGTTTAGAGTTTAGTATACAGAATTAGCATTGTTTTTTTTCCAATCCACATTTTTTTTACATCTAAAATAATACAAAAATTAAGTAATAAAAAATGAAAAAAATAAATTAAAATTTTTTATTTATGCATTTTTTTATTTAATTTTAATTAAAATTAGTTGTAAGTTTTTAAACCATTTTATAATAGACATTATGTTGTAGTGTTGTTCTTTTTTACCGTCGAGATTAAAATCTATATAAGTTTTTAAACAATTTTATAATTTTTTTTGTGTTTTTTTTCCAATTATAACAATAATTTATTTATTTATTTATTTTTTTCAATTATAGCATCCTTTAACATATTTTTATGGTAACCGATTATTATTGGTTATAGAAATATAATCTTATGAATTAAGTTGAAGATTAAAAATTAACTATATAACTTATTGGTTATTTAATTTGGAGTTAGCTTGGGTAAAAACTAGAAGCTTTCTAGTTTTTGTATATAAGCTTTTAAACAATTATATATATATATATATATATATATATATATATATATATATATATATATATATATATATATATTGTGCTTTTTTCCAATTATAAAAATAATTAATTTTTATTTTTTTTTCAATTATAGCATTCTACTTATAAGAAAACCATATAATTTTACATAATACATAAGAACATGAAATTCACATACTTTTACATACATATTATGTTGTTGTGTTGTTCTTTTTTACCGTCGAGATTAAAATATATATAAGTTTTTAAACAATTTTATAATTTTTTTTTGTGTTTTTTTTCCAATTATAACAATAATTTATTTATTTATTTTTTTCAATTATAGCATCCTTTAACATATTTTTATGGTAACCGATTATTATTGGTTATAGAAATATAATCTTATGAATTAATTTGAAGATTATAAATTAACTATATAACTTATTGGTTATTTAATTTGGAGTTAGCTTGGGTAAAAACTAGAAGCTTTCTAGTTTTTGTATATAAGCTTTTAAACAATTATATATATATATATATATATATATATATATTATATATATATATATATATATATATATATATATATATATATATATATATTGTGCTTTTTTCCAATTATAAAAATAATTAATTTTTATTTTTTTTTTCAATTATAGCATTCTACTTATAAGAAAACCATATAATTTTACATAATACATAAGAACATGAAATTCACATACTTTTACATACATATTATGTTGTTGTGTTGTTCTTTTTTACCGTCGAGATTAAAATATATATAAGTTTTTAAACAATTTTATAATTTTTTTTGTGTTTTTTTTCCAATTATAACAATAATTTATTTATTTATTTTTTTCAATTATAGCATCCTTTAACCTATTTTTATGGTAACCGATTATTATTGGTTATAGAAATATAATCTTTTGAATTAATTTGAAGATTATAAATTAACTATATAACTTATTGGTTAATTAATTTGAAGTTAGCTTGGGTAAAACTAGAAGCTTTCTAGTTTTGTATATAAGTTTTTAAATAATTTTATAATTTTTTTTGAGTTTTTTTTTTCAAATTATAACAATAATTTATTATTTTTTTTTTCAATTATAGCATCCTACTTATACCAAAACCACATAGTTTTACATAATACATAAGAAGATGAAATTCACATACTTTTACATACATATACCACATATACACCAAATACAAATACACACAAAATAGCATCCTACTTAAACCAAATACACATAATTTCACATATATACATAATAACATCCTATTTATACCAAATACAAAAGTTTCACAATCATATATCACATTTACAACAAACATACATACATTCACATACACACAATAACATTTTACTTATAACAAATACATATAATTTCTACCAAATACTAATATACCACATATGACAATTTTCACATATATTCAAACAAACATACATACATATAATTTCTACCAATAACATTCTACTTATAACACACATACATTGGAATGTATATACCAAATTCACATATATTCAAACAAATAAGAAATATACAATCTAATTTTCACATATGACAATTTTCACATAATTTCACATATAAATACAAAATTCACAAAAAAAAAATGAAATAATAGAACATGTAGTGGCGGAACTAGTCTTCACCCGAAATTAGCCTCACCGGAAAAACTGAACAACACCACCAAAATCACTGAAATTGAACAATGTATTGTAATTTAGTCATCAAAATCAGCTTTTATTAATCATCAAATGTCCCTAAAGGCTAAACTACAACTTGAAGCTATACAACTAATTGCAATTCAATAACCACAAACAAAAAATTAAATAACTTGGTTCTAATCCAAAACAACACCACCAAAAACAAGAATATGAACAATTTATTATCATTCAATCACTAGATAAAGCTACAAATCAAAATTAACATACAAAATAAAAATGAAATCACCAAATAAACTTACCTTTCTTCAAGAAATGGAGGTAGAAATTGGTCCTAAAGCTTTAACCACACCTAGAGACACTTGATTGGAACAATGTGGGGAGAAATTTGCTTGGAAGAAGCAAATTGAAGAGGAAATCGGCGAAATGGTGAAGGAAATTGGAAACAAACAGAAAGGAAAATGAAGAAGGGAGGGTTTCTGCGTGCGTTTTTTTTTATCTGCGACAGGAAATAGCGGCGACACCAGACCCTTTACCGGCGACAATTAGTAATAGCGGCGACAAACTGGAGGGAAGGCTACCGCGTCATTTTTAGTGAACTATTAGCGGCGACTTTTTTAAACCTTTAGCGGCGACATCTGTGTCGCCGATATTAGATTAGACAGGATAAGACACCCCATCCATTGGATTGGATATCTCATCGAACGGTTGAGATGCAACAGAGGGGGAAAGTGCGGATTCGGGTGACAACCCTTTAGCGGTGACACTATTACCGGCGACACGGGGCTTTACCGGCGACTTTATCTAAAGTCGCCGGTAAAGCCTCTTGTCGCCGGTAATAGTGTCGCCGCTAAAGATTATATGTCTTGTAGTGTCTCACGGTCTCACAAAATATAGGTGGTCTCAAATAAACCTAACCCTATATATATATATATATATATATATATATATATATATATATATATATATATATATATATATCTTTACTATCTTATAAAAGAAATCTCACTATTTCTAAAAATAGATTCAATATAATAATATTATTTTTTTAAGACGTTGAAATCATTAAGCTAATAGTACAAGTAGTCATCAATAAAATAATATTAAATTTTAACCTGTGTTTTGAATCCTTATATTTCTCAACAAATTCTATCTCCTTCCCTGAATTTCGGATAATTCAAAATTTGAAACCATCAGAAAATACATGTTGATTCAAATAACCCTCCTACAGATGGCTCTTTCTTAACAGGTTTTTATTTTAATCCTTACTTGTAATTGATTTCATCATATTTAACTTTTTGTATTTTTATCTTATAAATATATTGGGTGAAGGCTTTATTATATCAGGTTTGTTCCTAAAAAGATTTTTACTATGTTTTTTTAATGTGTTGGCTTTGCAGGTTCAAAGAACTCAACCAAGAGGCCAGTTAGAGCATTGTATTATCATTAGTTTGTATATTTTGGCATCTTACTTTTGCAATAAAGAACAGTTAAACACAAGATTTGACATGATTAAGGTAGTTTGTATATTTTTCATCTTGTTTAGTCTAAAAATGAAACCTTTTTCATCATTGGTCCTTATACTATCAAGTTTCATCATATGGACTTCCTGATTACGGTGATTATTGTCCTTATTATAAGGTTGTATATAGATTTTGTTCAATATTTTAAGGTTTCGAGAACCTAAATCAATATGAATCCCTGAATTACATATCATCGTTGAAAATGTATTAATTTGTGACCAAACTTAGTTTAAAATCACAATGAACAAGTTGACACCTGAGTATTTTGGCCTTCTCAAAGGCCTATTTATCGACTTTTGAATCATAACACCTGATATTCTAAAGGTTTATTTTTATAAACTATTATTTATATATTTTAGCATTTTACTTAGTAGGACATTAAATTAATAAATGAATTAAGGAAAACGAAAAAAAAGAGGACGATAAACAGTATAAGTGGTTTGTGCATGTATAAATGGAAGTAATAACCATTTAGGGGGTGTTTGGCAAAAAAGCTTATTGCTTATTAGTTTATTAGCTTATAAGTTAATAAGTAAGTGTAGCGTAACTTATGAAAAAATGACGTATTAGAGGTTCCCCACCGGAATAAGTTATTTTAATCCAAACACTTTTTTAACTTATAGTGATGTGGAACCTAATAAGTTGTTTTAAAACAGCTTAGCCAAACACCCCTTAATATGGTATGATAATGCTCTTGAAAAATAGATGTCATTTAATATTCATTTCTCGAAGTGAACGCAAAATGGTTTAACTCTAAAGAGATCAAATTATTCGTCGTCCGCCGCTTTCCGCTGGTAGACGGCTAGTATATATATATATATATATATATATATATATATATATATATATATATATATATATATATATATATATATATATATATAATTTTTGTATCTATTGAACTCAAAAAGGTATAAACAAAAGCCATATATATATATATATATATATATATATATATATATATATATATATATATATATATATATATATATATATATATATATATATATATATATATATATATATATATATATATATATATATATGGCTTTTGTTTATACCTTTTTGAGTTCAATAGATACAAAAATTAAATTAATTTCCTTCCCCATCCATCACGGAGCATCTATATTCTATTGTCGATACAATTCCTTTCGTCTTATTATAAGATCCTGACACATAATTTAGATACAGTTTATATATGATTATAATTTTTTAAATCTTATATATGTACACATCAAATTAGGAATAATTTATCAATGTGAATTAACTATTAACCATATCATTTCAGGTAGAGTAGTCCCTCGAGAATCTTTAGGCGTTGCGTCTTAATTTGTATTTTGGTCTTTGTGCCATCTCTTTCGTACAGATGTGTTAAATAACTATTGAAAAACTGTGAAGTATAGAAAATGTATTTTCATACATGTGGACGCAAATATTGGTGATAAACCAAAACTGATATATGATAGTATGTAATCGGAAATCTTAAACTGTTAAACAAAAAATATGATACTTTTTGTATGGATTGCCTAAAATTTATACAATATCTCTTTCAACAGCAAATAAACACAATTATTAGCAGTTATATCTAAAATTGTTTTACTATCTATTATTAATTGTTGTTGATTTCATTCTATTGTTATTAAAATATATTCAAGACGCATGCAGTTTAATCATATTTGTGGAGTTTCTATATAACGTTTTGTCTATTTTCATACGTGCAAATAATTTTGTAATCATCCGGCTATCACCCAGCATATACGTGTATATATAGCCTTCTCTTCACTTGTATGTTCCATGATTGGAGTACTAAAAGATCTCTTTCTTCTTAAGGTTTGAACTTCTTCTTCCCAACAAATATTCAAATCCTTAATTCTACCATATCCATGGACCTTTGAAGCATAACAATTATCTGATTTGAAATATATATGTATTGTTCTCAATCTGTTTCCAAAATCGTCATGAAAGCTGAACTTCGATCAAACCCCAATTCAATTTCCTTATCGAATCCAACCCTTTTTAACTCGCACCAAAACCCACTCTCAGGTGCTCTAAAAGGCTGCCTAGGCAATCTAGATGGAGCCTGTATCGAAAAGCTTCTCTTACACTGTGCAAACGCTCTTGAAAACAGCGACATCAATTCTGCTCAACAAGTCATGTGGGTCCTCAACAACGTTGTTTCATCCTCTGGAGACCCTAACCAAAGGCTTGCATCATGGTTCTTAAGGGCACTCATCTCTAGGGCTTCTAGGGTTTGCCCTACACCGATGAATTTCAATGGTGGAAGGAGTGCCTTTCAGAGGAGGCTAATGAGTGTGACTGAGTTGGCAGGGTATGTTGATCTCATCCCTTGGCACAGGTTTGGATTTTGTGCATCAAATAGTGCCATTTTTAAGGCTATCCAAGGTTGTCCTAAAGTTCATATTTTGGACTTTAGTATTACTCATTGTATGCAATGGCCAACCCTAATCGATGCGTTAGCTAAGAGGCCTGAAGGGCCTCCTAGCTTACGCATATCAGTCCCTTCATGGAGGCCACTAGTGCCCCCATTTCTTAATGTACTAACCGAAGAAGTAGGGATACGTTTAACAAATTTTGCCAACTTTAGAAACGTTCCATTTGAATTCAACGTGATCGATGTTTCACCTTCCATAGAAGAATCTTCTTTGAACTTTAACTATGAATTTCTTTTAACCCAAGAAAATCTTGTACAAAATGATGAGGCGTTAGTGATTAATTGCCAAAATTGGCTACGCTATATGCCCGATATAGCTTCTTCAAAAGATTCATTCCTTGAGATAGTGAAAACATTGAACCCTCGTATCATAACAATCGTAGATGAAGACTCCGATCTAGGATCATCAAGTTTAGCATCAAGAATTACCACATGCTTTAATTTCTTGTGGATCCCATTTGATGCATTGGAAACTTTCTTGCCAAAAGATAGTTTCCAAAGAATGGAGTATGAAGCCGATATTGGCCATAAAATTGAAAATATTATTGGCTTTGAAGGTAGACAAAGGATAGAAAGACTTGAATCAGGAGCCAAATTTTCACAAAGAATGCGGAATTTAGGGTTTTTCAGTGTACCATTTGGTGAAGATTCGATTAATGAAGTGAAATTCTTGCTAGATGAACATGCTAGTGGTTGGGGAATGAAGACCGAAGAAGACATGATTGTGCTCACATGGAAGGGTCATAACTCAGTCTATGCCACTGCATGGTTCCCTTATAAGTTTGATAATTAATTAAGGGATCATGCAGATGCAAAAATCAACATTAGATCCCATAAAAACCCCGCATTAATTTAAGCATCGAATGGTGTTCTTGAATTAAGAAGTCAACAGTGGAACTCGAGGGGTGATGGTGAAATGTACAGAGGTAGCTTCGTTAATCCTATAGGGAGATAGGGTGGAGAAGAAAGTGACAAAGCTGGTGTCTTTTTTTAATAAAAAGAAAGCTTCAAGGCTTAAAAATGAGTAGAAGCACATCGAAATTATTCGTTGTTTTCTCATGTTTGTAATTTTTTGCTTAAAGAAGTTTGGAGTCAAGTATATTTTGACATGCTTTACGACTTGTTTCTCTTAATTAATATACTCCTTTATTTTAATATTTTTGTCTTTAATTCGAAATAATTTGTACACAACAATTTTTATCCGTACACAACATTTTATTGTTTAATATCCTTCTACAATACAACATTTTAAAAAACAAATTTATATGGATAGATTTTCTTGTGTATACATCAGCTCTATTGCTGTCTTAATATTCTTAACGACTAAGATTCAGTTTTCATAGTTGCTTTCATAGCATTGGCAGATATAGGGTCGGGCGGTGTGGGTAGCTTGAGCCTTTCATGGAAGTTTTACATGATGCCTAAAGCTGCATACAATAAAAATTACAGAGGTAAAAAGGAACAATTGTAGAGAGTAAGAAATAGGAAAAGCCTAAAAATGAAATTAGTAAAAAGAGACATTAGCTGCGAAAAAAAAAGCGCCGCTAAAGATTGCATTAGTCGCTAGTAAAATTAATAGTGGGGACATGTCGCCTGCCATTTTGCTATCGTTCAAGACGTCGTCGTAAAAAATATTTTTCGCCGCTAATACTCTTGTCCCGAGTAAAATCCTCTGTCGCCGGTAATACTCCTGTCATCACCGGTAATAGTATATATTATCGGTAATATTTCTTTTCATTCTTTTTAACTTTTTTTCAATTCAACACTTTTCGGGTGCAAAAAAATAAAAATAAACTAATAGTAACGACATGAAATGCAGAAAAAAAAATTACATAACGGCATCCAATTAGGTACCAACGTGTTGTAATTAAATACAAATATCAATATAATTAAACAAAAGTGTTTATGTCACAACAAGTCTTATGTTCAAAACACAAACTAATTATCTGAACAATCAACTTCGTTCCCCTCGTTTCCTCCTTGATCATAACTTTCAAGTTTCCACAATTGAAGAAAATGCATAAAGTTCCTCCCTACACGTTGGGTCATTGAATATTGCATGGAGATTTTCGAACAACATAATAAATAACAACATACATAAACTTATAAGTTAAGCCATCAACATAAACAAAAACTACCAAAATAAATTGATATTTATTGCAATTAAATACAAAAAAAAAAAAATACCAAAAGTACATTGTTATTTCTTGTACTTGGGACATAACACAATTACCAAACCAACATGCATTTATTGATGCCAAAGTAAATTGTTATTTTTAAACTATGGACAAAAACACAAACTACATTGCTATTTCTTGCACTTGGAACATAAACAAAATTGCAAACATAGTTACCAAATCAACATGTATTTAATGATCATTATATAGATATATGAACCTTAAATACAAGAAATACCAAGGTACATTGCTATTTCTTGCACTTGGAACAAAACAAAATTACTAAATCAACATGCATTTATTGATACTAATGTACATTGCTATTTTCTTCCCTTGGGATAAAAAAACCAAAGTAAATTGTTATTTCTTGCACTTGGAACATAAACACAATTACGAAATCAACATGTATTTATTGATCATTATATAGATATATGAGACATTGAAATTAAGTACTCTTGTTTTACCTGGGATGGTCGTGACTGTGGTGGTCGTTGTGAAGGCTACGCAATTGTTGGGATGGCAGAAGGTTTTTGGCAGATACCTAAGATATAGCCACACCGAGAACCTAGTACTTTCCTGAAACATACCCTTTCTTCAGCGGGTGTTAAATCTCTTCATTTATTTAACCCTTGTGTTTGTTCTAAGATCTCTTGCACTAACCGATTTTATTTTTTCCAAAAATGATTAACATTTAAGTATAAATAAACACTTAATTATATGATTAAATTATAATTAAATACTTACATATTGCTGCTCCGCCATATCACTAACAAATACACCATTTTTATCGGTATGAGCAGTGTAGAATGTTTCAACTCTCTTTGGGTTCTGTTTAATCAAAATTAGATTATATTTTAAATAAATAATTACATAAATTGTACGTTACCTTTTTATAGCAATTACTGCTATACGCGCTCGACCGCCCACAGTTCAAGGACGTTTATATGGATTTTAGGTAAAACAAATAAACTAGAAAAATAATTCCTAAGTTCACATGCAACCTACTTTGGATCTATGTTTTAACTATTGAACATATAACTTTTAATTGCAAACAAGAACCCTAGAGGAGAGAGGCTAATTTCGAAATTAACAAACTAGGGTTTAGGAATTACATACATTTCGATTGTTATAGCAAATAGTTGATAATCCTCTTGAACTTGATCTTGATCTTCTTGGAAGCTTAGCACCACAAATGTAATGCCTCTAATGGAATCACACCCAAGAACTAGCAAGAAGGAAACTAGAAGGAAAGAGAGGGAGGGAATATGCAATTCTCGGCCTAGGGTTTCTTCAAAAGAAGGAGTGCCCAAAATGTGAGCCAGGAGACTCCTTATATAGCTGAGGGATCTAGGGTTTAGGGAAAAACCCTAATGCTCCTTGCTTAGGGCCTAAGCAAACCCAAGGACCTTATCACAGCCCCCATGGACGAAATCATTAGGGTTTCCCCTATTTATTTCGTCCACCCTCTCCCAAGGGGGTTCTAGAGCCTTCCACTCAACTATTAGATAATTGCAAACTAGTCACTGCACTTTATAATTAATACTTTTAATTTCTGGCTAACTATTAATTAAACATAATGATTCCTAATTAATATAATAATATTTTAACATATTAATAAATCATTTATATTAATTTATTAATCTTATAAATTAATATCTCTCCTTTCAGAATTTCCTTGTCCGGTTGCTAGGTTTGAGGGCAACGCAAAAGGACTGTGCTGCTATCAATTCAAGTATATACCTATTATAGTTATGGGCTTACACACCTAATCCAACAGTCTGACCCAGTCAGTTGTAGCTTCTAAATTTGACCAGCAAGTTGTAGCTTCCAAAAGCTGTTGCCGAACTCTGACCCAGTCAGTTACGTGTCCTAAGATAAGTGATCATATGACCCTTCGTTCTACTAGATATCCCTAGAAATAAGACATTGAATACAATCAATCTCTTTGTCCAGAATCTATGTTTCCCGATTTCTGATTTGTGATGATATAGGACTTCTAATCGAACACATCAATTTAATCCTGGCTGGGCCCAGCACATAAGTCAACACCAAGTCATCAAGGGGCCCACGGATATCACTTTTCCCATTAGGGCAAAAGGAACGAATAAAAATTGACTCATATGCTTGTATATTTTTCTCATCAAACCATACATGACAATACGTTTTATAACACCAAGTCACTGATGCGTTTTCGTATCACCAATGTATAGCCGACATTCAAATTACAACTCATATATCTTTGTTTCAAGATCATAGATATTATCGTCTCAGCATTACTCGTGATGAATTCCATGAAGTAATACTCTGAGCGTGGGTTTATCCAATACTCAAATCTCACTCTCTGAGTACTCATGAACATTGTAGCAATTCTATTGCAATGTCTATCCTTAGACAATCTGCAATCCAATTCATGACGATCTTAATTCACTACTTACTTCCAAAAGTACGAGCGACTGTGGAGTTTGAACAATCATATTATTCGGGAAGTAAAACATGCAAAATATGAAACATAATAATAATTGAATCCAATATGGCCACAAACTTTTGAGTATAAATTAAAACTCCTTTTATTTAGTCACCATATTAATTACACATTATTCATTGTATAATTTTTCAAGTAATCAACCTATCACTTGAATTATAACAATTATCTCATGCTCTAAGTATGCACACTTTGTTTCCTATGGTCCTGACTTTGTGAAATAGATCAATTGAAAAACTTTTCCAATGATGCTCATTTCACAATTCCCAATCCCTATTATTAGTGTTAGAACACAAGGTTCTTGCTACTACTAGAATATGCTAGATTCTAACATTTTATGCAACGATCCTTTCGCGAAGTCATAGCACAAAAGTCACCAAGACTTGGCCAATGAAATTACAAAGTACTCTATCGGAATTGTTACAAGATAATTCCATAGACTTGAAGTCTCACATTCAAAATAGATTCCTTTGAACATCCTTCTTGCATAAAAGTTTCTAATCTAGACACAGACTCTCAACATCCAACTCCCAATATGGAGACATTTCCATATTTTCCATATGACAACTTATTCTTAGTAGAATCTTATCTATTCATAATAATGTTGATATGGTCCATCCAATACCATACTTCCAACTACTCACAAGCGACCAATCCTCAGCGAACTTTGGATTGTCCTTTGATAGTTTAATTATTTTAGTCAAAACCGATTCTAGTCCTTTTTCCCTCTTAATGCGCTAGACATTTGGAAAAATTTAGAATGGTCAAATATTATATCATTTGCAATCGATCCTATACCCGAAGCATATGGGACACGATGCATAATGTCTTACATAAAGATATGATACTTTATCAATTTTCTGCCATAGTATTTTATGTGTCACGTTCTCACAATTCGAACTATGAAGATGGATGCCGTAATCATAATCAAAATTTGAGAACACACTATGTATCCTTTGACTAAATTTATTAAAATTTCTCAATCTAAGCTTTAGATTTTGAAACGAAGTATAATATTCTCTCCCTTAATTACTGAAAAAATAACTTATTAACTCATGCAACTTTGCAAATTGAAACTTTTGTTTTTCTATAATTAATATTGCCAACTTGAAATACTTAAAATAATAATAATCATGCTGCCACTAACATGATGATTATATCTATCCTAGGATAACATTTATGCTCCCACTAGCTTTGACACGTATTCATAAATTAGCTGGACTTCTAGAAACCAATTACTTATTGACTTTCTTTTCCAAAGTTCAGATTTCTGAAACCAAGACGCTTTGATAAGCCTTTATTTAAGCTTCTCGAACTCATACACCTTTCCTTAGATAGCCCATATGTGTGTTTAAACATTTCTAGAAAAAGTCTAATATGTTCAGACCCATTTGCCATTTCCCACAATTTGAACTATGAAGAGGGATGCCGTAATCATAATCGAATTTGAGAAATACAAATTACATAATGCTATCTTCAAAATCTTTCTTAGTGAAAGTGTTTCCTCACAATCATTTTCATGAAGGAGAGAAACCTTATAACACTCAGATTTTGTAGTGTATGTGTTCCTATCCATGTGAATTTGTCATGACCATAATCATAAGACAACAATTGTGACAAATCCAAACTCTTATGGATCGAACATGTCCATTCTTAATTTCTTGCCATCAAGGGTCCCACCTTTGCTTCCAAATTATTTAGCAACTCACCCCTACCTTTCAATGTACTTTCCATTGATCAAGGTGCCTTGCCCCTATGCAACCCATTGAGATCTCATAGAACTCACATGCATAGTTGACTAACCTGGAATGACACAGAAACAACAATATGTGAACACGATAGGTTAGAAACCTCAAGTCGTGTGCTAGTGATTAACTATCGGTTTATTCTTGATTTGTTCTTGAAACTTTTCAAGACAATTGAGACTCCCACTGACCTCTTGACATATATGATTCTTTCGTCAGGAACCTTTCCTAGACAAAACAAATATTCAAGAGTTAGTGTAGTTCTTATCAAGACAAAACACTTCACATAATTGGTCCTAGTTGGTCTATGTCTTATCCAAGACAACACAACTTACCAATTTCAAATGTGCAAGAATAAGAAAGCTTTTTCCAAACTCCACATTTGATGAGTGTTATAAACCTACTTAAGACTTGTCACTCAATTCACAATCTTGGAATATAAGTATGATTGACTTCTTGATTTTAACCATTTCTACAATTCTCGATTCCTCTACTTGGTCATACAAACGCACTAAGACTCACTTGGAGGATCAATTGAGATGTGGTTTTTAATCATTAAGACTAATCATAAAATACAATAAAAGGTACTCTCCCTTTTTCTTAGAATAGAGAAACTTTTATCGTTCTGCCTTCTTTATTCTTGTTATTCGTTCTGCTATTGATTGAAACTCTTTCAATCAACTCAAAATTATATTTAATCTTATAAGCATAACCATATTAACTAAACTTTAGTAAATCATGACGAATATCTTTATCACTCTCGTGGTGGACATGATCAATGTACAACCTAGTGTACTCAATCTCCTAGTCCTTTTCTTGACACTTTGTCAAAGAATTAGTCTAATTTCCAAATATGAAGTTTCTCATTCATCACGCAACCATGTTGCATGACTCCAAGTTTCTATCCAACTGAAACTTGGGCGATGAGAATCTTCCTTTATTTGGCAAAGTCTCGACATTTCCACAAATGACATAATTAAGAATCAAATCCATTATTGATAACAATACACAAACATCAATTTTTCATAACGATTTCATTGCAAGGATATATAAAATTATTCAAACCAAAAATTTTATTTTATTCATAAAAGCAGCGGAAAACATGTCCTTACAATGCAAAATCAATTGAAAAACTATGTTATTAGCAATCTATTCTAACTCCAAGTAGTAGCTCAAGAACCCAATCTTCAAGCAATGCGATCGAAATCCATTTCTTCAAGATTAGATTCAGCTTACTTCTTCCCTTAAGCATCCTCTATTTTCCTCGATCCTACAAAACATCAAAATGTAATCTTATCACATCATGAATTAAGAATCTGGAATAGGAACTTAAAAGAGTTAGATAGTGGATTTCATACCTGAAGAGTAGTCATAACACTAGACTCTCCCATCTCTTAGACCTCTCAGGTAGATAGGGCAACTTCGTCTCCAATGCCCCTTCTCTTGACAATAAAAAAATGGACTCTTTTGGAATGACACAAGGAACTATCTCAAAGTTTAACTTTTCTAGATCTCCAATGTCATCATTTTCAATGTCCATTGAAGTTTAGGAGTTATATTCACCAGACAAATTTGCTTGACCAGCATGCCAAATCATTGCTGATTCAGCAGCTATAAGCAAATAGGTGAGATCAATGAGGGTTACGTCGTGATACATCATATAGTACTCTCTAACGAACTCACTATATGATTCAGGAAGTAACTGAAGAACCCAGTTAACAGCCAGCTCACTTGAAATCTCGACACCAAACATGCTTAACCTATCAATGTGTGACTTCATCTCTAAGACGTGTGCACACACAGGTTTCCCATCTTCGTGTTTACTTTCCATAAAGGCTTGAGTGATATTGAACTTTTCAATCCTTCGGTCTTGTGGTTTTGGGAGAACAACGGGAAGGGGTGGAGGAAGTGAAATTAAGCTAGTCCACATGACAGGGATTGATCTTTCACCTTCATTGTGGAACAGACTTTCACTTTGAGCATGAATATATTTTCCTTTGGATTCGGGAATACCATGGTTAGATTCAGACATCTACACAACGAGAGAAATCAAGTTAGTTGATTGAATCCTTAATAAAACACCCAAAAGAGATATTAAGGCTAGGATCCAATACAACATTCCACAAATTGGAAGAGGGATGCCGTAATCCAATTTGCAGAATATTTGAATGTAGGTAAATGACGATTTACCAATTTCCACCATGAAAAAGGAAAAGGAAGGTTAAGTTTTAAATGTGTTGGAAACTCCTAAATCTTTTGAGATACCTTGAAACTATTCAATGACATGTTTTAATCTCGGATTATGCTCTTCTATTTGTGACTGGGATGCCGAGGATCACAAACAAGATGTGAATAACCATGCAAATGTGCTTGGTAACCTCATTGTCTTTATCATTAACTATTGATGTGCCGGTAAACCACACACGCTCCATCAAAATGACAATCATGAGATACCCATTACTACTCTTTATTGGTGCCTTTTAGTGTGCCGGTTAACCACACACGCTCCACTAACGACCAATAAAGCATAATGTGTAATTTCATGGATTAGCATACTTTTTCACATTTTTTTTCTAAAGTAACTAGAGTTGGGATTTTGTAAAATAATGTTCTAGTACTTTCTTTAATAACATTATACTTTTAATGAGATGTAGTTGTCCTATCAAATCCGTTCTGCTAACGACCCTCCACTAATCAAGGAAGTGGTGGGTGAGAGTGGACACCCATTCAACTACCATTTTATAGGCAGTTTCCTTATAACCCCCCTTATAGATTAGCTTCGTGAATGAGGCATACTAGCGATTTGACCGACCATAGTCTTATACATATATAATATTGAACTTTTAATTATAATATATATATATATATATATATATATATATATATATATATATATATATATATATATATATATATATATATATATAAGGTGTGTTTTAAACGTTTAAACCTTTAGGGTTTATATGTAAATTTCGAAAGTTAAGCCATTAATTTAAATTTAAAATAAACCAAATAACAAGATTTAATATTTTCTATTAATTAATATTGAATTAATTTATTAAATCTTGTAAGGATTATCAAATCAAATTAAACAATTAATTTAATCCTAATCCTTATCCCTCTAAATTTTGAAAATATGGGGATAGGATAACTTCCTTATTTTTCTCAATCAAATAACTAGATTTAATATTTATCTATTAATTAACTATTAATTAATTAATTAAATCTTGTAAGTATTATCTAATTAAATTAAAAAATTAATTTAAACCTAATCCTTATCCTTCTAAATTTCGAAAATTCAGGTAAAGGATAATTTCCTTATTCTTCTCAATTATCCAATTAGGCAATAATTATCCAATCAAGTAATAATTATCCAAAATAAGATAAAACCCTAAAATAAATAGCAAATTTCGAAATTAAGGGGAGGAGGCTAGGGTTATCCAAAACCCTAACCCTAATTTCGATTAGGGTTCATGGAGGCTAGGGTTTTTCGAAAACCCTTTGAACCAGTAACCCTAGAAATCGAAAATTTGGCCTTTTAGGGTTTAATAGCTATAAACCCTAATTTGCAATTCAACTATTATAGAAATTCAATTGAAAACAACAATGGCTTCGATACCACTGATGGAATTTTAGGTAAAACAAATAAACTAGAAAAACAATTCCTAAGTTCACATGCAACCTACTTTGGATCTATGTTTTAACTATTGAACATATCACTTTGAATTGCAATCAAGAACCCTAGAGGAGAGAGGCTAATTTCGAAATTAACAAACTAGGGTTTAGGAATTACATACCTTTCAATTGTTATAGCAAACAATTGATAATCCTCTTGAACTTGATCTTGATTTTCTTGGAAGCTTAGCACCACAAATGTAATGCCTCTAATGGAATCACACCCAAGAACTAGCAAGAAGGAAAATAGAAGGAGAAAGAGGGACGGAATACGCAATTCTCGGTCTAGGGTTTCTTCAAAAGAAGGAGTGCCCAAAATGTGAGCCAGGAGGCTCCTTATATAGCTGAGGGATCTAGGGTTTAAGGAAAAACCCTAATCCTCCTTGCTTAGGGCCTAAGCAAACCCAAGGGCCTTATCCAAGCCACCATGGACGAAATCATTAGGGTTTCCCCTATAGATTTTGTCCACCCTCTTCCAGGGGGTTCTGGAGCCTTCCACTCAACTATTAGATAATTGCAAAGTAGTCCATACACTTTATAATTAATACTTTTAACCCCAAAACTGATTCTGATTAATTTATGGCTAACTATTAATTAAACATAGTGATTCCTAATTAATATATTAATCTTTTAACATATTAATAAATCATTTATATTAATTTATTATTCTTATGAATTAATATCTCTCCTTTCATAATTTCTTTGTCCGGTTGCTAGGTTTGAGGGCAACCCAAAAGGACTGTGCTGCTATCAATTCAAGTACATACCAATTATAGTTATGTGCTTAGACACCCAATCCAACAGTTTACAGTTCACATACTTTTTTCTTTCTTTCCGAAGCGATCAAGTGTTCATCCGTTTGGAAATACTCAACTTCTTTCCTACAATTATCAACATCTATATTATCTTGGGGTAGATAATGCTCTCGGGATATCCTCATAGCCTCCGATTATCAAAAAAATATAATTTTACGTCAGCTTTACGCTCTCCAAAAACCTTTTATTAGAGTCGCATCAAAACTCTCTAACAGTCTAGCAGCCTTTGGATCCCGGAAACCTGATCAAAATCAAATTGTCTACAAATCAAAACAAAAAAAATTGTTGAGTAAAAGCGAGTCATAGTTAAACATATAAAACATTCTTATATAAATAAGTTACTCTTATATGTTGTTTTATTGTATCCTTTATCGCGGGGGACCGTTTCTTTATAACTTCTTGTATCAAAAGGGAGTATCTGCCACATTATTTTCCCAATTTTGTGTGAAAGCATGTATTTTGGTTATGCTATGGGATCACATGTCATATACCTATCACAGTCCAAGTCAATTAGTGTGCCCTTTTTATTTAAGAGGGCCTTTTCAAGCTTAATGTTTTTCACTTTCCATTTGACTCTCCTCAGTGAAACAACTACAAATTTAATTACAAATTATTAGAAATGTAATTTTATAATAACTAATAAAAATAATAAATAAAATTTATAATAAGACATACCATCACGCACATGCTGACTAGGACCTCTACCACCTGGGGGATGTGGGTCTCCGACTCCATCGTCAGCATGCCCATAGCCCATAATAGCAGCAATAGTGTACAGAAACAAGATCCACATCGATGCCAATACCTGAAAATTTAGAAGATACACATATACAATTTCTATTACAAATACACATTAGATAGGAATAAGCATTTCAAGTTAAACTAGAAATCCTAATAAACTTTCTATCATAAATACACATTACATAAGAACTATTCTAATCAGAATATCCCTCATATCCTTCGGTGTCTTTTTTCAGTATCATAATAAGAATCATTCTCATCATAATCAGTCTCACAATCAGAAACATCATTGGCTCTACCGGTTGGTGGAGGAACTTCAGTTGCACTCTTTAGATTATGTTGTTTTCTATTGTAGAGGTTTAATTTCTACTTTCATTGCTAATAATATAATCCTACTTTATTTGTCTTTTTTTCTTTTTTTTTTTTTTTTTTTTTTTTTTTTTTTTTTACAAAAATAGCATTCTCAATAATACCATCATTCTTTAAATATTACATTGTTTTTTTATTTGAGCACTGTACTTTTTATATATTTTTTTTTGTTATTTATAACATTTTTTTTCCCTTTTTTTTACAATTATAGAATTGTATTTTAAACAACTATATTATGTTGTTTTCTATTGTAGTGGTTTTCTTTCTATTTTCATTGCCAATAATAGCATCCAACTTTTCTTTTACAAAAAATAACACTCAATAATAGCACGCTACTTTATTTGTTTTTTTCTATAATAGCATCCTACAATAATAGCATTTCAAACTTAATTTATACACACATACAATCCTAGAATAATAGCATTTTTCAGTAATATCATCCTACAATAATAGCATTTTTCAATAATGGCATCCTACAATAATATATTTCTCAAATATACAAAATTTGTACACACATACAATCCATATTTCATACATAGAAATACACATTATACACATATATACATACAGATGCAGATATACACACATATACATACACTATATACACAGACAATCCACATTCATGTTTTCATACACACAACTACACATAATACCAAATATATGTACATATGGAAAATTTCACAAAATAGACATAAATACACAAAATTTTCAAATCTTCGAAATTAACATAGGAACGAACATGTGTTGGCTAGAAATCAACAATGGTGGCCGAAAACCAACAAGGTGGTTCAGTGGTGGTGGTAATCGATCTGGTGACAGCAAGAACTGAAATCTAAAATCAATGAGTTTTTTTTTTTTTCAATTAATTAACTCAACTATAAGCTGGATATCGGCATTACAAGAGAAAGAGAAAGAGAAATTAGGAAGGAATTGCACCTTAGTTGTCCGAATTGAACCTTAGTAATTGGAGAAGAAAACCAGTCGTCGGTAGTGGGAATGGAAACGGTGCACAAATTACTTAGTCGAAATCGTCGCAGTTGCCGAAAGTGGAAGAGGGAAGAAAGAAAGTTGGATAGGTGTTTATCTGTGATGGATTTTGTCAATGACTATTATTACTAGTGACGCCAACCCAATAGGGGTGACATATGATTATTAGCAGTGACGACTTGGAGGTAACTTATTGGCGGTTCTTATTTTGAGCATTAGGAGAGACATGTGTCATTGCTATAAATATCATCGGTACTGCTATTTAACGAAACACATTTTTAGCCGATGGATGTAAGGACAAATCAACGGTTGGGATTACGAGATCAGAACTCACATGGATCACTACCAAATACCTTTAGCGGTGACAACGACTATTATCTTCGACTTAAACTCATGACGTCATTAGTAGTGGTTGTTGCCGCTTAATATCATTTTTCTTGTAGTAACTATAACAAAAAGTGGCATTAGTAGCGACAAAATTGCCACTAAAGGTTTGATTGGTCACCGTTAAATGTAATAGCGGATACTATAACACCTGTTTTGCTTTGCAGGATGGATCCATGGTTACCTGAAGGAGTAAAAGGTTCGGTTTTTAAGGAAAACTATTTGTCACGACGTGGTGTATTCATACCCATGATACAAAATGGCCTTTTATGATCGCGTTTTTCTTGTGAGTACCACGACATGGCAAGTATTGTGCCACGATGTGGTGGTTGTGGTTGCCAAAGCCCATGATCTTTTAGGGTTTCTTATGCATTTAAAGCCTCTAACTTAGAGTTTAGGGCATCCTCTTCAGCCTCTAACCTCCTAAAGTAAAGCCCTACCCTCCTTGAAACTGTTGGAGCTCGTTATGTAAGTTTTGGTGATTTTAAAGGAATAAAGAGGAGGTTTGTTGCATAGATTCAACATGCAATCCATCTCCATCCTTGTTTGCATAATATGGACTCCTTGTAAGTCCTCAAGTTCCAATCTTTTTGTGTTATGCTTCTAGATGTAGGCTTGTATGCTTTGTTCTTCATGTTTGGGGTAGTTGAGTAATAGGATTCCATAAAGTTGGTAGTCTCAAAATCTCATACATAGAACCAAAACTAGTTCAATATATGCATTGAACATACATTTCTATCAATAAAGGGTTTTTATGAAGCATATGGACATTTGGAAGTATTATGGAAGAGATGAGTGTGTGGATTAATTGTAACACCCGTGTTTTAGGGCTAAGCATTAATATGATGATATAACTGTTAGGGTCAACAAATGTAATTTATTTTGAAGTAATAAAGTGGAATTACTTGAATATTATGTGGATTAAACTTATTTATTAGATATAATAAATTAAGAATGAAAATACTCATCAAAAACAAAAATATAGATAAAACTGATATCTATGAAGAAAATTGTAGTGGTCGTGACAAAGATTCTGAAGATATAAAGAACACCAAAATTCGAGTTATAACGAATAAGTTATGATATGTCGAAGTTTCTTGACAAAACTGGCATGACGCTTTGTGACGTAAAAAATGAATTTTTGACAAATCACTTTTTAGCCATAGCAATCTAAACGAAAGTCTTAGTGTATGTTAAACTGAGTGCATGCATAAAAAGAATGTCAAAATCTGACTTCATATGAGGAAGTTATGAATTTTCTAAGATTTGGCATACCAGTATGCAGCCCGGAGTTCGGATTTTAGATCAAGTAATTTTTAGCCAACACAACCTAAACGAGAATCGAATATCTTGTTAATAGGAGCTCAACGATAAAAAAGACAGATGAAATCGGACGTCGGATGACAAAGTTATGAATTTTTAACGGGCTTTTCATGTTCCGGCCTGTTAAAAATATAAATTTAAATGTAAATTGAAAATTAGCCGATAGAGTCTATAGGAAAGTTGTAGAGTATGTTCCCACCTACGCATGGATATAAAGAACATCAAAAACAAAGCTCGTATGCGAAAGTTACAAAATTTAGAAGTTGGAAGGGTGTTGCTGTGAAGGGGGTGACGTGGCACAATATAGGCAACTACTTGCCCTCCACCAGAATGGTGACAAGTAGCACCAACTTGACGAGTTGGACCTTTTTCGATCCTATAAATACCAACCGAGACTGCCCTCATTTTGTCACACCAAAACCTATTCTTCTTCTCTCTACTCTTTCTCTCTCTCTCTCTAAATCTCCCAAACACCCCCAAGCATAGGAAACTTCCCTAGCACTAGAAGAAAGCCCCGGAGAGCCCAAACACTCTGAGAAAAAGAGTTTTTCGGCTCGGAACTCTACCCCCGCAGAGACAGGTTTTCAAGCAAACCTCTCGGTTTCGTTGAAGCGAAGCGCTATCCAAGTTGGAATCACCGTCTTATTAGGTGAGTGCATAGTTACTTTCATCTTACACATAGATATGAAGTATTTTACATAAATTACGTGCTATGTGGACATATTATTTGTTTATCCTGAGATCTATTGTGGATTAAAGATTTAAACTTTTTTTTCTCAGATCTAAACTATATATGTATTTTATATCTTGAGATCTATGTTGGATGAAAGATTTAAACATTTTTTTCAGATCTAAAATGTATATGTATTTTATATCTTGAAACTTATTTTGGATGAAATATTTAATGTTTTTTTTCTTTCAGATCTAAACTGTATATGTATTTGATATCTTGAGATCTATACTGGATGAAAGATTTAACTCTTTTTTTTTTTTCAGATCTAAGCTATATATGTATTTTATATCTATAAATATATTGGGTAAAATATGGGTAGATGATGAAATAGTTGATGTGTGATAAAATGATAAGAGGCCTCGATGTTGACGATGATCCAGTCATCTAGCGGTGTATGGATGACGACCATGGACTTTTCTAGATAGTCTAGTGGAATGTTAGGAGACTCGCAACCTGTAGGTGTTTATTTGAACAACGTGTTCACCAGGTGTACTCCATCCCCCTCATGGCTGCCTTATTTGACATGTATTAATGAGGAATCCCCTAAGTAGTGTTGTCACCCTAATGAAGAAAAATCCTTAGGCTAGCTCCCTTATAATAGATGCTTTAGGTGAGGATAACGAGAACGGGTAATCGGGTTGAAAGATTTTTGAAAATAATAAACTTATTTATTGTGGGTTGAAAACACTATGTGCTCACCAGGCTCCCAAGCCTGACCACGTAGTTTATTGTATTACAGGTAGTGACACAAGAGTATAGATGCGAGGATCTGATGAGAGATTATGGATTGTAACCCAGTAGACATAAATGGAATATTTGTGAGGCCTATGTTGTTTTTGTTTATGCTTTTGATCTGTATTGGCAATGACATTCCGAGATTCGTAATTTAATGAAAATACATTTCTTCGGAAATGCTTTGATAAATTCTTTATCATATTTTTGGGAACAAATTCTGCAACATATTTCTTTAAAAATATACTCTGATTTTCGAATAAAGCATAAACAGATCGATCTCTTCTGGCCGTGAAATTTGGGGATGTCCCATTGATGGATTAAGGACTTAATCTTTTACTTGGTTTCTGGACAGTTCCTAAGATGTGGCAACTTGCTTAACACATTGTGGCGAGTAGATTCTTCATGATTGTTTTGTCGAGGGATTTCCACGTCGTGGCAAGTGCGTGGCCACGACATGGTGGTCAACTATATTGACTTTTGGCTGTTGACTTTGATTTTGACCGTTAAATTTTTTACCAGCTCGACATTGTTCACACTTTGAAAGGTATTAAGCTATAGTCTGAGATTTAGCTTATGGTTGGTTTAGAATGTTCGTGTAGCTGATTATTTGGGACTTTGAGTAGATTTCAGCTCTTCGTTCAGGTAAGTCTTCTCACTATATTACCTATGTCATATTGGTCTGCATGCTAGACTACCTGAGTTTTATTTAATGATTGTTTTCATGCGTATTATTGGATTGGTGATAACCCATAGGGCTATTGTAAGTTCATATGGCTATTGTAAGTCCATAGGACTGCTAATAGTCCTCAAGACTACTGATAGTCTCATGGTTTCTAATAACCCATAGTTGCTTATATAGTTGTGTTGTATGTGATATTTAGGACTGCTGATAGTCATGGGATTGCTTATAACCCATAGTTGGCTATTATGATGTGATTTATATGATACTTTCGGGAACTCACTAAGTTTTATACGTACAGTTGTGGATTAAAATATTTTTGGGTACTTATCAAATTACAAAGGTGGGACTATACACACACATCAACAGTTTTATGATTCGAGATTCCGCATTGTCTTCCTTATAAATCTAATTTTCAATTATAGTTTCTGAACATTTGGTTTGACTTAAATGTAACTTTATAAAAGTTGGTGTTTATTCTATTTTGAAAATAATAAAATTTAATATAGAATGTGGGACGTTACAGACACGTCACCGCTAAAAAGTCGCTGGTATTGCCCTATCACTATTGCTCAAAATGCTCTTACTAAAGATATTTGTCGCCACTAATAACCTTGTCACCGTAATACCCTCTGTCACCAATAATACTTTTGTCACCGGTAATATTATTTTTAATTTTTTTTAATTTTTAATTTTTTTTAAATCAACACTTTTCGGCTGGAAAAAAAACTGGTAGATAACAATATTAAATGTAGTAAAAAATTACATAACCAAATTCAATTAGGCACCAAAGTGTTATAATTCCATACAAATACCAAAATAATCAAACAACAAACGTGTTACAAATTTATGTCACAACAAGTCTGACATACAGAACACAAACAAATTTCCCGACAAACCATCATTTGTGCTCCTCTCATTTCCTCCTTGGTCATCATGTTGTGGTTTCCTCGATTGAGAAAACACATAAGGTTCCTCCCTAAACACCAGGTTGTTCAATGTTGTATGAAGAATTTCCAACTACATAATAAATAACTACATACATAAACCTATAAGTTAAACTATCAACATAAACACAAACTACCAATGTACATTGCTATTTGTTGCACTTAAATACAAGAAAAACCAAAAGTACATTGTTATTTCTTGCACTTAGGAGATAAACACAATTACCAAGTCAACATGCATTTATAGATGCCAAAGTACATTGTTAGTTTTAAACTAGGGATAAAAAACCAAGGTGCATCGCTATTTCTAGCACTTGGAACATAAGCACAATTACAAACACAATTACCAAATCAACATGAACTTATTGATCATTATATAGATATATGAGACTTTGAAATTAAATAGTCATATTTTATAGGAAATTGTAGGCTACTTTCTACATATTTTGTACTAAAGAACCTTAAATACAAGAAATACCCAAGTACATTGTTATTTCTTTTACTTGGGACAAAATTACAATTATCAAATCAACATGCATTAATTTATACCAATGTAAATTACTATTTCTTGCACTTCACAAAAAAAAAAAAAAATACACTACTATTTCTTGCACTTGGAACATAAATACAATTATAGACACAATTACCAAATCAACATGAATTTATTCATCATTATATTGATATATGGGACTTTGAAATTAAATAGTCTTGTTTTGACAAGAAATGGAAGCTTACTTTCTACTTATTGTGTGACAAAGAACCTTAAATACAAGAAATACAAATGTACAATGCTATTTCTTGCACTTGGAAGAAAAACACAATTAACAACTCAACGTGCATTTATTGATACCAAAGTACATTGCTATTTATTGTGCCTGGAACATAAAACCAAAGTACATTGATATTTCTTGCACATGGAACATAAACATAATTACAAACATAATTACCAAATCAACATGCATTTATTTATCCTTATATAGACATATGAGACTTCGAAATTAAATAGTCTTCTTTTACAAGAAATGGAAGCTTACTTTCTACTTATTTTGTGCTAAAGTATCTTAAATACAAGAAATATAAAAGTACATTGCTATTTCTTGCACTTGTTACAAAAACACAATTACCAAAATCAACGTGTATTTATTGATACCAAAGTACATTGTGATTTCTTAAACTTAGGATAAATAAACCAAAGTACATTGCTATTTATTACACTTAAAACATAACCACAATTACAAAACATAATTACCGAATCAACATGCATTTATTGATCGTTATATAGATATATGAGACTTTGATATTAAATAGTCTTGTTTTACTTGGGATTGTTGTGACTATGGTGGTGGCTGCATTGGTTGCGCAATCAGCGGGATGCCAGATAGTTTTCGGCCGATGCCTCTGATATGGTCTCGCCAAGAACCTAATATTTCTTGAAACATGCTCTTTATTCAGAGGGTGTTAAATTTATTTCATCATTTAACTCTTGCATTTTTGCTAAGACCTCTCGCACTAACTGATTAGGTTTTTTCCAAAAATGATGAACAATTAAATATAAATAAACAATTAATTATATGATAATATTGTAATTAAACACTTACATATTATTGTTCATCTAAATCACTGGAAAATACATCCTTCTTATCGGTATGAGTAGTGTGGAACTTTTCAACTCTCTTCACGTTTTTCTTAACATTAACAATTAGATTATATTTTAAATAAATTATTACATATATTGTACGTTAACTTTTTATAGCAAGTAGTTATATACGAGATCGACCACCCATGGTTTGCATACTTTTGTAGTTGACAGACGTATTTTTACCAAATCAATTATGTGTTCATCCGTTTGGAAATACTCAACTACATTCCTCCAATTATAAACATCCATATCATATGCTGGTGGCTAATGCTCTTGGGGTATCCTCATTCCCTACAATTCTCAAAAAATATGATTTTGTGTCAACTTTACGCTCTCTAAAACTCTTAGACAACCTAGTAGCCTCTGGATCCTGGGAAACCCGATCAAAATGAAATTTTATCTACAAAATCCACAAATTAACAAAAAGTTAGCAAAGAAAAAACCAGTCATAATTAAACATATAAAATATTTTTATATAAATAATTTACCTTTATATGTTGTTTTACTATATCATTTATCGCGAGGGAAACATTTTTGCAACTTCTTGTATCAAAAGGGACTATCCGCCACATTATTCCCCCAATTTTCCATTGAAACAAGTCTTTTGGTTATTCTACGGAATCACATGTCATATTCTTATCATAGTTCAAATCAAATGGTTTGCCCTTATTATTTAAGAGCGCCTTTTCAAGCTTAATATTTTTCTCTTTTCCTCTGACTCTCCTTGTTGGCACAACTATCAATATAATTAAAAGTTATTAGAGACAATATTTTATAATTACTAAATAAAAACAATAAATAAAAATTCATAATAATACTTACCATACCCCTCGTGCTGACTGACCTTTACCGCCGCCTAGGGGTGGTGGGTCCTCGACTTCATCATCCCTTGTCCACAGCCCATAACAACAACCACAGTGTACATAAACAAGATCCATATCGACGCAATTACCTAAATAATTATAAGATATGCAGATAGAGTTTCTATTATAAATACACATTAAATAAGAATAAACATATCTATTTAAACTAGGAATCCAAATAAAGTTTCTATTACAAATACACATTACATAAGAACTACTCAAGTCAGAATCTCCCTCATATCCTTTAGTGTTTTCTATAGTATCGTAATCTGAATCATTCTCATCATATCATTCTCACAATCATAAACATCATTGGCTCTATCAGTTGGTGGAGGAACTTCAGTTGCACTCTCTACTTCATCATCGACTCTTGGAATGTTTTGAAAGTGCATGCTGAAATCGATAAAAAGTGAATCATTGGATGAAGAGATATTTTGAACAACCTTGACATTATCAAGATTTTGTATGAGCTGTTGTCATCACTTTGGACAGAGTCATTGTAAATAGGGTGGACACGATCATCGTTTGATGGTAGATCCCAAATACTTTGATGATTAGCATGCTCGACGACACACAAATGGTTATTTTTTTGGTTTGTTTGAGAAGGCTCTCAAATATAGAACATTGGTTTGGATTGTGAATCGTATATGAGTTGATCATCTTTGTATGCTTCATGATGTGTTTCAATACTGGTGAAGTTATTACCAAAAATAACTCTCGTTTGATTATCAAACCACTTGCACCAAATGAGTAAAGTTGAATAGTCATGTATATACTGCAACTCTATAATCTCGTCTAGCTAGCCATAATATTTCTCTCCTTTCTCATCCACTACTAGAACCCCCAAAGTTTTGTATTGTGTGTCACCACTACGTATCATAAACCAAACATCATTGACTATGCATGTGGTGTAAGTATAGGCATTCATTTGCAAACCCATCGCAAGAGTCGAAAACTCTTTGTGGAATTTTGGAGGGCTTTGTATTTTCATTTCATAAACCTAGCAAATATAAAGTAATAAGTATCATGTATTTTTTAGATCGATGAAACAATATATATATATATATATATATATATATATATATATATATATATATATATATATGTTAATTTGTGTTTTCTTTTCACGATAACCAATTTGGAAATCCGGTCTTTTCAACATTTTCGGGATGTTCGAATTTGAATTTCCTACGTTGATGAAAAAAAGATATATAATTCATAAATGTAAAAAGAAAAAAATAGATAATGAAAGTTAGATATAAGAACAGTTACTTGATATATTGTCTGACTTCATCACAACTATTCCATACAAACCATTCCATGTTGCGCATTTCCGTTATATGAAGAGTTTTGATGAGTTGCACTCGTCAGACGACATTTAGACTCAAACATCCAAAAAAAAATTTCAAGGACGACATCTTCATTTCTGTTAGAGAGATTGAAGTGAGTATTCACATATCAAAGGTACATCAAACAAAACTATAAAGCTTCTTCAACAACATAACCTTCAGCTATAGAACCCCTCGACCTCGCCATATTTTTGACACAATTTTTTCAATTTTTTTCTTATACCTTTAGAATGGATACATCCACCTCATACATACTAGGCCCCTGACAATCACTTTATCAAGTAAATGCAAAAACTAAATGAACCATAATGTCAAAAAAATTGTAGGATAAATCAGTTCTAACTTGCACAAGATTGCAATAATGTGTACTTTTGCTTTTCTCATATCCTCCAGCTTTAGTGTTATGGAGCAAAGGTTCTTGAAAAAGATAAAAAGTTCTACAATAGGTGGATAAGTGTCTTTGTATAATAACCCTCTAACTCCAATCGGTATCAAACATTGCATAAGCATGTGATGTTCATGAGCTTTCAACCGAATATCGTTGTGTTGGTATCATGCACCTTCTTACTGATGTTGGACCCAAATCCATCGGGCAGTTTAACATCATTTATAAATTGAAAAAATAGTGTTCGATTAGATTTCAAGAAAGAGTATCTTGCATGGGGTTTATGAAACTTGTCACCCCTTTTTGACAACCATTCACTTCTCTGAATATTTAGAATCCTCAAGTCCTCTCGTGCATTTGATGTGTGTTTACTTTTATCTTTCATAAGAAGAGTACCTACCAAACTCTCATCCACATTTTTCGGGACATGCATGAAATATATCTTTTGATTCAGCTGCAAAGAACATGAATACTCGTGTTCAATGAAAATGCTTATTTTTGACGGGTTCAACTTAATTTCTTGCCTCCCTATGTCCCCATCTCCATACTTAGGATGTTTATTCGGTTGACGAGTTAGTAGACGACCTACTTGCTCTTTTATGTCGTCATTACGAAAGTGTCATGGAGCAGGCCTTGTATCCTCTAGCGCATTAAAGTCCAATCTCTTTCTTAAGGGATCATTAGCATCTAGGAAACCACGATGAACAAAATATACGACTTTATTTGTTACACGGTATGAAGGAGTGTCTTCATTGCAAGTAGAATATGCTTTGTACCCTTGCCTGCTCCAACCCGATAGACTACTACAAGATGGAAAGTCGTTTATTTTTCATAAGAACATAGCTTTTAATCGTGAAGAATGTGTTTGCCATTGCATCTTTAGTACGTACGCATGAGTTCCACAAAAGTTTAAGCTCTTCCACTAACGGCCTAAGAAAAACATCCATATCCTTACCTGGTCCTTTAGGATCAGGAATCAACAAAGTCAACATGAATGATGACTCTTTCATACAAAGCCATGGTGGCAGATTGTATGTGGTGAGTATGAACAAGCATGTTCTCTATGGATTGCACATGTTACCAAATGGATTAAAACCGCCAACTGAAATACGTAGGCATACGTTACGGGGTTCACTCAAGAAATCGGGGTTTTTTTTATCAAACTCTTGCCAATGTTCCCCATTAACGGGATGATGCATCACACCCTCTTTTGATCGTATGGTACTATGCCAAATCATACTTTTGGGAATGTCCCTTGAACGATATAAATATTGTAATCTAGGGGTCACAGGAAAGTAAGCACCTTATAAGATACTTTCTTATCATTGGCGCTTTTATCAATCCATCGACTCTCTTGACAAACCAAGTACCTTATAAGACTTGCACACATGTATTGACTTGTACCCCATACCCATCTTCTACAATTTATTTTTGTCTATATAATGTGAAAGGGGAAACTAGTTTTCTTTAGGAAATATTGATTGCAAAAACTCATGGAGTTGATCAAATGAACAATCAGTCCATTTGTTGTTCACCTTGATATGCATTAACTTTGCTAAAAAGTCAAGGGAAGAAAAAGTGTAACCAGGATACAATTTAGTTTCCACTTCTTCTAACAATTCGACAATATCATCATCCATAATGCTACCCCATGTATTCAAGGTTCCTTCATTGAGGTTGGTATAATTTTCTATCAACTCCCACATCAGATCGTTGATAACATCGACCATTTCATTACTTGGCGCTACCACATCTAAAACCGGAGGAATTAAAGGTTCTCCATGATAGATCCAAGTTGTGTATGTCTTACTGCAACCATTTACAAATATATGATGTTTCACTGTTGTTTGACCCTTGAAGAACGGTTATCACATTTTTGACACGCATATATGATTTTACCTTTACTATCATCATGTGACTTGGACATCTCAATAAAAGAGTTGAGTCCTAGTTGGAACTGATCGGTTTTATAGATGAGAAAAATCAGGTTTTCGACGGAAAACATAAAACCCTAAGTCCGCATACACCCAAAAGAATCTATGTTCTCACTATGATTTGCAAAGAACAATTTGAATTTAAGAACCCTAAAGTACATTGTTATTTTTGATTTAGGAGAAGGGATAACATAAAACATACCTTTTAGTTTATTATTGTAAATAAAAATAGAAATCCTTCTTTTTAGAACTTCAGAAAGCATGCACCAAAAATCTCGTGCCTCTGATGGCTCACACCTAAACCCTAGCAACTGGAGGCCATTGACGAGAGAGGGGAGAGGGAGAAATTTTCACAATTCCTTTAAGATGTATGATCTCCGGAAATATGAGACCCAAGGAGGGTTTATATAAGTGATTAGAGGGGCTTGGATAAGGCATGCTTCCTTGGATAAGCCTTATCCCTCTTGCTTCCCCCCCCCCCCCCCCCCCCAAGTTTCCTTAGAGCCCAAGAAAATCTCTAGAAATTATCTGGAAGCAGTCTAGAATTTGTCCAACCATAATGGAGGTTTTATAATTGGTCAATGCTCAATCTTTTGAAGATTATCATCTTTAGTCCTTCCACTTTTAATTATTCCAACTAATCCCAAAATTAATTCAAATTAATTTCTGACTAATTTATAATTAAACAATATAATTTAGAATTAATATGTTTTTCTCAAAACATATTAATAATTTTTTTTATTTCTAATTAATTTATTAATGATATAATAAACTAATAAATCCATATATATACATATATATATATATATATATATATATATATATATATATATATATATATATATATATTCAGTATCTTACGGGGTTTAAGGGCAACCCAAAAGGAATTTGCTAATAATTAAAGTTTATAATAGCTTATTTAATGTCTTAGACACATAATCCAACAGTCTCCTACTTGGATAATCTATTACTAAATTACAACTTCCTAATTAAACAGCAAAGTGTGCTTTCCGAAGTAGTTGTCGAACTTTGATCTAAACAGACATTGGTATGTAGATATGTAATCATATATTCCTCTGTTGTACTAAATATCATACAAAAATGAGATATGGATTAGAACCAATCTCATTGTCCAAATTTTGTTTCCCGATTTCCTGATTTGCGATGAGAACATAAAACTTCAAATTGAACACATCAACTGAGTCCTGGTTGGGCCCAGCGCTAAAATCAACGCCAAATCTGATGGGTTTTAGCCATAAGAACTTTCCTATGTGCGCATGCAAAACCCTAATGCTTGGATCTAGGCTTTCTAATTAAACATGCTTTGAATCCAAGACTTCTAATGGCTAATTAGGTTAAATAACAACATTGAAATAGATCTAGAACCATACCTTTGAATTCCTTGTTGATCTTGTAGTCTTGGAGCTTCTAGATTCACAAATGTCACTCCTCTAATGGCTTACAAACACCAATAGCAAGGAAGATGATTTAGGAGAGAGGAGAGGGGAGGAAATCGGCCAGGGTTCTCTTCCTTTAGGTGAGATGCCGATTTCCCTTAGCCATGGGGTCTATTTATACTTGTAGACTCCTTAAGGGTTATAGTCTAAACCCTAATTGGATAATCTTCTCTTAAAGTTATCCAAATCCTTTCCTTAGATAAGTCATGGACGATTTTAGCTATCCTTTAGCTTCTAGAATTCGTCCACTATATATCTATAAAGATTTATAGTCTAAATCTTAACTATCAAACAATTGAAAGTTTATACCCCTTTATTTAATTAACCTCTTTAAGTCACCAAATTAATTCTAATTAATTCTATGAATTATATTAATCAAATAAAAATGTATTATTCTTTATATTATTCTCATAATATATTAATAAAATTTACTCTCTCTTAATAAATCATCCTATCAAGTTGCTATGGTGAAGGCAACCCAAAAGGACCATGCACAACCGGGTCAAATACTTTCCTAATATAGTTGTAGCCTTAGACACTATTCCAACAGTCTCCCACTTGGATAAGTCTAGTAACTATATGCACAAGTACAATAAGGTTTGCATTCGTAGCTCTCAAAGACGCTGTGAACTCTGATCTAATCAATCTTGTCCTTTAGATAAGGGATCGTACAGTCCTCTGTTAGATATCATGCTGACAGTCCTATGTAATGGTTAGTAAAGCATTTAGGTTTCTCGATCTCCGATTTATTCGACATAGAACTTAATCGAACACATCAATTCAGTTCTGACCGGGCCCGACACATAAGTCAAATCAAATCATCGAGCGGCCGAGATATCGCTTTTACCTTCTTAGATAAAAGTTACAGATAAACTTCGACTTATATGCATTTACTTATTCATTAACCAACTATACACAACAATGCGTTTTATAACACCGAGTTACTGATGCATTTTCGCATTATCAATGTACAATCAATTAACAAATGACAAACCATATATCTAGGTTTTAAGACTATATGATATTATCGTCTTGCGATCACCCTTTTATATCATATTCCATAAAGTGATTCCAGCAAGCATGGGTTTGTTCCAATACTCAAAACTAGTTCATAAGCACTCATGAACGCTGCAGCAACCCTTTTCTATGTCTAACACCATTTAGACAATCTACACACCAATTCATGACAATCTTCATTCATATCTACTTCCAACATATGAACGATTGTGGACAATTTGAACAATTCGATTATTCCTAATAAACTCAATTATTCTGGAAGTCAAAACATGCAAAGTGAAACCATAGTTAAACAATTAACATAAGACGGTAACATTACTCATAAATAAAACTCCTTTATTTAATCATCAAATGTTAATTACATTTATCTATTACACGTTTCTAATACTATCTAATCTATGCTAATATTATCCTTCAGCCCAATACTCCTAGCATGCTGCAAGTGCTTAACCCTACTCAGTCCCTTCGTAAGCGGATCTGCTAGGTTATCTTCTGAGGATATCCACTTCGCTACAAGTTGTCCTTCTTCTACACGATGTCTAATGAAGTGATATTTTCTGTCGATATGTCTTGATCTACCATGATCCCTCGGTTCCTTGGTCAAGGAAACTGCTCCTTCGTTTTCACAGAAAATCTCCATGGGCTCCTTTATGGCAGGTACAACTCCAAGATCACCGATGAAGTTCTTTAACCATATTGCCTCCTTCGACGCTTCGCTTGCTGCAATGTACTCTGATTCGCACGTTGAGTCAGCTACGATCTCCTGCTTGGAACTCTTCCATGTCACTGCTCCTCCATTTAGGGTAAAGACCCAGCCCGACTGTGAACGGTAGTTGTCCCTGTCAGTCTGAAAACTGGCATCACTATACCCTCGCACCTTCAAGTCATCACTCCCTCCGAGGACTAAGAACCATTCCTTCGTCCTCCAAAGGTACTTAAGGATATTCTTCACCGCAATCCAATGTGCTCTGCCAGGATTTCCTTGATATCTGCTAACCATGCTCAAAGCGAAGGCTACATCAGGGCGAGTACAGGTCATAGCGTACATGATTGAGCCAACTGTGGAAGGTTATGGTACTCGACTCATTTCTGCTATCTCAGCTTCGGTACTCGGACTTTGACTCTTACTCAACTTGGCATTACTTTGTATTGGTAATTCTCCCTTCTTTGAGTTTTCCATACTAAAACGTTTTAGTACCTTCTCTATGTAAGTATTCTGACTAAGTCCAATTAGTCTCTTACTTCTTTCTCTTACTATCCTTATTCCCAAAATGTAAGAAGCCTCTCCGAGGTCCTTCATAGCGAAGCACTTCCCGAGCCAGGACTTAACCTCCTACAGAGTCAGGATGTCATTTCCTATGAGTAATATGTCATCGACATATAGAATGAGGAAGCTAACTATACTCCCACTGGCTTTGACAGATACACAAGATTCGTCTTCGCTTCGTACAAATCCAAACTCTTTGACTTTCTCATCGAAGCAAAGATTCCATCTGCGAGATGCTTGCTTAAGTCCATAAATGGACTTCTCAAGCTTACACACTCTATTCGGATGCTTCGGATCCACAAACCCCTCTGGCTGAGCCATGTAAACATCCTCAGCCAACTTTCCGTTAAGGAAAGCGGTCTTGACATCCATTTGCCAAATCTCATAATCATGAAATGCGGCAATTGCTAGCATCACTCTAATAGATTTAATCTTCGCAACTGGTGAGAAGGTCTCATCATAGTCAACTCCGGGAGTTTGAGTAAAGCCCTTTGCAACCAATCGCGCTTTATATGTGTGCACGTTTCCATCCACGTCGATCTTCTTCTTGAAGATCCATTTGCAGCCAACGGTCTTACGTCCGGGTACATAATCAACCAAATTCCAAACTTGGTTATCATACATGGATTGGATCTCGCTATCCATTGCCTCTTTCCACTTTGCAGACTCCGGGCCTGCCATGGCTTCCTTATAGCTATTAGGTTCATCAAGATTTACTAGTGTACCATCACTAATATACGTGTCCCCTTCGGTAGTAATATGAAAACCATAAAACTGGGGATGAACTCTAACTCTATCGGAACGTCTAAGAGGTAAGGACTCGTCAATCGGTTCAACCGGAGTTTCCTCCTCGGGTTGAGTGCCAGCGATAGAGGTTCCTTCGTCTATCGACTCTTGAATCTCTTCAAGTTCGATTTGCCTCCCACTATCTCCTTGGCTTATGAGTTCTCGCTCTCGGAAAACTCCTCTCCTTGCAACAAAGACAACGTTGTCCTTCGGTCTATAGAAGAGATATCCAAAGGATGTCTACGGGTAGCCGATGAAAATACATTGCTCACTTTGAGGTTCGAGCTTGTCATGAGTATCTCGTCTTACGAAAGCCTCGCAACCCAAAACCTTGATGTGTGCCAACGAGGGAGCTTTCCCTGTCCACATCTCGTGAGGTGTTTTGGCAACCTTGTTAGTAGGGACTTGGTTAAGGATATGGGCGGCAGTCTCTAAGGCATACCCCCAAAAAGAGATAGGTAGTGAAGCACGACTCATCATTGAGCGAACCATATCCAGTAAGGTTGGATTACGCCTTTCTGGCACACCATTCAACTACGGTGTCCTAGGAGGCGTCAATTGCGAAACTATTCCACACTCCTTGAGATAATCGTGGAATTCAAGACTTAGGTACTCTCCTCCTCAATCGGATCGAAGCATCTTGATTTTCCTGCCCAATTGATTCTCCACTTCATTCTTGAACTCTTTGAACTTTTCAAAGGTTTCTGACTTTTGCTTGATTAAGTAGATATACCCATATCTACTATAATCATCGGTAAAAGTCACGTAGAAGCGGTTCCCATCCTTCGTGGTTGAGCTAAACGGTCCACATACATCGGTATGTATTAGGTCCAATAGACCCTCACCCCTTTCACACGTACTCGAGAAGGGTGATTTAGTCATCTTTCCAAGTAAACAAGACTCACATGTGTCATCTTCCCTAAGGTCGAATGACTTCAACACTCCATCCTTTTGGAGTTGGGCTATGTGTTTCTTGTTGACATGTCCAAGATGACAATGCCACAAGGATGCTTTATCCATACTAGTGGAAGAATCTATATTCAAAACATCATTTCCTAAGTTATCAACAATCATAACAGTTTCATATATTCCATTGCATGGTATAGCTTCAAAGTAAAAGACACCATTTAGATAAGCCAAAATAGAACCATTCTCATTATTAAAAGAAAATCTAAATCCTTGTCTATATAAACCATGAAATGAAATGATGTTCCGAGCCATTTCTGGCGAATAGCAACAATTGTTCAAATCTAAAACCAAATTATTCCTAAGCACTAAAGAATACACTCCAATCTTGGTCACATACGACGATCTTCTGTTCCCCATGATTAGATTGATCCTTCTTTGCTCCACATCCGTACTTCTTCTTAGTCCCTGCACATTAGAACAAATGTGGTAACCACAACCGGTATCAAGAACCCAAGAAATAGCATGATTAGAATCGTTAGATTTAATTGTGTATATACCTACGAAAGATGGCTTGATCTTTCCTTCTTTGATTGCTTGTAGGTACTCTGGCCAGCTTCTCTTCCAATGTCCTATCTTGTGGCAGTGGTGGCACTCTGCCTCCTTCGGGTTAGGACATGGCTTAGCGGGATCAACTTTGGTCCCACTAGAAGAGGCACCATCTCGGGCTTTGACCTTCCGATAGTTCTTCGATGAAGCCTTCCTCTTCTTTCCCTTTCCTTGACCAATAGCCAAGACAGGAGCAGCAGGCGGATTGGGAGTTGGTGCAACAGACTTGTCTTTGAAGTTGCTCTCAGCGACTCTCAAAAGACCTTGGAGTTTGCTTAGGGTGACCTCTTCTTTGTTCATGTGGTAGGCCATCCTAAATTGGTTGTACATCGGAGGCAAAGAGTAAAGCACCATGTCGATCGCCAAGTCTTCCGCAAAGTCAACATTTAACTTGCGAAGGCGGTCGACATACCTTTGCATCTTTTGCAGGTGCACGGTAAGAGATTCTCCATGACCCATCTTTGTGGAAATCATGTTGGTGAAAATCTCATAACGCTCTTGTCTCGCGTTTTGGTGGTATCTCTCTAATAAGTCTTTGTGCATCTCGTACGGGTACATGTCCTCGTAGGACTTTTGGAATTCGGAGTTCATGGTGGCAATCATGATGCAATGTACCTTCGTTGCATCTCGCTCATGAGTCTCAAAGGCGGTGATTTCGGCCGGAGTAGCGATTTTAGGGTTTATTTTCTCGAGCTTCTCATCAAGGACATACTCCTTATCCTCATAGAGAGCAATGGTGCGAATGTATCTTATCCATTCGCTAAAGTTCGTTCCATCGAAGGTGACCTTTTGGCAAAGGCTCATCAACGTGAAAGAACTAGCAGCAACGTTGTTTGCGTTCGACATCTACAAAAGAAAAAGGACAAAGATAGATTAGAACAAGAATCCCTAATTATCACCCAATAAGAAAAATTAGGGCTAGGATCCAACAATAACATTTACATACTAGAAAAGGGATGCCGTAATCTAACATGCAAATAAATTGAAGGTAAGTGAATGACGATTCACTAATTCTCCATCACAAAAAACTTAAACTATTAGTCCTAAGTGTATTGAGAGTTCCTAGGTTCGGATGAGATTCATTGAAACTATTCAATGGCATGTTTAAATCTCGATATGCCCCTCTTGTTTGTGACTGGGATACCGAGGATCACAAAGCGGGTGTGAATTACCATGCAAATTCACGTGGTGCCTTCATTGTAACGATCACCTATTCGATGTGCCGGTAAACCACACACGCTCCATCGAACTATGATAAACAATGAATCACCCTTTGCCACCTTTGCTTAGAACCATTAGTGTGCCGGTAAACCACACACGCTCCGCTAACTTCTTAGCAAGGGTGCAAAGTGTAATTTCATGGGATTGCATCTATTCACTTTTCCTAAAGTAACTAAGATTGGGAAATTTTAAAAATGTGTAGTTACTTTGTATTACTTATTATACTTTTAATGAGAGGATGAGGTTGCCCTATCCTACCCGTTCGGCTAACGACCCTCCACCAATCAAGCAAGCGGTGGGTGTGAGTGTACACCCATTAAGCGCCATTTTATAGGCTGCAACCTTATACCCACCTTATAGATCGGCTTCGTGAATGAGGCCTACTAACGGTAAGACTAGCATTTAGTTATACATATATATATATATATATATATATATATATATATATATATATATATATATTATTCTAGTAATATCATATTAGTATAGGGTTGTATTTTAAACCTTTTAAAATCTAGGGTTTGAAATTTAAGTTGTCTAAATTAAAACTTTTAATCACAAATATAAATTTCAAAACTTGAGGGCATGTTTTAAACATTTAAAACATGGAGGATCAAATAACAAATAATTCCAATTAACAATTAATATCCTAATTATCTATATTTGATTTTATTCAAGATTTCTTTGAAAGATAATTACCAAAATAATTAAAATAATTAATTAATTATCATATAAGGAAATTAAATATTTTATTAGTTGATAAATACCTTTAACTAGATCAAGATAATAGTCATATATATTAAAAAATCGGATTTAGGTTGATCTATTATGATTAAGGTAAGTTTCCATAAGATAATTATGAAAAAATCCCGAATCTGGCCATTCTTGACGCCTGGACTCGTCGAGTGCACAAATGGACTCGTCGAGTCAGGCCTACTCGCCGAGTCCACTTTGGAACTCGCCGAGTCCATGACTCAGAAACCAACAAATCGAATTTTGCAGGTTTGTTTCAGTTAATCAAGCAACAATTTAATGAAAACCAAGCTAGGCACTGATACCACTGATGGGTTTTAGCCATAAGAACTTTCCTATGTGCTGCAAAACCCTAATGCTTGGATCTAGGCTTTCTAATTAAACGTGCTTTGAATCCAAGACTTCTAATGGCTAATTAGGTTAAATAACAACATTGAAACAGATCTAGAACCATACCTTTGAATTCCTTGTTGATCTTGTAGTCTTGGAGATTCTAGAGTCACAAATGTCACTCCTCTAATGGCTTACAAACACCAATAGCAAGGAAGATGATTTAGGAGAGAGGAGAGGGGAGGAAATCGGCCAGGGTTCTCTTACTTTAGGTGGGATGCCGATTTCCCTTAGCCATGGGGTCTATTTATACTTGTAGACTCCTTAAGGGTTACAATCTAAAGGGTTACAATCTAAACCCTAATTGGATAATCTTCTCTTAAAGCTATCCAAATCCTTTCCTTAGATAAGTCATGGACGATTTTAGCTATCCTTTAGCTTCTAGAATTCGTCCACTATATATCTATAAAGATTTATAGTCTAAAGCTTAACTATCAAACAATTGAAAGTTTATACCCCTTTATTTAATTAGCCTCTTTAAGTCACCAAATTAATTCTAATTAATTCTATGACTTATATTAATCAAATAACAATATATTATTCTTTATATTATTCTCATAATATATTAATAATATTTACTCTCTCTTAATAAATCATCCTATGAAGTTGCTATGGTGAAGGCAACCCAAAAGGACCATGCACAACCGGGTCAAATACTTGCCTAATATAGTTGTAGCCTTAGACACTATTCCAGCAAAATCATCAAGGGGCCCAAAGATATCACATTTCCCGTTAGGGTAAAAAGAATGAATAAACTTTTACTTATATGCTTGTATCATTTACTCACCAAATCATACACTTTTCCCGTTAGGGAAAAAGGAACGAATTGATGCGTTTTCACACTAACAACGCACAACCTAGTTGTAAATTACAACTCATATATCTCAGTCTCAATAATAGAATATATTATCATTTAGAATTACTTGTTTTATAATCCATGAAGTAATTCTCTATGGGTCGGTTTATCCAATACTTAAATCTCCATTTCTAAGTATTCATGAATGTTGTAACAATACAATTGCTTTGTCTAATTCCCTTAGATAATCTACAATCCAATTCATGACGATCTTAATTCACTACTTACTTCCCAAAGTATGAGCGACTGTGGAAAATGTGAAAAAATTATTCTGGAAGTAAAACATGCAAAACGAAACACAACAATAAATAATTGACAAAGGCAGTAAACAAACTCATAATAATCTCTATTATTTAATCACCAAAAGTGAATTACATTTATTTTTTTACAATTTTCAAACTAATCATCTGACTACCAAACTAATATCATCTCTTAATCCAATGCTCTTAGCATGCTGATTGGGCTTAACCAAACTCAGATCCTTTGCCAAATTATCCCCAAAATTCTCTTCTGATGATGCCCTCTTCACAATGAGGTGACCTTCTTCTACTCTGTGCTAATATAATGTTACTTTCGGTCGATATGTCTTGATTTTCCATGATTTTTCAGTTCTTTAGTCAAAGGAACCGCACCTTCATTATCACATAAAAGTTCCATTGGTTCCTGAATGGTTGGGACTACTCCAAGATCTCCGATGAAGTCCTTCAATCAAAATGCTTCCTTTGATTCTTCACTTGCTCTATGTACTCTAATTCGCAAGTACAATTAGCCACTGTTTCTAACTTGGAACTTTTCTAAGTAACTGCTCCGCCATTTAATGTAAACACCTAGCCAGATTGAGAATGAAAGTTGTCTATATCTCTTTTATAGTTGGCGTAACTATAACCTGTCACTCTCAATGTATTACTACCACCAAGAACTAGAACCATGTCCTTTGTCATTCGCAAATACTTGAGAATGTTCTTAACTATTGTCCAATGAGCTCTTCCAGGATTTCCCTGATAGCGACTGACCATGATTAAAGCAAAGGATACATAAGCGCGAGTACATGTCATAGCGTACATGATCGATCTTACAACCGAAGCATAAGGGACTCGACTCATATCAACTATCTCTTCATTTGTACTGGGGCTTTGAGACTTACTCAATGTAGCATTGCTTTCAATATTTCTTGGAATTTTCATACTAAACCATTTAAGCACTTTGTCCGAGTATGTACTTTAATTAAGTCCAATTAGTCTGTTCTTTCTATCACTCAAAATTCTTATCCCGAGAATACATGCAACCTCTCCTAGATCCTTCATAGCGAAACACTTTCCAAGCCAAGATTTTACTTCTTGCAAAGTTGGAATGTCGTTTCCTATCAGTGGTATGTCATCGACATACAATACTAGAAAGAGTTACTATACTCACACTAGCTTTGACATACACAAAGGACTCATCCTCACTTCTAGAAAAACCAAAACCTTTGAGGTTTTCATGAAAGCAAAGATTACAACTGTGAAATGCTTGTTTCAATCCATATATTGATTTCTCAAGCTTACACACTTTATTGGGAAACTTTGCATCAACAAAACCCTCTAGCTGACTCTTGTAAACATCTTCTTCCAACTTCTCGTTAAGGAAAGCGTTTTGATATCCATCTGCCCAATTTCATAATCATGAAAAGCAGCTATGAAGAGCATTATCCTAATAGATCTTATATTAGCCAATGGTGAGATGGTTTCATCATAGTCAACCCCTTGGGTTTGAATGAAGGCGTTCGCAACTAGTCATTCCTTGAATGTGTGCATATTTACATCCATGTCGGTCTTCTTGAATATCCATTTGAAACCAACTGTCCTTCGACCATGTTGTTGATCAACAAAATTCCAAACTTGGTTGCCATACATGGACTTGATCTCATTATCCATTTCTTCCTTCCATTTGGCTACCTCAGGGCATGTCATTGCTTCGTTATAGTTAGTTGGCTCATCCAAATTTACCAGTGTTTGATCACTAATAAATGTATCACTATATGACGTTATATGGAAACTATAGAGCATAGGTCGCATGCTACCTCTACTAGAACGTCTATGATGTAACGAACAGTCAACGGGTTCAATGGGGATCTCATCCTCTAGTTTACCACTAGTATCATATAAGGTTCCTTCATTGGTGGACTCTTGAATCTCTTCAAGGTCAATTTTACTACTACTTTCCTCCTTGCATATGAGCTCTCTCTCACGAAAGACTCATCTTCCTGCTTAATTGATTCTCGACTTCATTTTTCAACTCTTTGAACATTTGAAAGGTTTCTGATTTATGTTTGATCAAGTAGATATAACCATATTTACTATAAACTTTTCAAAGGTTTCTAATGTACGTTTGATCAAGTAGATATAATCATATCTACTATAACCATCTATAACGTTACGAAAAACTGATTAGCATATCTTGTGGTTGATCTGAAAGGCCCACACACTTCTATTTGTATAAGGTCCAAGAAACCCTTACCTTTTTCACAAGATCTAGTAAAAGGTGATTTTGTCATCTTGCCCAAAAGACAAGATCCGCATTCATCGTCTTACCTTAGGGAAATGATTCCAACACTCCATCCTTTTGGAGTTGGGTGATGCATTTCTTGTTAATGTTCCCAAGAGGACAATGCCAGAAGCATTCCTTGTCTAAACCATTATACGAATCAATGTGAAATACATTATTGCCTAAGCTATCAACACAAGTCACTGTTTCATACACACCATTACAAGGTAACTCTTCAAATATAAAAATGCCATTTTTATAAAGCAAAATTGTACCGGTTAAATCATTAAACGAGTAACAAAAAGCTTGTCAGAACAATGCATGAAATGAAATAATATTCTGTGTCATTTTTGAAGAATAGCATCAATTAATCAAATGTAAAATATCATCACTACTAAGCACTAGATGATAAGTTCCAATCTTGGTAATAGGAGAAGATCTCCTATTTCCCATGACCAGATTCATCCTCCTGTGCTCCACCTCTTCACTTTCTTTTAGCCCCTATAATTTAGAAAAAATGTGAAAACCACATCCTATATCAAGGACCCAAGAATGAGTAGATCGTGAGTTATTAGTTTGAATAGTGTATATATTTGCTGACGATGGCTTCACCTTTCTATCCTTCCTGTCTTGCAAGTACTTAGGGAAGCTCCTCTTCCAATGGCCCTTGTCATTGCAATAGTAACTAGTGGCCTCTTTGGGGCCACTAACAGCTGGAGTTGTTGAGTTAGACTTTGCCTTTGGGCCATTTCTAGATGACCTAACATGGGCCTTGTTATTTTAGTTATCTTTAGGAGCAACCTTCCTATTCTTCCCTTTTCCTTGTCCAATGGCGATGAAGGGGGCAAGTTCTTTCCATTCATTCCCGACTCAGTAGTATGTAGCAAGTTGTGGAGTTGGAACAATGTGTTTTTTTGTGTTTTTCAAAATGATAAGCGAATATGAACTTATCATAACAACTTGGCAAATAGTTCAAGACCATGTCAATAGCGAACTCCTCATCAAAATGCACATTGATCCTAAAAATGCATTCAATGTATCTCTGCATTCTCTACATGTGGTTGCACACATAACCTCCCTATTTCAATTTTCAAGCCATGAGGGACTTGACTACATCATATTTCTCTTAACGAGCTCTCTTGTGGTACTTTTCCACAAGGTCATTTTTCATCTCAAATAGATAATAGTCCTCATAGAACCTTTTCAATTCAGGAGACATTGTAGTGACCATGATACAAGCAACTATTGTTGCATCATCGTAGTGTTTCTTGTAAGAGGCTAGTTGTTTAGCAGTGGCAGCAGCTTCATCGGTTTCAATGATTTTTTTTAAGGACATACTCTTTGTCCTCAAATCGAAGAGCCATTTTTATGTTACACATCCAATCATTGTAGTTGCTGCCATCAAAGGTTACCTTGGAGACGATAGAGAGTCGGGAGAAACCCAAGTGGTGGGTAGATGACGATGGATTAGAAGCATCACCAGGAGTAGACGTCTATGGAGAATAATTTTAGTTAGATGGCAATTATTGTTAAAATTTAACCCATAATAAACGATTAAGGCTAGGATCTAAAATAACAATTTACAACTAAAAAGAGGGATTTCGTAATCTTATTGCGAATTTATGAAGGTCGGTAAAAGCAATTTACTTATTTCAGACTATGAAATTCCTAGATCTTTTGAGATTTGTTGAATCTATCAATGGCATGTTTAATCTCAGATTCTGCTCTTCTATTTGTGACAGGGATACCGAGGATCACAAACAATATGTTAATAACCATACAAATGTATTTGGCACTCTCAGTGTCATTTATCATCTCATTTTAATGTGCCAATTATCCACATGCAGTCCAATAATCAATAATAACTTTTGAGATAGCCATTATTACTCTTTATAGGCACCATTAGTGTGTCGGTTAACCACGCGCGCTCCACTAACCACTATAAAGTATAATGTGTAATTTTATGGATTAGCATTGTTTTCACATTTTTCTTAAAATAACTAAGAGTAGGATTTAATAAAAGGTGTTTTAGTTACTTTAATAGCATTATACTTTTAATGAAGTTAATGTCCTATCAGATCCATTGTGCTAACGACCCTCTACAAAACAAGGAAGCTGTGGGTAAGAGTGGACATCCATTCAACTACCATTTTATAGGAAGTTTCCAAATACGCCCTTATAGTCCATCTTCGTGAATGAGGCATACTAGAGATCTGAATGACTTAGTCTTACACATATAGTAACTAACTTTAATACTATATATATATATATATATATATATATATATATATATATATATATATATATATATATATATAAGGTGTATTTTAAAACCTTTTTAAAAGTAATTGGTTTAATTACAAAATTCGAAATTAATTAATTCAATTTAAATTAAACGAATAAGGATTAAACAATTTATTCACCGTTAGCCAATTAATCAAATAAATAGTAATTTGAATCCAATAACTCTAATTTTGAAATTAGGGTTTGGGATTTACCAAATAAGAATTATCCAATTTCAAGGAAATTAAAACTAATAATTATCAAAACAAGGAAACCCTAGCAATTTCGAAAAATGAAGAATGAGCCTAAGGTTTTTAAAAACCTTGTTGAAAATGAAAACCATCAAAAGGGTTTTTGATCTTATTTAGCTTTGTGCAAGATCATAGTCAACAACCACTCTGATACCAAAAGGGCTTTGCTAATAATTTAAGTTTATAATAATTTAGTTAATGGATTAGACACCTAATCCAACAAGAAATCAGAATAGTTTTGATGTGGATTAGCACTACAACTCATATGAATAGATATGATGTCGCTGAAACATAATTTCGAGTTACTTTACAGAAAATGAAAATCAAATAGAGTATTCATAAAGTAGATGATTCCAAAAGTATCCCCTGAAATAGGGAGAATAATTTGGAAATAGATAGAGTATTCAGAAGGGTAGGCTTCTAAACACACTTTTTGATTACCCAATCTCATACGTGAACGTACATTACATGATTGTATGTTTAAGAAATATTCGGTACCATTTCCCCTTAGCTCTTAAGTATATATATATATTTATACATATATGTATATATATATGTATATATGTATATATATATATATACACACACACACACACCAGAATAGCAAAGAGAAAATGACAATCGAATCTATCTTAAAAAAACAATCATGTAATACATGTTCACATCCTAGATGAGGTAAAGTACTCAAAAAGCTGTCCCAAAATGGGGACAACCTGAAATTAATTTCTAAAACAATTTTAGGCGACTATTTCTAGAGTCATGATGATTACAAATAAGATACACAAACGAATAGATTTTGGAATATTTTTCTTTTTGTTATTTATATCATCTTACTTTTGTATATTTTTATTTTTTATGGTATTTGATTTTGTTTTAAGTTTTCTATAACCACATTGTACTTTAAATATTAAATTTTTTTTTCTATTTGAGCATCGTATTTTTCATATTTTTGTTATTCATAACATTTTTTGTTATTTTTCTCAATTATAGCATTGTATTTTAAACATTTATATTATGTTGTTGTTTCTAGTGTCGTGGTTTACTTTCTATTTTCATTGCCAATAATAACATCCTAATTTATTTGTTTTTTTAATCCACATTTTTTTTACAAAAAATAGAATTCTCAATAATAACATTCTACTTTATTTGTTATTTTTTTAGAAATATTATCCTAGAATAATAGCATTCTCAAGAATAGCATCCTACAAAAAACTATTGGATTAGTGTCTAAGCGCATAACAATAATTGGTATGTACATGACCCGATTTGGCATTGTCCATTTGGGTTGCACTTCACTGGAACAATTTATATGGATAGTCTTTTGAGAATAGTATGTTTATGATTTATATTAATATATTATAATTTTTAATATATTAATATCGAATCATATTATTTAATTAGCAGTGATCAAGAATTAATTTAGTGATCAAAAGGAACTACTTAAATAGAGACTCTTAATATATAGTATGGCCCAAGTTCAGTTAGGTTGGGCTAAGCTTGCGTGAAGAGTCCATGGAGTTTTTAACCCATGGATCCTATGGAAATGAAAGGGCATGGGTATTAGCGTTTAGATGGATGAAAACCTAATCCTCTATACTATATAAAGAGGTCTTTGGCACAAGAAATGGCACTAGTGTGTAAGGATACAAGAGTGGGCCAATTTCTAGTGTGCTTACTATTCTCTCAAGTTTTCCAAGGTGGTTTTGGTGATTTGTGATTCCACTTGAGGCTTCCATACTATTGGGGCTAAGATCTAAAAGATGAAGACTTCAAGCTTCATCAAAAGGTATGTCTTATAACTTGTTTATATTACCTAAGTATCAAAGATTGGATGCTAATTAGGGTAATACCTTGGAAAGTTCAAGTTTGCATGTGTAATAGAGAAAACATAGATCCAAGGTATTTAGGGTTGCATGTACACCTTAGGAGTATTAGCTTGCTAAAAACCCTTCGGTGGTATCAGAGCCTAGGCTTGTTTTCAATTATACTTGATGCAAATTGCTGAAAAATACTGAAAATTTTGATTTTCTACTATTCTGGACAGTGGACTCGCCGAGTCCACTGATCGACTCGCCGAGTCCATGCATAAAATCATCCAACTCGTCGAGTTGGTTCATGTACTCTAAGAGTTGGACCCCAGACAACATATTTTCGATGTTTTTGGCTGGAATTGGACTAGGGACATTACCCTAAGCTGTTTTTTAACTTGTAAACCTGTTTTTGATGTGGTAATGTTCATGCTAATCCAATTTCATCGATAATTGTCAATTGATTCGTGTTTTTTTTAGTTTAATGGTTAGGCTAACTACATGAAAAGTGTTTGATTTGAATTATCTTGTTCTTATGAGTTGATTTAGATTAATAGAAAAGTTATGTGAGAATATGTTTTCAATCCAAATTAATCTAAAAGTTGTTCATAATATGTGGTGTTGTAACTTGTCCTCAAGTTAAATGAAAAGTCACATTTATGATTATTAAAACAAATAAGATTTCCATAAGTTATGAAAAATGGAGAGTCTCATTTTTAAATGTTTTAATGTCTTCCAAAACTTGTCCTCAAGTTATGGAACTTGAAGGGTTTTTTCATTTAGACTGCTTTAAACACATAAGTTATGGAATTGAAAAGTTTTTGAATAGTTCAAAACTTGCCCTCAAGTTTTGGAATTCGTAAAGTATCACACACACTTTAATTCCAAGCCCTAGAGTTTTAAAAGTTAAAACTCAACCCTTATACTTTTGAGTATTGTAAGATTAAGTCAGTCTTACCGTTAGTAGGCCTCATTCACGAAGCCAGTCTATAAAGGGTGTATAAGGTTACTACCTATAAAATGACATTTTAATGGGTGTACACTCTCACCCACCGCTTCCTTGACTGGTGGAGGGTCGTTAACCGAACGGGTAGGACAAGGACTATAATTCTCCTTCATTATAAGTATAATGATAAAGTAACTAAACCTTTTATAATTTCCCAATCTTACTCACTTTAGGAAAATGTGAGTTTGGTGCTAACCCATGAAATTATACTTTACACTTTGCATAATTTGGTTATTGGAGCGCGTGTGGTTAACCGAAACACTAGCTTGATTTAACAAGGTAGGCAAAGGGTAAGTTAATGCTTATCATAGTATGGGTAGAGCACGTGTGGTTAACTGACACATCGATTGAGTGGTAAATATTAAGGGTACCAAGTATTTTTGCATGGTTATTCACACCTTGTTTTGTGATCCTCGACATTCCAGTCACAAAACTTGAGAGGACACAATCGAGATTGAAACATGCCATTGAAAAGTTCAATGAATCTCAAAAGATCTACGAGTTTCAAATCCAATTAAAACTGATAAGTTATAAAATTCTAACTTGAAGATCGTTTGGATCTTTATAACAGGTAAAATGATGAATACGAAAACTGTAAATAACACAAGTATGGATCAAAGTATGTTGAATGATTAGATCAACAATCCTCAGCAGAGCTCGATAAAGAACTTCCGCTGTAGAGGATTTAGGGTTACAAGAACGATAAAGAAATAATGCTCTGATCTATCGTAATGATCGTTTTCTCTCGTTAACCTAATATGCATGCAAGCATATATATTTATATTAAACCCTATCAAGCTCTCGGTTGGACAGGCCCAAACCGGAGTTACAAAACTGGACTAATAAGCGAGCCCAATAGACGAAATACATAACAAAACACTACCCAACAATCTCCCCCTTTGCGTCAAATTGGAGCGAGATTACTTCTTCTTCTTGCTTGGGCCAGCAGCGGGAACTTTCTTCTTTACAGTTTCAAACAGACGTGAGATAAGCGCAAGGATCGTCTGTCTGAACTGAATGTACCATTGTATCATGTCGTCAAAATACTTGATATCATCTGATGTATTTTCCTTGCATCTGTGGATGATCCCCAACACATGCTCTAGGCAAGCAGTGGTGTACAGATGTTTATCAGCTAAGGCAAAAAGACATTTCTGTCCTTCATTCCTAGTGAACATGACTGAGTTTCACCTCGAGTCAATTTTGCCCATCTTAATTTGGTTCAGATCACTGGCCGAGCCAACAGGAGATATTGTTGGTTTCTTCTTGAAGATGCTTGCTATCTCCTGATCCATCAGTGCAACTTCCATGATGTAGCACACCAACATCCTCTTGAGATGGTCGATGATCGGACCATATTCAGCTTCGTTGGTCAGAAGGATGTTGTGCAGAATAATCCAATCATGGGGATTGAGGTTCAGAAGATCTGCTAAAGAAATGGCATGTTCGGTTTTGGCAGATCCCCTAAGCACCTTGAACCGAACGTTAATGAACTTCCCTTCAGTGTATGGTTTCAAAACCCGAACATTGAGAATCTTCTGAGCGCTCCAAGTTTGATATTGAGGTTGAGCAGCCTTCAGATAGAAATTAATCAAGTCCCGATCAACCTGCGGATGAGGATGAGGGAACTCTGCAACGTTGGAGAAGGGGTGAAAGATGAACGCCTTTTGGGTCAGTGGCATGTCGAACTGAGAGTCGACAATATTGGAACAGTCAAAAGAAATAACTGGTTCCAGCCACAAGATGCTTGGAGTGTCGATTGATTCCTTTATCATCCTCTCGAGAGTCCAAGCAGGAAAGAGAGTTTTCCTACTCTCGAGAAGGTCGTGGGCTTCCTTCTGTTTTCGTTCAGCTTCTTTTTCCACACGAGCACTATCATCAGCATCATTGCATCGACTTTTGTGCTTCAACAAGTCGGCAATGGTTTCTTGGTCATCTTCCTCTTCATCCCCAGTAATCTTCTTGCCTTTGTCTTTCACACCCAAACCGGAGGCTTGGCCTATCGGAGGAGGTTTAGTTGTGTGAGTTGCCTTTGAGGAATGAGGTGGTTGAGATACAGACTCCTTTTCTCCCCCTTGTTTCGGAATGGACACGAAATCGGGTAGCCCTTCAATTTTTCTTAACAGGTCTAGGGCAGAAGCGAGCTTCTCTGCAAGGGTACGCCTCACAGAATGGTTAAGAATAGGATCATGTGCTTCGAGGATGTTGGAGATGGCTGAGTGGACATCCGAAACACACGTCTTAATGACCTCCCGTTCGGACTGAAGAGTGTCAATCTGCTGTTGAGAATGGGAGAGTTGAGCACTCTTGACCTTCAGGGTAGTGGTCTTCTTTGCCAAAACATCCATCAACGAGTTCTCAGCAGCCAAATCTTCTTGGAGCTTTGAGAGACGCTCGTCAATAGTAGCATGGAAGGCTGAGTTGTCGTCGGTGAGCGATTGACGAAGTGAAGCAAAGGACTTCAACTCAGTAGAGACAGACGTGGCCAACTATTGAACAATTGGTTCCAACGTAGTCTTGGTGGCATTAGCACTCTCCTGTAAAGACTTTAACAGGGCAGATGCATCAGAAAATAGTTTATCGACTTTTTCGATCGCTGCCTGACAGGCTTTCGTTGAGGCATCGATGGCGGAGGTTGCAGAAGCGATAGAATCTTGCTGAGCCCTTGAGAAAGCATCAACAATCTTCTGAATAGCAGCTTCAGAGAGTGATGATTGAGACGTGGAAGAAGAGGCAATGAGCAAGTCGACCTTGTCATGGAGCTCCTTAAGATGTTTCTTTGTGACCGGAGCGTCATCATCATCATCGCTCTGCACCTGAAACGGACTGTAGTAGACCGAATCAAACGTCATGTTTTCCCCGCCAAGGAAAGTGTCGTCTCCGTCAGAGGCGTGACTGGGAGATGGTGGTGGTGGTGAAGCTGGTGGTACAGTGGTATGGGTAGGTTCGGGTTGGGTTGTTTCGGGTGTAGGTGTAAGGGTAGGTTCGGGTGCTTTTTGGGTTTCGGTTGTGTTTATGGTTTTGGGTGCTGGTGGAGGTTCGGTTGCATCAGTATGAACCCCCGTATCAGATACGTTGGCTCTAACATCAGTAGTGGATGTTGTGCTTGCGTCGGTGAAAATTGGTGGTGGCATTGGGATTGAAGTGTTTGGAATGTGGGTAAAGGGGTTTATGGTGGGAATGGAAGTAGGAATAGTTTTAGGAGGAGAGGGAATTGGAGAAGGAGGGATTTGAATCTTAGGGGTAGGCGATCTGGGTGGTGTGTTGCCTCGAGGAGAGTCGTCAGAATCCGAACTCTCACCCTCTGACTCGCTGGAAGAGGAAGCGATAATCAGCTTTCTCCTGGGTTGTGTTTTTCGCCTCTTATGCTGCGGAGACTGAGCAGCTTTTGAGGGTTTCCTCTTTTTAGGAGAAGGGTCTTTAGCCCCTTTCGCCACCTGTTTCCCTTTGTCATCCTTCTTGCCTCTTGGAGTAGGCTTGTCGGCGTCATGGATCGACTTCAACATCTCCGGTGTGAGATCCCTTGGACCAGAACGCTTGAATTCTTTGTAGGTTCTGATAATCCGGCTGTCAGCTGGAATGTCAGCATACATAGATTCCAGAATGGAACCATTGAAGGGAAATCTGGAAGCATTTGAGATGATGATATTCGTGGTATGAAATGTACCAATCGAAGACATCGGTGCACCGGTGACAATGGGGACGTTGTACTTGTCCATCACCCACTTCGTATTCAAGGTCCAAAACCTAGCATAAGACACCTCTGAATGCCATGAAGAAGAGGAGAGACTCTGGATGAGTTGTTGCCAAAGAACAAACCCATAATCGACATTGATGCCATTGTAGACACCATACAAGATGGACAGAAACAGTCGACTGGAACCATCAGAGCTAGAACTCCTTTCAGAAAGGCCTTTGAATAACACAGTGAACATCTCGTTCCACTGTGGCGGCAAGCACGACTTCTTGAATTTGGCGACGGAAGTAAGCACCTCCGTATAATCCATGTTGTAAAACATATTGAACAGGTGCCCCATTAGAATTGTCTCTGGATTAACCCTCGTAGGGTCAGCTTCAAACCCTAACAGGGAGCAAAATCGTTGCTTGGAGATGGACGCTTTGTGATGAGAAACGTCAAAGAAGATCCTGTCAACCACTTTGTCGTAATGAGCAGTTGCATAGATTTGCGACATGAACTCCATTGGAACTGGTTCCTCCCTGGAAAGTGCAGGAGCAATCGACGAAAACTTCAAACACTCAATAATGGGGAACATGTAGGAATCATAAGCATGAGGGGTTAGATCGATGATGAGGCATTGTTGTGGGCGAATAGGCAGTATGTGAGAAGTGGCGTGAACAGAGGATGAATCTGCCATTGCTTGAAGAAAGGGAAGAAGATGATGAACAGTTAAGGTTCAGGGATTTCTTACGCTCTAGGAATTTTACTTGCAGTAAAGAGGTAAATGGTAGAGGATGTTGCCTTTTATACTGGGGTTTAAGGAGAGAGAAAGATCTTCCCAAATCTTCGATTGAGAATGTAAGGGTTTTTCGGAGTTGACTGATGCGTGACAGTTGGGGTTGCCGATGATCACGCTTGAGAGAGAATGTCAGACCCCTAAGAACACGCCTCCCATCAAGCGCCGTTTAGATATGAAGCGTTTCAGATTCACACGCGCCTCTTCTGCGCCATTTGGAGAAGAACCGTTTCAAATTCACATACGCGTCTGCGACGTCATTTGGAGATTAGACGTTTCAAATCCGCACGTGTTCCCTTTTACGCCGTTTGAAATCAAATCGATTGGACTCCTGCCTGAGTCAGCAACTCTTCATCTTATCCCTTTAAGGTGTAACGGTATCTTTTGAACAATGCTCCCACGTGGATGAAAATTGACCACAACTTATATTTAACCACCAATCCAATGAAAAAGCCTGTAATTATTAGAACCAGAATTTTGGAAAATCAAAGATTTTCGTGCTAAGGGTGTAAAAGAAAAGAAATAAAGCAATCCTTTTTAGGAAAAATTGTGATGTCAATAAAGACATGAAACAAATGATCCCGGGCACGAATCTCTTCCTTCAAAGTCAAGAGAGACCTTAAAGTGTTAGTGTGGTTTCCCGTTGAATAACGATCAAACACTTATTAAGAAGTGTTGAAAGGCTTCTTTTAATTAAGCTTTTTAGGGTGGCTTTTGCTTTGATTCAACAATCCTAATCTTGAAATAAGATAGAAAGTGAACAAAGTAATTGTGAGACCGGTGTAGTCTGTTGAACAAGTAGGTTGGTAATCATTTGAAATTAGCTGGGAAATATAAAATCTCAACAAAAATTAAAAACTGGATCCCAAGGGAAGAAATGTTATGGGTTTTAACAATTTCATAGGAATCACACAAAATAAAAATTTGAGATTTCATGAAGATACGTCCGTCAATTCATTAGTAAAAACTAGAGGAAATTAATTGTTCACCGTCAATTCAGATTGGGTATTGAATTTTGGGTTTCACTCAGCTCGTAGTGGCACGAAACTAAGATGATAAACGCAGTTTTTGAGTAACCATAAACCTCGGTGGTAATTTCTGAGAGTCTCAGGGGTTACGTTTGTGAAACGAATTTAATGGAGAAATGCAATAGAGATGGTGTACGAAATCAAAGTACCTCTGCTGTGAAAAATAGGACCAAGCAGAAAACTCTTATCTCATGTGAGAAGAGAGTTAGGTAGCTCACGATTAGAATAAATGTGATACCCTAATTGGGAAGACAAGGTTTGTGTATACCAAGTCATTAAGGCAATTATTCAGAATCTGATGAGGCTTTGGGCACATACAGCAGCATGCTTCTAGGGACACTTAACTAATTCGATAATTTCCCCATAAACAAACACACAAATAAAATTAAAGCCAAAAAGTAAATAAAGAACAAAATATTTTTGGAGTTTTTGATATTGAAAAAAAAAATTTGGAATTTTTTTGAGAACTAATAGTAAATATAAAAAAAAATAAAAAAGTAAATAAAAAATAAGACTGAGAAAGAGAATAAAAAGATAAAAAAAACCTTGGAAAAACCGAACCCGAGCGTTCGGTTTATTTCGGTTGAGAAAAACTTTGAGAAAACCGAACCCGAGTGTTCGGTTGGTTTCGATTTTGAAAAATTTTGGAAAACCGAACCCGAGCGTTCGGTTGGTTTCGGTTTTGAAAAATTTTGGAAAATCGAACCCGAGCGTTCGGTCGGTTTCGGTTTTGAAAATTTTTGGAAAACCGAACCCGAGCGTTCGGTCTATTTCGGTTACTGAAGAAATTAGATTTTCAAAAAGGAAATACTTTTGACAATAAGATAAATAATTTTGGAACAATTGTACATGAAATTTACAACCAAGAAAACCACCTTTGATTGATGAGCAAAATGCAGATTATCCAACCAAACCCGAGCGTTCGGTTCATTTCGGTACATGAGTACAAAAAGCGAACCCGAACGTTCGGTCTATTTCGCTTCTTACTTTTGAGTTTGAGAGGTGATTTGTGGTACTGACTCTGATTCCATCATGCCTAGCCCTTGTAGAATTTTGTTAAATGATGCTTCAGGAAGGGCTTTGGTGATGACGTCAGCCAGTTGATCAGTAGTTCTAATGAAATGAATTTCAACGTTTCCATCTTCCACATGATCTTTAATGAAGTGATACCTCAGTGCTATGTGCTTAGTCTTTGAGTGTTGCACTGGGTTATGACAGATCTTAATTGCACTTTCAGAGTCACAATATAGTGGGATATTTTTCATATTGAGTCCATATTCTCGGAGTTGACTTTGGATCCAAATCACTTGAGAAGTACAGGATGCAGCTGCAATGTATTCTGCTTCAGCTGTAGACAAAGACACACATGTTTGTTTCTTTGATTTCCAGTTAACCAACTTCCCGTCAAGGAATTGGCAACCTCCAGTGGTGCTTTTTCTGTCTAGTCCACAACCTCCAAGGTCTGCATCTGGGTAGGCTTGAACGAAGAAGCCTGAGTTGGAAGGATACCATAGACCTAAAGAGGTAGTTCGCTTGAGATATCGTAGAATGTTCTTCACTGCAAGCATGTGAGGTTCGCGTGGGTTCGCCTGAAATCTAGCACAGTAACAAACAGAGAACATTATGTCAGACCTGCTAGCAGTAAGATACATCATAGAACCAATCATTTGGCGATAAAGCGAAATATAAACTGCCGGTTTATCCAAGGATGGAGTGAGCTTGGTGCTGAACGCCATTAGAACTTTGACCTTTGAATCTCCCATCATGCCAAATTTTGCTAGAAGAGTCTTTGTGTAAGCTTCCTGATTGATAAAGATGCCTTCGGGTCCCTGTCTAATATTTAAACCAAGGAAAAAGTTAATTGGACCCATTGAGCTCATTTCAAATTTAGTCTCCATCAGCTTTCTGAATTCAGCCGTTAAGTTGGGATTCGTTGAGCCAAAGATGATATCATCGATGTAAATTTGAACAATCATAAGGTGGTTACCTTCCTTCTTACGAAAGAAGGTTGGGTCAACCGGACCTTGTCTGAATTTGGACATCTTTAAAAACTTTGTCAGCATTTCATACCAGGCCCTCGGAGCTTGTTTCAGTCCATACACGGCTTTGTCCAAAATATAACAATGATTAGGATACCTTTCATTTACGAATCCAGGAGGTTGCTCCACGTACACTGTTTCTTCAAGTTCTCCGTTGAGAAATGCACACTTGACGTCCATTTGGTAGACTTCGAAGTTTTTGTATGCAGCATAGGCGAGAAATATTCTAACGGATTCCAGCCTAGCTACAGGAGCAAAAGTCTCTTCATAGTCAATTCCTTCCTCCTGACAGTATCCTTTAACTACCAGACGTGCTTTGTTTTGAATCACGTTCCCTTCCTTGTACATTTTATTCCTGAAGACCCATTTGAGACCAACAACTGAGGCGTCTGGAGGAGTTGGAATGAGTCGCCAAACTTTGTTCCTTTCGAATTCATTCGGTTCGTCTTGCATAGCTTGAACCCAATCGGAGTGATCAAGAGCAATGTTAACTGTCTTTGGTTCAACTTTTGAGACGAAGGAGTTAAACATACAGAATTCTACTTTTGAAAACAAGGAATTATGTTTTGCCTTGAGTTGTGATCGGGTTAGAAATTTTTCAGACACATTACCAACAACTTGGGAGACAGGATGATCTCTGGTCCATTTGACGAGAGGAGGGTAGTTTGGATCAAAGGTTGGATCCAATTCAGCGTTTACCATCTCTTCTAGTTCGGATTGACTTTCATAGTCGTAAGACATATCTACATTCTCCCCCTCGACAGATAAGCTTTCAGGTATTTCTTGAGTATCTTGAGCTATAGAGGTTTCTGGTGGTGCTGAGCTTTCGGGTGTTGATGCACCTTCGGGTGATGAAGCATTTTCGGTTGGTGTGGCACTTTTGGTTGGTGAAGTGCGTTCGGGAGCAGCTTGAGAACTTATCTCCCCCTTAACATGTGAGCTCGGCTGTGATGACGAATATGGATCCTCCCCCTCAACTGAAGCATTGTGTTGTGGAGGGTCGTCAGAACTTGATCCTCCTTCATTCATTCTCTTTGCAGCATCTTCAACAAGTTGCTTCAAATGATCTACCCTGTTGTCAGCTGCGCTGGCTTCAGAGAGAGTGGCCTTCTCTGGTTCATCAAATAACTCAATGAACTTTTCAAGTAGGTTTGCGATTGAGGCTGTGACTTGGCCAGTTTGAGGAAAGTTTTCTCTAGCTGTGTCTTCGTTGGCCTTTAGCTTTTTGACATAGCTATCGTCAAAAGTCACGTAATAAGTTTCTTCTATTTTCCTCGAACGCTTGTTTAATACCCTATACGCTTTAGAAGTGAGAGAATAGCCCAGAAATATCCCTTCGTCGGCTTTGACATCAAACTTGTTGCGGTGTTCTTTAGAATTGAAGATGAAACACCGTGAACCGAACACATGGAAAAACTTGACATTTGGCTTCCTGTTGTTGATGATCTCATAGGGAGTGAGAGTGAAGCGCTTATTGAGATATGACCTGTTATGTGTAAAACAAGCAGCAGAAATAGCATCAGCCCAAAATTATAAAGGTAAGGAAGCGAAACTTAGCATGGTTCGGGCCGCTTCACACAAAGATCGGTTTCGTCTTTCGACAATTCCATTTTGTTGAGGTGTGTAAGGAGCTGAGAAGTTGTGACTATTTCCTTTTTCTGCCAGGAATTTTTCGAATTCTTTATTTTTGAACTCTAGTCCATTGTCGCTCCTGATGTTGCGAACGACTTTCTTCAGCTGTACTTCAACCTGCTTGATGAACACCTTTAGCTTGTAAGTCGCTTCAGATTTAAGATTCAGAAAGAACACCCATGTAAAACGCGAAAAGTCATCAACAATAACAAGAATGTACTTGCTACCACCGATGCTTTCGATAGATGATGGACCACACAAATCAATATGAAGTAACTCTAGTGGTTCAACAACTTTAGTGTTTATTATAGATGGATGACTTTGACGACTCTGCTTCCCCATTTCACATGCAGCACACAAATGTTCTCTATCGTACTTGAGCAATGGAAGACCTCGAATATGTCCTCCAGTGACCAGTTTGTTGATATCCTTAAAGTTGAGATGAGAGAGCCTTCGATGCCACAACCAGCTTTCGTCAGATTGTGCTTTGGAAAACAGGCAGATAGCTGGGTTCCCTTTGATAGGTTTGAGGTTTAGAGGAAACATTTCACCTTTACGCTCCGATTTGAGAATAACTCTTTTCGTCTTCTTCTACATTATTTCAGAACCCTCATCGTCGAATGAAACTTTGAGACCGGTACCTCCAACGAGCTGAGATACACTGATGAGGTTATGTTGTAGTCCTTCCACGTATGCAACCTTTCTAATCGTGAAATCAACGTTTGTAATCATTCCATATCCTTTTATGGTGCCAAAGGAATTGTTCCCGAATTTGACGTTTCCACTGTTTGAAAGAGATCTATATTCCCTTAGCTCTCCCTTCCTTCATGTCATGTGATGCGAGCAGCCACTGTCAATGTACCATTCTTCGTCAAACTGCTCGTCACTGATAACCTGCAAAAATTAAGCAGATTTAGGAACCCAAAGTTTCTTGGGTCCTCATGAGCCTTTCACAGGAACAGGAATAGTAAGAGAGATGTCAACAAGATATGTTCTTTTTATTAGTGTTGTTTCATCTTTCTTTTTGATGGTGAAAACCTTAATTTTATTGGAATTCGTTGCTTTTGGTTTGGACTCTGGTTTAACTGATGAAACCTTCAGTTTTCCTTTTAGTTCAGTTGATGATTGAGGTTTTTGAGAGTGAACAGAATGGAATTTAGAACGGGGTTGAGAGGAATTAGAAGAATTTGAAGAATTAGAAGAGTTAGAATGAGAGAACTTAGACTGAGATGATTTCTTGTCCTGAGATTCTAGGTGACCCTTTTGCTTTTGATCATTAGTGGGACCGAACCTAGAATTTTGATATCTTTTGTTCTCTGAACCGAACCTTTGCTTTCGGTTGATGTTGTTCTCTGAACCGAACCTCTGCTTTCGGTTGATGTTATTTTCTGAACCGAACCTCTGCTTTCGGTTGTTATTGCTCTCTTGTGATTTAACAGGACTTTTCTCTGACTTTAAGTTCCTGTCATGATATGAGAAATAGGCATTTTGAGATTGCCAAAACTGTTTTCTTTCAGAGAGATTCTTCTTGTATCTCTGATTCCTTTGCTGTTTTTGATTTCTCATCTGCTTCGGTTGATGATGGATATTGGCTTTTGGTTTCTGTTTTCCTTTAGCTTGTTCACTCTGAACTGATGATGTTTCGCTTAAAGGAGTGACTTCTTTTGCAAGAATTCCTTTTTCTTGAGGAACATCTTTTGTACCACTAGTACTTGGCACATCGAAGCTATCAGGCTTATTCAAAGGTTCCGACACATATCTGCCTTTTCTTTTCCATGAAGTCCTTTCAGACAGACCTACCGTTTCATCAGCATTGTCGATGGGAGCTGACCAGAAGAACTCGTCGCAGCCATCAGCATTGTCTTCGTTTACAATGGTTGTGAGTTCAGCGGTCTGATGTTCGGTTACGCCTGTGACCTTATACACCTGATTTGGAGTGGTTCTTACCTTTTGGTATACTACTGCCTTTTCTGCAAGAATCGGGGACTTTTGTTGGGACAAACGAGCAAACTCCACTGAATTTTCTGAAATGAGATTCTTGTGGTTTTCAGGTTCGCTGTTGACAAATTCTGAACAATCAACTGTGTCCTCTATAGAAATTTCACTCATATTGTCGTCCTCATTAAGCTCAGATGCATTTTCAACATCAATTTTATTTTCTGAGCTCAAGTTGGCGTATAATGAGTCAAATTTTTGTATGGTTTCGGTCCTCAGTTTCAGTTTATCATTTTCATCCAAAAGGTTTTTAAGCATGTCCTTATGGTCCTTGGAATTTATGAAAGATTCGATTTTGTCTAGTCCATACATATATGTCGGATTAACATCTTCAGACGAAATAACACATTCACGGTTATATGCTTCAGCATCAATTTCATCCTCCTTAAACTCAAGGAAGGGTAAAATCTTTCGATGAATCTTTTGTCCTATTTCACAGTCCAAATGAAGCTGAGTGATATTAGTATAAAGACGGTTAGCAATCAAACAAAAAACATTTCTCTGTTTTAAAAGCTTTAAATTGTCTCTTTGCAAATAAATGTTTTCATCTTTGGTTTTGATTAACTCCGACTCCTTCAGTTCGATCCACATCCTTTGTTCCTCACTCTTTGAAGATACCCAGCTTATTTGGTCAGTTAGGTTAGAATTGGTGACCCGTGTTTGAGTTAAACTGCTGTCTAGATGAGAGATTCTTGAATTAACATTTTTTAATTCTTTTTCATATGAGCTTTGTGGTACTTTCAATGCAATAAAAACGGATTGTACCTTCTTGATTAATTTATCAAGTTCGTTGAACTGTACGCTGAGCGGTTTTGCTGTGAAGCACAAGTCCTCTCGCTCCTTTGCGTCTTCATTCCCACCATCTGTGTTGTATCCCCTCATCTGAGATACATCGGACACCATCAAGCATTTTCCACCACTACTCTCTTCTTTCGCCACATAAGCCTTTCCATGAGAAGGCTTCCTTACTTCATCATCTTCAGAGTCGGTTGACCAGACCTCCACGCCACCGAAATCATTATCCGCTACCGAACCCTGCACAGTTAAAGCATTCATAGAAGGGTTAGCAGTAGATTTCATCTTCCTGATCTCATCCAGCTTTTTCAGCAACAAAGCTTCTTCATCTTTTTCATCATCCTTTTCTTCCATTTTCTTAAGGACACAATCTTTTGCATAGTGATTCTTTCCTCCACAAAAATAGCAGCTCACTCCCGAATCTCCTTCAGCTTTCGGTTCCTTCTTTGGTTCTTCCCTGACCTTTTCAGAACTATAAGTCCCCTGCCAATTTCGATTCTTGTTGGTGGGGAATCTTTTCTTGATGAACCTTTTTGGGTTTGACACCATCATTGCATAGTCTTCAGAGGTAAGGTCATAATCCTCTAGGTTGAGGTCTTCATCTTCCATCACAGCTTTGCTTTTGGACAGAAGGGCTAATGAACCCAAGCTTGAAACCACATTTTTCTCCTGTAACACAATCTTTTCTTGAGACTTCAGAATGCCTACCAGTTTCGCCAGAGAATAAGATTTGACTTGCTCATGCGCTTTAACTGTGGACACTACAACTCTCCATTCAGATCTAAGGCCGTTTAAAAATGTGACCTTTTGTTCAATCAGCTTCCTTTCAATGTCATGTTTAATCATCTTGCTAAGAAGATGATTGAAGCGATCGAACGTTTGAGTTACAGTTTCTTCTGAACCCTGCTTAAATCACCAAACACGGACAGGAGTAAGGTTTGAATGGAATGTTCGAGATCTTCGTCCGTTGAATATAACTCTCGCAGCCTATCCCATATTTCTTTAGTAGTTGTGCATGAACTCACTAGCCTGAAAGTGTCAGATTGAAGAGCGAATCTGATTAATCTCAATGCTTTAATATTGCACTGAAATTTATCTTTTCGTCTTGAGCAATATCTTTAACATCCTTCAAAAGATCATTATACTCCTTCTGAGTCTTAATAATTCTTGAAGTTGTTAAATGAGCGAATGGTCCAGATACTATTGCTTCCCAGATGAGGTATCCATTGTCCTCAGATCCTATAACATAGTCTTCAAAGTGATGAGCCCAGACTTCATAATCCTGGGTGTAAAGGATGGGAATCTTCGTCGTTGATCCGATGCTGTTCGAGATATTAATTGGATTTGATTGTGACTCGTCCATGCTTGATCGAATAACCTGCTTAAAAGATCAGACTTGTAATGAATTAAATTAGGGCAAAACAAATAAATACCGAGTTACGTCAATTATGGGATGACGGCTCAATAAATATCAGTAAATGCGGAATAACCCTAATCGCAAGCTTTTTTCACAGAAAAGAAGTGTATGAATTACACAGCCTCCTGCTCTGATACCAATTGATAAGTTATAAAATTCTAACTTGAAGATCGTTTGGATCTTTATAACAGGTAAAATGATGAATACGAAAACTGTAAATAACACAAGTATGGATCAAAGTATGTCGAATGATTAGATCAACAATCCTTAGCAGAGCTCGATAAAGAACTTCCGCTGTAGAGGATTTAGGGTTACAAGAACGATAAAGAAATAATGCTCTGATCTATCGTAATGATCGTTTTCTCTCGTTAACCTAATATGCATGCAAGCATATATATTTATATTAAACCCTATCAAGCTCTAGGTTGGACAGGCCCAAACCGGAGTTACAAAACTGGACTAATAAGCGAGCCCAATAGGCGCAATACATAACAAAACGCTACCCAACAAAAACTTAATAAATTATTTCATTTTTCATGGTGGAAATTGGTGACTCGTCATTCACCTACCTTCAAATATTTCATAACTTTGATTAAGGCATCCCTCTTCCAAGTTATAAAATATTTTGTTGGGTCCTAGCCTTAATATTTCATATTGGGTGTTATATTAAGGAATTTAAATCAACTATCTTGAATATCTCCCAAAAGATGTCTGGTTCAGAGAATTATGATCTTCCCAAAACTCTTGAAACAAGCTTTCCTAATGAAGATGATGTCCTTGAAATCATTCTTCACTCCCTCCACCTCCTCCAATTATTCTCACTAACCCAGAAGTTCTTGAATATTTCAAGGTCACTCAAGCCCTATTGGCAAGCAAGGTCTATATGTACTCACATCTTGGAGATGAAACATGCCATTGAAAAGTTCAATGAATCACTTTCTAAGTCACATAGTGAATTTCTTTAGGACTACTATGCAAAAGACTATGACATGACCCTTAATGACCATATCTATTTGCTTGGTGTTGCTGAATCAACAATGATTTGGAGCTCTGGTAAAGCAAATTTGATTAGTAGATCAACTTCCCAAACTATAATGGACATTGAAAACTGGTAACATTGGATATCCAGAAAAGCTTTCTCTTCCGAATAGAAAGGGATCGGCCATAGTTAACTCGGTTGACCAAATGGTAAAGAGAAAGGCAAGTCTGAGATAGTCCAGTGTACCATTACCAAAGGTTCCATATGGTTCTATTTCCAAAGTAACGGGCATTGGTTGCGAAGCTGTCCTAACTACCTGAAAGATCTGAGAGAAGGTCTAGTCAAAAAGTTTGACTCTGCTTCAGGTAAGTCCACTATCTAACTCAATTAAGTTCCTATTTGGAGATTCTTAATACATTTTGATGTATGGCAGGATCAACCAAAGCGAAGGAAACTTAAACAAGAGTATGTTGAATCTGATCACGGACATGGATTTCAATCGCATGGTTCGAAGATCGGATTTTTGAGCTACTACTTAGGAGTTATGATAGATTTCTAGAAAATATGTAATTACATTGTTTTTCATTTAAAGTTACATTGTAAGGAAAAAGTTTTTTCCGCATTTTATATATAAATAAAATTTTGTTTTATTTTATTATGTCTCCTTGCAATGGCATTTATGAAAAATTGATGTTTGTATGTTTCTAGCAATAATGGAAATATGAATTCAATTCTTTCTTTTGTGGTAGTGTCTACAATTTACCAAAGAAGGAAAGATTCTCATCACCCAAGTTTGCAATTGAACCGAAACATGGAATCATGCAAGTTGTATAGTATGATGAATGAGAACTTTCAGATTTGGAAAATTAAGACTAATTCCTTGTTCACATGTATGTGTGAGTCAAGTGAAGGACTAAGGGATCGATTATAGATTCTTGTGCACTGGTCAAGTCCACCACAAATGATCAATAAGACTATTCGTCATGATTTACTAAAGTTTAGTAAATATGGTTATACTTACAAGTTTAAGTATATATCTGAAACATTGCAAAAGTTTCATTGTATGGCAGAACTAATGAGAAGAATCAAATTAGGCAGAAAGATAAAAGTTTCTCAAATATGAAAAGATGGGAGAGTAATTTAGTATCATGTTTTGTGATCATCTTAATGATTAAGAAACCATATCAAAATTGGTCCTCTAAGGACATCTTAGTGCATTCCTATGGCTAAGAACAGGAATCGTGAATTGTTGAAATGGTTAAATCAAGAAAGATGAGTTATACTTCACTCCAAAACAAGTCTTAGATTCATACTCCAAGATTGTAATTTGAGTGACGCATCTTAAAGAAGGTTTATCAACACTTGTCAAATGTAAGAATAAAATGTGTTATACTCTTGTACATTTGAAATTGGTAAGTTGTGATGTTTTGGATAAAACAAAGACCAACTAAGGCCAACTGCGTGAAGTGTTTGTCCCGATAAAGAATTCGTGCTATCTCTTGAATATTTGTCAAGAGAGTCTTATATGTCAAGAGGACAATTGGAGTCTTAAAGATCTTCAAAGGCTTCAAGATCTAATCAAGAATAAAAACCTATAGTTTATCACTAGCACACGACGTGAGGCTTATAACCTATCGTGTTGACATATATTCCTATTTATGTGCCCATTCCAGTTAAAGTTGGCTTTGCATAATAACTTGGATGTAATGGAAGGCCCTTGTGCTGCCAGGTGGCAAGAAGTTAAGACTACACAAGTTCAGTCCTTATGAGTTTGGATTTGTCACTAACCTTGTCTTGTGATTATGGTTTCGACAAATTCACATGGATAGGAACACATACACCATAAAATCTAAGTGTCATAAGGTTTCTCTCCGATTCATGAAAATGATGGTGAGGTAACGCTTTGACTAGGTGGTTTTAAGTAGATAGCAATTGTGACATTTGCATTCTCAAAGTCGTTAGTAGAGCGTGTGTGTTAACCGGCACACTAACATGGACTTGTGGAAAATGGCAAAGGTCTAAACAATTGAGACTATGATTATGACATCCCTTTTCATAGTTCTAAAATTTTTTTAGACACATATGTGTGCTATCTCAGGAAAGGTGTATGATTTTGATAAAGTTCTATCAAAGCATTTCGTATCAGAAGTCTGAACTTTGGTAAAAAAAGTCAATAAATTTTGATTTCTAGAAGTCCAGCTGATTTCTGAGTACATGTCAAACCTAGTGAGAGCATAAGTGTTATGCTAATAATCATCATGATAGTGGGAGCATGATTATTATGATAAGTGTTGCAAGTTAGCAATTTTAATTATAGAAAACAAAAGTTTCAATTGGGAAAAGTTGTTTTGCTATAATTAAGGGAGAGGAAATTTATACTTCATTTCAATTCTAAAAACTTAGATTGAGGTTTTAGTCATCTTTAGTCAAGGATATATATATATATATATATATATATATATATATATATATATATATATATATATATATATATATATATATATATAGTATCATGTCTTTATGTGAGACATCAAGAATCGTGTCCCATATGCTTCGGATATAGGGTCGATTGCATGTGCTATAATATTCATCTGTTCTAAATTTTTCCAAGTGCCTAGAGCATTAAGAGGGAAAAAGTACTAAAACTAGATTTGACTAATTTGATTCAGCAATTGTCAAGGACAATCTAAGGTCTACCAAAGATTGGTTGCTCAGGGACACTTGGAAGTATGGTGTAAATTTTGGAAAGGAGCATATTGACATATTCTGAAAAGAGGCAACTCTTGGTCAGAAGTGATAGTCAAAATAAGAATATGGAAATATTTCCATAGGTGGAGGCTATTCATTAAATCTGTGTAAAATTAGGAAACTTAACGCAAGAAGAATGTTCAAAGGCATGAAATTTGAATATGAGACTTCGGTTCCATGGAGTTGATCTCCATTGGAATACTCTATAATGTATGTTCACAAGTCTTTGTGACTTTGTGCATAATCATTACAAGAGGATCAATGCATATAAGTTTAAAATCTAACAGATTTCGGTAAATGGCAGGAATTTGGAATTCTTACATTTGAAGTAAGGAATTTGGATTGTGAAATGAGAATCATTGGAATTATGTTCAATCGATTGATTTCACAAATTAAAGATCATAGACAAACTTGGTGTGCATACTTGGTGTATAGCATAACTAATGTTTGGATAGACATAATGTGCCTATTTTGTGTATGGCATGACTAGTGTTTAGAAAAACATAGTGTACATGCTTGTAGCATGGGACAACTATTGATTTAATTCAAGTATAAAGTTGAAAATTTGAAACAGTATGCAATGAATAATGTGTAATCAAAATCGTGATAAATAAAAGGTGTTCTATTTATATTCATTAGTTCTGAGACCATATTGGATTCGATTATTTTTGTGTTTCACTTTGCATGTTTTGACTTCAAGAATAACTAGGTCGTTCTTCCTGAATGACTAAATTATTCAAACTATCTACAGTCGGTCATATGTTGGAAGTAGATATGAACCAAGACTGCCATGAAGCTGGTTTGTAGATGTCCAAGGTAGTGGATATAGAAAGAGTTGCTACAACATTCATGAGTGCTCATAAGTTCTGAGTATTAGATTAAACCCACGATCATTTGACTCACTTCATGGATTTTAACACAAGTGATCATGAGATGATAATATCTTATATTCATCAAACCTAGAGATATGAGTTGTTGCCTATGAGTTGGTTATACATTGATTGCACGAAACGCATTGGTAACTCGATGTTATAAAATGTGCTTTTGTGTATGATTAAACAAGTAGTAGAACAAGAATATGAGTGGAATTTTATCCATTCCTCTTACCCTTGAAGGGATAAAACCGATATTTGTGGGCCCCTTGATGATTTAGTGATGACACCCCGAAGTGCTTGGCCAAGCCAGGACTAATTTGATTAGTTCAATTAGTTAGTTGTCATAAATCGGAAATCGGGAAGCAACAAATGGATAGAGAGAATGCTTATAATCCATGACTCAGTCCATATGATATCTAGGATGGAGGAATATAAGATCCCTTATCTAATGGACAAGTCATTGACTAAGGTTAGAGTTCGACGGCGACATTAAGAGCTACGATTTCTAGTCGTGTTTTGAAGTCATATGCAATAATAGTTTTAGACTTATCCAAGTCGGAGACTGTTGGATTAGTGTCTAAGCCCATGACTATAATTGGTATGTACTTGAGTCAATATGGCATGGTCCATTTGGGTTGCACTTCACCGGAACAATTTATATGGATAATGTTTTTAGAATAGTATGTTTATGATTTATATTAATATATTATAAGTTCTAATATATTAATAAGGAATAATATTATTTATTTAGTAGTGATCAGGAATTAATTTAGAATTAATTTAGTGATCAAAATGAACTAATTAAATAGGGACTCTTATATATATATATATATATATATATATATATATATATATATATATATATATATATATATATATATATATATAGTATGAGTCAATTTCATTTAGGTTGGGCTAAGCTCGCATGGATAGTTCATGGAGTTTTTAACCCAAGGATCCTATGGAAATGAAAGGGCATGGGTATTAGGGTTTACACGGAAGAAACCCTTATCCTCCATACTATAGAAAAAGGTCTTTGGCACAAGAAATGGCACTAGTATGTAAGGATACAAGAGTGGGCCAATTTCTAGTGTGCTTACTATTCTCTCAAGTTTTCCAAGGTCATTTTGGTGATTTGTGATTCCACTTGAGGTTTCCACACAATTTGGGCTAAGCTCTTAAAGAACAAGACTTCATGCTTCATTAAAAGGTATGTCTTATAACTTGTTTATATTACCTAAGTATCAAAGATTGTATGCTAGTTAGGGTAATACCTTGGAAAGTTAAAGTTTGCATGTGTAATACAAAAAACATAGATCCAAGGTATTTAGGGTTGCATGTACACCTTAAGAGTGTTAGAATGCTCAAAAGCCTTCAAAAACACACATTGCATACAAATTCAAATATACATATATAATTTTCTATTTTCATACATACAAATACACATTATATACACATACAATCCATATTACATACATATACACATATACTTGAAAAACCATTATTAATAATATCATCCTACTTTATTTGTTCTTTATCCGCTATAGCATTGCAATATACACATTGCATACAAATTCAAATATACATACATAATTTATTCAAATATACGATCCACATTTGATACATGCATACAATTGACATTTAATACATACATACAATCCACATTTCATACATAGAAATACACATTATACACACATATACATAAAAATACACATATACACACATATGCACACGTTATACACACATACAATATTCCATATTCATGATTTTCATACAGAAAAATACACATTATACATACATTCACATACATATACCATGCAAATACACAAATATATACCAATTATACACACATATGGAAAATTTCACAAAATAGACAGAAATATACAAAATTTTCAAATAATCTTGAAATTAATAGAGGAAGGAACCTGTGGTGGCCGGAAATCAACAATGGTGGTCAGAAATCAACAAGATGGTGCAGTAGTGGTACGTGCTAGTCGATCCCATGACAATAACAACTAAAAAACTCAAATAAATGATTTTTTTGCAATTAACTCATCTATAAACGTGAATTTGCACGATACTCACCAGAGAAGAAACAGTTGTCATCGTTATCTCCTAGCCTTCGACGATAATGTCACAGTACGGTAATTTCAGGTAGCTTCATTTTGGCCTTCGCCGTTAGTTTGGCCCGAATCGGTCGAAAATTGGAGGAAAATGGGAGGAAAAAAAGTGAAAAAGACAGTCGCGACCGGATCTATCTCCAACAAGTAATACCAGCAACACTCAATATCGTTGAAAATTGATCAATAGCGGCGACAATTGGTAAACAGAGGTGACAGCAACAGATTGAAAATATCACGGGGCTTTTTTTTCGACTATTAGCGGCGACACTGTCTCTAGTATTGTTGTCATTGCTATTGATATTCATGAAACGAGCGACACTACCCTTGGATTGTAGACAAAGTGAATGGTCAGGGTTTGACAAAAAAATTTGACGCGGACCATGGGGTTACAGGCATTAGCGGCGACACTTTACCAGCGACAAAGACTTTTTGCTACGACACAATCTTAAGTTGTCACCAAAAGTCTTTGTCATCAGTAAAGATGTCGCCTAAAATGACATGATTTCTTATAGTGCTGCACCACCAGCATATTATTCAATAAAATAATATAGTGTATATATTTAGATTATTCTATTTGATTCTTTCCTTATTATGAGGATTCAATTCTTGTATTTGTATATATACCTGTATCAATGAAAGAGATCAGTAAGGGATTCTAATAAACCTATATGGTATCAGAGCTAGGGCTCAAAACCCTAAAAATCACTACCGGTCACATCCCCTGTCATGACAGATATGTTGGCCACCAAACAACTAGAAATCGACACATACCCAAGACTTCACATGTTGTACACTATCACCAATATCCAACCTAAGGTCTGTATACTCGATGGCATCAAGTTTACCTATTTTTCTTGGGTGAAGTTATTCAAGCTTCATGCAAAAGGATGCAAAGTTCTGCGTCACATTTATCGAACTGCGACTCCTAAAGTCAGTGATGCAACATACGCATCATGGTCCGAAATCGATGCTATAGTTATCCGGTGGATATACGATACACTTTCGGATAATCTTCTAGTTCGTATACTAGATCTCGACACTACAACATATTAAGCATGGAAGAAACTATCTTCAAGCTTCCTCAACAATAAGGGATCTCGTGTAGCAACTTTGGAACATAAGTTTAACAACCTCAAACTCTCAAACATGTCATCATTTGAAGAATACTGTCAATGCCTCAAGGATTTGGCCTCACAAATCAACGATGTTGAAAGCCTGGTAACATAAAATCGTCTTGTGCTTCAAATGGTACGTGGCTTACCCTCTGAATTTGATATTGTGGTTTCTTTTACCAACCAAAGCCTCCCAACATGGGACATGACATGTAGCATGCTTCAACTTGAACAACATCTCCAATCAATTCGAGAGAGCAATAACACAACTCAAAACTCATCCAGTGGAGCCCTTGTTGCTACACACACTAACATAGCTAGTTAACCAACTCCTCTACACCAGAATCGCCGACCACGATCAAACCAGAATCGCCGCCATATGAACACAAGTAATCGTGCTCGTGGCAAAAACAACACTTGTAGTCGCGGTGCTCCTTCCGGTAATAACAACATCAGGCCTCCAGGTGCACCTTCGGGTAATGTTCTATGCCCATATTGGGCTGCATACGCTCCACGACCATGCTCTTTTCCTACTTAGCAAGGTTGGGCCTACCCATGGAATTCCGAACACCTATATCAACAATAGTATAGACCTGATTATTCATCTCATTAGCCATGCCAGGCCAAACAACAATCAACCTATTTGGCTTAAACAAACCCGCTGGACCCATTACTCTTGGAGAAGTTCTGCACATGATGACCTTAGACACTTCAGATCAATCTCAATTGTTCATGGATACCGGGGCAACCTCGCACGTCACTACTGATGAAGGTATAATTTCCAATCCATTACAAATAGGTCATATTAACTACATTTATGTTGGGAATGGTCATAGCATCCCTATCAAAGGGTCATGTAACGCCACTCTTTCTTTTCCTAATCATTCGTCCATTTTGAAAACTGTCATGTTAGAACCTCAAATAATTAAAAACCTCATCTCAATTAGAAAATTCACATCTGAAAATTATGTTTATGTTGAGTTTGATTCATACGGTTTTTCTGTAAAGGATTTGATAATTGGGATGATCCTCTCTCGACAGAATAGTTATGGCGAACTATACCTTGTCACATCAGTTGCACCGTTAATAACAATTTTGCTTTCAACTTCGAGTTCGAACTTATGGCATAATCGACTTGGACATCCTAGCGATAATATTTTAGATCATCTTTTTTTAATACTTTTATTGCGTGTAATAAGACTAGTCGTTTGAATAATGTTTGCAAATCTTGTCAAATTTCTAAACACAAACACTTACCATTTTTTAATTCTAAATCTATTATGTTGCTACTGTTTGACATTTTCCATTGTTATTTATGGACTTTACTCATCCCTAGCAATTCGAGTTACAAGTATTGCATGGTTCTTACTGATAACTTCACACTATACATGTGGGTATTTCCTCTAAAATATAAGTCTGAAACGTTCATCAATTTCATTTATACATACTCAACCAATTTAATGCTAAAATCAAATCTTTTCAATCTAACATGGGTGGGGAATTCGATAACACTCCATTGCACACTTTTTCTTCATCACACGACTTACATTTTCGATTCTCGTGTCCTCACACATTCCCTAAAATGGAAAATCCGAACGTATGGTTCAACGTCTTAATGAAATTATCCTCGCGTTACTCACTCATGCATCTCTCCCTCCTTCCTCTTAGGCCGAGGCAGTTCCAACAACCGCTTACGTCCTTAACATCCTTCCAACCAAAACTCTTCGCCTTCATACTCCTACATCCTCCCTTTACCACCGACACCCCACCTACGATCACTTGTGCACCTTCGAATGTGCTTATTATCCAAATCGCTCCGAAAATAGAACACACAAACTTGACCCTCGCACCACTCATTGTATCTTCCTCGGGTACCCACCTAACTATTAGATTAGGTGTCTAAGCCTATAACTATAATTGGTATGTACTTGACCCGATAGTAGCATGGTCCAATTTGGGTTGCCTTCACCAGAACAATTAGATAGATGGATCTTTGAATAAGATGTTATTTATAATTTATTAATATATTATAAGTATAATATATTAATTGAAGAGTCATACTATTTAATTAGTATTGATCAAGAATTAATTAAGCATTAATTTAGTGATCAAAAGAGACTAATTAGATTGATACATATGAGTTGGTCTAATGATCCATGGTTTGATTTGTGATGGGCTTATGGGTTAATCCATGAAGTATTTATCCAAATCAAATGGATAGATTTTGGGCTGATGTGTAGGGATTAGGGTTACAGATGACCCTTTGATATCCCTATATTTACACATATTTTTAGGCAATATTTAGTTATATTTTAATAAATATTTTTGTTATTTGCATAGATAAATGGTACTTATAAGGGTAAATTATATTTTGCAGCCAAAAAGAAGACATTTTGAAAAAAAGGGACTAAAAGCGTTAAAAAATGGAAATTTGGAGGATAAAGGCTTGAAATATAGAAAATCAAGAAAAATACGTATTCACGATGTGAGGATTAAGCAGTCACGGCGTGATCTCAGTCTTTCTAGAAGATAAAGATCGCGAAGCAAGAGTCCTTATTGAACACAGATAACTACTGAACTCACGACGTGAGACGCATATGCTCACGACATGATTGTGGATACTTCGAAAAATATATAAGTCCTTGATCCCTATAGCTTTTAGGAGATTGGCTAACTTGAGAAGGGTTCAGAAGTTGAATTTCAGAAGAGAGAATGCTTGGAAATTGGTTCTAATACCAATGAAGATGAAGAAGTTCATAATCTACTTTCTAATTTGGTACATTATGATGTTTTCAATTATGACTTGTTTATGTTAATTTGTTAGAATGAGCTAAATCTAGCTTTTTCTGTTAGCTAGATGAAGCTGGAACTCATGGTTTACTTATAGTAATTTAGACTTTCCTTGTTGGTTAATGTCTTGTGTTTGATTGATTATACCTTGCATGCTTGATTTGATAACTAGATTGCTTTAAATTCTCATTCTGTGTAGCTAGTGACCATTAATCTACAGGAATTTGATTACCTAGTAGTTTAGTGAACAATAGGTTATTAGAGCTAAGATCGAACCAATCTTAGATAAGTAATTGAATTATTGAATTTGGTTGTGCTAGAGACCTCATATTGTGACCATAATTTGTGCTTGTCAACTAAGTCTTAGATACCTCATATTCTACTTAATAATTGATTATGTATTAATTTATGTGTGACTATACATAGCTCTACATGAATTAATTGAATATTAGTAAATTTGGAATTGAATTACTAGTAATGTTTTAATTGGTAACCAACAGGAATTGTCATAATTATTATTTAAAACCATTAAGGGAAAGTGGATTCAAACTAACAGAAGTGTTTTTGTTAATTGATTGAATAGTTGTTAAGGAACTAAGTTTATCCAAAACTTGCAAAATTCGATAAAAACCATTAGTTTGCTTGAATCTTAGGTTAACTTAATAGTAGTTAGACTAATTAATTAAAATCGTTCCATGTGTTTGATACCCTACTTGCTTGAACTATATTTTCTAATTGTTCAATAAGTGAAAGGCATTAGCTGTCCGCTCTCAGGTTGGGCAGTAAGGGTCGGAGAAGGGCAATCACTCATTCTTAAAACCAACATACAGTGCCTTTTGTGTGTTCATTTTGTGTTTGAAGTAGTAGGATAAAACTAGTGCATTTTACACACATCAAGTTTTTGGCATTGTTGCCCGGGAACGACTTATTTGATTGTTGGTTTATTTGCTTTAGGTTAATCGATCCTTTTTGTGGGGTAAAATCTGCAAAAAGTTATCTTTCAGCATAGTTTTTTGTTTCAGAACTGAACTCACAACGTGAGCTTTTAAGGCTCACGACGTGAATCCAACACTTTTTCTTTATTCTTTGTTTTACCGTTTTTTTTTTCAGTTATATGTTTTTATTTTTGTTTTACTGCAGTAGTACATGACCAGTGGTTCCAACAAACCTTTAGTACCACCAATTGAAGATCCAGAGTCAGCCCATCACAAAAAGATGGATAAAAACGTGAAAGAAGACCAACCACCAAAGAGCTCACCATTGAAAGGCCTTAAATCAGTATTTGGAAAGAGGAAAGGGAAGAAAGTGGGAGAGTCAAGTACATCTTTGAAGGAAAAAAGTAAAATTGAAGATGAAATACCTAGTCCACAAGAATCCGAATATGAGACCAAACCTAAATTCGAATTAGAGAAAAGCGAACCCGGAGACGAGCCAGAAAACCTAATGGCAAATATTACGGATATGTCCATAGGAGCATACAAGAAGCGGATAAGAGACGATGCTGGTCCCGGTTTAGTACAAGCTACAATTCCCGTCACTGCAACATTCGAACTGAAATGACACATTCTAGCTGCACTTAAGGATGTACCATTTATGGAAAGGATCATGTGGATTTCTTACAAGCATTTAGATGAAGTCAATGGCATTACGGACTATTTCTATATCCCAAATGTTCCAAGAGGGACCGTGTTGATAAGGATGGTTCCCGTTACTATTAAAGGAGTTGCAAGAGATTGGTTGAAAGCACTTCCACCCGGTGCAATTACTACTTGGGTATGGATACGTGAGCAATTCTTGGAACAATTCTGCCCACCATCAAAAATATCTAAACTCCAGAAGGCAATAGCTAACTTTGAGCAAAATCCGGGTGAATCACTTTATGAGGCATGGGAGCGTTATAAGGGGTTGCAAAGAAATTGTCATCAAAATGACGTTAACATACAACAAGAGGTATCTATCTTTTATGATGGGGTGAATGTCATGACAAGGAAACTTCTTGATTCTCAAGGACCACTTACTAAGAAAAAGCCAGGTGAAATGAAGGAGTTGATCAAAGAGATCTCAAAGCATTCTCGTGAATACCATAATCCAAGACATGATGAAGCGAAAGGAATTGGGGGAGGCGATTCTGAAGACATGGTTGTTGTACTAGCAATGGTTGACACCATGGAAAGAAGAATGACAAAGATGGACCGGTCAATTCATGCTATTAGAGTTGGATGTGAAAGATGCAATGGTCCGTACATGACAAAAAAATGCCAATCGGATGAACATGGAAATAAAAAGGCTCAAGTTGACTATTCTAGTGGGGGATAAATATGATGAAGATTGGAGAAAACCCAAGAAGGAGTGGTTGCCATATGAAGAGTACAAGAAGAAAAAAGAAGAAAAATATAGGCAGACAGGTCGAGGCTTCTACCAAAAGGAACACCCACCAGCCAAAAAGAAAGTTGACTTGGAGAATGTGTTATCTCATTTTATGGAGGCTTCTGAAAAGAGACATGATGAGACTAATGCAACACTAAAAGATAAAATTAAGATGAAGAAAGATCAACAAACTATAATGCTTGACCAGCAAACTTTATTAAGAAATCATCAAGCATCGATCCATAATGTCGAAGCCCAACATGGTCAACTAACAACTTTGGTAAACAAAAAATTATCCTCACAATTGATGGGTTTTATGCATAAGAACAATCCTATGTGCTCATACAAACCCTAATGGTTGGATCTAGGTTTCTCTATTGTACATGCTTTGAATCCAAGACTAATAAACTTAGATCTAACATATTATAAACTGAATTAGGGTTTATAGAATTACCTTTGATTGTTATATTGCAATAGCAATCAATTCCTTGCTTGGATTGGCTTCGAAAGCTTAGTGCCTCAAGTGCTGCACCTCTAATGGAGTCACAAACACCACTAAGCAACTTGGATGAAGAGGAGAAGAAGAGAGGCTGCCCAAAAAAACGACTAGAAACCCTAGAGAACCAGTTGTCCACGTTTTCAGAGCCTAAGGGGTCCTTTATATACTTGTGTGGGCTGCTAGGGTTTCAATCAAAACCCTAATGGACAACTTAAACTCTAAGCAGCCCATGGAACCTTCTGGATAAGGCCATGGACGAAAATATGATGGGCTTCCATCATAATTTCGTTCACCCCTTATTCCTTTAGCATTCCTTAGCCCAATAACTCAATTATCCAATAATTGCAGTCCAGTCCCCTAAATTTAATTAATCTCTTTTAGCCACAAAATTAATTCATAATTAATTATTGACTAATATTAATTAAACAATATGATTTCTCCTTTAATATATTATTCTCATAATATATTAATAAATCATATTTAAACCTTTCTCTCCTTAATTCATCCTACATATTGCTATGGTGAAGGCAACCCAAAAGGACCATGCTCATAATCGGGTCAAGTACATACCAAAATAGTTATGGACTTAGACACAAATCCAACAGTCTCCCACTTGGATAAGTCTAATAACTATTTTCCGTATGACTTCAGAACCTGATCAGCAATCGTAGCTTTCAAAAGCCGCTGTCAACTCTGATCTTATCAGATAGCGTGTCCTCTAGATAAGGGATCATATATTCCTCCATTCTCAAGATATCGTATAGACATAAGACATGAATTTCAATCATTCTCTCTATACTATTTCCCGACTTCCGATTTATGACGACTGACAACAGACTACAATTGAACACATCAACTTAGTCCCGGCTTGGCCAAGCGCTTAGGTGTCATCACTAAATCATTGAGAGGCCCACAGATATCGCTTTTATCCCACTTTGAGTAAAAGGAATGGATAAACTTCGACTCAAATGCTCGCTTGCATTTATTGATCGAATCACACACAACAATAAGTTTTATAACACCAAGTTACTGGTGCGTTTACTTATCATCAATGTGTAACCGACCAACAAGTAACAACTCACACGTCTCGGTTTCAAGAATATACAATATTATCGTCTCACTAATCACTCATGATAAAACCATGAAGTAATCCAAGTGAGCTTGGGTTTAATCCAATACTCTAATCTTATCAAAGCACTCATGAATTCTGCAACAAACTTGTGCTACGTCTAAACCTTTCAGACAATCTACAGACTCTTCATGACAGTGTTCCTTCATACTTACTTCCAACGTATGATCGACTGTGGATGTTTGAATAACCTAGTTATTATGGAAGTCAAAACATGCAAATTGAAACATAACAATAATACTTAATCCTATATGGCCTCAAACTTGTGAGAGTAAATAAAACACTTCTATTTAACCACCATATTGATTACTCATTATTATCGTTTACTGTTTCAGAAAATCAACTTATTACTTAAATTGCAACAATAGTTGTCCCATGCATGAAGCATGCACACTATATTTCCTATGGTTCATGCTTTGTGAAATAGAACAATTGAAAACTTTTCCAATGATTCTCATTTCACAATTCCTCAATCCCCATTATTAGTGTAAGAACACAAGGTTCTTGCCACTACTAGAATATGCTAGATTCTAACATTTTACGCAACTATCCTTTCATAAAGTCATAGCACAAAAGTAACCAAGACTTGGCTAATGAAATTACAAAGTACTTTCTTAGAAATTGTTACAAGACAATTCTATAGACGTGAAGTTTCACATTCAAAGTACATTCCTTTGAACATCCTTCTTGCATAAAAGTTTCTAATTTAGACATAGATTCTTAATATCCAACTCCCAATATGGAAACATTTCCACATTTGCCATATGACAACTCATTCTTAATAGAATCTTATATATTCATAATAATGTCGATATGGTCCATCCAATACCATACTTCCAACTACTCACAAGAGACCAATCCTCAGCGAACTTTGGATCGTCCTTTGATAGTTGTTTAATTATTTTAGTCAAAACCAATTTTAGTCCTTTTCCCCCTTAATGCGCTAGACATTTGGAAAATTTTAGAATGGTAAAATACTATAGCATTTGCAATCGATCCTATACCCGAAGCGTATGGGACACGATGCATAATGTCTTACATAAAGATATGATATTTTACCAGTCTTTTGCCATAATATTTTATGTGTCATGTTCTCACAATTCGAACTATGAAGAGGGATGCCGTAATCATAATCGAATTTTAAGAACTCACAATGTATCCTTTGACTGAAACTATTAAAATTTCTTAATCTAAGCTTTAGATTTTGAAATGGAGTATAATATTCTCTCCCTTAATTATAGCAAAACAACTTTTCAACCCATGCATCTCTGCAAATGGAACCTTTGTTTTTCTATAATTAATATTTCTAACTTGCAATACTTTCCGTAATAATCATACAATCATAACACTTATGCTCCCACTATCATGATGATTATTATCATATAAGCATAACAATTATGCTCCCACTAGCCTTGACATGTATTCAGAAAACAAATGAACTTCTAGAAAACAATGCCTATTGAATTTCTGAAATTCATATTTCTAATACCAGATGCTTCGATAAGCCTTTATCTAAGCTTCTTAAACTTATACACTTTTTCCTGAGATAGCTCATATGTGTGTTTAAACAATTTAGAATTTATGTTACTAAGTTCCAAATGTTCAAACTAATTGCCAAATCTCACAATTCGAACTATGGAAAGGGATGTCGTAACCATAATCGAATATGAGAATACAATTTTCACAATTGCTATCTTCTTAAAACCTCTCTTAGTGAAAGTATTTCCTCACAGTCATTTTCATGAAGGAGAGAATCTTATGACACTTAGATTTTATGGTGTATGAGTTCCTATCCATGTGAATTTGTCAAAACCAAGGTTTGCGACAAATCCAAACTCATATGGACTGAACTTTCTTAATCTTGATTTCTTGCCCTATGGTAACATGAGTGCCCACCATGTCTTCCAAGTAGTTTAGTAACTTGTCCTTACACATCAATGTACATTCCATCGACTAAGGCTCTAGTATGCATTCAAATGAGAACTTATAGAACTCACATACGCAATTAACTCAATTGGAATGGCACAGAAACAAGATAATGTCAGTTCGACAGGTTGTAAGCCTCATGTCGTGTGCTAGTGATGATCGATAAGGTTTGTTCTTGATTTGTTCTTGAAACTTTTCAAAAACCATTAAGACTCCCACTGACTCCTTGACATATAAGATTCTCTTGTCAAGAAACATTTCTTGACAAAGCAAATATTCAAGAGTTAGTGTAGTTCTTATCAAGACAAAACACTTCACATAATTGGTCCTAGTTGGTCTTTGTCTTATCCAAGACAACACACCTTACCAATTTCAAATGTGCAAGAATAAGAAAACTTTTCCAAGTTCCACATTTGATGAGTGTTATAAACCTACTTAAGACTTTTCACTCAATATCACAATCTTGACTCTAAGTCTTGATAATGAACGAAGTATGATAGACTAATTGATTTAACCATTTCTACAATTCTCGATTCCTCTTCTTAGACATGCAAATGCACTAAGACTCACTCAAAGGATCAATTGAGATATGGTTCTTAATCATTAAGACTTCATCATAAAACACAATAAAAGGTACTCTCCCTTCTTCTTAGAATGGAGAAACTTTTATCTTTCTGCCTTCTTGATTCTTCTTATTCGTTCTGCTATTGATTGAAACTATTTTAGTTAACTCATAATTATACTCAATCTTATAAGTATAACCATATTTACTAAACTTTAGTAAATCATGACGAATATTTTTGTCACTCTTGTGGTGGACTTGATCAACGCACAACCTACTGTACTTGATCTCCTAGTCCTTCAATTGACACTTTGTCAAAGAATTAGTCTAAGTTTCCCAAATGTGAAAGTTTTTCATTCATCATACAATACACATTGCATGATTCCAAGTTTCTGTCCAATTGAAACTTGGGCGATGAGAAACTTTCCCTATTTGGTAAACTTTTGACATTTCCACAAATAACATAATTAAGAATCAAATCCATTATTTCTAATAACAGAAACATTCAAACATCATTTTTTCATACATGCCATCGCAAGGATAAATAAATAAGATAAAATCAAAATTCATTTTATTGCGGAAATTTATTTTTTTGTCCTTACAATGCAATTCAATTGAAAAACTATGTTATTACATATTTCTTAACAATCTATTCTAACTCCAAGTAGTGGCTCAAGAATCCATTCTTCAAGTAATGCGATCGAAATCCATTTCTTCATGATTAGATTCAGCTCACTTCTTTTCTCAAGCTTCCTCTCTTTTCTTCAATCCTACAAAACATCAAAATGTAATCTTATCACATCATGTATTAAGAATCTAGAATAGGAACTCAAAAGAGTTAGATAATGGATTTTACCTGAAGCAGAGCCATACGTCTTGACTCTCCCATCTCTTAGATCTCTCAGGTAGTTAGGGCAGCTTCGTCTCCAATGCCCCTTCTCTTGGCAATAAAAGCAAATGGACTCCTTTGGCACAGCACATCGGACAATCACAGACTTAGTTCTTTCTGGACTTCCAATGTTGCCAGTGTCCATTGAAGTTTGAGAGTTTGATTCACTAGACAAATTTGCTTGACCAGCACGCCAAATCATTGCTGATTCAGCAGCTATAAGCAAATAGGTGAGATCAATTAGGGTCACGTCGTGTTCCATCATATAGTACTCTCTAACGAACTCACTATATGATTCAGGAAGTGACTGAAGAACCCAGTCAACAACCAACTCACTTGAAATCTCGACACCCAACATGTTTAACCTATCAATGTGTGACTTCATCTCTAAGACGTGCGCACACACAGGTTTCCCATCTTCGTGTTTACTTGCCAAAAGGGCTTGAGTGAGCTTGAACTTTTCAAGCCTTTGAACTTGTGGGTCAGGGAGAATGATTTGAGGAGGTGGAGGAAGTGAAGCATGACTCTCATTTCCTTGATTGTATCTCGGAACGTCATCTTCATTTGGAAAGCTTGTTCCAAAGGATTTGGGAAGACCATTGTAAGATGTAGACATCTACAAAACAGGAGAAAATTCAAGTTAAGTTGATTAGAACTCTTGATGCAACACCCAAATGAAACATCAAGCTAGGATCCAACACAATACTCTACAACCTAGAAGAGGGATGCCGTAATCTAGTTGTAGAATATTTGAAGGTAGGTAAATGACGATTTACCAATTTCCACCATGAAAAACGAAAAGGAAGATTAAGTTTTAAATGAATTGAAACTCCTAGATCTTTTGAGATTCATTGAACTTTTCAATGGCATGTTTAATCTCGATTATGCCCTACTATTTGTGACTGGGATGCCGAGGATCACAAACAAGGTGTGAATAACCATACGAATCACATGGTGCACCCAATGCTACAATCACCTAATTAATGTGCCGGTTAGCCACACACGCTCCATTGATCTATGACAAACATCGAGTCACCCTTCGCTACCAATGTCATCCCCAAATTAGTGTGCCGGTTAACCACACACGCTCCACTAACGTTTGACAGGGGTACGAAGTGTAATTCTATGGATTAGCATACAATTTTACATTTTTCCTAAAGTAACTATGATTTGGGAATTTGAAAAGCATTTAGTTACTTAGTACTTCATTATACTTATAATGAAAGGTTTCTGTCCTATCCTACCCGTTCGGCTAACGACCCTCCACTAGTCAAGAGTGCGGTGGGTAAGAGTGGATACCCATTCAATCGCCATTTTATAGGCAATTTTCTTAAACACCCCTTATAGACTAGCTTCGTGAATGAGGCCTACTAACGGTAAGACTGACTGTTTACTCATACATATATAATATTAGACTTTTAGTGTTATATATAGTATAGGGTGTATTTTACACTTTTAAAATACTAGGTGGTTTAATTTATTAAAGTTATACTTTTAATTTAATTAAATGTAAACCAAACCGTTATGGGTTTATTAAATCACTTTTAATTATACACTTTAATTAGTTAATAAAACCATAAGGGTGTTATTTGAACTTTTCAAAATTACTAGGGTTTTAGAATTTAACATTTCAAAATTAAACTTTTAATCAACTTTTAAATCCCAAAACTTGAAGGCAAGTTTTGAGACTTTTCAAAACATAAGGAATCAAATAACAAATAACATAAATTAAACAATTAATTTCGTAATTATCTATATTTGACCTAATTTTATTTTAGTCATTAGATAATTACCAAATAACTTTAAATAATCCATATTTATCACATAAACAACCAATATTTAAAAGATTTGAAATTATCTATTGTTTTGGCAAGGATAAACACTTAATATAGATAAAATTCGGATTTTAACTTCATAAAACAAATTAAGCATCAAATCCAAGTCAAAACAGCAGCCAAAAGCCGAAAAACCCTAATTCTGACGAACTGACTCGCCGAGTCAGGCCTGGACTCGCCGAGTAGGGGCCAACTCGCCGAGTTGAGTCGGGCAGGGACCAAAAAATCATTTTCTCAGCAATTAAAGCAGTTAAGCATCACATACAACTGAAACCAATCAAGGCTCTGATACCACTGATGCGTTTTATGCATAAGAACAATCCTATGTGCTCATACAAACCCTAATGCTTGGATCTAGGTTTCTCTATTGTACATGCTTTGAATCCAAGACTAATAAACTTAGATCTAACATATTATAAACTGAATTAGGGTTTATATAATTACCTTTGATTGTTATATTGCAATAACAATCAATTCCTTGCTTGGATTGGCTTCGAAAGCTTAGTGCCTCAAGTGCTGCACCTCTAATGGAGTCACAAACACCACTAACCAACTTGGATGAAGAGGAGAAGAAGAGAGGCTGCCCAAAAAAACGACTAGAAACCCTAGAGAATCAGTTGTTTTTGGAGCCTAAGGGGTCCTTTATATACTTGTGTGGGCTGCTAGGGTTTCAATCAAAACCCTAATGGACAGCTTAAACTCTAAGCAGCCCATGGAACCTTCTGGGTAAGGCCATGGACGAAAATATGATGGGCTTCCATCATAATTTCGTTCACCCCTTATTCCTTTAGTATTCCTTAGCCCAATAACTCAATTATCCAATAATTGCAGTCCAGACCCCTAAATTTAATTAATCTCTTTTAGCCACAAAGTTAATTCATAATTAATTATTGACTAATATTAATTAAACAATATGATTTCTCCTTTAATATATTATTCTCATAATATATTAATAAATCATATTTAAACCTTTCTCTCCTTAATTCATCCTACATATTGCTATGGTGAAGGCAACCCAAAAGGACCATGCTCATAATCGGGTCAAGTACATACCAAAATAGTTATGGACTTAGACACTAATCCAACAACAATATCTCGACAAAAAGACTCAGTCTCATGTTATGATGATCGAAAATTAAGAAAAGGCTATTTCTGTGTTCTTAGAAGCACTAGAAGAGGAGCCACAACCGTCCAAATCATAGCCGAAAAAGTCGAAAATTGAGGAGAAGAATTTTGCTGAAACACTAAACTAACGACATGAGCATCCAAAGCTCATGGCATGGGCTGAGTCTAAATAAAAAAATTTCAGAAAATTTTCTGGCTTACCATCCTCCTTTACCATTTCTGTCCCGAGCTAATATTCATCCACTGGAACAAGAGCATTTGGAATTTATAAAGCAAGTAAAGGGTATTTCAATGAATACTCCTTTAATTGAGTCGTTATCTAAAATTCTCGAATATGTGAAATTCTTACAAGATTTAATAGATACTCATCAACAATTAATAAATAATTCCAAGGTTATTCTTAGTGAGCAAAGTTCTAAAGTTTTATAGGGAGTGTTACCAAAGAAGATGGGAGATGCTAGAAGCCTCACTCTTCCATGTGAATTTGCGAATAATCTGAAGACTTATGCTTTAGTTGATTTTAGGGCTAGCATAAATTTGATGCTTTTCTCATTTTATCAAAAGCTCAAAATTCCAAAATTGAAGGCTACAAGAATGACCATTCACATGGCCAACCGGTCAATGATACATCTTAGGGGGCATTGTGGAAGACATCTTGGTAAAAATTGGGAAATTCGTTTTTCCAATTGATTTTGTGGTTATGTACATGAAAGAAAATAATGATGTTCCAATTATTTTTGGTCGGCCTTTACTAAATACTGCTCGAGCCTTGGTTTATATTCAAGACTCCAAGCTCACTTTGAGAGTTAGAGATGAAGAAGCAACTTTTGGAATAGAAGATGGTTTCCAACAGAATGATGTTCAAGGTGAAGTTTTCAATATTGATGAAGAAGATGAATTTGAAGAGTTGGAGAAGCTAATGGAAGAAGAACTTAAGACAATTCAACAAGTTAAACATACAAAACGAAGAGCATTCGTTCCACTTGTGTTTGAAGTTATTGCTTATACAAATCTAACTTCTTGGGTGAGTGAGGAAAGTGACTACATATGGAGTGACGAGGACAAGGTTACTTCCAAGGAAGAGAGTTTCAGCTATGGATGAAAACATGGTTCCTATAGAGCTAAAGGGTGAGGAAAAAGTAGAGAATAAATTTCATCAGAATAAGGGGATTAAACGCAAGCTCGAAGTAAATGGGGTAAAAGTTAAAAAAGAAACCTCAAAAAAGTGTATATTAGATGAGTCCAAGCGTACAAAAGAAGATAGGAGGAGCAAAAGATTCAAATGGTGATGGACACTTCGAACAATTCAACGTGAGGCGGCAAGGAGTCCGGATCATGACTCCAACAAAAAGATGCGCTTCATGGGAGACAACCCGAGCTCGGTTTGAATTTTCTTTTCGTTTATGCCTTTATTTTGATATTTGATTTTTTTTTTGTTTTTAGGATAATTGATCATCTAATCATCTAATAAAATTATGAATGGTAAAAATCAAGGGCGAGGTACTTTAAATTTAAATGGTAAAATAAATAAGAGTTTTTAATATAGAATGGAATTATAAATGAGGTTTATTTTGAGCTTAGACAGCATTCATGACGTGAGCACGTATCGTTGACGATGTGAGTACATAATGAAATACGGGCAGGCTAGATTTGTGTTCTTACTATTTTAGCCCAACTACTTTTCAATTGAAATGGCCCAAATGTTAAGCCCATATCGACTCTATGGACTTACGACGTGAGTCTTAAAGGCTCCCGACGTGAACTTTGAAGGGCCCACTGATTAAAAGAATCAGAAACCCTTTTAAGAATCACTTTACCTATACTCAGGAAGTGAAGCTGATTCTAGGTCCCCCCCCCCCCATCTGATTTCGGCCATAGTTCTCCATAAACAACCGTTGTGCTTACATAATCTTCCACTTAAGGTAAATAACTCTTAGTTTTATTGTTCTATTTTGACCAATTTATTTAAATTAGGAGTTACGACTTGTGGTTTGCTTGAATGTCAAAATTATCACCCAAAATATACGATTCCTTTGCTATATGTTGCTTAAATGTGCTTAGAAATGACTTAAGAGTTAACCCCAACAAGATTAAGACTCGATTTCATGACCGATTTGATTTTATGTGAAATACAAACTCATGACGTGAGATTGAAAGGCTTTCTTATTTATTCATTTTTGCAAAAAATGGCACCAAGGCGAGTGGTTCATTGTCACACCCCAAAACCAAGAACGGCGGAAACGTTATGGGGCGGAGGACGTCATGTAATGTATCACAACAATGTAAAGTAGTAAACAAGCAACAACATCGTCCATTGCATTAATAGTATAATTTTAATTACAAGTGTGTTCTTTCATAGTAATAAACAACATAATGAATAATCTAATAAAAGACGATTCTTGACTGCTTCGTCTTCACAAAACCTAGTCGTCGTACCTATCCATTTGTAAGTTGAGAATACAAGTTATTTTGAAAGCGAGTATCAGCAATAAAGCTGGTGAATTCATAAGTATTTATGTGTCTTTGATTTGTAAAATTGTAAAGTAAAGAGTTGTAATTGTTTTGAGAAAAGTTTGTATAAGTATGAGAATGTTTGTAAGTAATTGTAAACGTTTGAAAACCCTACAAAATCCTATATTTCCTACTAGTATAAAATAGAAGTCTTTTACCAAGACTCGACTGTTTTGAAGGTTTGAACCTCTACATAAGTGAAGGTTTGTCTCTGGTACAACTATGATTATTCATATCTAATCTACCTCATCGATTATGTGAATGTGAGACAAAGTAAAGATAATAAGGAAAATAATATAATCATTTAAGTATTATCCTTTGGTACTAGGCTAATCACGGCGGAGGAACTTGCAGAATAGTATTAACCGTAGACATCCGTCAATGTGCATTTTCCCTCTGTAGCTAACAACTGGGTGTAGAATGGTTAGTTCCATCTTTATATAATAGTATCTACTCATATAATATGTATCTCATCATATAGTATGTAATCGTATATCTTCCTATAGTATGTATTTAATAGTATCTATGTAATTGTAACTCTGTAATAGTATGTCTTGTAATTGTATGTATTAGTGTCTCTTCATATAGTATGTAATGTTTGTATTTATGTAATTGTATCTCTTCCTATAGTGTCTAATGTATTAGTATAGACTCATGAATGAACTAACTCTTGTGTGATTCCTTATACTTGGAATAATAAGTAGTATCTCCTAACTATACCTATAATAGTTACTAGTAATGTTCGCGTATAATCGAAGGTATACCTTTGCTACCCAAAGGTACCGAACTAACTGATGGAACTTTTATGTCCATATATGTATACATGATATATAACTAACATTTAGACAACGTTCGGACGAATAACCGATACCCTAAGGCAACATCCCAACGATGAAAAGGAATTAAGGCGAGCTAGCCGTCCTAAGTCCTTTAAACATTACTTATATAACTATACATATATAGGCATGCATTTGACAATATAAAAGTATAAAAGGAGTTTTGTAAAACCTTTGAAAAGTTTAATGACTATCAAATGATGTCTTGATGTCAGTTTATAAAACGATTTCAAAGTAGTTTGTTTGATAAGACAGTTTTAAGTATAAGGAAAACCTTTGTTTGAAACACATTTGTGACAGAGTTTGAATGGAAACATACAGTATGTAAGACAGTTTGATAAAGAGTTTTAACATGTTAAAACGGTTGAGAAATTCATTTCAAGTAATAAGTTTGGTAAATCAGCTAAATGTGTAGTAAATCCATTTGTATGCTAGTTATTAATGACATGCGATTGATATAATAACTAGCCTGATTCAACTTGTATTCCCCCCCCCCCCCCTCCATAAAAGCATTTATAAACATTTAAAAATATTTAAAAGGTTAATTAAGGGTTATGAACTCACCTGCAGTGAGTGGATCGTATGGAAGTGTCGGACAAGTGCTTGGTGTCAAGTGAAGTCTTAAACACGCACAATGGTCCTAATAACATATAAAGACTTGTCTATATATAAAATTAGTGATTATAACACTAATTATACAAGTATAAACATTCTAAGGCGTGGGAAACACTTTAGTCAAAGTGTTAGGAGGCCATTGGATTACAACAAAGGAGTGTAAGGCTTTGTATTTGAGTTTACGGTCCATGGAACATACTTAATGGAGTTTACGGCCCAGGGGAGTTTACTCCTGGCAGTAAACTCTCTAATGTGTCTCCATTTGAGGCTTAAAGCTATGTTGTCTTAAGTGGTTAAGTGTTCCAAGGCTTAAACAAGAGGCTAGGTGAGTTTAAGGTCCATAAATGACCTCAACTTGAGTTTATGTCTTGGGGACCACTTCCCCATGAGTTTACGGCCGTAAACTCATGGTATGAAGTACCATTTTGTTGCTTGAAGTCCCTAGTTCAATGGGGTATGGTTCTAGACTAAGTTCCAAGGATTGGTAAGAGACTAGGGTTCAATTTGCCCCACTTATAGGGGTTTACGGCCAAAGAACATGTCTTGGCCATAAACTCCTCGGATCTTGTGTTTCTTTGTGATTTCTAAGCTATAAACATGTTAAAACTAGTGTACAACGAGTTGGAACAAGAGTACTAACTGGAACACCCGAAATCAGAAAGGTCAAGAAAGGAAAGGAAAACCATGAGTTAAAGAGGGTCGACTCATCGAGTCCAGGGAGGAACTCGGCGAGTCGGAGTGGGATCCAGGTGTAATGTAAGTGACCGACTCGACGCGTCGGCAAGTGGACTCCGTGAGTCTAGTCTGGGTTGGGAAATCCTAATTCCGAGACTTGGTACTGTATTTAAGCATCTTATTCTCTTCGCTAGGGCTCATTTGCGGCCCCTATAGTCCGGAACCCCAAACCCTAGCCACCATAACCGTTTTTAGAGCAAGATCTACCCTTGATGAAGTAAATTAAAGCTTAGAAGAGAAGAGATTCATAGTGGTGCAAGAGGAGGCCTTAGATCTAGAGTTGGTGGAACTTTGTAGAGCATTTGGAGGTAATGAATCGTTATCCTTGGCTTTCACCTTTCTAGATCCATCTTTCATGGAGTTTTAGGGTTTCTTTGAGAGTATGTGATGAGAAATTGGTGCGCAAGTTAGATCTGGAGTTGAAACCCCAGATCTGAGCTCTATTTGGACCAAAGATGCAGAAAGCCCTATTAGTTACTCTGCAAAAGCTATTCCCCATGAGTTAAGTTCCTTTCTAGCTTGGTTTTTGGTATTATGAGGACAAGAAGCACGTAAAGGAAGCAACATTATGTTGCTAATGGACTCTAGGAACCCAGATCTATTGCTTGGAGCAAAGGAGTAGGTCTGTGACTCGAGATTATGAGAATGCACGTAAGGACTCGGCGAGTCGGGCTAGATACCAGACTTAAATCGCGTCGTAACTAGGTGAGTCACATGGGTGGACTCGGCGAGTTGGATGAAGATCGGCAGGAACTCGACGAGTTGGAAGAACAACTCGGTGAGTCTATTGAAGATTGCCTTGGATTTGACGAGTCTGTTCTCGGACTCGGCGAGTCAAGTCACGAAACCCCGAACCCTTCGAGTTAAGACTCGGATCAGTGAGTTGAGTGGGGACTCAGTGAGTTGGACAGCACAGGACTTGGAAATCGGTAGACTCGGCGAGTCAAGGGCTGACTCGGCGAGTCGAGTCATGAATGAAAGGATTCTGAGCGTATGAACTCGGCGAGTCAGTAGGCAGACTCGGCGAGTAGGGTTGACCTGGAAGGTTGACTTTGACCAGGACTTTGACGTTGTCAAGAGTTGACTTAGTTGACTTTTTGAGGACTGTCAGACTAAGTGTTATATTGTTATTGGCAGCTCGGAGAGCTAGAGGAGCAGCGCCTCAGAGGGTTTTCGGTTAGCAGCTAGAGGGTTATCAGCAGAGCTCAGTAGTTCAGGTGAGTTTCCTTCTAGTAGGAACAGGTCTAAAGCCACAATGTTGGCCCGTTTATCTAGCAGTAGTTTCTGGACTTCGGTCCGATGCAGTAGTTAGTATGTTTGATGCCTTGGTGGCTCAGACAGGATTTATGTGTTATGTGTTCCGGGCTACGGCCCGATGCAGTATGCAGTTTATGTGTTCGTGCTAGTTGATATGTTTATGCTATGCTATGTTATGCCCAGTCGGTTTTTGGACTTTGGTTTGATGCAGGGGACAAGGTCCTAGTTAGTTCCGGATTTCGGTCCGATGGAGTTAGTTCCAGACTTCGGTCCGATGCAGGGGACAAGGTCCCAGTCAGTTCCGGACTTCGGTCCGATGCAGTTTCCGGACATCGGTCTTATGCACAAGGCAAGGCCCTGGTTAGTTCCGGACTTCGGTCCGATGCAGTTTCCAAACTTCGGTCTGATGCAGAGTTCAAGGCCCTGGTTAGTTCCGGACTTTAGTCCGATGCAGTTTTCGGACTTCGGTCCGATGCAGTGGGCAAGTGCCAGTATGTGTTTATATGTTATTGTATGGTATATGGTAGTTTGGGGGAGCTTACTAAGCTTCGTGCTTACGTTTTCAGTTTTTGGTTTCAGGTACTCAGTTTTCAGAGGAGGAGCTTGGAGAGGTTGTAATGCACACACCATAGTCAGTTAGCCTGGGAATGTTTTACTCTAATAATAAGATTCTGTTTTGAATTAATACTCGGAAATTTTGTTATCACTTATGATACAGTTTTTATAAATATGGTTTTAGTAATGTTTTAAAAGAAATTTTTGGTTCGTATTTTGGGATGTTACAAGTTGGTATCAGAGCCTTGGTTTGAGGGATTCGGGCGCACTCCCGAGTGTGTTTGAACTCAAACTAAGGAACTGGTATAAAGTTTTCAAAACAAAAGAGTTTTAGAAAATCAAAAAAGAAACTTGAAAAGAAAAGAGTTTTAGAAAGGCACAAAGAATTTTTAGAAAGAAAAGAACTTCGAAAAGAGAAAAAGGGTGTGGTGCATGCAATCAGCCGAGCTCAAGTAAGTACTCCCAAATTACCCATACAAGTTTATGATTATCTGTTTCAGTTTCAGTTTTAGTTCCAGTTTCAGTTTCAGTCTCAGTAGAACAACATTCTAGTATAGGACTAAGGATCTAAGAGGATGCCTTATGTGCCTGCTTATGTGTTTCAGCCTTATGAGAATTTCATTCTAGTATTGAGTAAACAGCAGTAGGATAGCCTGTTAGGTTATGCCTAATAGCATGAGTTCAGCATTGTACACGAGTGCAGATTCTGGGTTATGAGAATAGATTTGCCTGAGTTAGTTTCCTTCTTGTCTGAATGCTGCTTGCTTTGTGCTTTGTGGAACTCTGAGTGTTGTGAGTTAGCCATTAGGTGAATACATCACATCACATGTGATCAGGGTTGAATAATCTCAGAGTGATGGATTTGGCCCTACGGCGCAGCTCTCGTCTGAGTCTAACCGTTGTAGGGATGAGTCCCTTACTCGAAGGATTATCCGAGGCTCGTTACATGTGATGGTATTCAGGTAATGGCTAATTGGCATTACGAGGAGACCTTCAGCAACTAAGGATTGTTTGGGTGGAGTCAAAGGTTCCCTAGGGAAAGCCTAGGATGAGAGTAGCAAAGATTAGCAGTAGAGAAAAGGGACTTGGTGGAGTTGAGGTAACTCTTGAGGAAAGTACGGATAGATGTGGAAGGTAGTATGGGCCTGTACTACTGAAAGCAGAGGATCGGTACTCGATTCAAGAGGCGCCGAGACAAAACCAGGGAATTAGTAGAGGGTGTGAAAGGTCCCACAGCAGCGGTGTGTATTGATCGGTAATGTGTTATGTTTTCAGCATGGTGACGTTGCGCAAGATACCAGTTAGCAGTTTAGGTACCAGGGAGGAATCTGACTCAGGTTCTAGAGTCGGGCAGCTTGATGATCAGATGAGGGATTTCATTTCCGCAGAGATTGTGCGCAACATTATTGATTAGACTCTAGTGATTTTTGGTTCGGTTACAGAGGCCATCGTGTAGCTCATCGACAGTAATCTTCAGGCCTTTAGGGCTGGGATAGTTTCAGGACAGTTTGGGGGTCGTCTAGAGCCCGATTCTAATGGATCCCAGGGATCCATCAGGGAGGGGAATCCCATTTTTAGCACTTGCCATCAGGGGTCAGGAGTGGGCAGTACACCTTACCCCCAAGAGAGTTCCCTGCATGATTGGATTGCTGCAGAGGTTTCACGAGCCCTCCGCGAGGAGTTACCAGACACCATCGGACGTGTCACTGATAGAGTGATCGACGGGACAGAAAGGTGGATTTTAGCTATCCGGGCAGTGGGTGAAATGGTCAGGGTGACCTGGGAGCAGGAGATGGGTTCTGATAGTCAGTTGAGAAAGAGGAAGCGAGTTTCCGGTCTGGCTCAACAAGCTGGACAGACAGACGCTACCATGGATAGTGCCAAGAACCCGAGTAGTCGGGATGGTTGCTCAAGGAAGGAAGGGGCACGGGGTGATGTGCGCAGTAGGTCCAAGTGTGGCAGATGCGCGTGGAAGGGTCACAAACATCAAGAATGCACGGTAGAAGTAGAGTTATGCCATCGTTGCCATCAGCTTGGCCATGTTACAGCGAACTGTCCCGTTCAGTGGTTGGGATAGCCTTGGTGTCATAATAGGCTTCGAAAAACAAGGGGATTCGAGGGTTCTTCAGAGCAGGTTACGTGTATGTATATATATCTATTTTTCTCTCTGTCAGCTTATGTTATGGTGTTATTGCTAGGGTACTGCATCTATGTTAGTAGGTGCATATAGTGGAGTACTATATTATCTGCTTGTGAATGAGTTATATGCCATTTGCATACCTTGGATGTTAGGATGATAGTTGGAGGTCGTCCTTTCTAGGGCAGGTTACTTCGGATACACTAACTGTAGCATGTATGTGTAAGATTCAGTAGTGCTTCACTACTTGCGGAAGGTGTTAGTCGGGTAATGATAATTATATTCTCAGTAGTGACAATCCAGAGCTTCTAGTGGAGTAGCTAGCAGTCGGTAGGAAATGGGTTAGAGATGTTCACCCTAAGCGCAGGCTCTCGGGATGCAGTCAATAAAATAAGTGCAGTTAAGGACTAAAGGGCGCTCGGTTAGTTAGCAAGAATGGTTCGGATCTAGTAAAAGTTAGTTGGAGCGCCAACAGAGGTAAGAGTTGGCGGACAGCAGATCGCCCTTTTAATGAAAGGAAGATTGGGGAATCCTTTCGATCAGTGAGCAGTAAGGATTTAGCCGGATCCAAGTGGGGGGAACCCTCCGAGTATACACGGATAAGAGCACGCAGACCCAGAATGAGTATGCGGCCTCTGAGAAGAAAAGATAGTGGCACAATGATGAATGGATTAAGGAGTTCAGGATTGGGAGTTTGAGGAAGTTCCCAACAGTTAGTTCATGTAATCGAGATGGTTAGTAGCTGGTTGAGAATCCATGATTAGAGGACCGCCTGTAGGACTCTAGTGAGTCGAAATGAGGATCTTGAGAACGGTTAGCAAGAGATGTTTCCATGTTAGTAGTTAGTAGCAGAGACAACATGCAGGGCATGGTAGAGTGGCAGGAAAGCCGCAACATTTTTTCCAGCAGTAGCCAGTTAATAGTACAATGTTGTAAGTCTGCGGGGGTAGTCGTAGCAGTCAGATAGTAGTAGAGTGTTGCAACTCTGAGGGGGTAGTCGTAGCATTCACTAGCAGTCAGATAGTAGTAGAATGTTGTAAGTCTGCGGGGGTAGCTGTAGCACTCACTAGCAGTCAGATAGTAGTAGAGTGTTGTAAGCCTACGAGGGTAGCCGTAGCATTCACTAGAAGTTAGATAGTAGTAGTGTTGTCAGTCTGTGGGGGTAGCCGTAGCATTCACTAGCAGCCAGATAGTATTAGGGAGTTGTAAGTCTGCGAATGTAGCCATAGCATTCGTCAGGTTAGTAGTCAGCATGAGCACGTTGTTTGGACACGGGGGAAGAAGTAGCACCCACCATTTCGGGTGCAACAGTGAGGAAATGGGAATCCACGGGTTGGAGTTTGGATTTCCCAAATGGTTCAGTTATGGTTAAACCGGCGATTCGACAGTTGGATCATCACCACAGTTATGAGATCAGGGAAGCAGTGGACCGCTTGGGTTCATGTATGTTAAGGGCTACCGTTAGTCTGGGAGCCGTCGTTTTTAGTCTTGGATATGATCATGTCAGGATGTGACATTGGACCTGATCGGTGGATCGGGAGGTTGTTAGAGCCATAGTGACAGGATAACTAGTGGAAACTAGTTCCAGAGAAAGATTTCGTTCAGAAGCCGTGGGAGCAACTAAGTGAGGAGTCCTTGGACTCCACAGTTGAGTTGGAACTCGGTGTTGCAGATAACCGACGAATGATTGGAGACCCGGAAGGTCATGAAATATTTTTGGGAAGCAGCCATATAGGCAGTTTGGTGCTTCAGGCAGTTCAGTGTTTCAGGCAGTTCAGTGTTTCAGGCAGTTCAGTGATTCACGCAGTTCAGTGTTTCAGGCAGTTCATTGTTTCAGGCAGTTCAGTGTCGTAGGCAGTGTAGTGTTTCAGATAGATTCAGTGTTATCGACAGTATTAGTAGTTGTGTCGGAATGCAAGTGCTGGCGGTATGGTTGGTTGATTTGGAAATGGCAAGTCCCTCTCAGCAGGATCAGTTGAGTCATCTGCCAAGTATAAGTGATCTGCAAGGATAATTAGGCAGGTAGCCTTTCTTTCAGGATTGAAGACTCGATTTATTGGAAGTTGAGTAGTCAGATGAGAGATAAGCAAGTTGGTTCCAGCAGCATCGATTCGGTATAGGTGGCAGAGTGGATAGAGCAGTTATAGATAGTTGAAGTATCTTTAGAAGTCGCTGCAAGCGACTAGGAGATTGCGATGGGGTGTAGTGACCGGTAGGATTCCGGTAACCCAAATATCGACAAATTAGTTGGACCAGGGTGGTCTCAATGCATCCGGTAGGCGGATGAGGGGCAACAGAATTTTCAGTCAGAGGCATTAACGATAAGGGAAGTATGGTAAGAGGTAGCAAGTTGACAGAGGGTGCTACGCCTCTCACAACAGGGTTGGATAATCTTGGAGGGGAGGGTTTGACCTTGTTGCGCAGCTCTCGTATGATTCTTAACCGTTGAAGGGATGAATCTTTCACTCGAAAGATTGTCTGATCCATTCGCTGGCACGGGTGCTCAGCACTAAGCTATGGAAATAAGAAGCATTTAGTATGTACCAGCAGTAGTGACCAACACTAAAAGTGGCTGGAGTGATGGACAAAAGGGTTAGAGTCACCAGGCAGGGTGTTGGAGGCGGATTGCAGGTCAGTTGACCATAGCAAACTTCAAGGATGAAGTTCAGTTTAAGTGGGGGAGAGTTGTAACACACGAAATCAGAAAGGTCAAGAAAGGAAAGGAAACCATAAGTTAAAGAGGGTCGACTCGTCGAGTCCAGGGAGGAACTCGGCGAGTCAGATCGGGATCCGGGTGTAAAGTAAGTGACCGACTCGGCGAGTTCGCAAGTGGACTTGGCGAGTCTGGTCTGGGTTGGGAAACCCTAATTTTGGGACTTGGTACCCTATTTAAACATCTTATTCTCTTTCCTAGGGCTCCTTTACGGCCCCTATAGTCCAGAACCCCAAACCCTAGCCACCATAACCGTTTTTGGAGCAAGATCTACCCTTGGTGAAGTAAATTGAAGCTTCGAAGAGAAGAGATTCATAGTGGTGCAAGAGGAGGCCTTAGATCTAGAGTTAGTGGAACTTTTTAGAGAACTTGGAGGTAATGAATCATTATCCTTGGCTTTCTCCTTTCTAGATCCATCTTTCATGGTGTTTTAGCGTTTCTTTGAGAGTATGTGATGAGAAATTAGTGCACAAGTTAGATCTGGAGTTCAAACTCCATATCTGAGCTCTATTTGGACCAAAGATGCAGAAAGCCCTATTAGTTACTATGCAAAAGCCATTCCCCATGAGTTAAGTTCCTTTCTAGTTTGGTTTTTGGTATTATGAGACAAGAAGCACGTAAAGGTAGCAACTTTATGTTGCTAATGGACTCTAGGAACCCATATCTATTACGTGGAGCAAAGGAGTATCTCTGTGACTCGAGATTATGAGAATACACGTAAGGACTCGGCGAGTCTGGGTGAGGACTCGGCGAGTGGGGCTAGATACCAGACTTATATCGCGTAGTATCTCGGCGAGTCACATGGGTGGAATCGGCGAGTTGGATGAAGATAGGTAGGAACTTGACAAGTTGGAAGAACAACTCGGTGAGTTTGTTGCAGATTGCCTTGGACTCGGCGAGTCAAGTCGCGAAACCCCGAACGGTTCGAGTTAAGACTCGGATCAGTGAGTTGAGTGGGAACTCAGTGAGTTGGACAGGATAGGACTCGGAAATCGGTAGACTCAGCGAGTCAGGGGCTGACTCGGCGAGTCGAGTCGCGAATGAAAGGATTCTAAGCGTATGAACTCGGCGAGTCAGTAGGCAGACTTGGCGAGTAGGGTTTACCTGGAAGGTTGACTTTGACCAGGACTTTGACGTTGTCAAGAGTTGACTTAGTTGACTTTTGGAGGACTGTCAGACTAAGTGTTATATTGTTATTGGTAGCTCGGAGAGCTAGAGGAGCAGCGCCTTAGAGGGTTGTCGGTTAGCATCTAGAGGGTTATCAGCAGAACTCAGCAGTTCAGGTGAGTTTCCTTCCAGTAGGAACAGGTCTAAGGCCACAATGCCGACCCGTTTAGCTAGCAGTAGTTTTCGGACTTCGGTCTGATGCAGTAGTTAATATGTTTGATGCCTTCGTGGCTCAGACAGGATTTATGTGTTATGTGTTCCGGGCTACGACCCGATGCTTTATGCAGTTTATGTGTTCATGCTGGTTGATATGTTTATGCTATGCTATGTTATGCTCAGTCAGTTTCTGGACTTTGGTTTGATGTAGGGGAGAAGGTCCTAGTCAGTTCCGGATTTCAGTCCGATGCAGTTAGTTCCGGACTTCGGTCCGATGCAGTTTCCGGACATCGTTACGTGTGACAAGAGTCAAATTCGGGTCAAGTCTAAGCCGGACAAGGTCAACGAGTCAAACCGGTCAACTCAATTAGACCTTGTATGATAGGGTTTATATTATGTAATTACTGTATAACTCACTATCTTAATGAGAAAACATCACTTGGAAAGTTCGTTTGTTTAAATTTCTTTAACCTTAGTGCAAAACAATGAACAAGAACAATAAATCAATGTTGCATACTCATAGGGAGTGTGTAAGATCCTAAAACATGGCACAACGGGGTCTAAGGACCTTGCATTGCGAAGCCGGACACTCTCATTCATCACACACGAAAACGATCTCAATCGTTTTCACTCTATCTCTTCTTATGTCAAATCTCTCCCAAATCTCTCTAAGTATGTGAAATCTCTCCCAAATATCTTTCTGTATGTGAAATCTCTCCAAGTATGTCAAATCTCTCCCAAATCTCTCTAAGTATGTGAAATCTCTCCCAAATATCTCTCTGTATGTGAAATCTCTCCCAAATCTCTCTAAGTATGTGGAATCTCTCTCAAATATCTCTCTGTATGTGAAATCTCTCCAAGTATGTCAAATCTCTCCCAAATCTCTCTAAGTATGTGAAATCTCTCCCAAATATCTCTTTGTATGTGAAATCTCTCCAAGTATGTCAAATCTCTCCCAAATCTCTCTAAGTGTGTGAAATCTCTCCCAAATATCTCTCTGTATGTGAAATCTCTCCAAGTATGTAAAATCTCTCCCAAATCTCTCTAAGTATGTGAAATCTCTCTCAAATATCTCTTTGTATATGAAATCTCTCCAAGTCTGTCAAATCTCTCCCAAATCTCTCTGAGAACGAGGAATCTCTCTCAAATCTCTCTCGAAATCTCTCCCAACTTTCTATAATCACTCGGGGCATCCCGACCCTCGAATTTGGCAAAAACAGCCCAAAAACGGAAGTCTACGCGAAAAACGGACTTAAGGAACCGAAACCTCCGTTAGGAACCGAACCCTCCGAACCGAAGGTACTGTTCATGAACCGAACCGAAGTTGCTGACTTATGAACCGAACCGAGAGTACTGTTCATCCTAGCCGAACCTCGCATAGAAGGAAGAACCGAACCCGAAGGTACTGTTCATTACTGTTCACAACAGTTCCTTCGGTTCTGGCCTCACTTCGGACCGAACCCTCGCCTTCGCTTCGGACTACTTCTCGGACCGAGCCTTCGTTTCGCTTCTCGCCTCCGGATTCAGCCTCTCGCTTCCGAGACCAGCACCACTCCTGACCGAACCTCGGCCTAGGGACCGAATTTCGGCCTAGGACCGAGAGGTCTCGCTGGGAAGCTCTTTTCTCCCGGTTTTCAATTGAATTCGCGTTTTAAGCCCGTTTTTAATTATTTTAACATAGGATTTTCACTCAAAACTTTATTTTAAAATATAAGACCCCTAAATTAATGATTTAATCACATTTTAAGGATAAAACCTTATCCAAAAAGGAGTTGGTAAAGTACAAAAGTAGAGTGTTGACCTTACTTTAGTTTATGACGCAAGCAACCCCCAAACCCACTCCATGACAACCCACACTCCTCCTCACTATATCCTGTACCTTTTACCCCCTCTCACAAGTCATCCCCACGATCTAAGGGCTGACCATACAACCTCTCTCCTCATTTTCTTCAAACACTCTCATTTCACCAAAGATTGAACTCCAACTTTTTCTCTCCAACTTTTCTCTCTAACTCACGATCTCAAGGCTGATCATTAAGTGTTCTTCCACTCTTGGTAAGTGTAATCCATCCTCCTTGTGATTCTTACACTTCATTCTACTCAAATCATTGATAGCTTATACAAACTCCATAACTATCATGCTAGATTCTCGAAAATCTTCAAGACATTTCCAAGTGTCCTTGAGCTAAACACCCCCATTCTCGAAAATCTACTGAAAACACCTAAGGTGAGTTCATACCCCTACATTTTTATGTTTTCTTAAGTTTTTAGGGGGGGGGGGGGGGGGATACAAGTTAAAACACAAAGAACATAACTACACTTTTCTAACAGCCTTCATCAGAAAAGTTCAACTCCAATCACGGACTGTTTTGGACCACTTAAGCATTTTAGTTTTCAAAATTGTTTTAGGTGTAAGTAGTTCCAGTTCTTAGCTTTAAAATGACTACTTGCACATCTCCATATGGTTTTTCTACAATTTATGGTGATTTTTACAAAACTGCCTATCATTTCAAGCACCAATCCGGACCAGCCTGTGATTATGGACCTTTTCACCCAAGTTAGAGGTCATTAAAAATCATGATAAAAATTATGAGTAAACTAGACACATTCTGGGAACTCTCAGAATTTACGGACTTAGTTTTCAACTTCGTATGATTTACCTATGAATTTTCAAAAACAGTGTAGAAAGGTTGAAAATTTGTTAACAGCTTATAACTTTCATAACACTTTGTATTATGTTGAGCAAAGTGTATAATGATAAGTTCCAAATATTGATTGTGTTTCCATGTTAGTTTATCATCATAAACTGAAATATAGTCATTCATAATAAGATTATTCATTTATTTCGAGCACGTATATAAAGCTATAATGAGCATAGTTTATGGATTCATAGCATTAAAGCATTCATAAAAGAATTCTTATACATTACAAACGTTTTGGATAAACTATAATAGGTATATTTTATGTATCATTTACTTCTCAAACTTATTTACCAAAGGTTTTCCGTTTAGTTCACGTAAATCTGTTAATGAATAAATTTGTGAGTCATTCCCTTCGGGTTACTTCCAAAGTAACAAAGTCAAAAAGTCCTGTAAATTGTAACCAGAGTCTCTTGTAGGGAGAACGTGATAGTTGTGTATAGATCTATATTGGGTTTGACAAACCCACACCAGAGCTGCTCGCTACAGCTAGACCGGCAGGTCTGTGGTGACAAGTGTCATTTAACGGCGACGCTTGAAGAACGTCGCATTACGAGGCCGTCTATGTCAAGTATGGTTATAATAGCTCACATGTGGTATTAACAATCATAAGATTTACGGGTTCTAACTTTAAATTAGCGAGTTATGTCCATTTAGCTCACTGAAATTACTTTAAGTATGGAAAAATACTTATACGCCTTCATATCAAAAAGGCTTTTATGTCGATTTAGAATCACTTTTTACATCAACGATTACATACTTTATTGTATACTTTCGGTCCTGGTATTTAGGACTACATAACTTTGTAAGAAAATATCGGATTTTCTGGAACAATTATACAATTACATGTCAAGCTTTTCATAATTATATACAAAAACTTATGAACTCACCAACCATTGTGTTGACACTTTTTCAAACTACTTGTATTCTCAGGAAATCGCTAAACAGGTAACAAATTACTTTTGAGGATGGGACGTTGAGGCGTCAGACTTATCATATTTTGTCAACATATTGTAATTGATTTTGAAACATATAATTCACACATTGATGTAACTCTTTCAATTATATATATGTTGGTTGTGTTTACTTTTATCACTATTGCCATTGTTGTTATGATACTACACATGAAGTCCTCCACCCCCGGACGTTTCCGCCATCCTTGGTTCGGGGGTGTGACAGATTGGTATCAGAGCACGGTTTATAGTGAATTAAGTATATCAAACAACATAGGATATACAAACTATAAACACATTTGGGACTAAGAGTCTCTGATTTTAAAACATTCTAACCGGTTATACTTTTTGAAAACGAATAAGTGCTTGTTTAAAAGTATACCTACATGCATTGCATACTCGCGTAGTGTCATAACTAGAAGAACATAAACTAAAAGAAGAGGAGTTGAACGCTACGAGTATGCCTTGGTATGAGTAATCAGTTTTGGGAAGGATATAGCCTGATCAACTATATTAGTCCGGAAAGTGACTTACTCATATCGGGGGATAGTCGTAGGAGGGCAACAAGTCTAATAACCTAACTTCACCCTACAAAGAGTGTTATAAGAACCAAATCTAAACATTTAAAATACTATAGGAGTATTTGTATGTTGCTATATCGCAATATTATTAATATCTACCGCTATCCGCTTCTTACCCCTTTATTCTCGCGCAGACGACATGGCAGGATTTCACCTACCAGGAAACCCATACTTTCCCAACCAGGGAAATGCCGGCTGGATTGAGGAAGAGCCCGAAGAGCTAATTGAAGAGGACCCCGAAGAGGATCCCGAAGAAGAACCCGAAGAAGTAGAAGAGGAGATAGACGAAGAAGAAGAAGAAGAAGAAGAAGAGGAAGACAACGAGGAGGACATGGATGAGGATGAAGGTGAAGAAGAGCCAAAGGAGGAAGTCTTCAACCCTCCTTACATTGCGAGGGTACCTGCAAACCGCTGGGGGCACAACGGGCCCGAGCCCCGTTGGGCAACCATGATCGAGAGGTGGAGTTGGCAACAGCGCCAGAGGCCACCCTATCGCGACCAACGAGGTTACTATGACCTCAGTCACGGGGGACCGGCTGACAGAGCTCTCCCCGTTATGACCCAGCACATCACGAACTTGGGGAACCAGAGTAGGGAAATGGCAGACCAGATTCGAAATCTCAGCGCTATTACGGCAGCCACCGATGCACGCACCCGGGATTTGGAGAGGGACTTCTATCCATTGGACCGACTCATCGAGGACCTTACCGCTGCTCGAGCGGAGGTAAGGGAGTACCAGGTAAGACACGCTGCTCTCGAGGAGAGAGTGATCGCGGCCGAGCGCCGGATTGCGGAGCTTCAGGGAGCCTCGACCTCATCCCAAGGCCACCATGGATGAGATGCTTCACGCCTCGAGTAGTGTTCGTGCTACTTATATTTTGTTATAAATCTAGGATTTCGAGTATGCGTTGGTGCTACTCTTTATTGCGAATAGGTTAACCTCGCGACTAAGTGATCACACTAGTCAAAGGGGCTTTTGTACTGCCAAAACTTTATCTTTTATTATGATGTAATGTAGACCCTTATGAGGTCAAATTCCTCAAAACAATATGTACTAACAAATTATCAATGAATGTGGCGCGTATTTACTTCCTTTGATTCTGACACAAACCAAGCACTTGACTCTGCTCGAGTCAACACCATTTAATTCATAAGTTTAATTGCATAAACTTGGCGATTAATTGCCTTCTAAATTAATAAACTCGGACAAAATACAATAGAGATGAAACAAGTAACGCTCGACTCGCTATCACCATCGAAGTCTTACCGTCAAGTCTTTCTTTTTATTTTCTTATGTCAGAACCATGCCGCCAAGAAAAAGACCAAGACCTTCCGGAAATTCAGCACCACCCACTCCGCCGCCACCTCCGGAGTTTGATCTTGTGATGTTTCAGGCTGCAGTAACAGCAGCCGTGGCGGCAGCAATGTCGCAAATGGGTACCAATGGTTCCGGCGGTTCCGGATCCGGGAATACTAACTCGAATCAGGGGGACAGCACGGGGCGCACTAAGGAGTGTTCGTACAAAGACTTCACTAATGGCAAACCCGATCCTTTCGACGGAAGCGGGGGCGTCATAGCGCTGATGCAATGGTTCGAAAGGACCGAAGCAGTCTTCGAGATCTGTGCTTGTCCCGAAGCAAGCAAAGTCAAGTATGCGGCATTCACTTTCACAAGAAAAGCTCTTACTTGGTGGAATGGTCGAGTTAAGTCACTTACTCCTGCAGTGGCTAACTCCATAGGTTGGGAAAACTTAAAAGCGTTGATGTTAAAGGAGTACTGCCCGAGGGGAGAAATACAAAAACTCGAAGAGGAACTCTGGAATCTCAAGATGTCAGGGATGGATCTCGAAGCTTATACCGCCCGATTCAATGACCTAGCACTCCTCTGTCCTGCAATGGTTACTCCGGAGGAGAAGAAGGTAGAACGATACCTTTGGGGGCTATCATCCCAGATTCATGACAGTGTTCTGGCCTCGAAACCTACCACCTTTGAAAGTTCCAAGGAATTGGCACAACAACTTATCGATCATAGGGCCAGCCGTGGCACCATGGTCGCCACCACCAACCAAACGAAAGGAGGGAACAACAAGAGGAAGTTCTGGAACATTAAAAAGAAACAACCGGTGCAGGACCCCACAAAGAAGCAACAAACTGTTGTTGTTCGTGCAGCCACTACTGCTCCTGCTCCAGCGCCACCAAGGCAATACGCAGGAACTCTTCCCAAGTGCAACAAGTGCAACTTCCACCATACCGGTGCTTGTCGGGAAATGCACTGCAGAAATTGCAACCGGAAGGGGCACACTGCTCGATTTTGTAAAGTGCCAGCCTAATCCGCCCCTCAAGTCTCCCCAGCCGCTAACACCGGAGTAAGTCAAACCTGTTACGGATGTGGAGAGGCAGGGCACTTCAAAAGAAACTGCCCAAAAGCACGAAACACCAATGCTGGAGGTGTAGGGAAAGTCCTGGCGATGGGACACGGAGAAGCAATCAAGGATCCCTCGGTGGTTTCTGGTACGTTTCTCCTCAATAACACATATGCATGCGTACTATTTGATAGTGGAGCAGAGAGGAGTTTTGTGAGCCATGAATTCAAACAATTACTAAAACAAACCCCTCATTTATTAAAAGATACATACGTAGTAGAAATGGCTAATGGGAAAGAAGAGCACACTAATGATATACACTCAGGGTGTACCCTCACTCTAGACAACCATTCGTTTAAAGTAGACCTGATGCCGGTCACAATAAAATGCTTTGACATAATCATCGGTATGGATTGGTTAAGTTCACATCGTGCCGACATTCTATGTTACGAAAGGGTCGTTCGCCTTAATCTGCCGAATGGCGAAACCCTCTTCATCTATGGCGACAAACCCAGTTCAAATTTGCAAGTCATCTCTTGCGTCAAGGCCCAAAAGTATCTCCGAAAGGAGTACCACACATTTCTAGCCCACGTAGTAGATACAAAACAAGAGGTGAAGGATATCAACGACATTCCCGAGGTGTGCAACTATCCCGATGTATTCCCCGAAGATCTTCCAGGTGTACCCTTCGCACGACAACTCGAATTCCGGATCGACTTAATCTCAGGAGCTACCCCCGTCGCCAAGGCTCCATACCGTTTAGCACCGGCAGAAATGCAAGAACTTTCCAGCCAGTTTAATGAACTGTTGAGCAAAGGATTTATCAGGCCAAGCTTCTCGCCCTGGGGAGTACCGGTCCTGTTTGTAAAGAAGAAGGACGGATCTTTTCGCATGTGCATAGACTACCGGGAGCTAAACAAACTCACTATCAAGAACCGATATCCCTTACCCCGAATCGATGACCTCTTTGACCAACTCCAAGGAGCAAGCTACTTTTCAAAAATCGACCTGAGGTCGGGTTATCATCAACTGCGAGTACAAGAAGAGGATATTCCCAAGACTGCGTTCAGAACTCGCTACGGGCACTATGAGTTCGTGGTAATGCCCTTCGGATTAACGAACACACCGGCAGTATTTATGGACTTGATGAATCGGGTGTGTCGACCCTACTTAGACAAATTCGTGATTGTGTTCATTGACGATATTTTAATCTACTCCCGAAGCGAGGAAGAGCACCGTCAACACCTTCGGCTAATCTTGGAAACACTGAGGGCTAAGAAGCTTTACGCCAAATTCTCTAAATGCGAATTCTGGATTAGAGAAGTGAATTTTCTTGGCCATGTGGTTAGCGAGAAGGGGATACACGTGGATCCTGCAAAAATCAAAGCTATCAAAAACTGGTCAGCACGTACAACACCGACAGAAATTCGACAATTTTTAGGGCTCGCCGGCTACTACCGAAGATTCATACAAAACTTCTCGAAGATCGCCAAACCACTCACCACCCTGACTCAAAAAGGTGTGGTATTTAAGTGGGGAGATAAACAAGAAGCCGCTTTCCAGATATTAAAACAATCCCTATGCAGCGCACTAGTTTTGTCTCTTCCAGAAGGAACTGATGACTTCGTGGTATATTGCGATGCTTCAAATCAAGGCCTCGGATGCGTGCTCATGCAGAGAGGAAAAGTCATCGCCTACGCGTCAAGACAGCTTAAAACAAACAAAGTTAATTACACTACCCATGACCTTGAATTGGGAGCGGTAGTGTTCGCTTTAAAGATCTGGAGGCACTACCTCTACGGCACAAAATGTACCATCTTCACCGATCACAAAAGTCTTCAGCATATCCTTAATCAGAAAGAGCTCAACATGCGGCAACGGAGATGGGTTGAACTGCTAAACGACTACGAGTGCGAAATTCGCTACCACCCGGGCAAGGCCAATGTAGTGGCGGATGCCCTAAGCAGGAAGGAATATTCGGGCCGCCGAGTAAGATCCTTAACCATGACCATCCATTCCCACCTGGCCACGCAAATCAGGGAAGCTCAACTAGAAGCCTTGAAACCAGAGAATGTGGTAGGTGAGGCATTAAGGGGAATGGATAAGAGCTTAGAAGTCAAGGATGACGGACCCCGTTATCTCAATAACCGAATCTGGACACCGAAGTTCAGTGGGATCCGAGACGTGGTCATGAATGAAGCACACAAGACTCGATACTCCATCCATCCAGGGTCAGACAAGATGTATCTAGACCTCAAAAAGTTATACTGGTGGCCGAATATGAAAGCCGAGATCGCTACATATGTGGGCAAGTGTCTGACTTGCGCCAAGGTCAAGGTGGAATACCAGAAACCCTCAGGACTACTACAACAGCCTGATATACCGAAATGGAAGTGGGAACGGATAACCATGGACTTCATAACCAAGCTGCCTAAGACTTCGGGCGGGTTTGACACTATATGGGTAATCGTAGATAGATTGACCAAGTCTGCGCACTTCCTACCAATAAAGGAAACCGACAAGATGGAGAAGTTAACCAGGATATACCTCAAGGAGATTGTGCGACTGAATGGTGTACCAATATCTATTATCTCAAACAGAGATAGTAGGTTCACTTCGAGATTTTGGCAGTCCCTGCAGAAATCCTTGGGTAGTAGGCTAGACATGAGTACGGCCTACCATTCACAAACCGACGGGCAGAGCGAGCGCACTATACAAACCTTAGAAGACATGTTGAGAGCATGTGTGATAGACTTTGGTAAAGCGTGGGATACCCATTTGCCGCTGATTGAATTCTCCTACAATAACAGCTATCACACCGGCATTAAAGTCGCTCCATTCGAAGCTCTTTACGGTCGCAAGTGCAGATCACCCTTATGTTGGGCTGAAGTGGGGGATACTCAGATAGCTAGGGGCAAATTCCTAATAGCACCCTCACTGGTCCTGAAATCATAAGGGAGACCACAGAAAAGATTGTTCAAATCCGAGAAAGGCTGAAGGCCTCCCGAGATCGGCAAAAGAGTTATGCGGATAAGCGACGCAAACCTTTGGAATTCCAGGTTGGTGATCGTGTGTTACTAAAAGTTTCCCCTTGGAAAGGAATGATACGTTTCGGAAAACGTGGGAAACTAAACCCGAGGTACATCGGACCGTTCGAAATCCTCGCCAGGATTGGTCCTGTGGCGTACAAACTTCGATTACCTCAAGAACTCGATAAGGTGCATCCCACCTTTCACGTATCGAACCTGAAGAAGTGTTTGTCCGACGAGACACTTGTAATACCTCTTGATGAGATCGAAGTTGACGAAAATCTCCACTTCGTAGAGGAGCCAGTAGAGATTATGGATCGGGAGGTCAAAAGAACGAAACAAAGTCGTATTCCCATCGTGAAGGTTCGATGGAACGCTAAACGAGGGCCTGAGTTCACCTCGGAGCGCGAAGACCAAATGAAACGAAAGTACCCGCACCTTTTCCTAAACCCTGAAAGTCCTGGCCAAGCGTAAATTTTGGGACGAAATTCCCTCTAACGGGGGGATGATGTGACAATAGTCAAATTCGGGTCAAGTCGAAGCCGGACAAGGTCAACGAGTCAAACCGGTCAACTTAATTAGACCTTGTATGATAGGATTTATATTATGTAATTACTGTATAACTCACTATCTTAATGAGAAAACATCACTTGGAAAGTTCGTGTGTTTAAATTTCTTTAACCTTAGTGCTAAACAATGAACAAGAACAATAAATCAATGTTGCATACTCATAGGGAGTGTGTAAGATCCTAAAACATGGCATAACGGGGTCTAAGGACCTTGCATTGCGAAGCCGGACACTCTCATTCATCACACACGAAAACGCTCTCAATCGTTTTCACTCTATCTCTTCTTATGTCAAATCTCTCCCAAATCTCTCTAAGTATGTGAAATCTCTCCCAAATATCTCTCTGTATGTGAAATCTCTCCAAGTATGACAAATCTCTCCCAAATCTCTCTAAGTATGTGAAATCTCTCCCAAATATCTCTCTGTATGTGAAATCTCTCCCAAATCTCTCTAAGTATGTGGAATCTCTCTCAAATATCTCTCTATATGTGAAATCTCTCCAAGTATGTCAAATCTCTCCCAAATCTCTCTAAGTATGTGAAATCTCGCCCAAATATCTCTTTGTATGTGAAATCTCTCCAAGTATGTCAAATCTCTCCCAAATCTCTCTAAGTATGTGAAATCTCTCCCAAATATCTCTCTGTATGTGAAATCTCTCCAAGTATGTCAAATCTCTCCCAAATCTCTCTAAGTATGTGAAATCTCTCTCAAATATCTCTTTGTATGTGAAATCTCTCCAAGTATGTCAAATCTCTCCCAAATCTCTCTGAGAACGAGGAATCTCTCTCAAATCTCTCTCGAAATCTCTCCCAACTTTCTATAATCAGTCGGGGCATCCCGACCCTCGAATTTGGCGAAAACAGCCCAAAAACGGAAGTCTACGCGAAAAACGGACTTAAGGAACCGAAACCTCCCTTAGGAACCGAACCCTCCGAACCGAAGGTACTGTTCATGAACCGAACCGAAGTTGCTGACTTATGAACCGAACCGAGAGTACTATTCATCCTAGCCGAACCTCGCATAGAAGGAAGAACCGAACCCGAAGGTACTGTTCATTACTGTTCACAACAGTTCCTTCGGTTCTGGCCTCACTTCGGACCGAACCCTCGCCTTCGCTTCGGACTACTTCTCGGACCGAGCCTTCGTTTCGCTTCTCGCCTCCGGATTCAGCCTCTCGCTTCCGAGACCAGCACCACTCCTGACCGAACCTCGGCCTAGGGACCGAATTTCGGCCTAGGACCGAGAGGTCTCGCTGGGAAGCTCTTTTCTCCCGGTTTTCAATTGAATTCGCGTTTTAAGCCCGTTTTTAATTATTTTAACATAGGATTTTCACTCAAAACTTTATTTTAAAATATAAGACCCCTAAATTAATGATTTAATCACATTTTAAGGATAAAACCTTATCCAAAAAGGAGTTGGTAAAGTACAAAAGTAGAGTGTTGACCTTACTTTAGTTTATGACGCAAGCAACCCCCAAACCCACTCCATGACAACCCACACTCCTCCTCACTATATCCTGTACCTTTTACCCCCTCTCACAAGTCATCCCCACGATCTAAGGGCTGACCATACAACCTCTCTCCTCATTTTCTTCAAACACTCTCATTTCACCAAAGATTGAACTCCAACTTTTTCTCTCCAACTTTTCTCTCTAACTCACGATCTCAAGGCTGATCATTAAGTGTTCTTCCACTCTTGGTAAGTGTAATCCATCCTCCTTGTGATTCTTACACTTCATTCTACTCAAATCATTGATAGCGTATACAAACTCCATAACTATTATGCTAGATTCTCGAAAATCTTCAAGACATTTCCAAGTGTCCTTGAGCTAAACACCTCCATTCTTCAACAATCATCTACTGAAAACACGTAAGGTGAGTTCATACCCCTACGTTTTTATGTTTTCTTAAGCTTTTAGGGGGGGAATACAAGTTAAAACACCAAGAACATAACTACACTTTTCTAACAGCCTTCATCAGAAAAGTTCAATTCCAATCACGGACTGTTTTTGACCACTTAAACATTTTAGTTTTCAAAACTGTTTTAGGTGTAAGTAGTTCCATTTCTTAGCTTTAAAATGACTACTTGCACATCTCCATATGATTTTTCTACAATTTATGGTGATTTTTACAAAACTACCTATCATTTCAAGCACCAATCCGGACCAGCCTGTGATTATGGACCTTTTCACCCAGGTTAGAGGTCATTAAAAATCATGATAAATATTATGAGTAAACTAGACACATTTTGGGAACTCTCAGAATTTACGGACTTAGTTTTCAACTTCGTATGATTTACCTATGAATTTTCAAAAACAGTGTAGAAAGGTTGAAAATTTGTTAACATCTTATAACTTTCATAACACTTTGTATTATGTTGAGCAAAGTGTATAATGATAAGTTCCAAATATTGATTGTGTTTCCATGTTAGTTTATCATCATAAACTGAAATATAGTCATTCATAATAAGATTATTCATTTATTTCGAGCACGTATATAAAGCTATAATGAGCATAGTTTATGGATTCATAGCATTAAAGCATTCATAAAAGAATTCTTATACATTACAAACGTTTTGGATAAACTATAATAGGTATAGTTTATGTATCATTTACTTCTCAAACTTATTTACCAAAGGTTTTCCGTTTAGTTCACGTAAATCTATTAATGAATAAATTTGTGAGTCATTCCCTTCGGGTTACTTCCAAAGTAACAAAGTCAAAAAGTCCTGTAAATTGTAACCAGAGTCTCTTGTAGGGAGAACGTGATAGTTGTGTATAGATCTATATTGGGTTTGACAAACCCACACCAGAGCTGCTCGCTACAGCTAGACCGGCAGGTCTGTGGTGACAAGTGTCATTTAACGGCGACGCCTGAAGAACGTCGCATTACGAGGCCGTCTATGTCAAGTATGGTTATAATAGCTCACATGTGGTATTAACAATCATAAGATTTACGGGTTCTAACTTTAAATTAGCGAGTTATGTCCATTTAGCTCACTGAAATTACTTTAAGTATGGAAAAATACTTATACGCCTTCATATCAAAAAGGGTTTTATGTCGATTTAGAATCACTTTTTACATCAACGATTACATACTTTATTGTATACTTTCGGTCCTGGTATTTAGGACTACATAACTTTGTAAGAAAATATCGGATTTTCTGGAACAATTATACAATTACATGTCAAGCTTTTCATAATTATATACAAAAACTTATGAACTCACCAACCATTGTGTTGACACTTTTTCAAACTACTTGTATTCTCAGGAAATCGCTAAACAGGTAACAAAGTACTTTTGAGGATGGGACGTTGAGGCGTCAGACTTATCATATTTTGTCAACATATTGTAATTGATTTTGAAACATGTAATTCACACATTGATGTAACTCTTTCAATTATATATATGTTGGTTGTGTTTACTTTTATCACTATTGCCATTGTTGTTATGATACTACACATGAAGTCCTCCACCCCCGGACGTTTCCGCCATCCTTGGTTCGGGGGTGTGACAGTCCGATGCAGAGGGTAAGGCACTGGTTAGTTCCAGACTTCAGTCTAATGCAGTTTCCGAACTTCGGTCCGATGCAGAGGGCAAGGCCCTGGTTGGTTCCGGACTTCAGTCCGATGCAGTTTCCGGACTTCGGTCCGATGCAGTAGGCAAGGGCCAATATGTGTTTATATGTTATTGTATGGTATGTGGTAGTTTGGGAGAGCTCACTAAGCTTCATGCTTACGGTTTCAGTTTTTGGTTTCAGGTACTCAGTTTTCAGAGGAGGAGCTCGGAGAGTTTGCAATGTACACACCATAGTCAGTTAGCTTGGGAATGTTTTACTTGGATAATATGATTATGTTTTGAATTAATACTCGGAAATTTTGTTATGACTTACGATACAATTTTTATAAATATGGTTTTAGTAATGTTTTAAAAGAAATTTTTGGGTCGTATTTTGGGATGTTACACGTATGATCTAGGAGCTTGAATGGTCGGTTTTGGCCAAGAACACTAGTGGATGTTCTTGGTGAAACTTGAAGATCTACACAAATGGAATGATTTCACGGATGAAATCATGTAAGATCACTAGTTCATGTAAGATATCAACTAGTTAGGGCAAGAAACTTACGAGTTTTGAAGATTGGGGACGAACATCGGGATGATACTTGATAGGATTTGGGAGGAAATCAGCCAGGGGAAAAAAAGAAATGAACTAATGGCCACCCTTTCATCATATAAGGTGGAGTTTACGGCCCACTTGGAGTTTACGGCCGTAAACTCCCTTGTGGTGGCCATGAACTCCTTATCATGGGGTTTCAGACCTGTTCTTTGTGCTATAACTTTAGCAGATAAACCCCGACAATTATCCCTTACGTGTACAAGACTCAGAACGCTCAAACAGACTCCAAATTATGCTAAATGATAGAAGGAATGAGTTTGGATTTCAATGAAGTGTTTGCCTGTACAAGATAGAAAATTTCAGGTTGTCACATCATCCCCCCGTAAGAGGGAATTTCGTCCCGAAATTAGAATTTAGGTAAAGAAGTAGTTATGAATAATCAAGTAAGGAGGTGAGGATAATTCAGTTTCGATATATCCTCACGCTCCCAAGTGAATTTAGGCCCTCGCTTGGCATTCCAGCGAACCTTCACTAATGGGAAGCGGCTCTGTTCGTTCGCCTGACCTCTCGGTCCATGGTAACAAGAGTCCTAACGAAAAGGTACTTTTTCAAGTTCGAGACGTGAAGGGTAAAACGTACGTTACTAAGTTCGCGGGATAAGTTGAGTCGTGGATGGTTCTTTTCTCTTTCTTACTACATGGGTAGATAAGTAGGTCCTTTATAAGGAAGATGACGAACTGATCTAAGTAAGGATGGTGTACCTTATTCATTAAGTTCATGAATACTACGGGCGTATTGGTCTTATCCGAGGGGTATCACTACGGACTCCTAGTTTGTGCATCGAGTTTGGAAGATTTTCTTGGGGACATCCTTCACTAACACACGTAACTAGTGATATTCGGATCTCAGGTCTATTTCTGAAAGGTAAATCGTTCCTTGCGGTTGGTCAACCAACTCATCTATGGGAGGTAGATGTAACGATTTCTAATGGAAATCTTGTCGAGGTCTCCAATAGTCGATGCACTTACGAAACAATTCGTCTACCTTCTTGAAGAATAAGACCGGAGCTCTCCAGGGTGAGGAGCTTGGTCTTCCAATTCCATTGTTGAACAGTCATAAAGTTATCTGGATGGTTCTTATATCTCCGTAGGTGTTAGATTGTAGGTCGATTTGGTTACAGGAGTATCCTTTGATTGAATTCTAAGTTTGTTCGCATGACGATGCGATTACTCGTAGCCTTGGGTAGTCTCCGTCCTGAAGTTCATATTAGAAGTCATACTTGGTTTTTCAATCATAGTCTCGTGTATACGAGTCATATATAATTATGATTGAAAAGGTAGTCGAATAAATTATTCTTCTTTTGAGCTCACATCCCAACAAGGAAAAGAAGTTAAAGTGGAATCATCAATTCTAAACCTGTAGAACTTTGATTATATACCGCCCTTGTGTATACATTCTTCAGCTATAGATCAACCGTACGGGTCTTTGGACTGAACTTGACATACTGTATGAGTGGTACTTCGGGGAAGTTTGCTGAGGTTTCTTTGGAAAGGATAAGAAACATGAGGTACTCAACCCATGAGTACATCGGAGTTCTGGAATGACGGCTTCGCTAGAAAAGCGATTTCGGAAAAAGAGGTTTACGCACGAAACTGGTATTGTGAGGATTGAATTGACTCAAATTGTATGATAATATTGGAATCAATTGGAAATAAAGGCATTAGATTTGATCATAAAGGCGTTACAGACAAAACACAACAGTGCAACTTTTAACTGAGTTACAGTACTTTAGATTAACTACAGGAATACTGCTGCGAACAAGGTATACTACAAAAGGCAAGTATACGCAGCACGAGGGTCCCTTAACTGACGGGATCATGCAAAAGAAAAGACTCAAGTTGAACTAGTTTTAAACATGTTTAAAAGCATAGTTAATACTGAAGATTGGAAATGAACCAATATTATAATAGGGTCCTTCGTTGCCTTTTTCCATTCTGAGGTCAAACTCCTCCTGTTCCACCGTCATTCTTCTCTGTTGGACATTCCCTCTTGAAGTGTCCCATTATGCCACATAGATGGCATATCCGAGAGATTTCGACATTGGTGGTTGAAGGAGTGTGTTGGATCCAAGTCTTGCAGAAACGGATAGTGTGTCCCTTTTTGTTGCAGTTTAAGCACTGCATTTCCCGACAAGGTCCATGATGGTGATAGTTGCATTTGTTGCACTTTGGGAGATTGCCAGCATACTGTCTGGCTGGGTTAGGGATAACTGGGATACTAGAAGGGATGGTAGTAGGACGTACAGATGTCGTGGCCGCGAAGGCTACCATAGGTTGTTCTGTTTTGCTCTCCCCTTGGGGTGATTTGCCTTTAACTCTGTCCCAAAACTTTCATTTGTTATTCTTGGGCTTGAGATTTGGGGTGTCATGGTAGTTTGTTACTTGTTGGGGTACTTGATTGTTACGTGGATTGGAATTATTGCTAACAATCCCGCTAACATTTACATTGTTAGCGGTAAGGTGAGTCAGAATAGCTATCATAGCAGCTGAGACTGCAGCTTGAAAGGTAGTTGCATCAATCTGGAGAGCTGGTATTTGGTTGATGGAATTATTACTTTTCTTCGCGACATGATTTTGTTACAAGGAAAGAAAATGATTTCGTGAGCGATTATGGTTGAACGTAGATGTATTTCGATCGTTCATGAAAAGAGTAGAAGTATGTTCTCTAGCGTTTGACCTACATCCCTATGATGCAGTCCTAGTAAAGAGTAGAAGTAAGTTCATAGAATGGTATCAAAACGTTGGTCGTTCAAACCAGGGTATTATTGGTTGGTGGATAACTTGATCCAAACTTTGAAAGAGACATGGAAATGATTCAGGAGCTAAATTTCTATAGTCCAATAATTTGACTAGATGGGGTTTCAGATAGACTCCAATGAAAGTATGATGAAAGTATTTAAGCAAAGAGCGACACGGAAGTTAGCCGACTGTCAATATCATCGATGTTTAAGATGTAATAAGTTCGGGAAAATTGACCTTGTAGTAGGTCTTACATCATTTCCGGAGTAGAAAAGCCTTTGACAGCATAAAGGCCTAACTAAAAGTACTTACAGTACAAGATAGTTACATAGAAAAATGCCACATAGGACATAGACAGGAACACGGTTCTTTAAAACAAAGAAGGAAAGTGAAGCATCTCCTACTGGCGACGGTCACCCCTATGGTGAGCCCTTAGTTCAGCTAGTTGACGTTCCATATCGAGCAGGTATCTTTCATACACCCTCTGGCGTACTCGGAGCTCTATGACTTCGGCTCGAGTTTCAGCTAGTGCTTGCAGCAGGGTCTCTTGGTCTCTCTCAGATCTCTCACGAGTGTTTTCAAGACGTTTGGTACGGATGGTATGCATTCTTGCATTGGCATTAACCTATTTGATACGATGGAGAGTCGTCATGCCCTGAATTTCGTTTCGGGCAGCTCTTCGGACTAGGATTGGTAGAACTATGTATGCTGAGTCCCTTTGCTTAAGTTGTTGAAGCTTCGGTCTGCATTAAGCAGAATAGGTTGATCTTGCTCTTCGCTCCATGATTCCAAGCATTCCACCCAAGGAGGCGTCGGGCTATGAAAAGTCGGACGAGGGTTAGGATTTGGAATGGGAGCTACTGGGGGTAAGTTTTCAACTTCGGGCTCGGAGTTATCATCATCCGAAAGGCCTTCAACATGGTGATCATTCAACGCGATTGGATGATCATCCTCTAGTTTTTCTCCAAACCATCCAACATTGCCTTCGTTCGGAAGGTACAGATCGTCGTGGGGACGCAGTCCAGCATGTTATCTACGCCACAAACTATCTAGATAATTATTAGATAATCTTCATTACTTACATCACTATTTGTAAAGTGCATACCAATCATATGTAATCAAAACAGGATAGGCCTTCGAATAAGTGACCTTAACTCCAAATTCACGAGGAACAGGGGTAAAGAAAAAGTTCACAGATTCTAAGTCTATGGCATCCTAGTTACATATAACCTTGGTGTATCCACTTAGCAACTATCGACTTAGAAATGAAGATCCTTTTTAGTTCTCAAGTAAGTAATTATAGTAACACAAAATACTCCTATAGTATTTTAGACTTATGTTCTGTTCTAGTGTTCTCAGTGTGGTAGTGTTGGTAAGTTTTTAGACTTGTTACCACATCACAATCATTCTTGGGCATGTGCTAATCACTCCTCGAACCAGCATAGTTGATCCGGCTATGCCACTCCCAAGACTGACCATACATCCCTGAGCTTACTTGTGATATTCAACAATCATAATACTTTTGTTCTTGTCATTGTGACACATAATTTAGTATGAATGCAGGTATGTATACTTAGTTAAATATTTTATTATCTAAAAGTATATACTCTTGGTCAGAGTATTTTAACCCTATTATATTTATAGTTAGTATATCTTTTATGGGTTGATATACTTAATTCACTATAAACAATGCTCTGATACCAATCTGTCACACCCCAAAACCAAGAACGGCGGAAATGTTCTGGGGCGGAGGACATCATGTAATGTATCACAACAATGTAAAGTAGTAAACAAGCAACAACATCGTCCATTGCATTAATAGTATACTTATAATTACATATGTCTTCTGTCATAGTTATAAACAACATAATGAATAATCAAATAAAAGACGAGCCTTGAATGCTCCGTCTTCACAAAACTTGGTCATCATACCTATCTATTTGTGACCTGAGAATACAAGTTATTTTGAAAGCGAGTATCAGCATTAAAGCCGGTGAATTCATAAGTATTTATGTGTCTTTGATTTGTAAAGCTGTAAACTAAAGACTTGTAATTGTTTTGAGAAAACTTTGTATAACTATGAGAATGTTTGTAACTAATTGTAAACGTTTGAACACCCTAGAAAATCCGATATTTCCTACTAGTATAAAATAGTAGTCTTCTACCACGACTCGACTATTTTGAAGGTTTGAACCTCTACATAAGTGAAGCTTTTTCCCTTGTACAACTATTATTATTCATATCTAATGTACTTCATCGATTATGTGAATGTGACACAAGGTAAAGGTAATAAGGAAAATAATATAATCATTTAAGTATTATCCTTTATTACTAGGATAATCACGACGGAGGAACTTGCCGAATAGTATTAACCGTAGACATCTGTTGATGTGCATTTTCCTCTGGGTGTAGAATGGTTAGTCCCGTCTTTATATAATAGTATCTACTTATATAAAATGTAATAGTATCTCATCATATAGAATGTAATCGTATCTCTTCCTATAGTATGTATGTAATAATGTCTATGTAATTGTAACTCTCTAGTAGTATGTCTTGTAATTGTATGTATTAGTCTCTTTTCATATAGTATGTAATGTATTCATATTGTTGTAATTGTATCTCTTCATATAGTATGTAATGTATTAATATAGACTCATGAATGAACTAACTCTTGTGTGATTCCATGTACTTGGAATAGTAAGTAGTATCTCCTAACTATACCTATTATAGTTACTAGTCATGTACGCGTACAATCGAAGGTATACCTTTGCTACCCAAAGGTACTAAACTAACTAATGGAACCTTTATGTCTGTATACGTATACACGATATATAACTAATATTTAGATGACGTTCAGACGAATAACTGATACCCTAAGGCCACATCCCAACGAGGAAAAGGAGTAAAGGCGAGCTAGCCATCCTAAGTCCTTTAAACATTACTTATATAACTATACATATATAGGCATGCATTTGACACTATAAAAGTATAAAAGGAGTTTTGTAAAACCTTTGAAAAGTATAATGGCTAAGAAAAAATGTCTTGATGTCAGTTTATAAAACGATTTGGAAGTAAAGTATAAGGAAAACCTTTGTTTGAAACACATTTGTAACAGAGTTTGAATGGATACATACAGTATGTAAGACAGTTTGATAAAGAGTTTTAACATGTAAAAACGGTTGAGAAAGTCATTTGAAGTAATAAGTTTGGTAAAACAGCTAAGTGTGTAGTAAATCCATTTGTATGCTAGTTGTTAATCACATGTGATTGATATAATAACGAGCCTGATTCAACTTTTATTCCCCCCCCCCCCATAAAAGCATTTATAAACATTTAAAAGGTTAATTAAGGGGTATGAACTCACCTGCAGTGAGTGGATCGTATGGAACTATCGGAGAGGTGCTTGGTGTCAAGTGATGACTTAAACACACACAATGGTCCTAATAACATATAAAGACTTATGTATATATACAATTAGTGATTATAACACTAATTATACAAGTATAAACATTCTAAGGCGTGGAAAACACTTTAGTCAAAGTGTTAGGTGGCCATTGGGTTGCAACAAAGGAGTATAAGGCTTTGTATTTGAGTTTACGGTCCATGGAACATACTTAATGGAGTTTACGGCCCAGGGGAGTTTACTCCTGGCCGTAAACTCTCTAATGTGTCTCCATTTGAGGCTTAAAGCTATGTTGTCTTAAGTGGTTAAGTGTTCAAAGGCTTAAACCAGAGGCTAGGTGAGTTTAAGGTACAGAAATGACCTCAACTTGAGTTTACGGCCTGGGGACCTCTTCCCCATGAGTTTACGGCCGTAAATTCATGGTATGAAGTACCATTTCGTTGCTTGAAGTCCCTAGTTCAATGGGGTATGGTTCTAGACTAAGTTCCAAGGCTTGGTAAGGGACTAGGGTACAATTTTCCCCACTTATAGGGGTTTACAGCCCAAGAACATGTCTTGGCCGTAAAATGCTTGGATCTTGTGTTTCATTGTGATTTCTAAGCTCTAAACATGTTAAACCTAGTGTACAATGAGTTGGAACAAGAGTACTTACGACCTAGGAGCTTGAATGGTTGGTTTTGGCCAAGAACACTAGTGTGTGTTCTTAGTGAAAGTTAAAGATCTACACAAATGGAATGATTTCACGGATGAAATCATGTAAGATCACTAGTTCATGTAACATATCAACTAGTTAGGGCAAGAAACTTACTAGTTTTGAAGATCGGGGACTAAGATCGGGATGATACTTGAGAGGATTTAGGAGGAAATCAGCCAAGGGAAAGAAAGAAATGAACTAATGGCCACCCTTTCATTATATAAGGTGGAGTTTACGGCCCACAAGGAGTTTACGACCGTAAACTCCCTTGTGGTGGCCGTGAACTCCTTATCAAGGGGTTCAGACTTGATCTTTGTGCTATAACTTCAGCAGATAAACCCCGACACTTATCCCTTAAGTGTATAAGGCTCAGAACGCACAAACAGACTCCAAATTATGCTGAATGATAGCAGGAATGAGTTTGGCTTTCAATGAAGTGTTTGACTGTACATGATAGAAAATTTCGGGTTGTCATATTCATGATGTCCAAGAAAGGGTTGCTAACTTGCACCCATTTTATGTGTTTCCAACCAACATCTCTCGGGATGTGCTTACGAGATACAATAACAGATTGGGTTGGCTTCATAACAGGGAATTTGCGGTTGCTCCAACTATTAATTGGTCCAAACTTAGGGAGGTGGGGCTTCTTGAACGGTTAAAACCATTTCTCACCAAAATCTTTGTGGGAAACGGATTTTAATTTATGTTCAAGGGTTGGAATAACTTATTTGCAATTCAAGAGAAAGTATACATGGAGCTGTGTGTGGAATTCTTCTCTATCGTGACTTTTCAAGAGAATGTTCAAGACCCAAACTTCCCACAGGCATTGGTTTTCCGGTTGGGTGGGGAGTACCGGGAATGTAGCTTGATTGAATTAGCTTGGAGAATGGGCTTCTACGAGGCCCATGAAGCCATGACTCCTGATTTTACTGCATTCTTACGGGAGGCTGCCTGTGTATATTTTGGAGGGGTCTCGGGGCACAAGTTTTGGGCCAATATCGCCTCGGGTGTTTTCAACTCCGGTGTGTCATTGGAAAGTAACATCAAATCACCCATCCACCGCTTGATTCATAAGCTTATCAGATTCTCCATCCACCACAAAAAACATGGAGACAAGGTCACAAGCTTAATCTATTTTTCTTGTGGACCATTCTATAGCTCAGGGTGTGTTGCAATATCCCTTACTTTTTGGCTCGATATTTGGCGGAGTATGCGGTGAGTTCCAGACCTAAGAGCCGAATTTGTGGTGGCCACTTTGTCACCCGTCTGGCCCGATCTTATGGTGTGATCATCCCCGCCATTATAAGGACACTTACTTGTAAAGAAGGGAATGTGTTTTCTATTAGATATCTTGAGACCATGAATGTTGTGGTTAATTATGGGTCACATTGGGGCATCCCGAACAGTAATGATGAGGTGCTGAAAAACCACCCAAGGAGCCCGAGCAACAACCAAGGCCTAGGAGACAGAATATGAGATCCTGGGGAGATATAGAAAGACCACAACAACCCCTCCACAATATGAGGTTGGAGTACCCACCGACCCGTTCAAAGTCGGGTGGGTTCATACTTGGATAATCTTTGTGGTGGGGTGACATACAATACCCAAATCCTTGAAGTCATGCACTCCCACATGAATGTGGTGAGACCACCCACCGTGCCACCCCAATGACCTTACACTTTGACATGGGAGGAGTTATGGATGACGAGTGGAGACGGAGTCGGGACGAGTGGAGCAAACGAAGATGAAGGAGATGATTAGATTATCTTTTAGTTTATTTTTTTTTAAGTTTGTTTGATTGTTTTTGGTTTGTTTGGGATTGTAAGACTTTTAAATTGGTTGTGTTCTTGTTTACTTCTTTGGTTATTATTTTCATATTTTGCTAGAGAAAACGCGGGAAAGGATGTTGATATATGAGTGCGAACACGTTTAGCTGAGAGTTTAGAGTTGAGAGTCGAGACCCACAATCAAAAATAAGTGTGCGGTGAGTCAAGAGAGAAGATAGAGTTAGAGAAAAGATTCAAAAATAATAGAGTTAAAAGAGTCTTAATCCATTAAGACATTGGGTTGAGTGCAAGAATTGAAAGAAGAATTAGAGGAATTTTATTTCTGAGATTCCAGTTCCCACGACATGAACGTGTCTTACTCACGTCATGAGTCAGTTATTGATGATTTTCCAGAGTATGCATCAACACAACCTCACATCGTAAACTCTACTACCTCACGTCATGAATCTTATGTTTTCACAAAATTAAAGACCATTGTTCCATATTCATTCCATAGGTCACTACCATCCTTCTTGCAATTATTATGAAGACACTTATGGCTCAATTTCTCAACTATGCAAAGCGGCATATGCTTTCCCACATTGTTCTTTACGCTTTGTAGATTTTTTTTCTGCACCACATTTGTTGAAGATTGATGGCTCGATTCCATATTTTTGTCGACATATTTTCATATCTTGCTTATTAAAGATCCATGTTCCATATTAGAAGAAGTCCGTATTCAAGATGTACAACATATCCACACATTTGGAGTTCGATGATGCCACTCCAATCCCAAGGGAGTCTGGTCCTTTTTCTTCCTTTTATTGTTTTTAAAATATTTTATGCATACAATAAAGGCATTGTATGAAATAAGTGTAGGGTAGGGGGTCGAAAAAGTAAATTACTAGAAAAATTAAAAATTAAAACTTTTTTTAACGTTTTTATAAATAGATTTGAAATATTAACGTAAATAAAAAAATTAAATCTAGTAATAATTTGAATTTAAGTTGCTAGTATTATATGGGATGATCCATTGACAGCTCCGAGCCAATATATGTTATAGTATATTTGTAGATTCCCAAGTCTTAGTGAAAAGCCATGACTTATGAAAAGGTAGTCTGGTTGTTTGTATAGCATAATATGTTTTGTAACCTAAACCTGAAATCTATCCACGAGAGCTTATGTAGTCATTGCATATAGACTAATACCTCTAACCAATAAAGGATGAAGTTAAGCACCCTTGCTTAAGCATATAGGATTTGAGTGAAAAAAAGTGAGATACATGTGGAAAGAGAGAGAGAGAGAGAGAGAGAGAGAGAAAGAAATTACCAAAAAAATTGAAGAATTTCGGAGCTATCAAGTGTGATGATCAAAAGATCAAAATTCCAAAGGAAATTTTTTTTTGAAGATACAAAACTCAAAAACGTGGTGAATTCAAAGAAATCAAAGATCAAATATCAAAGAATTGAAGAATTCCAAGAGCTCCAATTCGGAATCTAAAGTTGTAATTTTTAGATTATGTATACTTAGGTTGTTTAACCAAAAATACCTTGAGGTTAAGAAAGAGTTTTGAGGATTGATTCAGAGGGTTGTAGAAATGAGTGTCGTATAAACTAAGGGGTGAAAGTTCATAAGGATTGTGAGTATTTAGGAGTGGGAAGTTTTTAGGAATTATAGACACAAATATGCGCACTGAGGTCTTGGTATATTAGTTTAGTTTGAAATGGATTATTCTATGTGGTGCTAGTAATAAGGGTTTAAATTTAAAATAATTAGATTTGCTCGTTGGCAAGCAAAGAATAAGTGTGGGGTATTTGATATTGCCATATTTATACATATTTTTAGGCAATATTTAGTTACATTTTAATAAATATTTTGGTTATTTGCATAGATAAATGGTACTTATAAGAGTAAATTGTATTTTGCGCCCAAAAATAAGACATTTTGAAGAAAAGGGACTAAAAGCGTTAAAGAATGGATCTTTCGAGGATAAAGGATTGAAACATAAAAAAATCCAGAAAATGTGTATTCATGACATGAGGATTAAGCACTCACGTCGTGATCTCAGACTGTACAGAAGATAGACATTGTGAAGCAAGAGTCCTTGTTGAACACGGATAACTACTGAACTCACGACATGAGGTGCATATGCTCACGACGTGAGTGTGGACATTTTGAAAAATAGATAAATCGTTGATCCCTATGACTTTTAGGAGATTGGCTGACTTGAGTAGGGTTCAGAAGTCGAATTTCAGATTAGAGAAGGCTTGGGAATTGGTTCTAATACCAAGGAAGAAGAAGAAGTTCATAATCTACTTTCTAGTTTGGTACATTATGATGTTTTCAATTATGACTTGTTTATGTTTATTGGTTAGTATGAGTAGCTAAATCTAGCTGCTTCTGTTAGCTAGATGAAGCTGGAACTCATGGTTTGCTTATACTAATTTAGACTTTTCTTGTTGGTTAATGTCTTGTGTTTGATTGATTATACCTAGCATGCTTGATTTAATAACTAAATTGCTTTAAATTCTCATTCTGTCTAGTTAGTGACCATTAATCTGCATGAATTTGATTACCTAGTAATTTAGTGAACATTAGATTATTAGAGCAAAGATCGAACCAATATTAGATAAGTAATTAAATTATTGAATTTGGTTGTGCTAGAGAACTTATATTGTGAACATAATTTGTGTTTGTCATCTCAATTTTACATAGTCCAATTCTATTTAATAATTGATTATGTGTTAAATTATGTGTGACCAAAAATAGCTCTACATGAATTAATTGAATATTAGTAAATTTGGAATTGAATTGCTAATAATGTTTCAATTGGTAACCAACAGGAATTGTCATAATTATTATTTAAAACCATTGAGGAAAAGTGGACTCATACTAACCAAAGTGCTTTTGTTAATTGATTGAATAGTTGTTAAGGAATTATGTTCATCTAAACATGCAAAATTAGATAAAAACCATTACTTTGCTAGAATCTTAGGTAAACTTAATAGTTGTTAGATTAATTAATTAAAACCATTCCCTGTGTTCGATACCCTACTTGCTTGAACTATATTGCAAATTGATAGGTACACTGTTTTTTTGTGTGTTTATTTTTTGTTTGAAGTAGTACGATAAAACTAGTGCATTTTACACGCATCACCCTTGATATTCTACACACACACACACACACACACACACACATATATATATATATATATATATATATATATATATATATATATATATATATATATATATATATATATATATATATTATAGTTGCGTTAAGCCCTAAAATTGAGCACTACTTGCATTCCAAGAAGAGAAATCGGTTTTTAGTCTCCTTAGCCTCTCTGATATCCATCTAGTTGTTTATTTGGTGTTTGTGACTTGTTTGAGGCACAACACTTGGGGTTCTAAGTTCTCTCCATGCCAAAGTCTTGCTAGTTTAGGCTTTATGCATTGGAAACCAATGTTGCATGTATAATTAGAGAAAACGTAGATCCACGGAATTAGGGTTGTATGTGCAGCATAGGAATGTTAGAGTACATAAAACCCAATAGTGGTATCAAAGCTATGGGTGTTTTCTATTGTATTGATGCAACTGTGTAATTTTCAAAGCCGAAAAAACTGCAAAACTGGATTCTACCAGGCCCTACTTGAAGATTCCATATATGAACTCGACGAGTAGGTGCCTTATGATGATGAACTCGCCGAGTTCATATGTGCACTCGACGAGTTGGTTCGTCAGTGGGTAGAATTTTCGAGTTTTTAACCAGTTTTGGATTAGGAACATTACCACAAACTGTTTTGGTTCGTAAAATTTGATTTTAATGATATGGTAATGTTTATCCCCATCCAATAACATGATTTTTGTCAAATTCTAAGATTACTACTTGATTTTTGTGAAATACTAGTTATTTGTAAAATTTGAAGTTATCATGTAATATGAATCTAATTAGGTCAAATTGGTAAATGATCATCGTATCATAATTGGATTAGCTAATTTGGTCTATGTGTGTTCTTGATTAAGTTCCATAACTTATCTTCATGTTTTGAAATATGAAAATTCTTTATTTATAAAACCATTAACTAATGTAAGTTATAAAATTCAAAGAGTCTTGAAAGGTTTCATAACTTGTCCTCATGTTAGAAATTTGAAAGGTCTCATTCATGGAACATAAAAGTTCATAAGTTATGAATGTAAAAAGTTTTGATGAGTTACAAAACTTGCCCTCAAGTTTTGGAACTAGAAAAGTTTCATTAATGAAACTTTAATTCCAAACCCTACAGTTTTAAAAGTTTAAAATTCAACCCTTATACTATTATAATATTAAACTTTAATACTTAAGTGTGTGTGTGTGTGTGTGTGTGTGTATATATATATATATATATATATGTATAAGACAAGTCAGTCTTACCGTTAGTAGGCCTCATTCAAAAAGCCGGTCTATAAGGGGGGGTATAAGGTTATTGCCTATAAAATGGTGATTTAATGAGTGTCTACTCTCACCCACCGCTTCCTTGACTGGTGGAGGGTCGTTAGCCGTTCGGGTAGGATAGGAGATTAATTCTCATTTATAAGTATAATTAAAATTATTCATGTAACTAAACTTCTATAAATTCCCAATCTTAGTTACATTAGGAAAAATGTGAAAATGGTGCTATTCCATGAAATTGCATTGTGCACCTTGTTAAGTTGTTAGTGGAGCGTGTATGGTTAACCGACACACTAGTTTGGGACTGAAAATGTGTGGAAAAGGGTAGCTTGATGTTAATCATGGATCAATGGAGCTTTTGTGGTTAACCGGCACATTGATTGGGTGATATGTAGCATTAAGAGCACCAAGCACATTTGCATGGTTATTCGCACCATGTTTGTGATCATCGGTATCCCAATCACAAACTTGAAGGGCATACTCGAGATTTCAACATGCCATTGAAAAGTTCAATGAATCTAAAAAGATTCTAGGAATTTCAATTCGCTTAAAACCTCATCTTTAATTTCGTTTTTCATGGTGGAAATTGATAAATCATCATTTACCTACCTTCATATATTTTACAATTAGATTACGACATCCCTCTTCTAAATTGTAGAATACTCTATTGGATCCTAGCCTTAAAATTTAATTTGGGTGATATACTAAAGATCATTATCTAATCTAAACGTTGTCTTTCTTTTCAAATGTCTACTTCAAATTTCAATGATTGGAATCGAAACATCCGAATTGCTATTCATTACGTGGACAAAGAATATGTCTTTGATAAAGAGCTTCAAGAGATTGATGAATCTACTCCTACTCCCAAACAGACTGTTGAGTACAAAACTCATGAGAGAGACGTGACCAAAGTGTCGTGTATAATGATAGCTACCAAGGTCTATTGAGAACTGCTGAAAGCAGTTTGAAAGGCAAATCTGTTGTACCTACTCCTACTACAAATGCCTCTTTCTTGGCAATTGGACAATGAAGGGAAAAAAGAGGAAGAATCGTTCCAAGAGTCATAAGGAAAAGTCCCTTGTTGGATCCTCTTCCAGTGGGACCAAATTTAGTTTTGCCACACCACTTCCAATCCAAAGGAAGTCGAGTGCTTCAATTTCCATGAGAAAGGGCACTGGAGACAAAGCTTCCCAAAATACTAGCAGGGCATAAAGCATGGGAATATCAAACCCTCCATTACAGGTATTTATACTATTTTATCTAATAACTCATCACATGCTAGTTCTTGGGTCCTTGATACAGGATGTGGTTTTCACATATGTTCTGATTTGTAGGGTCTAAAAAGAAGTAGTGATGTGGAGAATCAATTAGGCTGATGATTATAGCAGAGATGGTAATATCTACTTAATCAAGCATAAGTCAGAAACCCTTGAAAAGTTCAAAGAGTTTAAGCAAGAAGTAGAGAATCAATTAGGCTGGAAAATAAAGATTTTTCGATCTAATCGAGGATGTGAGTATCCTAGTATCAATTTCCATGACTATCTTAAGGAATGTGGAATTGTTTCACAATTGACGCCGCCTATGACACCACAGCTTAACGGTGTAGCTGAGAGGCGCAATCGAACCTTTCTAGACATGGTTCGTTCCATGATGAGTCGAGCTTCGTTACCTATCTCATTATGGGGGTATGCCTTAGAGACTGTTGCCCATATCCTTAATCTAGTCCCAACTAAAAAGGTTTCTAAAACACTTCACGAGATGTGGACAGGAAAGGTTACCTCATTAGACCACATCAAGGTTTAGGTTTGCGAGGCTTTCGTAAGATGAGAGACTTGCGACAAGCTCGAACCTCAAAGAGAGTGATGTATTTTCATTGGCTACCCACATAAATCCTTTCGATATCTCTTCTATGGACCGAGTGACAATGTTGTCTTCGTTGAGAGGAGAGGAGTCTTTCGCGAGAGAGAGAACTCATATGCGCAGAGGACAGTGGGAGGCAAATTGACCTTGAAGACCTTCAAGAGTTAAGTGATGAAGGAACCTCAAACATTAGCACCCAACCCGAGGAGGAAACTCCTGTTGAACCAATTGACGAGTCCTTACCTCTGAGGCGCTCCGGTAGAGTTAGGAATGCACTTGAGTTTTATGGTTTCCATATTACTACTAAAGGCGATACATATATTAGTGATAGCACACTGGTAAATTTAGATAGACCTAACAACTACAATGAAGCCATGGCAGGCCCTATGTCTGCTAAATGGAAAGAGGCAATGGATAGCGAGATTCAGTCCATGTATTACAATCTAGTTTGGAACTTGAATGAAAATGTACCATGTCATAAGATAGTCGGGTGCAAATGGATCTTCAAGAAGAAGACCGACATGGATGGGAATGTAGAAACTTATAAGGTGCAATTGGTTGCGAAGGGTTTTACTCAAACTCATGGAGTTGACTACGATGATACCTTCTCACCAGTAGCATTTCATGATTATGAAATTGGAAAATGGATGTCAAAATTGCCTTCCTTAATGGGAAGTTAGCTGAGGATGCTTATATGTCAGCTAGAGGGTTTTGCAGAGTGCCCTAATAGAGTGCGCAAGCTTGAGAAACCCATTTAGGGATTAAAGCAAGCATATCGCAGATGGAATCTTTGTTTTGATGAGAAAGTCAAAGAGTTTGGTTTCTCAAGAAGCGAGGACGAGTCATGTCTATATGTTAAAGCTAGTGGGATTATAGTTAGCTTTCTGGTGTTGTATGTGGAAGACATACTACTCATAGGAAATGACATCCCAACCTTGTAGGAGGTTAATTCCTGGCTTGGGGAAGTGTTTCGCTATGAAAGACCTCGAAGAAGCTGCCTATATTCTAGGGATAAGGATATCGAGAAACATGAGTAAAAGACTAATAGGACTTACTCAAACTACCTACTTGGACAAGGTGTTGAAACGTTTCAGCATGGAGGAGTCCAAGAAATGAGACTTACCTATCCAGAGTAATACCAAACTGAGTAAGACTCAGAGTCCAAGTACAGATGTTGAGATAGCATAAATGAGTCGAATACTATATGCTTATGCTGTTGGATCGATCATGTATGCTATGACATGTACTCGCTGTGATGTAGCCTTTGCTCTGAGCATGGTTAGCATATATCAAGGGTATCTTAGTAAAGCTCACTAGACTGCAGTAAAGAACATTCTAAAGTACTTGCTGAGGACTAAGGATTGGGTCCTTACCCACGGTGGGAGTGATGAATTAAGAGTGACAGGGTATAGTGATGCCAGCTTTCAGACCAACAGAGATAATTTCCGCTCTCAGTCAGGCTGGATATTTACCCTAAATGGTAGAGCAATAACTTGGAAAAGTTCGAAACAGGAGACTATAGCTGATTAAGCGTGTGAATCAGAGTATATAGCAACAAGTGAAGCATCAAAGAAGGCGATATGGCTAAAGAACTTCATTGGAGACCTTGGAGTTGTACCAGATGTAAAGGAGCATGTGTAGATTTTCTGTGACAATGAGGGTGCAGTAGCGTTAGCCAACGAACCAAAGGATAATGGCAGATCCAAGAACATCAATAGAAAATATCACTTCATAAGACGTCGAATAGAAGAAGGGCTCCTCATAATGAAGGGGGTATCGTCTGAAGAGAACCCAACAGATCCGCTTATAAAGGGACTGAGTAGGGTCAAGCACTTGCAGCATGTTAGAAGAATCGGGCTGACGGACGATATTAGTTTTAATGATTAGGTAGAATTTTAGAAACATGTAATAGTTAAAATGTAATTGAAATTTGATGATTTAATAAAAGGTGTTTTTATTTATAAGTAATGTTACTGTCTTGTGTCAAGTATTTACTATTATTTCATTTTGCATGTTTTGACTTCCAGAATAATAAGATTATTCAAACTATCCACAGTCGATCATACTTTCGAAGTAGGTTATGAAAGAAGACTGTCATGAATGGGTTTTTGTATAATTGTCTAAGGTCTTAGACATAGCAAAAGATTGCTACAAACATTCATGAGTGCTCTTGAAATAAAATTTAAGTATTGGAGTAAACCCACGCTCTCATATCACTTCATGGAATTTATCACGGATGATTGTGAGATGATAATATCGTATAATCTTCATACCAAGATATATGAATTGGCAATTATTCATTGGTTGTACATTGATAGTACGAAAACGAATTGGTAACTTGACATTATAAAATGTGTTGTTGTGTATGATCCAACGAATCGTTAGTACACACATATATGTCAAAGCTTATTGGTTCCTTATATCCCGAGAGGATTAAAAGCGATATCTTGGGACCCTCGATGATTTTGTTTTGACTTATGTGTCGGGCCCAGTCATAACTCTATTAAGGTGTTCAATTATGTTTTATATCAGACAAATAGGAAATCGGGAAACAAACTGTAGGACAACAATTATGACTATGTTCCATGTATTTGTCCGCATGATATCTTATAGAACAGAGGATTATATGATCACTTATCTAATGGACGCGTCAGAGTTCGACAACGGCTTTTTGAGAGCTACGATTGCTAATCGGATTTTAAGTTGCATTGGCAATTATAGTTATTAGAATTATCCAAGTGGGAGATTATTTGATTAGGTGTCTAATCCCATAACTATAATTGGTACATACTTGACCCGATAGTAGCATGGTCCATTTCGGGTTGCCTTCACCAGAACAATTTCATAGATGGATATTTGAGTAAGAGGTTATTTATGATCTATTAATATATTATAAGTATAATATATTAATTGAGGAATCATATTATTTAACTAGTATTGATCAAGAATTAATTTAGTGATGAAAAGAGACTAATTAAATTGATACATATGAGTTGTGTTAATGATACGTGGTTTGATTTGTGATGGGCTTATGGGTTAATCAATGAAGTATTTATCTAAATAAATGGACTGGTCATGGGCTAATGTGTATGGATTGGGGTTACACATGACCCTTGATATTCTATATATATATATATATATATATATATATATATATATATATATATATATATATATATATATATATATGTTGTGCTAAGCCCTAAAATCGACCACTACTTGCATTCCAAGAAGATAAATCGGTTTTTAGTCTCCTTAGCCTCTCTCATATGCATCTAGTTGTGTATTTAGTGTTTGTGACTTGTTTGAGGCACAACACTTGGGGTGCTAAGTTCTCTCAAGGCCAAAGTCTTACTAGCTACATCAAGAGGTAACTTTATAACTTATTTTATGATTCATATGTTAAATTTTTATGCTAGTTTAGGCTTCATGGTTTAGAAACCAATGTTGCATGTATAATTAGAGAAAACATAGATCCAAAGCATTAGGGTTGTATGTGCACCATATGAATGTTAGAGTACATAAAACCCAACACTAACTACTGAGGTTACCAGTGCCTTGAACTCTCCACGGGTAAAGTATTTCATTCTCGACATGTTACCTTCAATGAAAAATCATTCTTGTATCAGTCTCAGCACTCCAAACCATCAAACACCAAGAACATCACTCCACCACCTCACCTTTTCGATATTTTCCTACCTACACCAATCACCCCTTCCTCCACGCCACCATCTCCACCACTTACGACATCTCCTACCCTTTTATCTACACCACCTACGACCTCTCCCTCCCCTTCCACCAGTCGCGACCATCCTATCCCCCTCCTCCACCTACCTCCCCACGTGTCTCTCGCCACACCATGGCTACATTATCCAAAAGTGGTATTTTTAAGCCACGACAACACTTAAACCTTCACACCGATTTTCAACCAACCATATCCCATGTACCAAAATCTTGTTGGGTTTTGAGCAATCTAACACTTTCTAAGTGTGTATGCAACCCTAATAAACCTTGGATCTATGTTTGTCTAAATACATGCAAAATAATAATTTTTCCAAGGTTCATAACCTATCTAACATGGCATGGGGTACTTTTAAACATAAAAGAATTAGATGAGATTACATACCTTTTGATGATGAGTTTGATTCCGGAGGAGTTTGAGGGCCAAGCACCAATAGTGTGAATGCCTCAAATGGAATCATAAATCACCACAAACTCTTGGAAAACTTTGAGAGAGTGTATACACACATAAAGTCGGCCACACACAAACACACATACTCTAGTAACACTAGTCACACTAGTGGCTATTTCATGCAACATAAGCATGCTTATATAGTGTACATGATTAGGGTGAAACCCTAATAACCCATGACCTTTCCTTTTCCAAGGATCCATGGGTTAAAAGCTCCATGGATCATCCATGGACTTCCATACAAGCCTAGCCCATTAACAAATGAGTGTTAGCCCACACTATATAAAACCAATAGCCCACAATCTAATTAGTCTTCCTTTTAATCTCTAAATTAATTCATAATTAATTTAAGACTAAGACTAATTAAATAACATGACTTCATATTAATATATCATAACTTATAATATATTAATAAACATATGTGTATAACTCTCATAAAATTATCCATAAATAGTTCGGATGAAATGCAACCCAAATGGACCATGCCGGGTCAGGTCAAGTATATACCAAATAAGTTATGGACTTAGACACCTTATCCAACAAATCTTCCCACCTAGCTCTTAACGACCAAAATTGGCGTAATGCTATTACCATTGAAAACCAAGGCTTGCAACACAATCAAACATAGGAGCTTGTCCCACACCCAACTAACGCAAATGTAATACATTGATTGTGGCTATATTGCCATAAATATCGCTCGGATGGATCTCTTGAATGGTGCAAGGCAAGTTTGGTCATAAACGGAAAATTTCAAAAAATAGGCCTCGATTGTGATGACACCTTCAGTCTAGTAGTTAAACGCACAACTATTCGGACAGTTCTTAGCCTTGTCGTCTCTCGTAACTGTCTCACCAAACAATTAGATGTTAAAAATGCTTTTTTGCATGGGTATCTTAATAAGACAATGTTTATGCATCAACCACCAAGGTTTGTGGACCAGTAAACACCAACTCATGTGTGAAGGTTATGGAAATTATTATATGGACTAAAGCAAGCGCCTCGGACTTGGTACAGCCAATTTGCAACTTTTGTTACATCAAAGGGTTTCAAACGAAGCGTTTCCAGCCATTCATTATTCATATTTAACAAAGCGAATGCCACTGAATATCTTCTATTATACGTCGATGACATGATTCTTACTACATTTAATAATAACCTCTTGCAAAGAATCACCGATCTTCTATCCACGAAATTTGCAATTACAGATCTTGGTATTCTAAAGCACTTCCTTGGTGTTACAGCCAGACGCACTTCGTCTGGTCTTTTTCTATCACAGGAAATGTACGCCAAGGAGATTCTTGAAAGAGAAAATATGTCAAACTGCAAACCCGCCTCCACACCAGTAGAAACTGGATCCAAACTAAGCGTTGTTTTGGGGGCTCCCTTAACTGATAGATCTCTTTATCGTAGCTTAGCCGGTACACTTCAATACCTTACATTCACACGCCCAGATTCTACTGATGCAGTTCAACAAGTTTGCCTATTCATGCATGTGCAGCGCGAATCACATCTAGAGATCCTCAATCGAATATTGTGTTACCTAAAAGGAACAATCCATCATGGCCTTTACTTTCGAGCTAACCAATCACTAAAGCTTACACAGTACACATATGCCGATTCGGGAGGATGTCCAGACTCCCTCATATCCACTTCAGGCTACTGTGTGATTTTGGGTGATAATCTAATATCAAGGTCAGGCAAGTGACAAGCAACTATCTCCAGATCTAGTGCAGAGGAAGAATATCGAAGCATTGATAATGTTGTTGTTGAAACTAGCTGGGTTATGAACCTTCTTTTAGAACTTTATGTTCCTATACGACAAGCCAGATTGATTTATTGTGACCATGTATCTACAGTCTATCTTTCCGCCAACCCGATTCAACACCAACGTACCAAACGTGTTGAATTAGACATACATTTTGTTAGGGAAAAAGTACGACTTGGCTAGGTTAAGGTTTTCCATTTCCCAGCTGAATAACAATATGTCGATATTTTTACAAAAGGCCTTCCCAAATCTTATTTGAAAGCTTTCGATCCACTGAGGGGGAATATTAGTAAATAAAATAATATAGTGTATATATTTAGATTATTGTATTTGATTGTTTCCTTATTATAAGGATTCGGTTCTTGCATTTGTATATATACATGTATCAATGAATGAGATAAGTAAGGGATTATAATAAACCTTTACAACACACCATTGTCTCTCAATTATTTTATTTTCTTTTTTGAATTTTCTTTTACGAACAATGGGTTGGTATATGTGTAGACCCGGGACCTCCTTGTCAGACATCTTGTTAACTAAGTGGGCTAGCTCTAAATTTGTTATAAAATACACAAATCCACAAATCTGACTCATAAATCGGAAAATTTGATTTAAAATTATTCGAAATTTCAGATATCTGATTTTCTAAATTCTAATTCCGATAATTATTTTTCAAAATTTTTGCAATTTCAGATGTCTAAAAAATATATGATTTTAATGTTTATTTAAAATTTTATTTTATTCAAAAAAATTAAATGCCCTTCTACATTAAATTGGCTTGCTTTATTTGTAGAATTTACATATTTATTGTTATTTTCATATTGTATGCTTTGAAGAAGTAAATGTAATCATGTAAACTAAGAAAATGTTATCATGTAAACTTAGAAATTGTTCGATATCATTGCGATCATGTAATGATCATTCACTATTAACTATCAAAAAATTAAAGGGCTAATGTAAAAACCCTTAAGTTTTCAGGGTTTTGTCGGTTTTGCCCAAAATTGAATTTTATGTCGGTTTTTACCCTAATATTTTCCAAAAAATGTTCGGTTTTATCCTTTTACCGGTGATAACAGGTTACCATTATATTAATTTCGCAAAAAAAACCCTTAAATTTACAGTTCTTTTTTACGTTTTTACCCTTAAGTTTATAATTTTTTATTCTTTTACCCTATGTATTTTTTTTCCATATTATACATATTCAAGTAGAAAAATCATATGAATAGCTATATTATGAAAAAATATACTTAAGGTAAAAGCATAAAAAAAATTATAAACTTAAGGGTAAAAACACAAAAAATGGTAAAGTTAAGGGTTTTTTTGCGAATTTAATATAATGGTAACCTGGAAAACATGTTATCGCCGGTAAAAGGGTAAAACCGAACATTTTTTCGAAAATGTTTGGATAAAAACGGACATAATTTTGAATTTTGGGCAAAACCGACAAAATCCTGAAAACTTGATGGTTTTTATGACATTAACTCAAAATTAAAAGATAAAGACTTCGTATTAAATGATTAGTAATTACCGAGAAAGTGATTTTGTTTTAAAAAAGTGATATATTGATATAAATATTTATATATAGACGACAACAAATTATGAATTTCAATATATTCAGTTTTTCTGATAAAAAAAATAAAAAATGTTTTTCTCTCTCTCTCTCTCTATATATATATATATATATATATATATATATATATATATATACACACCAAAAAAGAAGAGTTGTTAAAAAAATACTTGAAAAACCAAAGCAACATGCTATCAACTGAACCAAAAAACATAAATACCAATATGTTTGGTAGCCAACATTTTTGGTTTGATAGTAACATAAGGATTAATTAATCATGATATGGTAATGCTATAAACTTTAAAATATCACATTACTACCATCACAACAAGTTCATTTCTTATATATATATATATATATATATATATATATATATATATATATATATATATATATATATATATATATATATATAATATACTTGAAAATTATTTCAGTAGATAATGGTGCTAAAAGGTTGATTATGTGAATTATGTGTACAAATCTACTTTTAAATTTACAAAACCGAACAAACCAAATTGAAACTGTCTATATCACGTAGTGGACCTGATCATGAATATCATAACTTTGGTAAGTAGGGGTGTCTAATACATGAGGAACGGAAATGAACCATAGTTGTTCCATTTGTTTATTAAATAACCACGAAAGACAACATATAAAGGGAATTAACAATAATTTGTAATTCCAATAAATAATAAAACACATTAGCAATTAAACAAGCATATAAATAGTAATGGCTAAACGTATAAATTAAATAATCTAAATGTACTCATATTTGTATTTAATCATTCCTCATTCTATTGATTATTTCCTATAAATGGATATTACTCTGTTGTTCACTGATTCCTAAATTAATTAACTACAATTGAATTTCATTTACCATGTGTCTCTATATATCTATAACAAGAATAGCTTTCTTACATCTCTTATGTTAATTCTATATCAAAGACTTAATTGGTATGATTAGTCCTATGGTGTAGTGACAAATTCTAAAATTGGTTAAAATAATAACTCAATCATGAATATTAAAGTCAATATTTCAATATCTAACCTGGAGACGACCCGTCAGTCACAATTATACATCTCAACCACATAGGACCAGTCCAAAAATTGTTAACTACACTATGCTACAAGATACATAACGCGAACCTAATCTTAGATTATGCTTACGTTGATATAAATCTACCAATTTTACTATATATGTATATATATATATATATATATATATATATATATATATATATATACATATATATATATATATATATATATATATATATATATATATATATAATCAAACATTCTTAATAAATTGAACAACTCTCAATAACCAAATGTCAGTCACAATAAAACTAGGATTTCATAAATATTTAATAATCATAAAGGGTTTATCCCAAATCTTGAAAATTACATGTAAAAAAGAAAATAGTCGAGTAATTATAAAATGGAAAGTAAACACTTTAATAATTTAATGATTTATTCTCTTGAACTTCGAATTTATGTATGTATATCAGCATGTTTGTTGATAGCACAGAGACCCTCAAAATGGTCTCCTCTGGTTTGGATTTTTTGGTATTCTTCTTTAATTCTGCTATGTTGGTCTCCTCTGGTATGGATTTTTTTGGTATTCTTCTTTAATTCTGCTATGTTTTGTCTCTAGATGAGTTCGGGGGTTTATTTATATTTTTTTTCAGAACCGACTTAAATCTCGTCAAGATCTAAAAAACGTGGCATAAATAATATTTGGCAATTATCCTCGAACTCATCATATTTCTTTCCATTCTCAAACCTATATGTCTTTCTTGGTCATTACTTCACGAAAATATGTTCAAAATGACATTTTTCAACTAGTATTTCACCAACTTCCCCTTTTCAATGCAAAATACTAATATAAAATAATTTAGCACCTTTTGTTTTTTTTAATCGTAAAAATATTTAGAAAATTATGTGCAATTTCCTTTAAAAGATTTATAATTTATGTCATATCAAAATCTCCACACTTGCTTTTGCTCGTCTTCCATCATAATTTTAATCATTGAAGTTTACATAGACATTTCTACTAAATAATCAATTATTATCAATCAAAAAAGATATATAGAAAAATATTGTCCATTACCTTCAACGATCTAGAATATAAATGTGGTCTTACTAATACACCCAAAAAAAATTCTCATCGTAAAAAACAAACGATTAGATTGGACATGAATTAGTTTTACATAACTTATTTACTACAACCTTCAACTATTTCCTAACATCCATGTTATTTTGATAAGTTTCCAAGTTCGTTGATACTATCCCAAAATGATATTTCCATGATACTATGAACCGTCTGTGTTGATCACTAGGCATAGTTATGAATTTATAGGTATGTCGTTCGACGATTGAAGTCTTCTATGAACAAATAAAAGTAAATATTTGAATATATATATATATATATATATATATATATATATATATATATATATATATATATATATATATATATGTGTGTGTGTGTGTGTGTGTGTGTGTGAACTTTATAGATATTAGCTGTATATAATATTTGTGAGAAATCTCACATCGAAATGTAATAAATAGGGCTAAAATACATAAAAGATTCTTTAGGATAAATAATATAAACAATAGTCTTAGTAATCCAAAAAGTGAATTCGTGCATAAAAATAACGCCTAAATTTGACTTCGTGAGATAAAGTTCTGATTTTTCGGAGTTTCATCATAGCAGTATACATATTAGAAACTAAAATTGAAATCGGTCGATTGTTAGGAAAAAATAATCTAAACAAGACTTGAAGATCTCGTTATTACATATACATTGACAAAAAAGATAGCCGAGAACAGATTTCGTATAATAAAGTTATTATTTTCATACAGACTTTAAGTGTCAAAGCCTGTTTAAAATATAGATTTAAAAATAAAATGAGAACTAACCAACGGAGTTTAAAAAAAATTGTAGACTTCGTCAATAGTTATGCATTGATATAAAGAATGTCGAAAACAAAACTCATATGAAGTAGTTATGAATTTTTGAAGTTCATACAAAAATATGCGTGCATGGGCAAGCACCGACAAGGCGGGCGGCGAACGTCTGGCACTCCACCCAAAACCTGCCACGTGTCACAACCCTGAGCAAGCCATGTCAGTCTTCCTTAACCAACTGCGCGACACGCGTGTTCAAAATGTGTGGGATGCCTTTTCCTCCAACCTATAAATAGAAACCTTTGCAGCCCCATTTCTCACACATTTCCATTCAAAACTCTCTAGAATTTCTTCCAACCCTAAGCCCCGTACTCCGTAGTTCCTGGCTACTATTAGCGAAGCCCTACGAATTAGAGAGTCATAGAAAAAGAATTTCTCGGGTCAGATTTATGTCTGCATAATTGCCAGTTCTTGCAAGAAAACTCTATAACTTAGGCGACACTTATTTTAATTTAAGTGTAACTTATATTTATAGTTATAGTCTTTATTATGAACCTATAAATAAGATTTATCAGTTCTTCCAAGTCATTATATTGATTGATCTACTTATGCGACTGACTCTAGGTTGGATTTAATGAGGTGTTTAAACTGGGTTTTCCAAACAGTATATTATGTATAACAAATGGACCCTACCTCCGCTATGATCCTACCTGGTTATTCCTTATTTGATAGATCTTGATGTATTCATTGAGATTATTGATGAATCTAGAATATCATTATCATAGTCGCCGAGATTATGAAAATAAACTAAGACTTAGTGCCATTTTAATCTAGGTCTCTTGAAAGGATAAAGTGGTATGGTGAAGTGATGCCCTAACCTCGAATCACCTACTTTTCTAAAGTGAGTGTGTAGTTACTTTTAAGAGTATAATTTAATAAAAGTATTTATTAAATGTTAATTGTATTAATTATACTTTGTGTCACTTGTATAACTATAATAGAACTATTTATTAGGCACTTTTTTAGAAACATATTTGCCTTTAGATATAGTTTGGGTTAGTTTTGGACTTATAAAAGGTCCTTAGCTCCAAAAAAGCTGCATATTGGAGAGGTCTTATTCTAGGGTAGAGTGCGAGAATAAAGTGGATTGTAGTAGTCCTCCTCTTTTTAGATGATCAAAAATGGTGATTCCAGGTCAGACAAGTGGAAAGTATGTTTAGCTCATCGACCAATGTAGATGACATCACTTGACTATTCTAGGTAGTCCAATAAATTACGTTGCTAGTGTGGACTTATAACCCACAAATGTAGGTAGAATGGGATATCATATCTATTAGTTTCCTTATTATGACTTATATTGTCTGAGGACTCCCCTAGCTGTATTGTCAAACGGTTACTTACACGATTCGTCAGGCAAAGTGATTCTTCCAGATGATCATCGAATTACGATTTGTGAGAATCGATTGGGCAAGGTAGGTGGTCTTATATCTGATTATACCTATATTGTTTGTTTGAAGCAATGTTATTATATATTATCATTAATATATTTTGGGCTTGAAACCCTTATGCATCTCACAAGGTTTCCCAAACCTAACCCATCAATTTATATGCATCACAAGTAGTTAAACTAAGGCGGCTGGAAACTAGATAAGACGTCGAGTGAAATAAGATATGTTCATGTATTATTATTTCACAACCTTTTTATTTTTACTTTGTAACCTATGATTAGATATTATTGGTGACATTTCTGGTATTCTAATAAAATAAAATAACCTACGTAATCTCGATTGTTTTCAACTAGGATTTTTCGCAACACAACAACTTAAAGCGTAAACAATAAGTTGTAGTTGGTTCTAAAAATATGGGGATATCACAGTTGGTATCAGAGCATTAGTTTATACGAACTAGGAATTTTGATAGATTTCTAGACTTAAACATAGAAGTTAAGTATCAATGGTGAGTTGTGTGATAGAATGCTTTAGGATATATGCCTAAATTAATATAGATACAAGCACTAGCAAGCTATGGAAAGACACCTTAATTACTAAATGCATTAACTGCTATTAAGTGCTATATATATATTGTCAGTAAAATAATACTATTCTAAAATACTCATATTCTACGAGTATAGAACAATTTGACGATCACAAAGAGCGGTAGAGTCGTAAATAACGAAGGAGGTCAACACCTAAGAACATCGGAGGAGGAGCTGCTTAATTCACCATAGAAGAAGCTAAAGCAATGATGCAAACCTTGCTAGCGTAGTAACAAATTGATTTTACGAATCTCCTAATTTATGAGTTAACAAATATTATAGGCAGAGCTTTTGTGATCAACGAACCGATAGTTGTTGAGCGAGTCAATGGAATGATTCCCTCTTATCCAACAACAGTCCACAAAGGAGACAATGAATCTGAAAGTCATCAAGGACCAGAAGAATTGTAGGTCCGGAGGAACGATGAACCTAGAGGCTACTATAAGTATAAAGATTTCACTACTTGCAAGCCATCATCCTTTAGTGGGTAAGAGGATCCAGTTGGAGTAATGGTTTGGAATTTGGAAATGGAACTAGCTTTCATCACATGCAGTTGCATTGGCAAGTTGAAAACCACTTACGTTGTATGACAATTCAAGGCTGCAACGATCTTTTGGTAGAATTTGTTAGAAAATGCTAAGTCCTAACAAGCCTTTGCAATTCATGTGAGAAGAGTTCCTAACCCACTTCAAGCGCAAATTCTATTATGTTCAAGACATGATGGAGTTAGAGAATCAAATTTTATCGTTGACAAAAGGAAGCATGACAATTGATGAGTGCACCAATGGTTTAATGATAAAATGGAGTTCACAATGATTATGGTCCCAGACAAGATGGCTAAGATTGATATATACTCCAAAGGATTGCCATGGTAGTATTCCATGTCGGTTAAGCAGGAACTGACTTTTGAGACAGCAACTGGGTTGCAAGGTCTGTGGAGAGTAGGATTAAGAAAAGGACTATTGACAGAAGCTAAAGTCTATGAGAAGAGGAAAGCTGATGGATCCTCAGGAAACAACAACAACAACAACAACAACAAGTTTTCAAAGTTGAGCAACAAGCATGGGAGCAACCAAGAAGGTAAGTGGTGCAACCAGTTCAAGAAAAGGCATTTTGGCAACTATGTTGTCTGCTACAAATGTAAGAAGCCAAGGCATATCTCTACAAACTGCCCAGTGAAAAGGAAATGCTTTCTTCACTTTCATGGAAGAAGGGAACATGAAGGCGGAGTGCCCAAATACTAAAAAGCAGACCCTGAAGATCCTACCAGCAAAACTCAAGGGTAAAAGATACCAAATGAATCTTAAAGAAGCTAAGGAAGAGATTGATGTTGCTTCTAGTGCATTCCTAGTAAATCTGATCCCTGTCAAGATTTTATTTAATTCGAGAGCATATCCATCCTTTGTTTCACATGAATTTGGTAGAAGGATTAAGTTATTACCAAAAAGGCTAAGTACCCCAATCATGGTAGAAGTAATTGGTGGTAGGAATTTAACTCTTAGCAATAGGTTATAAAATGTATCTATTAACATGAACGGAAAAGAAATTTCGTACAGAGTTATTACCCTTCGAGTTGAGGGAATTCGATGTAATTCTAGGAATGGATTGTTTAGGTGAAAATCTCGGGGAGATCTTATGTAGAAAGAGGATGGTACACATCAATCATCCTGGGAGAGAGCCATTCGTCATTTACATTGATAAGAGTAAAGTAAGGTCTAGAAGCATCATGATGATGAAGGCCAGGCAATGCCTAACCAATGGATGTACAACATTCTTTGCATATGTGATCGACACAAAGAAGGAAAAGAAGGAAATGACTGATATGCCGGTGGTGGGTGACTTTCCTGAGGTATTTCGGGATGATTAACCAGGATTACCACTAGAAAGATAGGTAGAATCCAGAACCGACTTATTACTAGGGACAACACAAATTTCAAAGGAAACATATCGTTTAGCACCTATAGAGATGTAAGAGTTGATAACACAACTCTATGAATTATTGCACAAAGTTTTCATCAGACCTAGTTCATCACCCTAGGGACCTCCCATATTATTCGTAAAGAAGAAGGATGGTACGTTGAGAATGTGCATTGATTATCAAGAGCTAAACAAGGCTACAATAAAGAAACAATACCACCTACAAAGGATAGATGATTTGTTTGATCAACTGTAGGGATCAACCGTCTTCTCCAAGTTTGATCTCAGGTCAGGCTATCATCAGTTGGAGATAAGGGAGAAGGAAATTAAAAATACAACCTTTAGATCAAGTTATGAACACTATGAATAACTTGTTATTTCTTTTCGACTAACAAATTCTCCAGCAACATTCATATATTTGTCACATGGAGTTTGTAAACCTTTTCAAAGTAAATCAATAATAGTATTCATAGATGACATCTTGATTTACTCCAAGAACCATCAAGATCACAGTAAGCATCTTCGAGAAGTATTAGAAGTTCTCAGGAAGGAGATGTTGTATGAAAAGTTCTCCAAGTGTGACTTATGGATTTAAGAGATACATTTCGTAGGTCACGTGGTTAGCCAGAAGGGAATAATGGTAAACCCGAAAATGATAGAAATTGTTATGAAATCGGAGATGCCAAAGAGTGTCACTAACATTCATAGTTTTCTAGGATTGGTAGGTTACAATTAAAGCAGCAGTTATGTGAAGCACCAATCCTCATCCTACCGGAAAGAAACTGATGCCTTTGAAGTTTACAGTGATGCTTCTGGAGTTGGATTGGGATGCGTCCTTATGCAAAGAGACGAAGTATTAGCTTATGCCTCGAGAAACTTGAAGACCCACGTGTAAAACTATCCAACACAAGATCTAGAGCTTTCAAAAGTGGTTTTTGCCCAAAATATTTGGAGACATTATCTTTATGGAACCAAATGCAAATTATTTACAAATCATAAGAGCGTTTAATATCTCCTTACACAAAAGGAATTTAATATGAGGCAGAGTGAGACATCCCGAAAATACGGTCCAAAAATTTTGTTTTCAAATCATCATTAAAACCATAAATCATCCATAATCATAAATAAAATCGTGTAACATGTAACACAAAGTATCATAATATCTGTCACATATCAAGATCTCATATCAAAATATCAGAGTAAATCTCCAAGGTTGAAGACTGTGGTGTGTGCCGTGCGATCATCCCGAGCCCGTCCCTTTGCTAGTGGAAGTACCTGAAACCAAAACTGAAAACCATGAGCATGAAGCTTAGTGAGCTCCCCCAAACTAACACATACCATACAAATATCATGCAACTAGGAGATACGGGCCCCGCCCACTCTCATGGAGATTTGGGCCACGCCCATACTCCAATGTCAAGGAGATCCGGGCCCCGCCTACACTCCGCTGTCTACGATATTCGGTCCCCGCCCATACTCTGATGTCTAGGAGATTCGGGCCCCGCCTACACTCTGCTGTCTAGGACATTCGAACCCCGCCCATACTATGTGGTCTAACATGCATACAAGTATCACCCAGACAACAAGTATAACTAATAAATAATTACATATCTATACTCAAATAATACTATGAGGTTCGGGCCCCGCCCACTCTAGACTACTACAACATTAGGGCCCCGCCCACACTCAACTACTAACATATCTCATATACGGGTCAGCCATGGTGCCTTGGACCCGTTCCTACTGAAAAGGAACCCACCTCGTACGACTTCCTGCTGAAAACTCGAGTAAGGAATCCCTGTCTGCTGCTACGGCGGCTCACCAACTATAAATTCCAAAATAACTCTTAATCAAAAACTGATATCTCTTCGTAGGGTAGAGTGACCATTTTACCCCTGGTCAAGTCAACACTCTGGTAAAAGTCAACATTCTAGGTTGACCAACTTGCCGAGTCAACCTTTTGACTCGCCGACTTCTATAACACAGAAATCCTAAAATCGCGACTCAACTCGACAAGTCGCTCCACCGACTCGTCAAGTCCTATCGAGCTGTTCAGTCGTGACTTGGCTCATCCACTCGTCGAGTCCCACTACAGACTTATCCAGTTCTACTAACTAAAATCAGGACATGAAGACACGACTCGTCAAGTTCCCTTATGGACTCGAAGAGTCCTTCTGTCTATTTGGCCACCTTAACAAATTAATCCCCTATCTTCTAGATCCAAGGTCATCAGCTCGTTTACCCACTGGAAAGGCCTTTCTAAGGGTAAAGTTTCCAACTTTACCCATTCATAACCCTCCTAAAAGGGTTTAGACAAAACCCTAATTCCTTTATGACATGGATCTAGTCCAAAAGGCCATAGAATCTCAAATCCATGCATACAAACCTAAATCTAGGGTTTTAGCATCTGTTGGACACATAAAGTTCCGAACTTTCCTTCCGTGCATGGAGTCTTAGGGCGAAAAGACGTTGCTTATATGCTTTCATGGGGCTTCCATGGTCATAAAGTTTACACCTTTACATCGTGGAACCCTTTCTAGATCCTAGAACTGAGATATAAGTCACTTGGGTCGCCCTTACCCCAAGGACCAAGGTTCTTGAACCAAAACTTCCATAAAATAGAAATAAAGAGATCTAAGAGAAGACTGATGAAGTTGGAAACTTGATTACTAGAAAATGTAGCAAAAGGAGTGTAGTTCTACTCCTTCCTTCTTGAGTCTTCTATATTATACTTCTTCCACAAGCTTCACAAGGCACAAATAACACTCAAGATGGGAAGAAATAGCTCAAGATCAATTATGGCGGATTAGGGTTTCGATAATAGGGTTTGGAGGTAATGGAGGCCAGATATGATGCTTAAATAGGGTGCAAACTCTAAATATTAAGGTTTCATCCAGCCTGCTCTACTCGTCGAGTCAGGGTTGCGACTTGTCGAGTAGCTCATTTAAACCCCGCGTACAAACTGCCTTCTACTTGATGAGTCAGGGCTACCAACTCGTCGACTCCTTCTTTCAAAATAAATAAATATTTAATTAAAGGCGTACCAGGAACCAGACGTTATAACTCTCCTCCACTTGTCTTAGATTTCGTCCTCGAAGTCTGCTGCGTCTAAAAACAACTCCGGGTAGTGCTGCCTCATCTCCTCATCGGGCTCCCATGTCCACTCTGAGCCCTTGCGGTGTTGCTACTGCATCTTAACTAACTTAACCATCTTGTTCCTCAGCTCCTTCGTGTTGTAATCTAGAATCGCCACTGGTCTCTCGATGTAGTTCAGGATGTCATCAACCTGAATATCCCCAAGGGGTACCATTGCCGAATCATCCACTAAGCACTTCTGCAACTGAGAAACATTGAATGTGTTGTGAATTTGGCTGAGCTCTGCTGGAAGCTAACAACCTAAACAGACCTATGAACAGACCTATGAAGCTACATCCCGCTTCATGCCGGGCCACCAGTAATCAGGTCGAAGATCTCTATTCATCTTCGTCGCCCCCGGATAGATGGAGAACCTATACTTGTGGGCCTCGTCCATCAATACCTGCCGTACTCCGCCCCAGTACGGTATCCAAAACCTCCCATAAAGTCTCAACAACCCCCAGTTGTCACAATCAAACAAGGTCATCTCGCATACAATCCGCTCACACTTCTGGCATTCTTCCTTCAAGCCCTCGACCTGCGCCTCTCGGATCTGTTCCAGTAATGGAGTAATCACTATCATCCTCAGACATATGTCATAGATTGGGGTCGGTACCACTTTGCGGATCAGGGCATTGACCACTATGTTGGCCTCGCCCGAGTGGTAAAGGATATCACAATCATAGTCCTTCACCACATCTAACCACCGACACTGCCTCATGTTCAAATTCGGCTAATCCATGAGGTACCTCAAACTCTTGTGATTTGTGTAAATGGTATATCGGACCCCATAGAGGTAATACCGCCAAATATTGAGGGCGAACACCACTGCCCCTAGCTCTAAATCGTGAGTCGGAAAGTTAGCCTCATGAGGCTTCAACTGCCTCGAAGCATAAGCTATCACATGACCCCACTGCATCAAAACTGCTCCCATACCTGTGATCGACACAGCACAGTAAACTATGAACTCATCTACACCCTCTGGCAGAGTGAGAGTCAGTGCCTCACACAAATGTTGCCTGAGGGTTTGAAATGTTGCTTGCTGCTTAGGTCCCCAGCGAAAAATCACCGACTTCTTGGTCAGTCAGTTCAACGGAACTGCGATCTTGGAGAAGTCTTGAATAAATCTCCTATAATACCTTGCCAGACCTAGGAAACTCTGAATCTCAGTTGGAGGCCTCGGAATTTCCCACTGCATCACGACCTCTATCTTGGTCGGATCGACTAGAATACCCTTCTGGTGGACGAGATGCACAAGGGACTGCACCTCGCACAACCAGAACTCAAACTTAGAAAACTTCGCAATAATTATATCCCTCCAAAATGTCTTCAACACTTCCCTCAGGTGCTCCTCATGCTGCTCTTGAGTCTTAGAGCAAACCAAGATGTCATCAATGAAGACTATCACAGACCGATCCAGCATCGGTCTGCACACGCGGCTCATGAAATCCATGAACGTGGCTGGAGCATTGGTCATCCCTAAAAGCTGTCTTCTGCACATCAACATCTCTGACTCACATCCGGTGATATCTTGACCGTAGATCAATCTTGGAGAATCAAGATGCCCCCTGAAGCTGATCAAACAAATCATTAATCCTCGAAAGTGGGTAACGGTTCTTAACTGTCACCTTGTTCAGCTCCCGGTAGTCTATGGACATGCGATGTGACCCGTCCTTCTTTTTCACAAACGGGATCTGGGCTCCCCATGGAGAGCTGCTCGGCCAGATGAAACCCTTGTCTAGCAGCTCTTGCAGCTGCATAGACAACTCCTGCATCTTGGTAGGAGCCAACTGATATGGTGCCTTGGCTATCAGAGTCGCACCAGGAACCAGGTCAATCCTAACTCAACTTGTCTCTCCGGAGGTATCCCGAGTGAATCCTCCGGGAACACGTTTGGGTACTCTTACACTACCGGTACATCATTAACTGTCGCCATAACCTTATCCTGGGTATCCATGACATAGGCTACATATCTGACATAACCCAAATGAAGGTGGCGCCTCGCCCTCGCTACTGAACAAAGAATCGGTCCACGTTGCGACCTATCGCCTTGAATCACTAACTCCTCCCCACTAGGAGTACGCACCCTCACTAGCTGCTGCTCGCAGTCGATCACTGCCCCATTGGGGATCAACCAGTCTGTACCGACTATAACCTTATTCGCTCGCAGGGAAATAAGAAGCAAATCCACTGAAAACTGCTCATCAAATAATCGTAGTGTACATCCTCTGTGAACCCTCACAGCCCTGACGGTCCCATCATTTGCTATCTCTACGTCGAGTGGACTATCCAGCTCCCCCGGAGCTCTGCTAAATCGCTTGCTAAGTGCGAGCGACACAAAAGATCGGGTAGCTCCCGAATCAAACAGTACCATAGATGATATGTCGTTCACTAAGAACGAAGAACGATCCTATAACAAAACATATAAACATAAGAAATAATCAGAAATAAATAAAGCATAATGGAGAAGTACATACCCGTAATCACATCAAGAGCTGCACGTGCCTCCACTGCTATCAACTAGAAGGCTTTTCTCTTCGTCACTAGCGCCTCAGCCCGGCCAGAAGGTCATCTATAATCCTTAAAGTGGTAGGAGCAGGTGACACCACCCGCTTTGCTGAAGCTAGACTCGGACACTGGATGTTCTCGTGTCCCCTCTGATTGCACTGAAAGCAAATCAGATCAGATGTTGTAGTGGTGGTGGTGGTGGTAGCAGTACAATCCCTGCTGACATGTCTAGTTTGGCCGCAGGTAAAGCAGCCTGAACTACCCACCCTACACGGTCCCTCATGCCCCTTGCCGCACATGCCACAGCGGCCTCGGCCCCGCTGGTCCTTCCCTCATGAATTTTTCTTGGGCTTCTTGCTCGAGCCCTCCACGCCAGATACCGAATCTGGCTTCCTCTTCCTCTCCATCTCTATATCAATCTCCATCTCGGGAGCCCTTGCTATCATATCCTCCAGCGTCTTGCAGCTGGACCGGCTCATAATGTCTGATATCACTCCTCAACATCTCATGATATCGGTCGTTTTTCATCTCATTGTCTGCCACATACTGCGGAACAAGAAGGTCCCTCTCCCTAAACTTGGCGGTAATCTCCACCACTGTTTCTGTCATGTGTTGGAGATTCTGGAACTCCCTAGCAAGTTGTTGCACCTCAATAACATGTGCGAACTTGGCTCTGAACCTGGTCGTGAAATCACTCCAGGTCATCACATCCAACATTGTATCATCACCAACGGCTCTCCAACCTCCTCCCACCAGTCACGTGCCCTATCCTTCAAAAGGCAGGATGCAAGCCTAACCTTGTCCCCCTTAGGACATCTGCTGGTGCGGAATGCATTGGCAACATCTGCCAATCATCTGGTACTCACAATGGGGTCCCGAGCCCCATGGTTGTTAGAAGCTCCACAAGCCCCGAACTCCCTGAAATTCAGTGTGCGCAACCCCATCATGGCTGCCACCTCAGTGCGGAAAGCACTGAAACTCTCATCCAAAAGCTCAAGAATGCCCTCCTTGATCGTGCCAAAGATCACAGGAGTCTGGTCTAGTATTTTTCGTGTGATCTCTAAAGAGATGAACTCCCTGGTCTGCTCATCTAGCTAGTCAGCTCCAGAGCCCGAGCCTAATCCCTCACCAGCACCTGAACTACCGACTGCTAGTCTAGGGCGTAAAACCACCATTCTGAAAATAAACACATCATAACATACATTAGAATACTGAACATAACTCGAGAGATCTCACACACTACAAGTTTCCTGGATTCATCTCAACCTTCCTTGATTTGAGTACGAATCCTCTGCTTCTAGTAGTATAGGCCCATACTAGCTTCCACATCTATTCGAAATTTCCTCAAGAACTACCTTGACTCCACCAAGTCCCTTCTACTGTTACTGCCTCACGCGCTACTCTCATCCTAGGCTTGCCTTAGGGTAATCACCATCCCACTCTCTGCCATCAGCTGCATAAGAAGTCCCTACTATCTTCCCCTAACTAGCTCGTGAATACTATTACATATCACTGAGACTAGATAATTCTTTGAATGAGAGGTTCCACCCTACAACAGTTAGAATTAGACGAGAGCTGAGAAATAAGGCTAAGCCTAACCATATGAAATTATTTAGTCCTCGCAATATGTAACTTAACATATTCATTTACTAGTTAGTAAAAGATAGCTAGAACTCCTAAAAGCACAAAGCAAGTAGCATTTGAGCATTAAGTACACATAATCAAGCACATACCACTCTGGCTAACATACTAACTGATCTGTACTAGCATGCATTTATCATAAAGTTGATTCACATATAGCAGGCACATAAGGCATCCTTCCTAGATCGTTATCACTAATCTAGCATGGTGTTCTCATAAAACTGATAAACATGGGTAATTTGGGAGTACTTACTTCAGATCGGCTGATTGCATGTACCCGACCCTTTTTCTCTTTTAAATTCTTTACACTTTTCAAAAATTCTTTTCTTTTTCTCAAAATTTATTTTTATAAAAATGATTTTCTTTTGAAAATTTTTCATACGAATCCCTTAGTTTGAGTCCAGACACATCCGATAGCATGCCAAAATCCCTCAAACCAAGTCTCTGATACAAACTTGAAACATCCCAAAAATACGGTCCAAAAATTTCGTTTTCAAATCATCATTAAAACCATAAATCATCCATAATCATTAATTAAATCACGTATCATATATCACAAAGTATCATAATATTTGTCACATATTAAGATCTCATATCAAAATATCAGAGTAAAACTCTCAGGCTGAAGACTGTGGTGTGTGCCATGCGATCATCCCGAGCCCTCCCCTTACTAGTGGAAATACCTGAAACCAAAACTGAAAAATATAAGCACGAAGCTTAGTCAGCTCCCCCAAACTACAACATACCATACAAATATCATGTAACTAGGAGATACGGTCCCCACCCACTCTCATGGAGATTCGGACCCCGCCCATACTCCGATGTCTAGGAGATTCGGGTCCCGCCCACACTCTGCTGCCTAGGAGATTTGGGCCCTGCCCATACTCTGATGTCTAGGTGATTCGGGCCCCACCCATACTTTGTGGTCTAACATGCATACAAGTATCACACAGACAACAAGTATAACTAACAAATAATCACATATCTATACTTAAATAATACTATGAGGTTCGGGGCCCGCCAACTCTTGATTGCTACCAGATTCGGGCCCTGCCACACTCGACTACTAACATATCACATATACGGGCCGACCTTGGTGCCTTAGACCCGTTCCTACCAAAAGGGAACTCACCTCGTATGACTTCCTACTAAAAACTCGAGTGAGGAATCCCTGTTTGCTGCTCTGGCGACTCCCTGGCTATAAATTCCATAATAACACTTAATCAAAAACTGATAATTGTTCAAAGGGCAAAATGACCATTTTACCCCTGCTCAAGTCAACACTCTGTATAAAGTCAACATTTTGGGTTGACCAACTCGCCGAGTCAACCTTTCGACTCGCCAAGTTCTATAACTCAGAAATCTTAAAATCGCGACTCAACTTGTCGAGTCGCTCCACCGACTGGTCGAGTACTATCGATCTGTTCAGTCACGACTTGGCTCATCCACTCGTGAAGTCCCTCTACAGACTCGTCCAGTTCTACTAACTGAAATCGGGACAACACGACACGACTCGTCAGTTTCCCGTATGGACACGACGAGTCCTTCTATCTATTTGGCCACCTTAACAGATTAAGCCCCTATCTTGTAGATCCATGTTTCTTAGCTCGTTTGCCCACTGGAAAAGGCCTTTCTAAGGGTAAAGTTTCCAACTTTACACATTCATAACCCTCCTAAAAGGGTTTAGATAAAACCCTAATTCCTATTTGACATGGATCTAGTCCAAAAGGCCATAGAATCTCAAATCCATGCATACAAGCCTAGATCTAGGGTTTTAGCATCTGTTGGACACATAAAGTTCCGAACTTTCCTTCCATGCATGGTCTTTTAGGTCTAAAAAGACAATAAAATTCTTATACGCTTGCATGGAGCTAGCATGGTCATAAAGTTTACACCTTTATGCCATGGAACCCTTTCTAGATCCTAGATCTGAGATATAAGTCACTTGGGTCGTCCCAACCCCAAGCACCAAGGTTCTTGAACCAAAACTTCCATAAAATAGAAATAAATAGATCTAACAGAAGAATGATCAAGTTGGAAACTTGATTACCAGAAAATGTAGCAAAAGGAGTGTAGTTCCTGGATCTACTCCTTCCTTCTTGAGACTTCTACCTTCTACTTCTTCCACAAGCTTCACAATGCACAAATAACACTCAAAATGGCAAGAAATAGCACAAGATCACTTATGGCGGATTTGGGTTTCGATAATAGGGTTTGGAAGTGATGGAGTCTAGAATGGAGGCCAGATATGACGCTTAAACAGGGTGAAAACCCTAAAGATTAGAGTTTCATCCAACGTGTCCTACTCATCGAGTAGCTCATTTAAACCCCGTGTCCAAACTGCCTTCTACTCGACAAGTCAGGGCTACCAACTTGTCAAGTCCTTCTTTCCAAATAAGTAAATATTTAATTAAACGTGTATCAAGGAAACAGACGTTACATAAAGATAATGGTTGGAGCTACTCAAGGACTACGATTCTGAGATACATTACCAGCTCAGTAAAGCAAACAATGTAGCAGATGCCTTAAGTAGAAAGGTGATTCAAGAATAGAAAAGAACGAGATCGTTGAAGACTGAGATGATTTCAACAATTATAGCAAATATCAAAGAAGCTCACACATGAGCTTTAGCAGAAGATGCGAAGAAAGAAGAACATCTAGGCAAGAAGTTAGTGTTCAAGAAAATGATCAAGGGTTTAAGTTATTGAAAATCGCATTTGGTGCCGAAGATAGGAAGAATACAAGATCTTCTCATGGAATAATCTCATAATACTATGTATTTTATACACCTAGGTAGCACCAAATGTATTTGGATTTAAAACCCTATTATTGGTGGCCATGCATGAAGGTCGATGTAGCAAATTACATGGTTGAATATGTGACTTGTTCAAGAGTAACAGTACAATATTAGAAACCATATGGAGACTTGGAACCTCTACCAGCACCCATAGGTAAGTGGGATGACATTACCAAGAATTCTACTACTAAGTTGACAATGATAACGAAGGGCAATGACATGATTTGAGTTGTAGTAGACTGATTCACTAAGAGTGTATATTTCGTAGCCGCATGAGAAAACTAGTATATGGAGAAGCTGGCAGAAACCTACGTAAAGGAGATTGCGAAAAGTCATGGTGTACCCTTATTGATCGTCTCAGACAGATACAGTCGATTTCCTTCAAAATTATGGAAGAGTCTGCAAAATGAAATGGGAATGAAATTGTGTTTGAGTACTACCTATCATCCACAAACGGATGGACAGAGTGAAAGAACTATCCAAAATTTGGAAGAAATGTTGTGGCATGTGCTTTAGAGTTCATTGGTAATTGGGATGATCACCTACCAATAACAGAATTCGCCTACAATAATAGTTACACTCAAGCATGAAAATGTCTCCTTACAAAGCATCGTACGGAAGGAAACGTCGTACACTGTCATGTTGGTTAGAAGCACGAGAGAAACACTTTGTGGGTCCTGAGACAGCGCAATAGAGCGTTGATAATCTAAAGATCATTCAAGACAGAATGCTAGTTACTTAAAATCTTCTAAAGAGCTATGCAGGTACGAAGAGATGACTTGTAACATTTGAGGTTGGTGATCAAGTGCTACTTAATGTCTCTCAATGGAAGGGAATTGTCAGATTCGAAAAATGTGGGAAGTTAATTTGTCATTTTATTGGTCAATTTAAAGTAATACAGAAGGTTGGGAAACAAACTTACAAGCTTGAATTGCTACCTAAGTTGTAAGGTATCCACAACACCTTTCATGTTTTTTTAGGAAATGATTAGGAGAAGAACCTGATATGGTTCTCCTTGCAGAATTAAGGGTTGATGATAATAAAAGGCTGATAGAAGAGTCTAAAGCGATCATTGATGCAAGAGAAAGATATTGCCATATCAGATGATTCACATAGTGCTTGTGCGGTGGAATCATTTGGTGGGGCTAAACCTCACATGGGAGACAGAAAGCGACATGAAGACTCTCTATCTACATTTGTTTGCCGATGCATAATTTCGGGATGGAATCATCCTAAGGGGGAGATAACTATATCGCCCACATTTATCGCTAGACATAGTTATTAATCTATATGTATGTCATTTGACGATTTAAATCTTTTATGAATAAATAAATGTAAATGATTAGAATATATATATATATATATATATATATATATATATATATATATATATGTAGGGAGAACCTGTGGGAACAATACAAGTACGGTGGGAGACCTAAAGTCTTTCACATTGACCCGGCCCGACATGACGTTTGCTGTGAATCATGTCTTTCAGATTATGCATGCTCCTCGACAAGCACATCTACAAGTTGTCAAAAGAAGACTCCGATACTAAGAGAACTATTTGCGATGGGTTCTTCTACCAAATAACTCCTATGAAGATGGGGCTGTTTTTATGGTTCTACGGGTATCCAAAATACGAACGAGATGGATGTTTGTTGTCCCAACCGCAAAAAGAAAAGATCCCCCATTAGGTTAGGAATGATATTCCATTCCCTGCCCCCCCCCCTCTTTTCACAGAAAATGGAGAGAGTAATTGATGTCTTTTTTGAATCCAGCGTCGGGACTAACGGGGCTTGAACCCGCTCAGGCAGGTGTAGGACATTCCATACAATTACGAATCGCTAGCCACTCAGATCCCATTTATGTGTGTGTGTATATATATATATATATATATATATATATATATATATATATATATATATTATGTGAATTTTATAGATATTAGGTGTATATGATATTTGTCAGAAATCTTACGTCGAAACGTAATAAATAAGGCTAAACTATAAATTAAAAATAATAGATTATTTAGAATAAATATTCTAAACAAAATTCGAAGTAATCAAAATAACGAACTCATGCATATGATAAGCGCCTAAATTTGATTTCGTGAGAGGAAGTTAGGATTTTTCGAAGTTTAAACGTAGTAGTATACGACTTTGAAACCGAAATTCACATCGATCATTTGTTAGGAAAAATAATCTAAACAAGAGTTAAAGATATCATTAATACCTATCTGTCGATAACAAGACAATTGATAACAAATGTCGTATGAGAAATTTATGATTTTTATACTAACTTTAACAGTCTAAGCCTATTAAAAATATGGCTTTAGAAGTAAATTGAGAATTAGCTGATGGATTCTAAACAAAAGTTGTAGATCTCATCGATAGTTACACATGGATATAAAGAACGTTGAAAACGGTACTCATATAAAGAAGTTATGAATTTTTGAGGTTCTCATAAAATGGCATGCACTTGGGTGAGCATTGACAAGGCGGATGACACACGTCTGACACTCCACCTAAAACATGTCACATGTCACCACCCTGAGCAAGCCACGCCAACCTTTTTCTCTAGACGACCACGCGACATGCATCTCAAAAGGCACAATGTTCCTTTTCTCCAACATATAAATATATGCATTTGCAGCCCCATTTCTCACATATTTCCATCCATAACTCTCTGTAATTCCTTCAAACCCCTTAGCCCCTTACTTCATAGTTCCCGACTACTATTAGTGTGGCCCTGCAGCATTAGAGAGCCAGAGAAAACGAAGTTCCTGAGTTAGAGTTGTATTCGCACACTTTCCGGTCCTCACAAGAAAACTCTTTAACTTAGGCTACACTTATTTGAATTTAGTGTAACTTATATTTATAGTTATAGTCTATATTCTGAACTTGTAAATAACATTTATTAGTGACTCCAAGTAATTATACTGAATGATCTACCTATGGAAGTGATATCTACGCGAAATTTAGTGAGGTGTTTACAGTGGGTTTTCCAAACAGTATACTCTGTATAACAAACAGACCTTACCTTCGATATGATCTTACCTGATTATTCTTTATTTGATAGATCTTGATATACACATTGAGATTATTGAGAAATCTAGACTATCATTATTATAATCACCATGATTATGAAAATAAATTAAGACTTAGTGTCGTTTTAATATAGGTCTTTTGAAAGGATAAAGTGTTAAAGGGAAGCGTTGCCCTAACCTCGAATTACCTTCTTTTTTCAAGTGAATGTGTAGTTACTTTCAACAACATGATTTAATAAAAGTATTTATTATATGATAATAGTATTAATTATACTTTGTGTTACTTGTATAACTATAATAGAACTGCTTATTAGGAAATATGTTGGAAACTAATTTGCCTTTAGATATAGTCTGGGTTAGCTATGGACTTATAAAATGTGCTTAGTTCCAAATATGTTGCATATTAGATAGGTCTTATTCTGGGGTAGAGTGTGAGATCATAGCAAAGTGTAATAGTCCTCCTTTTTTTGGATGACCGAAAATGATGGGTCCAAATACTAGATAACTGTAATGTATGTGTGGGTCATCGACTAGATTAGATGACAACACTTGACTTTTATTGGCGGTCTAGTGAATTACATTGCTAGTGTGAACGTATAACCTACAGACATAGGTAGAATGGGATACCATATCTATTAATTACTCTAAACATTAGTTTCCTTATTTTGACTTACACTGACCAGGGAGTCCTCTAGCTATGTAGCCAAACTATTCCTCAGACTATTCATAAGTTAAGGTGATTCTTTCAGATGTTCATCGAATTAGGATTTATGAGAATCGATTGGGCATGGTAGGTGGTCCTATATAAAATTATACCTTTATTGTTTATTTGCAGGAATGTTATTATATATTATCATTAGTATATTATGGACTTGAAAACCTGATGCATCTTACCAGGTTTTCCAAACCTGACCCACTCAATTTATATGCATTACATGTAGCAGAACTAAGGCTATTGGAAACTAGATAGGATGTTGAGTGAAATCAGAGATGTTCTTGTCTTAGTATTTCAGGACCTTTTTATTTTTACGTTGTAACCTATGTTTGGATGTTAATGGTGAAATCCAAGGTATTTTAATAAAATAAAATAACTTATATAATCTCAATTGTTTTAAACTAGGATTTTCTACAACACAACAACTTAATACGTAAATGAAAACTTTTAATTGGTTTTGAAATAAAAGGATGTCACATACCACCACTTTCCACTTTTTCTTTGGTACATAAATTTCTCCTTGATATTATCATGCTTACATTCCTCCTAAAGGACACTAAAAGAAATCCATGACATTCTATACAATCCATGTAGTGAGAATTCTACCCGATCATTTGTTAGCATATGTCTTGTAGACATCAGACATTAAGTTTCCTTAAGGTTTTACTATCTCAAATTGTAAATGCCACAGGTTGACTTCCCCTATTGGGCTTAACTAGAAAATTTTAATTTTTCCATAAATTTCATAATTTTCACATTTGGAACTTTTCTATCCTTCCTCTTTTTTTTTTCTACTTGTTATCCCAATTCTCCCTATATTGGTTAATAATATTTCAAGGGGTACATACACGTTGATTATGCAGACTCTAAGGGATCTAAGCTAACAGATGGTTAATTTTACAATCTGAAAATTTACTTAAAAAGCTAAAAAGAACAAATAAAGTATTCAAAATCATTAAAAACAACATAAGCACTATTTTAATAACTTACTTTCTATGATGCCAGTATTTAAGTCCTATTACCTAAAATATGTATTTTACACTATTGACGTCGTACCTCACACTTGAATGATACAACATCATCGGTGTATGCTTATAACAATAATAAATAATAGTAATAAGAAAGTATTTGAAATGACTCACTTGGGATAGAAGTGGTGATGTTGATATTTAACTTTAGTGCATAATGTTGTGGATGGAACCTCCTTCAATTTTTGAGCTTGTTTGCTTCGTTGGAATTTATATTACTTTTGAGAAGATGTTCAAGATTGAGTAATTCGGACGACTTGTTTAGTAGAACTTTGGAATCTTATGTGTACTTGAGAAATTGAGTCTTCTTAATTTAATTATTGTAGAGCGAAGTGAGTTGCACAATTTCTTTCTTTATGAATAAATGCTAGACTTGATTCGAGTCGGCCAAATACGAGTTTCTTCTTCTACTTAGAGATTTTTCTACAATTCTAATTAGTACCATAGAAATTTCTTTGTGTGAATAATAAGAATTGAACCCATGTTCACGCTAAACACTCGTTCCTGATCCTTATTTTAAGCTTCCTTCTTTATTTTTAGCTCTTCATCATTCATTTCTCATTAAAAACGGTTTTGGGGTCATGATTGGCACTTGGAACCATTAATTTGTACTTAAAAGTCATGCACTCCATCATTAGTAGCAAATCACAGCTAGATTTTGGTCACGATGTGATTTTGCATCAAGGTACTTCTGGCGTCGTCATGACTGACTTTCTCGGTGAGAATAGGAAAATCTAGGTGCGATTTTTGTACAATTTCCCTCTTCTTCTTCAAAGAGAGTTATGTTGATAAATTTTGTTGAATATAAGTTGTTGTGAAGAAGTTCAAATGACGAAAGTATATTTGAATGGTAGCTAATGTTGAAGACTCAAGTGTCGAATATTTTTTTGTTGTCTGTATCGAAATTGTCAATATTTTGATATATCTTTTTATTTCATGTAAAATTTATGTTTGTACTTAAATGTCGAAGTCTACATCCTTCGTGATCATAATATTACAATTGGTTGTTGTTCATTGAAAATGGAGTTGTGTGGTTATAATACTATAGTTAAGTTGAAGTAATTGTTAATATCCGACAACTTAAAATAATAATTTGACTGGTTATAGAATTATTATTGAGAACTATTAGCTGAAATAGGAGTTTGTGTAGTTGTATATTCTTCGATTGGTAAAACTGTGTGGTAATACTTAGTGTAAGTTTATACTAAGCTCTTTGCAAGATGTTTAAATTTGGTCCAAAATTTATAATTTTGGTTCAGATTTTAAAATTTTGTTACAAATTCATCCTAAATTTAGTTTTTGTATATTTTTTTAAAAATTTTATTTTTTATAAAATCATATTTATAAAAAAAGATATTTTCACATTATTTTTTTTTCTATATAAAAACTTTTTATAATTATTGAATCTAATGAAGCTATTAACTTTTCAGAAATCATATAGGCATATCTCTAGAGTTATGTGATTAATTGTGATGAAATGTTTTAGAAATAATGATTGAAAAAGTCTTAGTAATTTTATGAATTTACAGCAAACAACTTCTAACGACATAGAAGTTAGAATGAATTTTTACACAATTTATCTTAACTCTTAACTGTGAATATATACAAAATATCAATTTATTTTGAATTCATTTTATTCAATAAATATTTTAATTTTTAAGCATTTTTTTCATTCACCTTAGGCAACATGCTTTAATTTTCTAAAATCATAAATTACAAAAGTAGTCTTGTATGTATAATTAAAATTAAGAAAATCGTTTCCATTCCTTCTATACGAGGGATGCTCCTTAAACAATAATTTAAATTTTCAAAACCCACTCATGATTTGAATACATACGAAAAACCCAGTCATTAGTTCAGTTTTTTTTTTAATTTGAGACTAGCTCACTTCGTTAACAATATGTCTAACTAGAAGTTTTTAACTAGTATAGTACCATGCTGTTCATCAGAAAAAAAAAAAAAAAAAAAAAAAAAAAAAAAAAGTGGTTCAGTTGTAACTTCAACTTTCAATTATATAGTAGTTTTGTTTATGGAAAATTAATATATTAACGTTTTGGATTACTACCCTAATAATATAAATTGTGTTTTTATAATAGTAAACAATTTACTATCTTTCTTGACTTTATAATATATTGTCCAGATAAGAAAGTAATTATTAAATGCATTAATTATAAAATAGGTGTTTGTATATTTTTTTTTTATAAAATACGTGTTATTATATATATATATATATATATATATATATATATATATATATATATATATATATATATATATATATATATATATATATATATATATAACAGATTTGTATATAAAAGTTTTTTAAGGTGTAAAAAAGTTTTTATATTGAAAAAAAAGGTTTTTTTTTATAAAAAAAATATGATTTTTCTATATAATTATGATATTATAGCAAAAAATATATATATCCTAAACAAAATTTTGAAGGAAAAAGATATAAAAATTATATTTATAATGAATTCATAATAAAATTTTAAAATATAGGCCAAAGTTGTAATTTTTGGATCAAATTAATAATGAAATTTACAATATATGTCAAAAGTGTAAATTTTGAAAGTAAAATGATGTGTTCATAGAATAAAAAAGATCAAATTAAATACAATTATTGATTTTTGGAACTTAATTGAATAAAAAAGTATATAAGGATTCAATCGATTATGATGTGAAAATATAATTATTTTTATATTGTTTTTCCAACTTTTATTTTTATCAAAAGGTACCTTTAAAAATATTTATTTTGGTTTTTATATCCTTGATTTTATATTATTTTCTTTTTACGTCAAGGTTTGAAGAAATGTTGAAAATTAGATCAAATTAAAGATATTGATATGTGACGATGATCAAACTGACTTATGAGTAATTACGAAAGTGTACCTCTTAATATCTATATGTATATATGAAAAAAAAAATGTCTTCTATTCACGTGCAATGCATGTAATGGTGATTGTTTACATTCCTCTTATGTAAGTTAAAAGGGTAAAGAGTAATCCAAAGAGGTGTCTTAGCCGGCCATTATTTTGTCCATTTTTGAAGTCATTTAGAGTAGTTCTTAATTAAGACAAGATTACTCCTTTAATTAATTTGATAAGTTTTGTTTTACTCTTTGATTGATTGCTACCCTTCATTCAATCATTCCAATTATCATGAGGTACATGAGAGATATGATATTTGTTTGCTAGTGTTGTGAAATTCCATAACAAAAGACAAAGAGGTAGCCCTCTTGAACAAGGACATAATTAATTATGAGGGTATATTTTCCTCACCTATTTCAGTATAATTCTATCATGTGGAACTTCTTAATTTCCGTTAAATATATTTGTGCAAGTTGTGCCTATTCTTATCAAGACTACTATTCATTATTACATAGGAGAATGTGGTCAATAAAATTTGCTACAAATATGGGCAAACACGTCAACATCTAGTACAGAAATTGACATTTATTTCTCTAATAGAAGGGTATCTTAACCCAGTATCCAAATTGATATATAATTAATTTTATCAAATAATAAGAATATGTTTAGATTCTAAATAGGCTCACACGCTGATTTGTTGATGGTGTTTGTAGTGTGTTCCTATTTGTAGTCATTTTGGTATCGATGTGTCATTTAGTAGTTACTACTAGTTAGTAGGGCTGAAAGTGGGTTTAAACACGGTCCAGATAGAATCGGAGTCGGAAAACTCGGGAACTAGTTAACAGAATTTTCTAGGACACGAAACTAGATCGGAATATAGAAACCGGTTTCAGTTCAGTTCTACGTGAGGTACCTGGTAAAGTGGTTTAGAACTGGAAAACACGAAAACATCAAAATGGGTCGGGTGGTGTGACAATCATCAAAAATTGTCACAGTCGCCGATCGCTAAAGCGACAAACGTCAAGGATAATAGACTAAATATGATATCTATCTATGATGAAAATGCAATATTTCGTATCCAAATATATTAGAAAAATCAGTCGAATCATCCGTACACTAAAAATTAAGTGCACGAAAAATTGTGTTATTTTATATAAATAATAACGTATTCCAAAACTACATGTCGTCCCAATCCTGGAAATATAATTTTTGTAAAAATCAGACTTCGTATGGAGAAGTTGAGTTTTCTAAGTTTAAAAACAAATCATGCACAAGTAATGTGTGTTGTAAAAGATAAAGGAAAATCGATTGAGTTTTAGCCAAATATGTAAATGGGAATCGAAGTCGTCATCGATACAAAACCGATGAGACAAAGAATATAAAAAACGGAGTCCGTACGAGAAAGATATGATTTTTGCAAAATCATTTAGGCTTATAAAAATATGGGGTAAAAATAAAGTCAGAATTAGTTAATACGACCTAAAGGAAAGTTGTAGATATCTATATGTGGATACAAAAAACATTGAAAACGAAACTCGTATGACGAAGTTACAAATTTTACAAAATCAACATTTTCTAGTGCGCATGTGCGTGTTACGTGTGACGTGCATGCCTTCAAGAAGGAGGGACATGGACCAAGGAAAAAAGACACACGTGTCACGCAACAGATGGAGCCACCTAGCAAGGGCGTGATGCATCTTTCTCTTTTTCGCCGATAAAAGCAGCCCCAAGCCCCCTTAGTTCCACACATCAAAATCCTCTCACTTTCTCTCGACTTCTCTAGGGATTTTCCCTCTTTTGATCCCAGTAATACTCGAGTATTAGGCGGAAGCTATAGGTGTGTAAAGCACACTTCAAGGGTGAGTTTCATGACTCTTTTTCAAAGCATTTCTCAAATGTAGGGGGATATATGTTAAATTATTATTATATAAGTACTCTCGATGCATTATAAAGTTTTGTACAACATAATTATTTTATATCGATACTCTGCCCAAATAAAATAATAGATATTATACCCTATCGTTACTCTACTAAATATTTATAGATAACATTGTACCTATTCACTACTTTGCTAAATGTTTAGAAATAATAATATTCCAGGTAGATACCCTACCCAAATTTTATGGATAATATTATAGCGAGTCATTACTCTGTTTAACTTTTGTGAATAATATCATACTATATCGTTATTCTGCCCAAAATTTCATATATAATATTTGTATATTATGTCATTACTCTGCTCGTATAAACGAATAATTGTAGTATATTATATTGTGATTTCGCTCGTTCCAAACAGATAATTGTTGCATATTATGTGGTCACTCCGCTCGTTTCAAACCGATAAAACTCGTATATTATGTCGTCATTATGCTCGTTCCAAATTGATAATTGTTGTATATTATGTCGTCATTCCTCTCGTTTCAAATGGATGATTGTTAAATATTAGGTCGTCGTTTCGCTCATCTCAAACAGATAATTATTGTATATTATGTCATCACTCTGTTAGTTTGGCTTGGATAAGATATCTATAATCATAAAATTAATTATATTTATACAATACAATATTGAAATCCTTTTTACATTAATACTAGTCAAGTAGTTGTTAAAGGAGACAAATTAACACATCTCAGCTAATTAGTTTTTAGCTAAGACCTTGGCCTATAATCGTTAATCTTAAGTGACCGAGAGAGTTATGTATATATCTATATGCGGTTGACACCTCCACCCGCGGTTGCTAGCTAGAACCCCGGCAGGGATATCTGTCTAAACTTTACGGTGAAACGTCGTGCAGGGCAAATTTCTAGTCAGAAGCCCGACTATGGGAACTCATTGTAACTATAATTGGTATGTATTTGACCCAAGAGTAGCATGGTCTATTTGGGTTGCATTCACCAGAACAATCTGATAGAATGGATATTTGAGAAATAGGTTATTTATGATTTATTAATATATTACAAGTATAATATATTAATTGTGAATTAATATTATTTAATTAGTATTAATCAAGAATTAATTTGGAATTAATTTAGTGATAAAAAAAGAATAATTAAATTAACATGGACTTATTATGTAAATCAGTGATATATATTGTTTGGGCTATTGATCCATGACGGGGTAAGTTTATGTAAGTATCCATGAAGATTTAGCCCACATTAGATATGGATCATAACCAATGTGTATGGATTAGGGTTTACCCAGGACTCTTGGAATCCTACAATATATATATATATATATATATATATATATATATATATATATATATATATATATATATATATATCAAATGATTCCAAGAGTCATCATATGTTATCGCTTAGCTAAAATCGGCCCAAAGAGTTCGAAGAAGAGAGATAACTGATTTTAGAGTGTCTAGCGTCTCTCTCAAAGTCGTCCTTTGTTCATGGTGTTTGTGAACCATTTGAGGCATCACACTTGAGGTGCGAAGCTCTTGAATAGCCAAAAATACAATCTACAATAAAGAGGTATTATTCTAACTAGTTTTATGATTCATGTACCAAAATTGTATTCTAGTTTTAGGCTTCATGCTTTGGAAATTTTATTGCATGTATAACTAGAGAAAACCTAGATCCAAAGCTATTAGGGTTGTATGTGCACAATAGCAGTGTTATAGTACACAAAACCCAACATTGGTATTAGAGCTTAGGGTAGTTTCTGTTATATAGTTGCATTTGGAAATTGTTCAAAGTTGAAAAAAATCTGAAAAAAGGCCTTCTGCCAGGCTGAACTCGCTGAGTCCATTGATGAACTTGACGAGTCCAAATCCTGGCTCGAAGAGTTGCACTGGCAAATGGCAGATTTTCGGGTTTTTTGGCCTATATAGGATTGCGATCACTACCACAAACTATTTTGTATCATAAAATCTATTTTTTCTGATATGGTATTGATTATACTTATCCAATGAAAAGATAATTGTCAAAGTTTTAAGATAATTGTTGGTTATATGATAAACAAAGTACTTGTAAATTGTTGATATGAATTATCTTGCCTTATGAGTTAAATTAGATGAATCCTAGATTATATGATAATTCTATTTGTTAAAATTCATCTAAATGTTTTTTAATGACTTCCATAACTTGTCCTCAAATTATGGAACATGAAAAGTTTCATCCATTAAAATAACATTAAACTCATAAGTTATGGAATTCAAGAGTCTTGGATGGTTACAAAAGTTGTCATCAAGATGGAATCCAAAAGGTTTTGAAGAGTTTCAAAACATTCCCTCAAGTTTTGGAACTTGAAAAGTTTAGTTAAAAGTTTTTAATTTTTAATATTGAATTCTAAAACATCTAGTAATTGAAAGGTTTCAAAATATTTTTAATTTTGAATTTTTAATAACCTAGATGCCTTGAATAATTCAATTACACCTTATGGACTTTAATAAATGAATTAAAATTTTTAATTAAGAGAGAAGTTTAATAAATCTATAATAACATGGTTTCGGATTAATTAAATTAAGAACATAATTTATCAATAAATTAAACCACCAAGTATTTTAAATATGTAAAATACACCCTTATACTAATTCAAATGTTTAATATATTATATGTATAAGTAAAATGTCAGTCTTACCATTAGTAGGTCTCATTTACGAAGTCTGTCTATAACAGGGGGTATAAGGTTACTACCTATAAAATGGTGATTTAATTGATGTCCACTCTCACCTACCGCTTCCTTGACTGGTGGATGGTCGTTAGCCGAACGGGTAGGATAGGAAACTAATTCTCATTAAAAGTATAATGAAAATACCAAGTAACTAAACACTTATAAATTCCCAATCTTAGTTACTTAGGAAAAAAATGTGAATTTGCTGCTAACGCATGAAATTGCACTTTACACCTTGTTAAGTCGTTAGTGGAGCGTGTGTGGTTAACTGGCACACTAATCTGGGACTGACAATGTGTGGCAAAGGGTAGCTAGATGTTAATCATGGATCAATGGAGCGTGTGTGGTTAACCGGCACATTGATTGGATGATTTGTAACATTGAGTGTACCAAGCTAATTTGCATGGTTATTCACACATTGTTTGTGATCCCCGGCATCCCAGTCACAAACTTGAAGGGCATAATCGATATTAAACATGCCATTGAAAAGTTCAATTAATCTTAAAAGAATCTAGGAATTTAATCCATTTAAAACTTAATAATCAATTTCGTTTTTCATGATGGAAATTAGTAAATCGTCATTTACCTACCTTCAAATATTTACAATTGGATTACGACACCCCTCTTCCGAATTGTAGAATATTGTGTTGGGTCCTAGACTTAATATTTCATTTGGGTGTTATATTAAGGACTTAAATAACTAACTTAAATTTCTCACATTATAGATGTTTAGGTCAGACAACTATGGTCTTTCCGAATCTTATGGAAAAAGCTTTCCTCATGAAGATGATATTCCATAAGACAATAAGGTGAAAGATTAATCCCTTCTTCGTGCTTTAGTGGAACTTCACTTCCTCCACCTCCTCCAATAGTTCTCCCTGACCCACAAGTTCAAAGACTTGAAAAGTTCATGGTCACTCAAACCCTATTGGCTACCAAACACCAAGATGGAAGGTTTGTGTGTGCACGTGTCTTGGAGATGAAGTCATACATTGATAAGCTGGAAATGTTAGGAGTCATTGTCTCAAGGAAGTTGGTTTTTGACTTGGTTCTTCAGTCATTTTCCGAGTCGTATAGTCAGTTTGTTAAAGACTACTATATGACAGACCGCAACGTGACCCTTATTGATCTTACATATTTACTAATTGCTGCTGAATCAACAATGATTTGGCGCACCGTTAATGCGAATTTGATTAGAAGATCTACTTCCCAAACTTCCATGGACATTGACAATGGCAACATTGGAAATCCAGAAAAGTCTTTTCATCCCAATGAGAAAGAATGAAAGAGAAAGGCTAAGTCTATGATTGTCCCATGTACCGTTTCGAAAGAGTCTGTTTGTTTCTATTGCCAAGAGAAGGAGAATTGGTTGCGAAGCTGCCATATCTGCTTGAAGGATCATAAGGATGGTAAAGTCAAAAAGTTTGACTCTGCTTCAGGTAAGTCCTCTATCTAACTCTATTAAGTTCCTATTTGTAGATTCTTGATACAAGATGCGATAAGATTACATTTTGATGTTTTGTAGGATCAAAGGAAGCTTAAAGGAAAAGCATGTTGAGTCTGATCGTGAGGAGATGGATTTCGATCGCATGGTTAAATCATCAGATTTTTGAGTTGATGCTAGGAGTTATGATAGATTGCTTAGGAATATTTAGAAACATAATTTTCATATGTACTTGCGTTGTAAGGAAAGGTTTTCCGCATTTTATAAATAAAGAGAAATTTTGATTTTATCTTATGTATATTTCCTTGCAATGGCATTTGTGAAAATTGATGTTTGTATGTTTCTATTTTTTAGCAATATGGATTGGATTCTTTCGTTTAGGTGGTGTCAAAATTTACCAAATAAGGAAAGATTCTCATCACCCAAGTTTCAATTGGATGGAAACTTGAAATCGTACAACTTGTATTGTATGATGAATGAGAATTTTTGTCTTTGGAAAATTAATACTAATTCCTTGTTCACATGTATATGTGAGTCAAGTGAAGGACTATGCGATCAGGTACACTTGGTTGTGCACTGGTCAGGTCCACCACAAAGAATGACAAGACTATTAGTCATGATTTACTAAAAGTTTAGTAAATATGGTTATGCTTACAAGTTTAAGTGTAATTTTGAATCATTGAAAAGTTTCAATGTATAGCAGGACGAATAAAAGGAACCAATTAGGCAGAAAGATAAAAGTTTCTCCAATCTAAAAGGAAAGGAGAGTACTTTAGTATCGTGTTGTATGAAGATCTTAATGATTATGAAAACCATATCACATTTGATCCTCTAAGGACACCTTAGTGCACTTGTATGGCTAAGACGAGGAATCAGGAATTTTTGAAATGGCTAAATCAATTAAGGTGAATCATACTTCGCTCCAAAGTCAAGTCTTAGAGTCATACTCGAAGATTGTAACCTGAGTGACATGATCTTAAGAAAGGTTTAGAACACTTATCAAATGTAGTGTAAAATCTTTCTTACTCTTGTACATTTGAAATGGGTGAGTTGTGATGTTTTGGATAAAACAAAGACCTACTGAGACCAATTGTGTGAAGTGTTTATCTTGATAAGAATCTGCACTAACTCTTGAATATTTTTTTTTGTCAAGGAATGGTTCTTGACAAGAGAATTTTATATGTCAAGAGGTCAGTAGGAGTCTTAAAGATCTTGAAAAGCTTCAAGATCTAATAAAGAATAAACCTGTTGTTAATCACTAGCACATGACTTGAGGTTTGTAACCTATCGTGTTGACATATTCTTATTTATGTGCCCATTCCAGTTAAAGTTGACTATGCATGTTAGTTCTATGAGTAATCAATTGTTTTCTTAACAACTTGGAAGCAATAGTAGGCCCTTGTACTGCCAGGTGGCAAGAAATTAAGATTGAACAAGTTCAATCCATATAGGTTTGGATTTGTCACTAACCTTGTCTTGTGATTATGGTTATAACAAATTCGTATGGATAGGAACATATACATCATAAAATCTAAGTGTCATAAGGTTTCTCACCAATTCATGAAATTGATTGTGAGGAAACGCATTCACTAAGTAGGTTTTAATGAGATAGAAATTGTGATATTTGCATTCTCAAGTTCGATTATGATTACAGAATCCCTCTTCATAGTCCGAATTGTGAGAAATGGCAAATAGTTTGAACATTCGGAACTTATTGTTGTAAGTTTTAAATAGTTTAGACACACATATGAGCTTTCTAATAAAAGGGTGTATGAGCTTAGATAAATGCTTATCGAAGCATCTCGTATTAGAAATCTAAACTTTGGTAAGAAAGTCAATAAGTATTGATTTCTAGAAGTCCAGCTGATTTCTGAGAATATGTCAAAGCTAGTGGGAGAATAAGTGTTATGCTAGTAAGATAATAATTATTATGCTAGTGGGATCATAATTATTATATTAAGTGTTGCGAGTTAGCAATGTTAATTATAGAAAACAAAGGTTTCAATTCGCAAAGTTATTAAGGGAGAGGAACTTATACTTCATTTAATTCTAAAAGCTTAGATTGAGATTTTAATCAAATTTAGTCAAGGACATATATGAATGTTATGTTGAAAAGATTCGACGTAAGGAAATTCTAAATATGGAAATGTTATAGCAAGAGACTAGTAAAGTATCAGGTCTTTATGTAAGACATAATGAATCGTGTCCCATATGCTTCAGATATAGGGTCGATTTCATGTGCTATAACATTCTCCTATTCTAACTTTCCAAATGCCTAAGGCATTAAGAGGGAAAAAGGACTAGAACAAGATATGACTGAAGTTGTTAAAAAATTGCTATGGGCGATCCAAGGTTCGCTAAGAATTGGTCATTTTGTGGGCAATTGGGAGTATAGTAATGAATGGACCATATTAATATAATTATGAATAGATAAGATTTAATTAAGAATGGATACTCATATGAAAATATGGAAATGCTTCCATACTGGGAGTTGGATATCAAGAATCTGAGTAAGTTAGAAACTTTTATGCAAGAAGGATGTTCAAAGGAATACACCTTGAATATGAGACTTCGCTTCCACAGAATTGGTGCAGTAACCAATGTCCAAAGGGAATACTTTGTAGTGTTTGTTGCCAAGTCTTTATGAGTTTTGTGCATAGTCATTACAGGAGGATCGTTGCATATAAGTTTAGACTCTAACATATTTTAGCAAATGACAAGAATTTGGTATTCTTACTCTTACGATAAGGATTTGGAATTATGAAATGAGTGTCATTGGAAATGTTTACAATTAATCTATTTCATATAATAAGGACCATGGATAAACATAGTGTGCATGCTTGGAGCATGGGATAACTATTGTTTTAATTCAAGTATTTAGTTGATAAATCGAAACATTATATAATGAATAATTTGTAATCAATATGATGATTCTATAAAAGGTATTTTATTTATATTCAAATGTTTTGAGACCATATTGGATTCGATTATTCTTGTGTTTCACTTTGAATGTTTTGACTTCCTGAGTAACTAGGGTATTCAAACTATCCACATTCGATCATACTTTGGAAGTAGGTATTGAGGCAAGACTATCATGAATCTGTCTATAAATTGTCTAAACTGTTTTATACATAGCGTAAGTTTGCTCAAGTCGGTTGCACATTGACATATGTAAACGCACCAATAACTTGGTGTTATAAAACATATTGTTGTGTGTGATTTGATGAGTAAGTACAAGTAAGCATTTGGGTCGAATTTTATCCATTCCTTTTACCCAATGTGGGATAAAAGTGATATATGTGGGCCCTTCACTGATTTAGTGATGACAACCATAAGTTCTTGGCCAAGCCTGGACTAATTTGATTTGTTCAATTAGTTCATCGTTATAAAATGGAAATCGGGAAACAAAACATGAACAGAGAGAATGATTATAATCCATGTCTCAGTTCATACGATATCTAGAATGGAGGATTATATGATCCATTATCTAATGGATGCGTCATTGACTAGGTTAGAGTTCGATAACGACTTTTGAGAGCTACGATTGCTAGTCGGGATTTTGGAGTCGTCCTTGCAATAATAGTTAGTAGACTTATCCAAGTGGGAGATTGTTGGATTAGGTGTCTAAGCCCAAAACTATAATTTGTATGTACTTGACCCAAGAGTTGCATGGTCCATTTGGGTTGCCTTCATCAGAACAATCTGATAGGATGAATATTTGAGGAAGAGGTTATTTATGATTTATTAATATATTACAAGTATAATATATTAATTGTGAAATCATATTATTTAATTAGTATTGCTCAATAATTAATTTGGTATTAGTTTAGTGATCGAAAGAGACTAATTAAATTAACGGGGAACTGATTATGTAAATCAATGATATATACTGTTTGGGCTATTGATCCATGATGGGCTAAGTTTATGTAAGTATCCATGAAGAGTTAGCCCACGTGAGATATGGATCATAACCTAAGTGTATGGATTAGGGTTTACCCATGACTCTTGGAATCCTACAATATATATATATATATATATATATATATATATATATATATATATATATATATATGTTATCCCTTAGCTAAAATTGGCCCTAAGAGTTCTAGGAAGAGAGATAACTGATTTTAGAGTGTCTAGCCTCTTTCTCAATGTCCTCCTTTATTCATGGTGTTTGTGAACCATTAGGGTTGTATGTACACAATAGGATTGTTATAGTACACAAAACCCAACAGTTCACATCGTATGTAAACAATTATATAGGTTAAATTTAGACGGTATCCCGCTAACCTACATTGAGTATGAATGTTCGCTCTCGGTCATTTTGTTCTTAAGAATATAAGTACTCCTTTCGATAAGTATACTCCTGAGATAAGAATACACTAATATATTTGTATCACATAATATGAATGATAAAGGAAATACGAAAACTATAGTACCTATAATTAGTAGAATGCTATTTTCGAAAGAAAGATACTATAACAAAATAAAACAAAATACTTATAAAAGTTAACAAAGTTATGCAGAAAAAGTATAATTATCATACCTATAAACACGTCAATGTAATGTTGACGTTTTCAAAACCACATGTATTCCCAGGAAACAAGAGATGGAAGCTTGCACTCCCTGACGCGACATTTTTTCGATGAGCCACTAAAAGCTTGTTATTATTTATAGTTATGCCTAACTGTCAAGGCAATATTTGAATTAGAACTTCTAGTATGTCCAAACATATTCTGATTTAATATTGAATCCATAATGAAAGTGATATTTATGCTATATTTTTTTTTTGTATTGTTCAATGTATGTTCAATATATGTGATCGCACAGCACGACGTCTCCACTGTCGGTTGGGGTGTGATATATTGGTATCAGAGATATTGGCTATAGCGAACTAGTACTTCATTAGGAAATTAGTACTATAACCATGGGTTATACTTCGATTAGGTTTATCCTCAAATCTACAAATAAAAGTATTATTATAAATTACACTACTGATAGACTACTTATGGGAGAGGTGTCTAGAATGGACTTGTCACATTGGGTTGTTGGATTTCTGAATGGATATATGCCAAAATGGTCTTTCCCTTCGACTTTTCTTGTCTGGTTGATCCTTACTTGATAGTCTTGAAGTACAAAAACAATAATTAATAAAATAAAATACAAACTTCTAACATAAAGTTATACATATAAACTTAGTTCGTCAATTAGAAAACACCTAAGTATATACAACAAAACCTATAGAAACCCAAACTCAAGAGTTTAGTTCAATAAAATGTTTGAGGTTAATACAATATATGGTTCCAACCATAATTAGACATAGACTATGCATCTATGCTTAATTATGGTTAGAAAAATATACAACTAATCTTGAATATTGTAATTGATTGACTAAACTCTCGAGGATCCCATAAAGCCTAGAACCCCACGATTCAGACCATCATTATCTAAGATGGATAACTCCTAGCATCTGCAAGATCTTCACATGAGTATGTCAAATATTGGAAACAGGGTAACAAAACCATTTCCATATAAATATCAGGTCATGCCACACTCTCTTAAGTTAAGGATACCCATTTTTCCTAAAAGTTTCCTTTGACCCACGATAAGAAACTTTACGAGAGATATGGTTCCTCAGAAAAAACTAGAGAGCCCTACCAGGATCCTTTTCAGTCCTCTGAGGAAGACAATCCTGCTAAGGAGGAGACAAATCCCACTAAGGAGTAAGTCGGTTACTCAAAGTATGAAAGTAAGAAGGCTAAGATTGACAATGAGCAGATTAAGGAAAAAGGTCAAACGAAATTCCAAAGAGGAGCTAGAAGAAGAAGATCCCAAACAATGAAGAAGAGGCTCTACTACATATCCCTCCCCTTGAGACATCAAACGAATTAGATAGTCTTATATCATGTACACACTATAAAATACAAACTAGAAAAAACTTGATGCCAATCCGAATTCAAACGAAAGAGATATGCATATTTTAAACTTTTTACATAAATCGGTTCTCGCCCTTAAAACTGGTTCTGGTTCTTAAACCAGGTTTACCAGACCCAAAGGACCCGAAACCCGGATAAAGCCATTATTTAAACCAGGAACCTAGAACTGTTCTACATATTATGGTTTTAATAGTTCTGGTACGGTTTTCCGGTTTAAATCTCATCCCTACTAGTTAGTTGTGTTTGATCCTAATTGTTAGCGAATATTAGTCCTTTTATTGAGATCATTCATGGGAAAATACTTAATTTCACTAATGTGTTGTTGTGTTTACTTAACGAGGTTAATTTATTGCTTCTTTGCAAGCATAGTTAGAGATGGAAAAAGGACGTAAAAATAATGGGAAGCCCAATCCCAATGCCTATTGCCGAATCATCATTCTAATCCCTGTCCTCATCAGTATCCCTATTGCAGAATATAAATGAATGCTCGTCTACACCCCTAACGGGGAATCAAAGATTTCTGTTTTCCATTTTAATATGAAAACTTGTACTTAAAGAAAACTCCAAATTTCAATTTTACTAACATAAGTTTAAATGTTTTACAAAGCATAAAAATATCATAGATTGCATAAAAACTATGAACAAATTTTCTACCAAAATTAAAAACACACATGGAAAATCAAGTCAAAAAATATATCGTGGTGATATATTTGTTAACAATATATACACTAAGGAGTAAAAACTATACGCTAGGTTAAATTAGATAAACAAAGAAAAAAGTATGATTTCAACCAAGTAATTAATAATGATTTTGGTTATTTGGAGAAAATTTCAGTTATAATAAATGTTGATAGATTTGCAGGTTTAATCCAACCTTCGAAAAGTAGTTTGTGTCCATGTGATTTCAAAAAACTATAGAGTTGGTCTCTTATTAATACAAAAGACTAATATACCCTTGCTAATATATTTTTCCTTTTTTCTTTTTTATATTTATGTATTTTTAATTAAAAGTGTAACGACTCAAAAATAACAACAAATTTAAACTTTTAAAACAACCCATAGTCATTAAATGTTTACAAAATCCTTGTTTCCAAATTGTTTATCCATATCAAAGTATCCCAAAATCATAAAAAAGAGGGTGTGTACGGTTACGCCTTTGCCTCCCGCAATCATGAGAAGTACCTGAAACAACAACTAAAAACTATTAACCAAAGCTTAGTGAGTTCCCCCAAAATACTATCACACAAACAACTATAATAAACAAACAAGTATGTTGGGTCCAATCAGTCATCGGATTGGAATACGCACGGGCCTACAACCATCGGGCTGGATTACTGCCTCCTGGCCTAATTAGTCATCGGATTGAAATACCAATACACAGTAGGTCCACTCAGTCATCAGACTAGAATACCAATATACAGCAGGCCCACTCACTCATCAGATAGGAATACCCTTGGGTCCACTCAGTTATCAAACTAGATTACCCCCAGTCTATTGATTCATGCACAAAGCAGTAAAGTCTTAATCCAACACAATATGCCGACATATAACAAATAACAAAGATAATCAATAGACATGTAATCATGTAATCAGAAATCATAGGTAGTCCTACAGATCTACCGGTCTACACATACCAACAAATAGCATATAATCATACAATTCTATCTCATACTCAACATATCAATGTATAGCAGGATATTAATCCAATTGGTTGGCCTTGGTGCCTTCGACCCGTAGGTATAGTGAGGAAATCTCACCTTACAGTCTAAACAATAGGTGTCGAGGCCCCGACTCTGAATCTCAAGCCTGTCCCTCGCCTATCCATCCAAAGGACCAATTCTCAAACACCATTAAAAATACCCAAAATACCCCTTGCTGAAACTTAGTCAAATCAATGTCAAAATGGTCAAAATCAACAAGTCAATTGAGTCAACCCAACCGAGTTGACTCAGAGTGTGTTCACGAGGCGTACTCGAGCATTGATGAACATCAGGTAGGTTAACCACGTACGCGCTGCGCACTCAAGTTACGTAGGGCATACACCCAGTCTTCCCAAAAACCCATTAAGAGCTTAATGCGTTAAGCTTTCACATCCAAATTCTAGATCTAAGGCTAAAATACCATAGAGAGTCATAAAGTTTCTAAATTTATGACTTTTACGTGTCCATTAAGTGGCCGATACCTCAAAGTACAACATATTAATGCATTAAGACCTTCTAAAGAATGCATGAAGCAAATCTAACCTTCCAAACCACATTTTTATGACTCAATACGCTCCCTAAGGTCTGAAAGGACGACTTATTGGCTGAAGAACGTGCCATATTCAAGAATCACCATTTTGGGACCAAAAAGTGTCTTAAAGAAAAGAGTCTAGATCTACAAAATGGAGTGATAAAGTTGCAAGCTTTATACCTCTTAGAGTTTGCAAACAAAGAGCAAAATTACAAATCCAAAAAGATTCCCAAACTTGAAGCTCTCCACACCACTTTCCTGCTCTTCAAGCACACTTCTAATCACTCCAAAGGCTCCAAAAATGCTCTCTTTCTCTTAGGGTTTGCTTGGGGGGGTCGATTTCATAGAAGGATGTTGAATAAGAATGAGACGTGAGGCTATAATGAGGTTTAAATATGAGCTAAAGCCGAAAAATTAGGTTTTGCATGATCCTCACATATGCCATGCGTACGAGGTATACGCCCAACGTACTAAGGTTCGTCCTAGTACGCTAGCCTACACATGTATGCTTAACGTACTCCCCAAAGTCCAAAAATACCAAAATGCCACTATCACTACAACAAAAACGCGATTTTGCTAGGGAAGGTCGCTATGGAGCATATTTTCGTTGTTAATCTCCAATGGATTGTGCTATAGTGTGTCGTTCCATAGCAATGTTGCTACCACATTGTCTACGGATTTTATTTTTGGTAGCTAGAATGAGACTTGCTGGGGAAAATGCTCCCAACTGCAAATCCATTGGTATTATGCTACCGATAGTTCTATGGAACAAAAATTCGTAGCAATTTTCCAACGACATTTGTTACCAAATCACTTTCCATTGTAATGCTACTATGGAATTCATTATCGTGGTTACTATATAACATAGTTTGTGACGGAAACCAATTCCATAGTTTAATTGCTATGGAAGTACCATTCGTAGGTATTTGCTAGGGATTTCTGCTATGGAATATGATTTCATTTGCTTGTTTTGCTATGGAACAAAAAGCGTAGCTAATTTGTGACGGCGTTTGTTGGGATGTTGTATGCTTAATTAATCTTCTTATCTATGGATGAATTATTATTATGATCACTGGAATTTGTAAGATAAGGTTTGAATGAAATGTTTTTAAATTGGTAATATGCGTCATAAACTAATGGCTAAAAAATATAAAAATGAATTATAAAGTAGATATTGTTGGCAAGCGGACTCGAACTTAAGCTTATGCTAGAAAAGGGCGCGGTTAAGCCATTTATGCTAATGAAGTTGTGTATAATTTCTTGAAAACATAGTATATAATGAATAATTGACAACGAATTCATTACAAACTTATTTTTAATTACATTAACCGGGCATGTTAAAGTATATAATCTATGTAGATTATTTTCCTGAATAAAAAATCATTACAAACTAATTTTTAATTACATTAACTATACTTCATCACAAATCTTCAAAATTTTCTAATTTGAATGGTTGAATAACTTTTATAATTGGATAAAGGCTTCGAGTATTAGTAGAATGGTTTAATTGAGATCTAAACTTGCAGAACACATATTCAAACATAGTGTGTATCGATTAGGGAACCTTCGACAACTCTTGATTTCAATGTGTTGGATGGATACTAGGTCATGTTATTGCGTTGATATTATTTAATACCAGGTTAAAACTCATGTAGTATACGGGTAATTATAAATTTAAATAACATTCATAATAAATATAGATATAGATCTACTTAAAATATAAATTCTATATATACAGGATTTTCCTTAATAACGACTTGATTAAACATTTTTTTTTATTTTCATAGCAAAAATGACGCCTTCACTTTAGAGATTGCAAATAGACCAAAGTGCCCTTGAAATCTATCCAACTAGGTCACAATGAACTTTTGGTTAGTAAAATGAAAAAGAAAAAAAATAATATACATATCAAAACTAACATATATATTAACATTTAATAAAGTTAAATGTATGTATTCCCATTACACCAAAATAAACATACAATATGCATCACTAATTGTGTGAATCAAACAACAATCATATATATAACTACTCCGAACTGATGTCAATCATCCTAGCAAACTTAACAAAACATTCATCCTACAAAAAAAATTCACAATTCAACAACCAACTGTATTGATACATAAAAGTTGTTCCATAATTGCTCACGGAAGGATGCTTTGCATAACTTCTATGTAACCCATGGAATTTTATCTGCTTTGGTCTCCTTACCAATTGGTTTTGAACCTTGTTACAGGTATGCCTTAGATTCCAACTTCTTCTAGTATTAACGTAGGCATTCTCTAACATGATCAGAGCTTCTTTCTTCTGTTCAATGCCTTCGGCCATCAACATCATTCCCAGAACGAAGATCGCATCGAACTGCCCCTGATCAGCTGCATCTTGAAGCAACTGTTTCCCTGCTATTTCTTCCCCTATCGTAAAATACTTTGCCTGACATACAATAAGTAATCATACAATTTTAAAAATATAAATATAGAAAACTAATTGAATTCGCAATTATCTGATTGCTTAAGAAAAGGGTATCATTCCATCCTTGAAGAGTACGTGTGGGTTGTTCAACTTTTTGCATTTGCTTATCACTTCATACTATTGAATACTTAATGAACGAAATCTTAATCGATTTGTGTCTACGATTTTATATATTACGTCTGATGTTACAGAATCCCTAAAGAGTTCGCAACTTCTATATCACAAATCAACAAATTTAATCTATTAAACACTAAATTAAATATGTGGATAAGTATAATATAAGTAAGGCACATCATACTTACACTAACTGACACTTAAAAGCATCGATTTGTGAATTTCCTCTAACCATAGTTACTATTTTTTTGATCAAGTGACACGACAAAGCCGTAATTCTTGTTCCTTGTTGTCTTGTTTACATTCTTTCTGATGAATAACTCGCTGCCATTATGTTGAACTACGTCGAGTATAATTCAAATTATATAACAACAACGATTTTAGCGTTTATTGATCAATGTGCCGGAATTTTGATTGTTGGGAATGGAATGTAGATGATCAATCGCGGATAAACTGAAACGACGGGATAAGTCTGACTACAAATTATGGCACTAAGTGTTTAGACTAAGAATTGATATAATTTCCCTTTAACGTACAAAGGTTACTACGTAACTGGTTAGGGTATTTTTGTCAATACCTATAGGAATTTTTGTAAATAATTTGACATTTTAAATTTAAAAAAAGGAAGTCAAATAAAATTATTGATTAAATTTAGAGAGACGAATTTTAATAAAATTATTGACATAACTAGGATTCAAACCTGCGACTTCGGGTAAGAAGTAAGACGCGTTTGCGAGCTAAACTAAATTAACTTTTGCTTCTTCTAATTGAAAAACCAAAATATTATGTTCATTAATACTATAACGCACATGTCATCCATGGACACCATATTTTGACCAATCACCCATATGTCATCCATGCACACCATAAGCCACTACCATGGTGACCAATGACCCATATGTCATCCATGTACACCATAAGTCACTACCAGGTTGACCAATGACCCATATGTCATCCATGGACACCATAACCCACTTACATGTTGACCAATGACCCATATGTCATCCATGGACACCATAAGCCACTAACATGTTGAGCAATAGCCCATAGGTCATCCATATACACCATAAGCCACTACCATGTTGACCAATGACCCATATGTCATCCATGGACACCATAATCAACTACCATGTTGTCACACCCCAAAACCAAGAACGGCGGAAACGTTCTGGGGCGGAGGACGTCATGTATAGTATCACAACACAGTAAATGTAAATAAGCAAACAACATCATCCATTGCATTAAATATATAATTTCAATACAAGCGTGTTTTGTACAGTCATAGACACCAAAATAATGTAAAACAAAATAATATGAGATGAGTCTTGAATGCACTCCATCTTCTCAAAAGCTGGCCTCGGTACCTGTCTACTGATGACCTGAGAATACAAGTTATTTCAAAAGAGTTTATCAACATTAAGCTGGTGAGTTCATAAGTATTTTAGTGTCAATGTTTGTTGTCAAAACGTTTGAACCTGTCGCAAGTATAAGTTGAAAAATGTATGTAAGTGTTTGAAAGTGTTTGTAAAAGTTTGAATCTCTCAGAAAAACCCATATTTTCTATTAAAGTAACCTTCTACCAAGGCTTAGATGTTTTGTATACTCGTTCGTTGTAAAAGTATGTGATTTCCCAAGTGTAATTATCATTTAATAAAATATAGTATGTACATTAATGCTTAAGTGAGGTTATCACTAAAATATGTAATGATCATTGTAGTACTGTAGTTTTGTATAATAAGAACTACTGCTGTACTAATTACTACCTTAAACCGGATTTATATTAAGGTATAATGTGATAAATTGCACCATGCTATCGACTGGTAACAACGACATAATGAATGGTCGTAATAAAGAAATGACGTTTGGCACCCGCAGACCTGCAAGTCCGGCTGTATATGTAATGTTTCTCGTTCTAGTATAGTTGTATATGTTCATGTTTCTAGTATAGCTGTATATGCTCATGTTTCTAGTATAGTTGTATATGTACTTGTTTCTAGTATAGCTGCATATGTACTTGTTTCTAGTATAGCTGTATATGTACTTGTTTCTAGTATAGCTGTATATGTACTTGTTTCTAGTATAGCTGTATATGTTCCTGTGTTACCCCGATGGTAACTAACTATTGATGTACTGATAAGTATGAATATGGAAGTACTTTTATGTCTATATATGTATATATGATATATAAGTAATATGGAAACGACCTCCGAATGGTCACCCGAAATCCCACCAGACCACATCCAAATCGAGAAAAAGGAAATAGGGCGGATGACCTTCCTAAGCCCTTTAAATATTATTTATATATCTATACATATGTGGGCATGCAATTGATAATATAAAGGCATAAATAAGTTTTGAAAAGACATTTGAAAGATAAATATAATTTCAAGAGAAGATCAGCTTGATGTCAATCTATAATACAATTTGAAGGCATAAGTTGATAAAATGATTTCAGTATAAGAAACATTTGTTTGAAATTACAGTATGTAAATAAGTTTGGATAGTAAAAGAGTTTGTAAAACATTTCAAAGTAAAGCAGTTTGATAAACAGTTTGAACAGTGGTAAAAATCGTTGTTTTCCTAGTTATTAATCACATGTGATTAAATGCAATCACATGTGATTGAAGCAATAACTATAAGTATTAGACTTGTATTCCCCCCATAAAGTATTTAAAACATTTAAAATCATTTCAAAGGTTGATTCAAGGGGTATGAACTCACCTGTGGTGAGCTGTACGAATCGCAATGTCGGATACCGTGCTAGGTGGCAAACGGAGACTTGTTTACACGCACGAGCCTAGTTATCATATAATAAGCATATATATAACTAATTAGACAAATAATAACTTAATAAATAAGTTAAAACACTTAGGAACATGTAAACACTTTTTATAAGTGTTTAAGGTCCGAATGGTTGTATCTATGTTGCTACGGGACAAGGCAAAAGGGTTTGAAACATCAAATGGCCTTGCATAAGAGTTCACCACCCAACAAACCCCACCCTTTGGAGTTTACGGCCATAAACTCATGGGTTTATGGACGTGAACTCCTCACATGGTGGTTTTGGGTGTTTTAAAGTGTTATCTTGATCCTAGAACACTCCTAGCTTTGTTGGAATAACACATGAAGTAGTTTAAGGCGCTAGAATGCTCCATAGGGGAGTTTACGGCCTATAGTCCATATACCCTAAAGTTTACGGCCGTAAACTCCTATGGGGTGATGGCTTTTAATTCATTTGAGGCACTTGCACATCAAGGATAGCTTCCATGATTTTATCTAAGGCTAAAGGGGACAAGAGGCACACATTTGTGCCTTCACTTGGAGTTTATGGCCCAAGAGGTGTTCCTTGGCCGTAAACTCCCTTTAAGGGATGTTCTTGATGTCTTTTTCTCCCCATTCAAGTCCTAGGTGTTCAATGGTAATTTTCTTAAAGCCTTAGGGGTGTTTGTGGTGCATTTAGCCCTTGGAAAAGGGGTTTACGGCCCAAGAGAGGTTCTTGGCCGTAAACTCCTATAAACTTATGATTTTGAAGTGTTTTGATGTCTAAAATAGGTACAAGCATTTGAGGGTTTAAGTCCTTAAGCATTAGGAGTAGTTTATGGCACTAAATGCCCTTGAAAAGGGGTTTACGGCCCAAGAAAGGTCCTTGGCCATAAAATCCTCTTACTTGTTGATTTTGGATGCTTTCTAGTCTATAAAGATCATACACAAGGTCCTTAATAAGTTGTCTATCAAGGGAATGGGTCTAGGAAGCCTTAAAGCTCCATTTTGGAGTTTACTCCCCAAGAACGTTCTTGGGCGGTAAACTCCCGGATCTTGTAATCTAAACATGTAGTTGATGTTATAAAGCATCTAACAAGTATTGAAACACATTTAGTAAAGTAGACTCACAATCTGGGATGAAAACCCGAAGATCCATCAAAGAGAATATGGATTTTCTCTATTTGGAATTGTGAATAATGAATTAATTTAATTCAGAAAACTATTTATAGTCCTGGAATATTTTGGCAGAAAATATTTTTATTCCTGATATGGGACTGTAACATGATGAAACTTGAAATGCTCAAATTTCACAAAACCAGGAGCATCCACTCTCCTGATATCTCCTTAAACATTAACCCTAATGTATACAAACTGGTTCAGAAAAGTATGAAAATCACTGAAACTGGACTAGCTTCTATCGAATAGATAATGTTCGTACAAATGGAAATTTCGGGTTGTCACATCATCCCCCTGTTAGAGGGAATTTCGTCCTGAAATTAGAATTTAAGCAAATAAGAGTTACAAATAACTAAGCGAAAAGATGAGGATATTTCAACTTCATCTGATCTTCGCGTTCCTAAGTGAATTCCGGTCCTCGCTTGGCGTTCCAGCGAACCTTCACGATAGGGATACTGCTTTGTTTCGTCTGCTTGACCTCACGGTCCATGATCTCTATAGGTTCTTCCACGAAGTTGAGGCTCTCGTTGATCTCGATCTCGTCGAGTGGGATTACGAGAGTCTCGTCGGACAGACACTTTTTCAAGTTAGATACGTGGAATGTAGAATGTACGTTACGAAGTGTGTCGGGTAGGTCGAGTTTGTAAGCTACGGGGCCGACTCTGGCAAGAATTTCGAAAGGCCCTATGTACCTCGGATTAAGCTTCCCACGCTTGCCGAAGCGTATTAAGCCTTTCCAGGGTGAGACTTTGAGAAGGACTCGGTCTCCCACCTGAAATTCCAAAGGTTTTCTTCGTTTATCGGCGTAGCTCTTCTGTCGGTCTCTAGAGGCTTTCAATCGTTCACGGATCTGAACGATTTTCTTTGTCGTTTCCCGAATGATTTCCGGACCGGTGAGAGTACTGTCGGAAGCTTGCCCTCTTGCTAATTGGGTATCACCCACTTCAGCCCAGCACAGAGGGGATTTGCACTTACGGCCGTAGAGAGCTTCAAATGGAGCAGCCTTGATGCTCATGTGATAACTGTTATTATAGGAAAATTCGACAAGGGGTAAATGAGTATCCCATGCCATCCCAAAATCAATCACATAGGCTCGCAACATATCTTCCAGTGTTTGGATGGTCCTCTCACTCTGTCCGTCGGTCTGTGGATGGTAGGTTGTGCTCATGTCCAGCCTTGTTCCTAGGGAACGTTGTAGTGATTGCCAAAATCTTGAGGTGAACCTACTATCTCTATCGGAGATAATGGACATAGGTACACCATGCAACCGTACAATTTCCCTAATGTATGTTCTCGTAAGTTTCTCCATCTTGTCGGTTTCTTTGATAGGCAGGAAGTGTGCAGACTTGGTCAATCTATCAACGATGACCCATATGGTGTCAAGTCCACCCGTCGTCTTGGGCAACTTGGTTATGAAATCCATAGTGATCCGCTCCCACTTCCACTCTGGAATCTCTGGTTGTTGCAGTAAACCAGAGGGCTTCTGGTACTCGACCTTAACCTTTGCGCAAGTAAGGCATTTACTTACGAAGGTAGCAATCTCTGCTTTCATATTAGGCCACCAATATAGCTTTTTAAGATCCAGATACATCTTATCTGAACCTGGGTGGACAGAATACCGAGTGTTGTGCGCCTCGGTCATGACCAAGTCTCGGAAACCACCGTGTTTCGGTGTCCAGATCCGGTTCATGAAATATAAAGTTCCGTCACCCTTGGCTTCTAAATTCTTGTCCATTCCTCTAAGGGATTCACTCGACACATTTTCAGGTTTCATGGCCTCAAGTTGAGCCGCCTGAATTTGCTTAGTCAGGTGTGAATGGATGGTTATTGATAATGACTTGACTTTGCGACCAGAATATTCCTTCCGACTTAGGGCGTCTGCTACTACGTTGGCTTTACCCGGATGAGAACGAATATCGCATTCGTAATCACTGAGTAGCTCGACCCACTGTCGTTGTCTCATGTTGAGCTCCTTCTGATCGAAAATATGTTGTAAACTCTTGTGGTCGGTAAAGATAGTGCTCTTCGTTCCATACAGGTAATGCCTCCAGATCTTCAGAGCAAACACTACTGCTCCTAGTTCAAGATCGTGAGTCGTGTAGTTAACCTCGTGTGTCTTCAACTATCTCGAGGCGTAGGCGATGACCTTACCTCGCTGCATCATAACACATCCGAGTCCTTGATTTGATGCGTCGCAATAGACTACGAAGTCTTCTATTCCTTCAGGAAGGGATAGTATTGGTGCGGTGCACAAGGCTCGTTTGAGCGTTTGGAACGCTCTTTCTTGTTTCTCTTCCCAGTCAAAGGCCAAGCCTTTCTGGGCCAGGGTTGTAAGAGGCTTCGCAATTCGGGAGAAGTTCTGAATGAACCTGCGGTAGTAGCCAGCGAGACCTAGAAATTGACGAATTTCTGTAGGCGTTTTTGGCGCTGACCAGTTCTCAATGGCTTTTATTTTGGATGGGTCCACGTGGATTCCTTCTTCGCTTACCACGTGTCCTATGAATTCGACTCTTCGGATCCAAAATTCACATTTTGAGAACTTCGCATAAAGTTTCTCTTTTCGTAATGTCTCTAGAACTTGTCGCAGATGATCACCATGCTCTTTCTTACTTCGGGAGTAGATCAGGATGTCGTCAATGAAAACGATGATGAACTGATCTAAGTAAGGTCGGCATACTCTATTCATCAGATCCATGAAGACTGCGGCCGCATTGGTCAATCCGAATGGCATCACCACGAACTCGTAGTGTCCGTAACGAGTTCGGAAGGCTGTCTTTGGCACATCCTCCTCTAGCACTCGTAACTGGTGATATCCGGATCTCAGATCAATCTTAGAAAAATAGTTCGCCCCTTGCAGTTGGTCGAATAGATCATCTATGCGTGGCAGAGGGTAACGATTTTTGATCGTCAATTTGTTGAGTTCTCTGTAGTCAATACACATACGGAATGATCCGTCTTTCTTCTTAACGAACAAGAACGGTGCTCCCTAAGGTGAGAAACTTGGTCTTATAAAGCCCTTGCTGAGCAGTTCGTTAAGTTGACCAGAGAGTTCCTGCATCTCGGCTGGTGCTAAACGGTAGGGCGACTTGGCTACTGGGGTAGCTCCTGGGACTAAGTCGATTCTGAACTCGACTTGTCGTTGCGGAGGTAACCCGGGTAGTTCTTCTGGGAAAATGTCGGGGAAGTCGCTTACTACTGGGATGTTCTTTAGTTCTTTCGTTTCTAGGTTCGTGTCGACGACGTGAGCAAGAAATGCGTGGTATTCTTTGCGCATATATTTTTGTGCTTGAATACTAGATATAATGCGAAGACTCGCACCAGGTTTGTCGCCGTAGACTGTAAGGGTTTCGTTAGACTGGAGGTTCAGACGGCTGCTTTCTCGTAGCACATGATGTCGGCGCGATGAAGACTTAACCAATCCATGCCGATAATAACGTCAAAACTTTTTATTGAGACCGGTATAAGGTCGATTGGGAATGAATGGTTATCTAAGGTTAGGAGACAACCTAAGTATATGCTATTAGTACTTTCAGTTTTCCCATTGGCCATTTCTACTATGAATTGTTCAATAAGTGCGTGTGGTTGTTGCTTAAGCATGCGAGCAAATTTGTGGTTTATGAAGCTTCGCTCCGCTCCACTATCGAATAGAATGCATGTATAGGAGTTATCAAGGAGGAACGTACCAGTCACCACTGTCGGGTCAGCAACTGCTTCCCCGTGGCCTATAGCTAGTACTCTCCCTGCTCCCCCAGCATTCCTCGCCTTGGGGCAGTCCCTTTTAAAGTGGCCTGTTTCGCCACATCCATAGCAAGTTGGGCTCGCGCCTAAGCCAGGAACTTGGGAGATCGGTTGTGCCGGGAACTTACAGAATCGGACGGTGTGTCCTTTTCTGTTGCAGTTAGAACACTGCATTTCACGGCAGGCGCCGTTGTGGTGGTAGTTGCATTTGTTGCACTTGGGCAAACTTCCAACATACCGACTCGCCGGAGCAGTATCTACAGTAGGGGTTACCGCGGCATGTACTGCCACGATTTGTTGTTTCTTTGCAGCTCGCTGCTTCTTCTCATCCCAAAACTTCCGCTTGGTGCCAGCGGGTTTTGAGGGTTCTGGGATGGCTAGGGTGGTTGTGGTTGCAGGGGTCTTGACTCCATGGTCAATGAGTCTTTGTGCCAAATGCTTGGCACTGTCGAAGGTAGCGGGGTTTCATGCTAAGACATTCCCCTGGTACGGAGGCATTAGCCCCCATATGTACCGTTCGATCTTTTTCCCTTCAGTGGGAACCATATTTGGGCATAGGGCCACCAGTTCGCTAAATCGGGCAGTATAAGCGATCACCTTGGTGCCCTTCATGGTCAGATTCCAGAGTTCATGTTCTAACTTCTGGATTTCGCCCCTCGGGCAGTATTCCTCAGTCATGAGGTCCTTCATCGTTTCCCAGCCCATGTCGTTAGCCACGACGAGAGTTAGGGCTTTGACGTGGCCGTTCCACCACGTTAGGGCTTTACCCTCAAAGGTGCATGCGGCATATTTCACTTTGCACGCAGCAGGGCATGAACAGATTTCGAAGACTGATTCAGTCTTCTCGAACCATTGCGAGAGAGCAATGACTCCGCCGGTGCCATAGAAAGGCTTTGGCTTGCAGTTTGTGAAATCCTTGTAGGAGCACTCTCTCGAGCGCACAGGGATTTCGATCGGAATAGATTCCACAGGGGTTCCACCTCTGCTGGCATCTGATGAGTGATACTGAGCCATGACAGTTGCCACTGCTGCTACGGCAGCATTCAGGGCTGCAGTATCGATGACCGGAGGCTGTGGAGGCGGTGGAGGTGCAGGATTATTCCTATTCCTGGGAGTTTTGCGAGGAGGCATCTTTCAGCTATAAGTTTATAAAGATGAGAAAGATGGTAAGAATCAATTTGTAACCAACGTGAGAGTGACGCATGGACTAACTAACCATAGCCCAACAGTTGAATGAGTGATTGAAATCACAATAAGAAATAACAGTAGGAATACACAAGTGTACATATTTTTTTCCCACAGATTAGTTAGATTTCAATAGTACGGGTATTACTGATGTAATATGTTCAAGGAAAAATCGACCTATCAGTAGGTCTTACATCATACCAAAAGGATAAGTTTGACAGTTCTTAGATTTCTAATTAGAGTACTGAAAGTTAGGAATATTTTACAGACAAGTGCTACTTAGAGCACATAAGTTCAAGGCTATCCCTAAATCAAAAGACAGAGATGTACTAGACATCATCTAATGGCGATGGGAATTCCTCGGGCGAGCCCTGAGGTCGGACACTTGGCGAAACACCTCTTGAAGGTGTCGATCCTGAGCTCTCTGACGAGCTCGAAGTTCTAAGACTTCAGCACGGGAGGCAGCCAACTGTTGCTGCAGGGTTTTGTTGGTTCTCCGGGTCCGTTCCATGTCTTCTTTAAGACGGCGGATGCGGACTGTATTGACACCTGAATTGGCATCAATCTCCATGACCCGGTCGATGGCTGCTCGACCTTGCTCGACATTACGAGCTATTCTGCGAATAATTACCGGCAGAGCTCTGTCAGCAGACCCACCATCGCTGATGTTGTAAAAGGTTTGGTCCCCAAAGTATGGTAAGGGTTGACCCTGCTCATCACTCCAGCGATTCAATTCGTTTGCCCACATGGGAGTAGGACCTGGAAACGCTGGTCGAGGGTTGTTGTTCGGGGCTTGACCTACAAGCGATAGGTTGTTGACTTCAGGCTCGGAGTCGGATCCATCAGAAAAGCCTTCTACGAGGTGATCATCCAAAGGGATTGGATTCTCATCTTCGGGCTCTTCATCGATCCACCCGATATTGCCTTCATTTGGAAAGTACCGGTGGCCATGATGGAATCCAGCCATTTAGATCTACGCGAGAAGAGAGGTATAAGAATATAGTATACGTGTAACTAGTAGTACAAAATACACCTATTGTATTCTATGTTTAAGTTCTACCGATCTTCTTGTGGTATTGTTGGTATGTTTTTAGACTTGTTAACATATCACAACCATTCTAGGGCATATGCTAATCACTCCTAGGACCAGCATAGTTGATCAGGCTATGCCATTCCCAGGACTGACCATACATCCCCGAGCTCACTTGTGATATTTAACAATCGTAATACTTTTGTTCTTGTCATTGTGACACTGATTTTAGTATGAATGCATACTAGTATACTTAATTAAATATTTTAATATTTAAAGTATAGACTCTTGGTCAGAGTGTTTTAATCCCTTTTGGGTTCATAGATTAGTATATCTTTTATGGGTTGATATACTTGATTCACTATAAACAATGCTCTGATACCAATCTGTCACACCCCAAAACCGAGAACGGCGGAAACGTTCTGGGGCGGAGGACGTCATGTATAGTATCACAACACAGTAAATGTAAATAAGCAAACAACATCATCCATTGCATTAAATATATAATTTCAATACAAGCGTGTTCTGTATAGTTATAGACACCAAAATAATGTAAAACAAAATAATATGACATGAGTCTTGAATGCACTCCATCTTCTCAAAAGCTGGCCTCGCTACCTGTCTACTGATGACCTGAGAATACAAGTTATTTTGAAAGAGTTTATCAGCATTAAGCTGGTGAGTTCATAAGTATTTTAGTGTCAATGTTTGTTGTCAAAACGTTTGAACCTGTCGCAAGTATAAGTTGAAAAATGTATGTAAGTGTTTGAAAGTGTTTGTAAAAGTTTGAATCTTTCAGAAAAACCCATATTTTCTATTAAAGTAACCTTCTACCAAGGCTTAGATGTTTTGTATACTCGTTCGTTGTAAAAGTATGTGATTTCCCAAGTGTAACTATCATTTAATAAAATATAGTATGTACATTAATGCTTAAGTGTGGTTATCACTAAAATATGTAATGGGTAAATCATTGTAGTACTGTAGTTTTGTATAATAAGAACTACTACTATACTAATTACTACCTTAAACCGGATTTATATTAAGGTATAATGTGATAAATTGCACCATGCTATCGACTGGTAACAACGACATAATGAATGGTCGTAATAAAGAAATGACGTTTGGCACCCGCAGACCTGCAAGTCCGGCTGTAGCTAGCAGCAAGGTGTAGGATAGTCAATCCAGTATAGATCTATACGCAAACTCACGCTCTCCCTCCAAGAGAATTCTGGCTACAACTCGGGCCATGACATTTGAGGCATGCTCCGACACAGTGGATCACAATTGTTAACGTATTCATGTATATGTAATGTTTCTCGTTCTAGTATAGTTTTATATGTTCATGTTTCTAGTATAGCTGTATACGCTCATGTTTCTAGTATAGTTGTATATGTACTTGTTTCTAGTATAGCTGCATATGTACTTGTTTCTAGTATAGCTGTATATGTACTTGTTTCTAGTATAGCTGTATATGTTCCTGTGTTACCCCGATGGTAACTAACTATTGATGTACTGATAAGTATGAATATGGAAGTACTTTTATGTCTATATATGTATATATGATATATAAGTAATATGGAAACAACCTTCAGATGGTCACCCGAAATCCCACCAGACCACATCCAAATCGAGAAAAAGGAAAGAGGGTGGATGGCCTTCCTAAGTCCTTTAAATATTATTTATATATCTATACATATATGGGCATGCAATTGATAATATAAAGGCATAAATATGTTTTGAAAAGACATTTGAAAGATAAATATAATTTCAAGAGAAGATCGACTTGATGTCAATCTATAATACAATTTGAAGGCATAAGTTGATAAAATGATTTCAGTATAAGAAACATTTGTTTGAAATTACAGTCTGTAAATAAGTTTGGATAGTAAAAGAGTTTGTAAAACATTTCAAAGTAAAGCAGTTTGATAAACAGTTTGAACAATGGTAAAAATCGTTGTTTTCCTAGTTATTAATCACATGTGATTAAATGCAATCACATGTGATTGAATCAATAACTATAAGTATTAGACTTGTATTCCCCCCATAAAGTATTTAAAACATTTAAAATCATTTCAAAGGTTGATTCAAGGGGTATGAACTCACCTGTGGTGAGCTGTACGAATCGCAGTGTCGGATACCGTGCTAGGTGGCAAACGGAGACTTGTTTACACGCACGAGCCTAGTTATCATATAATAAGCATATATATAACTAATTAGACAAATAATAACTTAATAAATAAGTTAAAACACTTAGGAACATGTAAACACTTTTTATAAGTGTTTAAGGTCCTAATGGTTGTATCTATGTTGCTACGGGACAAGGCAAAAGGGTTTGAAACATCAAATGGCCTTACATAAGAGTTCACCACCCAAACCCCACCCTTTGGAGTTTACGGCCGTAAACTCATGGGTTTATGGACGTGAACTCCTCACATGGTGGTTTTGGGTGTTTAAAAGTGTTATCTTGATCCTAAAACACTACTAGCTTTGTTGGAATAACACATGAAGTAGTTTAAGGCCCTAGAATGCTCCATAGGGGAGTTTACGGCCTATAGTCCATATGCCCTAGAGTTTACGGCCGTAAACTCCTATGGGGCGATGGCTTTTAATTCATTTGAGGCACTTGCACATCAAGGATAGCTTCCATGATTTTATCTAAGGCTAAAGGGGACAAGAGGCACATATTTGTTCCTTCACTTGGAGTTTACGGCCCAAGAGGTGTTCCTTGGCCGTAAACTCCCTTGAAGGGATGTTCTTGATGTCTTTTACTCCCCATTCAAGTCCTAGGTGTTCAATGGTAATTGTCTTAAAGCGTTAGGGGTGTTTGTGGTGTATTTAGCCCTTGGAAAAGGGGTTTACGGCCCAAGAGAGGTTCTTGGCCGTAAACTCCTATAAACTTATGATTTTGAAGTGTTTTGATGTCTAAAATAGGTACAAGCATTTGAGGGTTTAAGTCCTTAAGCATTAGGGGTAGTTTAGGGCACTAAATGTCCTTGAAAAGGGGTTTACGGCCCAAGAAAGGTCCTTGGCCGTAAACTCCTATTACTTGTTGATTTTGGATGCTTTCTAGTCTATAAAGATCATACACAAGGTCCTTAATAAGTTGTCTATCAAGGGAATGGGTCTAGGAAGCCTTAAAGCTCCATTTTGGAGTTTACTCCCCAAGAACGTTCTTGGGCGGTAAACTCCCGGATCTTGTAATCTAAACATGTAATTGATGTTATAAAGCATTTAACAAGTATTGAAACACATTTAGTAAAGTAGACTCACAATCTGGGATGAAAACCCGAAGATCCGTCAGAGAGAATATGGCTTTTCTCTATTTGGAATTGTGAATAATGAATTAATTTCATTCAGAAAACTATTTATAGTCCTAGAATATTTTGGCAGAAAATATTTTTATTCCTGATATGGGACTGTAACATGATGAAACTTGAAATGCTCAAATTTCACAAAACCAGGAGCATCCACTCTCCTGATATCTCCTTAAACATTAACCCTAATGTATACAAACTGGTTCAGAAAAGTATGAAAATCACTGAAACTGGACTAGCTTCTATTGAATAGATAATGTTCGTACAAATGGAAATTTCGGGTTGTCACACATGTTGACCAATGGCCCATATGTCATCCATGTACACCATAAGCCACTACCATGTTGACCAATGGCCCATATGTCATTCATATAGACCATAAGCCACTTCCATGTTGACCAATGACCCATATGTCATCTATGGACACCATAAGCCACTACCATGTTGACCAATGGCCCATATGTCATCCATGGACACCATAAGCGACTACCATCTTGACCAATGGCCCATATGTCATCCATATACACCATAAGGAACTACCAGGTTGACAAATGACCCATATGTCATCCATGGACACCATAAGCCACTACAATGTTGACTAATGGCTCATATGTTATCCAATTAAGCCATAAGTAACTACCATGTTGACCAATGACCCATATGTCATCCATGGGTGATACCATGACATCATAAGCAACTACCATATATATTGACATGACTCGTACGTCTTTTGTATATAAATTTTGGTTTAAACATAAAAGCATAAAGATGAATAGTTTATTAATCTTTAATCCTCGTTTATAATTTTAAATTAAAATTATACTATGAACACCTTGTTAGTGTATGTTCTTTCTTGACGTTAGCTAGATGTATATACCCTATCTATCAACCTGGAACTAGTTTAATAAATTTGAATTACTAAATATTTAGCGGTAATTAGCAGAGTTCAAATTTTTGAACAGCGGAGGTTCAAAATATTTCGCAATTCCTTTCCCTCCAACGTACACACCTTTAGGTTGCATATTAGGGGAAGTTTAATATTTAGAAATAGGGTTTACATTTTCTATAATCATCGTCTCTGTCAGCTAATTGATTGAAATATTTGTTCATTATACGTTTGTGCATTGACTTTGGCGATATAAGTTGTCACTCATCTCAAATTAATTTTAATTTAATTTACTGTTATCATGATAATCGTTTATTGTTCGTTGATCATCTTCATGTATATTATCATCTAAAATTAAAAGTAAATTGGTTTTGATTGTATTCAATACATAGCATGCGTATTAATGCCTTCATATATAATTTAGTTTTATTCTTTGTTTCTCTCTTCTCATCAGTAGTATATCATCTTTAATACATTGGTATTGACTAATGTTTTTTGTTAATTTTTAAGCAAGGAAGATGTCGAACTCGAAAGCAAAAGGAGCATCCGGTGTGAAGCGAACTAAATTCATTGCACCATAGGTTATGAAACATAACAAGATATCAGCTGCAAAATTCGTAAACAAACAATTACAAGATGAACAAATCGACTTCCCAATACAAACAACCATATCCAAAGCACCTATACCATCTACCAACATAACCCCTAAAACCTATATCATTAACATCAACCATGACTCCCACTTCGTCGGCATCACTTATAACATCCACACCGTCCTTAGAAAATAAATCTTAAATTTTAGAAACTAGAACAATACTATCCTCAACACTTACATCAATAACCAAAACTTCAGCACCTGAATCATCTAAACTATTATCAAAACCGACACCCACTACCACATCATCAACAACTATATCTACCACCACAACCTCAAAACCTGCATCTACACTACCATCCTCCACAACTAAAGTAACTACCACACCCTCCTTACGTAAATGAAGTACCACAGCCTCACCATATAGATCTATCTCAATGCCTACCTTAGAATATTCCCCATCAACAATACCTATCCCAGAATCTACCTCATCACCAACACAACTGACCATGAATCGATCTATAGCGGAAAGTGTAGAAGGTGAAAACAATTCCTCTGAAGATTTTGGACCAGGTGGACATTTAACTGTTCATGTTTGGAAAAAACTGTGAGTTATACCAATCATATCTTACAACTTTTTCAATGTATAACCTTTTGGTTTACACATACATATCAATTCAAAATATAACCCGTCACATGATTACTTGTAGGCTCAAGGCACCAGGTCCTTGTGCATGGTGTATTAGTCAGTCCTTTTTACAAAGAGTAGATCCATAAGGGTACGATTGGGGAAAAGTAACCAAAGAAATACGTGAATTATAGTGGTAGGAGTTTAAGATAGTTAACTACATGTGATGAATTGTTGTTTTGTAAACATTTACATTTAAAATTATGTTTATATTGTTAATGTGTAGAAAAAATGTTGTTAGGATGATACAATAGACTCCTTGGTGAGGCAAGCTTAGGCAAGGAAAGCGGTACAAAGTTATGGTCAATATTTCTTTAACATGTGCAGACCAAAAAGAAACAAACATGGCTTTAAACTAGCTCATATTCCATAGGAAGTCTGGAACTCGTGGCAATTAAAATGGAATACTGAAGAATACAAGCTAAAAGCTGAGCAGAACAATAAAAATAAGCGTAACGGTGTGGCTGATAGAGTAGCGAAAACTACGCATAACGCTGGATCCGCAAGTTATTTGAAGATAGCTTCTGATTTGGTAATTTTTTAATGGTACATCGTATCAATGTTTATATATGTTTATCTTTATATTTGACATTTTATATGGTATTTATGTAGAAGAGGAAATTAAGACATGATCCACCCCATAGTGAATTGTTCCTGTATACACACACGAAGAATCACGATGGAGTCACTTTCACAAATGAAAAAGATAGACAAATTCATGTAATATTCATTTCAGTGTTAAGCTTTTATATTACCGCTACTCCATAATATCATTCATAAATTTGATATCTTTTAACTTCTAATATTTTTATTTTTTAGGCGGCCTATACAGAAAAACAGGAAGAGTTAGAAGCTGAAGGTGTTGAGTTTGAGAAGGACAAGCTATTTTATGTTGTTGTTGGTGGTCATGATAAAAAAAAAGAAGACTTTATGGATTAGGCTCTTTTGCGTAGGTGGTTCCCAGTAGGAATGGTAAAACGGATGTATCTTACGTTCCGGGAAAAAATAATGAAATAGAAGAAATGAGGGAGTTGGTTGTTAAACAAAAACATCAAAACGAAGAGCTTAAGGAAATGATGAACGCCCAATAAGAGGAAAACAAAGCAAGGGTCGGGCATCTTGAAAAACAACTTCAAACAGCATTGGATTTTAGTAATGTCTTTACAGAACAACAACAGTAGTAGGTTTACATATGTTAATTGCAGATTATGTATTTTAGAGTAGCAAGTTTCTTTTTTCCATTTAATAAATAATTATTGTATTATTTTATGATATAATACTTTTGATTGTTTTTGTTTGTTTTTTGTTTTTCATATATTACTACAAAATAATTTGGATATAATTTATAAATCAATTATCCATCGGTACATATGGAATCTGGTATATACTATATACCACTAAAATTGCTAGGGATTCATGACCATAGAATTTTCTAGGAAGTCGTCAAACGAAATTTGCTAGGGATTCATTACCACGGAATTTGCTAGGAAATCATCAAACGGAATTTGCTAGGGATTCAGCATGACAAAATTTGCTATGGAATCACCACCACGAAATTTTTTTGGGAATGACCACCATGGAATTTACTAGGGAATCACCACCACAAAATTTGCTAGGGATTCATCCCCATAGAATTTGCTAGCGAATCACCACAACGGAATTTGATAAGGAATCACCACCACAAAATTTGCTAGGGAATCACCACCACGGAATTTGTGATTTGAATAACTACCACGGATTATGCGATGGAATCCTACTACGGAATACACAACAGAATACCACCTACCATGGATTTAATTCCGTTGTCACATTTGTGACGGAATTATCATTTATGTTGCAAACCCTCGCTACAAAGTTTTTAGGGATGGAAATAGGTCATTGCAAATTTCGTCGCTATTCGTCTTTTGCAACGGAATTTCAGCTTTTCACAATGGATTCCTTCTATAGCAAAAACGTGTTTTTCTTGTAGTGTATGGGCCCTTTTACACTCTTTCTTTTACTTAGGGACAAAATTTCAATATCATTCAATTATAGGGTCAAACATAGAAATATCTCATCGTTTGGATGTTACAATTCTCCCCCACTTGAACTAGACTTAGTCCTCGAAGTCGGTTGCGGCGAATAAGCTAGGCTAATGCTCGCACATCTCATCCTTCAGCTCAGAGGTCCACTCGGAGCCTCTCTGATGTTGCAACTGAACCTTTACCAAAGATATCTCTTTGTTTAACATGAACTTCATCTTTGTTTCCAAAATAGCCATAGGCCTCTCAATATAATTCAGGCACTCATCAACCTAAATATCGTCCAAAGGAATCACTGCCTCACTATCCAATGCACACTTCCTTAACTGAGAAACATGGAAAGTGTTTTGGATCTGACTAAGCTGAATCGATAGCCCCAATGGGTAAGTCACCCTGCCTACCCTGGTGATCAAACGAAAACTTCCAATATACTGGGGACCCAATTTCCCCATCTTCCTTAAGCGTATCACACCCTTCCAGGGCGAGACCTTCATGAGCACAATATCACTGACTTGAAACGCCAACTTTGATTGGCACCAGTCGACATAGCGCTTTTGTCGACTCTAAGTGATCTGCAGTCTCTTCCTGATCTACTGAATAAGCTCCATGGTCTGAAGGACTACTTCAAGGCTTCCCATGACCCTATGACCAACCCATCCCCAACATATCAAGGTATGCCATCTCCGACCATACAAGAGCTTAAAAGGTGGGGAACCAATGTTGTAGTGATAACTGTTGTTGTAGGAAAACTCCGCAAGGGGTAGGTAGGAATCCAAAATCCCACTAAAATCTATAACACATGCCCACAAAATATCCTCAAGGGTCTGGATGGTCTGCTCACTCTGACTGGAGGTCTGTAGGTGATAAGTTGTGCTAAAATCTAGTCTTGTAACTACAAGAAAACATGATTTTGCTACAGAAGGATTCCGTTGCGAAAAGATGGAATTCCGTTGCAAAGGACGAATAGCGACGAAATTTTGCGACGACTGGGTTCCATCCAGTAAAACCTCATAAGGAGTGTTTGCTAGGGAAACAATCATTACATCGCAATTGTAACAACGGAATGACATCTGTGATAGATGGTATTCCGTTGTAGGATTCCATCACAAATTCCATGGTAGTTATTCCATCACAAATTCCGTTGTAGTTAATCCATAGCAAAATCCGTTTAGATGATTCCCTGGCAAATTCTATGGTGTTGAATCCCTAGTAAATTCCATTGTGGTGATTCCCTAGCAAATTATGTTGTTATGAATCCCTAGCAAATTTCGTTTGATGACTTCCTAGCAAGTTCCATGGTCATGAATCCCTTGCAATTTTTGTGGTATATATATTATATATCAGATTCCATATGGATCGATGGAGAATTGATTTATAGGTTAGATCCAAATTATTTTGTAGTAATATATGAAAAAAATAACAAAAAATGAAAACCATTATATAATAGAATAATACAATAATTATTTATTAAATGGAGAAAAGAAAGTTGCTAATATAAAATAAATTCTCTTCAATAAACATATATCAATACACTTGTTGACCTACTAGCTTAGTGTAGTTGTTTTGTAAAGAAATTAATAACATTCAATGCCATTTGAAGTTGTTTTTCAAGGTGCCCGACCCTTGCTTTGTTTTCCTCTTGTTGGGCGTTCATCATTTCTTTAAGCTCTTCATTTTGCTGTTTTTGATTAGCAACAAGCTCCTTCATTTCTTCTATTTCATCATTTTTTCCGGAATGTAAGATACATCCGTTTTACCGTTCCTATTGGGAATCGCCTTTGCAAAAGAGCCTAATCCACAAAGTCTTCATTTTTATAATGACAACCAATAACAACATAAAATAGATTGTCATCCTCAAATTCAACACCTTCAACTTCCAACTCTTCCCGTTTTTCTGTATAGGGCTCCTACAAAATAAAAATAACATAAGAAAAAAGATATCAAAGTTATGAATGATATTATGAACTAGCTACAATATAAAAGTTTGACACCGGAATGAATATTACATGAATTTGTCTATCTTTTTCATTTGTGAAAGTGATTCCATCGTGATGCTTCGTGTGTGTATACAGGAACAATTCACTTTAGGGTGGATCACGTCCTAATTTCCTCTTCTGCATAAATACCATAAAATGTCAAATATACAGATAAACATATATAAACATTGATATGATGTACCATTAAAAAGCTTATCAAATCAGAAGCTATCTTCAAATGACTTGCGGATCCAGTGTTATGTGTAGGTTTTGCTACTCCATCAGCCACACCGTTACAACTATTTTCCTTTTTTTTCTTGGATTTTAACTTGTATTCATCTCTATTCCATTTTAATTGCCAGGAGTTCCAGATTTCCTATGGAATATGAGCAGGTTTAAAGACATGCTTGTTTCTTTTTGGGCTCCGCATGTTAAAGAGATATTGACCATAACATTATGCTGTTTTCCTTGCCTAAGCTTGCCTCACCAGCGAGTCTATTGTTTCATCCTAACAACATTTTTTCTACACATTAACAATATGAACATAAGTTTAAATGTAAATGTTTACAAAACAACAATTTATCACATATAGTTAACTACCTGAAAGTTATACCAATATAATTTGAGCATTTCTTTGGTTACTTTTCCCCAAGCGTACCCTTGTGGATCTACTCTTTGTAAAAAGGACCGACTAATATAGCGTACAGAAGGGCCTGGTGGCATGATCATGCAAGTAATCATGTGATGGGTTAAGTTTTGAATTGATATGTATGTGTAAACCAAAAGGTTATACATACAAAAAGTTGTAAGATATGATTGGTATAACTAATGTTTTTTTCCAAACATGAATAGTTAAACATCCACCTAGTCCACAATCTTTAGTGGAATTGTTTTAACCTTGTACACTTTCCACTACAGATCCATTCATGGTTGGTTGTGTTGGTGATGGGGTAGCTTCTAGGATAAGTGTTGTTGATAGGGTATATTCAGGGGTTGGTGGTGGGATAAATGTATATGTTGAGGATGTGGTTGTTCCTTTACTTAAGTAGGATGTGCTAGTGGATGTCGGTGTTGAGGATGGTTTAAATGATGTAGGTGCTAAAGTTTTGGTTATTGATGTAAGTGTTGAGGATTGTAATGTTCCAGTTTCTAAACTTTTGGATATATTTGTTGCAGATGGTGTGGATATTATAAGTGATGTCGAGGAAGTGGTAGTCATGGTTGGTGTTAATGATTTAGATTTAGGGGTTTTTGTGGTTGATGTTATAGGTGCATTGGATGTGGTTGTTGGTATTGGGAACGCGATTTCTTCATCTTGTAAATATCTGCTTATGAATTTTTACAGTTGTATTCATGTTACAGTTCAAAACTTGTGGTGTAATGAATTTAGTTGGCTTCACAACGAATGCTCCATTTTTTTTTCAAGTTCGACATCTATATGTCTTAAAAACAAACTAAAATCTATAGTCAATACCATTGTATTAAAGATGATAAACTACTAATGAGCAGAGAGAACTAACAAAAAAGAAAAATAAATTATAGATGAAGGCATTACTACATATACAAACTATTGAATACAATCAAGACGTATTTACTTGTAATTTAAGATGATAATATACATGAAGATGATCAGAGACTAAGAAACGATGATCACAAAAATAGTAAATTAAATAAAAATAAATTTTAAATGAGAGACAACCTATATCGCCAAAGTCTGTGCACAAACGTTATTAACAAAGATTTCGATGAATTAGCCGCCGGAGATGATGTTTACAGAAAATCTAAACCATATTTCTAATCAATAAACTTAACCTAATATGAAGCCTGAATGTGTGTAGGTCAGAGGGAAAGGAATTGCAAAATATTTTGAAGCTCCGCTAATGAAAAAATTTGAACTGTGCTAATTAGCGCTAAATATTTTGTAATTCAAATTTATTAATATATATATATATATATATATATATATATATATATATATATATATATATATATATATATATATATATGATTGGTCAATACGGTAGTTGCTCATACTGTCATGGTATATCCATAGATGACATACGGGTCATTGGTCAGCATTGTAGTTGCTTATAGTGTAATTGTTTTATAAGGTGTCTAAGTCCATAACTTATTTGGTATATACTTGACCCGACCCGACATGGTCCATTTGGGTTGCACTTCACCCAAACTATTTATGGATAATTTTATGAGAATTGTATACCTATGATTTATTAATATATTATAACTTATAATATATTAATATAAAGTCATGTTATTTAATTAGTTTTAATCTTGAATTAATTATGAATTAGTTTAGTGATTAAAAGGAAGACTAATTAAATCATGGGCTATTATATTTATATGGTGTGGGCTAATACTCATTTGTTAATGGGCTAAGCTTATATGGAAGTCCATGGATGATCCATGGAGCTTTTAACCCATGGATCCTTGGAAGAGGAAAAGACATGGATTATTAGGGTTTCTCCCTAACCATGCACACTATATAAGCAAGCTTATGTTGCATGAAAAACACCCTAGAGTGTGTGTGTAATAGTGGTGGCCGAATTCTAAGAGTTGGTATACTCTCTCATACATTTTCCAAGTTTGTGGTGATTTGTGATTTCCATTTGAGGCATTCACATTATTGGTGCTTGGCTCTCAAACTTCAAGGAATCAACAATCTACAAAAGGTATGTAATTCATCTAGTTCTTTTATGTTTAAAAGTACCCCATGCCATGCTAGATAGGTTATAAACCTTGGAAAAATAATTTTTTGCATGTACTTTAGACAAACATAGATCCAAGGTTTATTAGGGTTGCATGTACACTTAGGAAGTGTTACAATGCTCAAAACCCAACAGTGGTATCAGAGCCTAGGCTTGTTTGTTTGATAGTTGATGCAAAATAGTGAAAAAGGTTGAATTTTTGCTGTCTGCCTGATGAACTCGCCGATTCCATGGGGGGACTCGCCGAGTCATTGTGTAAATTCGTCCTACTCGGCGAGTAGATTCATGCACTCGGCGAGTAGGAGCCTCAGAATGCAGATTTTCGACTTTCGCTGCTGGAAATGGACTAGAAACATTACCCTAAGCTATTTTGGTGTTTTAAAAGTTGTTTTAGTTGGTGTAATGGTTGTTCTAATCCATTTACAATAGCATATATCAATATTTCATGCTTTGTATGTGTTCATATAATTCTTGAAGCTTTAATAATCATGTTCATGTTCTTATGAATTTAGAAGATGATAGGAATTATTTGTTGAATTGTTTAGGATTAATTCTTGATCATTTATGTGTTTTAATGGAGTCCATAATTTGTCCTCGTGTTATGGATATCCAAAGGTCACTTATTATAAACACACATTTAAAACACATAAGTTACATGAAAATGAAGAGTCTTCATTTTATGAACCTTTAAATCATAAGTTATGAAATGAAAAGTTTTGGATAGTTACAAAACTTGCCCTCAAGTTTTGGAATTTATAAAGTTTCACACACTTTAATAAACTTTAATTCCAACCATTAGAGTTTTAATAGTTAAAATTCAACACTTATACTATTTATAACATTAATGGTTAATTATTATATATATGTATAAGAATAAGTCCTTCCACCATTAGTAGGCCTCATTCACGAAGCCGGTCTATAAGGGGGGTATAAGGTTGTTGCCTATAAAATGGCAGCTTAATGGGTGTCCACTCTCACCCACCGCTTCCTTGATCGGTGGAGGTTCGTTAGCCGAACAGGCAGGACAATGAGTTTAAATTCTCATTAAAGTATAATGATTATTATAAAGTAACTAAATATTTTAATTCCTAATCTTAGTTAATTTAGGAAAATGTGAACATGGTGCTAGTCCATGGAATTCACACTTTGTACCTTACCAAGTCGTTGGTGGAGCGTGTGTGGTTAACCGACACACTAACTTGGACTAGTAAGGATCACAAAGGTTGACTTAACGTTTGTCATAGATCAATGGAGCGTGTGTGGTTAACCGGCACGTTGATTAGGTGATAATATTAAGGGTACCAAGTGAATTAGCATGGTTATTCACACCTTGTTTTGTGATCCTCGGCATCCCAGTCACAAAACTTGAAGGGCACAATCGAGATTGAAACATGCCATTGAAAAGTTTAATGAATCTCAAAAGAATCTAGGAATTTCAAATCCAATTAAAACCTAATAATTCATTTCGTTTTTCATGGTGGAAATTGGTGAATCGTCATTCACCTACCTTTCAAATATATTAATACTTAGATTACGGCATCCCTCTTCTAAGTATAATATATTGTGATTGGATCCCAACCTTAATATTACATTTGGGTGCCTTATTAAGGACTCTTTATATCTAATCTAAACTTGCTTTCTTCTTTCAGATGTCTTCCAACACTAATGCTTCGGGCTCTAACCCAACTGGCTCTTTCTCTCTCATGAATCTTTGTGGGAGAGTCATCTTTGATGGTTCAAACTTCATGGACTGGATCAGGAACATCATGATGGTTACTCGTTATGAGGACAAGGAATATGTCCTCGATAAGGAGTTAAAGGAGCTTGATGAGTCCACTGCTACTCCTGAGGAGATCGCTGAATTCAGGACACATGAGAGAGATGCTACTAAGGTGGCATGCATCATGATGGCCACGATGACAGCCGAGCTCCAAAAGTCCTATGAGGACTTCTACCCTTTTGAGATGCACCAAGACCTGATGGAAAGGTACCATCAGAGTGCTCGTCAGGAGCAGTATGAAATAATCTCCTCCATGATAACAACCCGCATGAAGGATGGTGAATCCATCATAGGCCACATGCAAAAGATGCAAAGGTATGTGGACCGTTTGCTCAAGTTGAATGTGAACTTCCCTGAAGAGTTGGCAATTGACATCATTTTGCATTCCTTACCTTCTTGATATGACCAATTTCGTATGACATATCATATGAACAAGGAGGAAGTTACCCTTAGCAAACTTCAAGGAATCTTGAAGACCGCTAAAACCGGTCTTAAGGGCAAGGTGGTTGTTACCTCTACTACTCTTACTCCAACATCTACCCCTGTTTTGGCTATCGAGCAAGGCAAAGGGAAAAAGAGGAAGTCCCCTTCGCAGGGTACCAAGGGAAAGTCTCTTGAAGGCTCCTCATCAAGGACCAAGAGCGATTCAGTTACTCCTTCTGCCATTCCCAAGGATGCTGATTGCTACTATTGCCAGGACAAGGGGCACTGAAAGCGAAACTGCCCTATGTACTTGTAGGATCTAAAGGATAGGAAAGTGAAACCCACCCATGCAGGTATTTACACAATATTGTCTTATTACTCACCATATTCTAACTCCTGGGTGCTTGATACAGGATGTGGTATTCAGATATGTTCAAATTTGCAGGGCCTAAGAAGAAGTGAGGATGTGGAGCACGGAAAGATAAACTTGATCATGGTGAATAGGAAGGCTTCACCTGTTTGTACAAACAACGTTTTACCTTTTCATTTGATAAAGAATGTGGTGGTATTAATGCTTTCTTTAATAATATGTTTTATTTTAAAGCATTACCTTGTGATGGTGTGTATGAAACTGTGTCGATTATAGACAACTTAGGAAATAATGTGTTGTATATTGATTCTTCTACTAGCCTAGATAAAGCATCATTGTGGCATTGTCGTCTTGGATATGTAAACAAGACACGCATAGGCCAACTCCAAAAGAGTGGAGTCTTGGAGTCATTCAACATTAAATCGGATGATAGTTGTGAATCTTGTCTACATGGAAAGATGACAAAATCACACTTCACTGGTACTTGTGAAAGGCGTGAGGGTTTGTTGGACCTAATACACACTGATGTATGTGGGCCATTCAAAACCGCCACAAGGGATGCTAATCGGTATTATGTGACTTTTATTGATGATTTTAGTAGATATGCTTATGTCTACTTGATCAAACATAAGTCAGAAACCTTTGAAAGGTTTAAGGAATTCAAACAGGAAGTAGAAAATCAATTGGGCTGGAACATTAAGATGCTTCGATCCGATCGAGGTGGTGAGTATCTTAGTACCAAGTTCGTTGACTATCTTAAGGAGTGTGGGATTGTCTCACAATTGACTCCTCCCAGGACACCACAACTAAATGGTGTAGCTGAGAGGCGCAATCGAAATTTGTTAGACATGGTTCTCTATATGATGAGTCGAGCTTCGCTACCAATCTCTTTTTGGGGGTATGCCTTAGAGACTGTCGCCCATATCCGTAATCTAGTCCCTACAAAGAAGGTTACCAAAACACCTCATGAGATGTAGAATGGGAAGGTTCCCAATTTAGACCACATCAAGATGTGTGGTTGCGAGGATTTCGCCAGGTGTGAGACTCATGATAAGCTCGAACCCCGAAGCGAAAGGTGTATTTTCATCGGCTACCCACAAAAATCCTTCGGTTACCTCTTCTACAGACCTAGTGAGAATGTGGTATTTGTAGCAAGAAGAGGGGTCTTTCGTGAGAGAGAGTTTATGAGCCAAGGAGACAGTGGGAGGCAAATTGATCTTGAAGAAATTCAAGAATCAATTGGTGAAGGAACCTCAGACACTAGCAATCAACCTGAGGAGGAAACTCCTGTTGAGCCAGCTAACGAGTCTGTACCTCCAAGGCGTTCCACACGAGTTAGGAACACACCTGCGTTTTATTATGGTTTTCATATTACTACGGAAGGTGATACATTTATTAGCGATAGTACACTGGTAAATTTGGATGAACCTAGCAGTGTTAAGGAAGCCATGGCAAGCCCGGAGTCTGCTAAATGGAAGGAGGCTATGGACAACGAGATTCAGTCCATGTATGGCAATCAAGTTTGGAACTTGGTTGACAATGTAGCAGGCCGTAAAACAGTCGGGTGCAAGTGGATCTTCAAGAAGAAGGCAGACATGGAAGGAAAAGTGCACACATATAAGGCTCGACTGGCCGCGAAGGGTTTTACTCAGACTCAGGGTATGGATTACGATGAAACCTTCTCACTGGTAGCAAAGATTAAGTCTATTAGGGTCATGCTAGCTATTGCTGCATTTCATGATTATGAAATATGGCAAATGGATGTACAAACCGCTTTTCTTAATGGAAAGTTGGCTGAGGATGTGCACATGAATCAGCCATAGGGTTTTGTCAGTACAGAATACCCTAATAGAGTGTGCTAGCTTGAGAAATGCATTTATGGATTAAAAAAGCATCTCGTAGCTGGAATCTTTGTTTCGATGAGAAGGTCAAAGAGTTTGGCTTCTCGAGAAGTGAAGTTGAGTCTTGCGTGTATGTCAGAGCTAGTGGGAGTATAGTTAGCTTCTTGGTACTGTATGTAGATGACATAATACTTATAGGAAATGACATCCCAACCTTGCAGGAGGTTAAGTCCTGGCTTGGGAAATGCTTTTCTATGTGTTGGGTCGTGTTTTGTATAAAGTGTTGCGTCTATTGGGCTCGTTAGCTAGTCCATTTTGTATCTCTGGTATGGTCCTGTCCATCCGTGAGTTTAGTAGGGTTTAGTATAAATATAGGTGCTTGCATGCATCTTAGCTGTTAACGATAAAATAGAACAATCAGAGTACTATTCAACAAGTTTATTTATTATCGTTCTTGTAACCCTAAATCCTCTACAGCGGAAGTTCTTAGTCGAGCTCTACTGAGGATTGTTTGATCTAATCATTCGACATATTTTGATCCACACTTGTGTTATTTATTGTTTTATGTTCATCGTAAAACCTGTTACAAAGATCTAATCGATCTTCAAGTTTATATCTTAACTTATCAATTAGTATCAGAGCTTTCTGCTGAGGATTGTTTGATCTAATCATTCGACATATTTTGATCCACACATGTGTTATTTATTGTTTTATGTTCATCGTAATACCTGTTACAAAGATCTAATCGATCTTCAAGTTTATTTCTTAACTTATCAATTGGAAAACTTCTAATGATATTGTTCTAACTGTGAGAAAAATCGATCTTTGGAGAATCGATGGAAAGTTTGATTGAATGCAAATCTCGATATCTGATGATAAAAGGATAAACAACGCTGTTTCTTGATTTAGATGGTCAAAATTGAAAAGTCAAAATTCAAAAACATCTAAAATCTGGATAATGTAATCATTGTGGAAGTATTCAATGTTTCTGTTCGCAATCACTTGTTAGTTTACCAATCGCAATTTGGTAATTGCATTCAGAATTTCCTTGACGTCCTGTTCGTATCGCCAAGTAGGTCTCTTAACAGGTGCTTAATACAACCAGAAAGAACGATGTTGAATTCGCAAGCTTACCTGTGAACGAATGCAATCAGGACTTGGAATATGAGTGTCTACCTGTTCACAATTGGATGTCAATGTTAAAAGTCAAAATTAAGACTTTGCAAATGGATTTGCATGCAGATGCTTTCAGTGTCAGAAAACGAATTGGGGCTTAAATTGATTGAAACAAATGGAATTGGATTCAAAATCGGAAATATTGTTGATCGATTAATATGGAACGAACTGTTGCTCGCAATTGGTTGATTTGGAGTGTGATTGTTTGGCATTCAGAACTTGAATAGACATCGGAATCAGATCTCTAATTCCAATCGCATCGAGGTTGTTGTTGATTCGCAATCGAATGAACTATCCTGCGAACGAATCTGTGTTCATTTGTTGCACTTGGAACGAAAAGGAATTGAAGCGAATGTAGAGTGAGAATAATAAGCGAACCTGAGAATGGAGATTCGCCTTGGAGTATAATCGACAGACTTGGAACAAACCTCGATCTAACTTGGGTTCACGTGATTATGCTTGGAACGAAAGAGGGAGGGACCGAAAGCGAACATGTGCTCGGACCGAACATGGTTTCGGTTCAACGAACCTTGACCGAACTTTGTTTTGGTTGCTTGTACTTGGAACGAAAGTATGATTAGCGGGTATTAATTTTGGGGTCTCGCATTTGTTCTAGTCGCTGCATCCCTTTTATCAGGTGTCTAAATGGGGAAGAAGATGCTTTAATGTTTCATATTTAATCCCTATAACTCCAGCGAATTGGCACTTTTGGTCCCTGTTGGTTTCACAGTTTAATATTTTTGGACCAATCTCAGAAATTCTTACAAATAAAGGGGTATATTGATGCTGAATTATCATTCTAGCCCTTGTCTTTCAGCAAGTAACAGTTTTGGCCCTATATTTAGAAAAATTTACAACTTTGAGGGCCGGTGAACAGTTTTGAATTTTTTAACGCACATATTTTTTCCGTGAACAGAAAAATAAAGATTCCATCAAGTCTTGGTGATTCGGAAAGTCGTTTTTCGTGATAGCGACAAATTTTCACGACTTTTCCGGATTTTATACTTCATTGTATATATCATTTTGTCACGGGGGAGCATAGTAAATTTTTATCCATTCAAGATCATTCTCATGACTATTTGAAGGCTTTATAATCATGTTTTTGATTATAAATCGGGGGAGAATTTGGTATGGCCATTCGAAATTGGATTTGTGACTTTTCAAAGTTGAAGATTTTTGATAAAGCTTGTGGTAGAATTATGAAGGTAGCTTTTACAGTGGAAGTTCTTAATCGAGCTCTGCTAAAGCTTTTACAGAGAAGTATCCTTTACAGTAGAAGTTCTTCATCGAGCTCGGCTAAGGACTTGTTATATCTCCGACTTCTAGTATTTTCTTGATCAAGTGGCGTTACGAATCTTAAAGTTTAGATTGTTACATGATATTTTTTGATGGCTTATATCATTAGCTTATTTGATGATCATTGTGACTTGGAGGGGGAGCTCTTCAAAGACACGAAGTGATTCGGTTTCTTTGTTCTGAAATAGGTTTTTATGGCGGGTTTGGTTTTCAAGAAGATTTTTTTGGGATTACATTCGAAAATGAAGTTTAAAGACATTACTTCAGTGCTTGATTTATATATCCTAGAGCCTGTGTTTGAAGACTATTGAAGAATCAAGATTCGTGGATTGCTTCATCTATTCCTCGTAGCAAGTTCTTTTTATTCGCTAGATGCTTATTTTGGAAGTTAAAGCATTGTCATCCATTCCATACTTTGAGGGGGAGATTGTAGTGTTTCAAAGCACTCCATGGATGATGGCAATGGGCCCCTTTGATGAATTCTAGGTTAAAAGCCCAAGACTTGTCTTTTCCCTATAAATAGTCATGTATTATTCACAATTAGGGCTAAGAGTGAGGCAAAATGTAGCCGCCACGTGAGGTTTCATATGTAGTGTTAGATTCTTTAGTCTATGCTGAAAGTGTAATTTATTCCTCATATTTGAATAAATCGAGTGACCATTCGACATAATCTTCGTATTTGGGTTTATTCTTATTTTCCGCATCTTGTTCATCAAATCTCAATTAGGGTTTTCATCCTAACAAGTTTTTTTTTTTTTTTTTTTTTTTTCAAAATATGTCGAATGATTAGATCAAACAATCCTCAACAGAGCTCGACTAAGAACTTCCGCTGTAGAGGATTTAGGGTTAAAAGAACAATAATAAATAAACTTATCAATTGGTATCAAAATATGTCCAAAGATCTATGTGACTTTTGATGACAGCTATGTCAAAAAGCTGAAGGCCAGTGAAGACACAGTTGGAGAAATTTTTTCTCAAAAAGGCCAAGTCACAGCCTCGATTGCAAACCTATTTGAGAAGTTTGTTGAGTTATTCGATGAACCGGAGAAGGCCACTCTCTCGGAAGCTGGTGCAGCAAACAACAAAGTAGATCATCTGAAGCAACTCATCGATGATGCTGCCAAGCAAATGAATGAAGGAGGATCAAGTTCCAACGACCCTCTACAGCACGATGCTTCAGTTGAGATAGAGGAACCATCTTCTTCTTCACAGCCGGGCTCACATATTGAGGGGGAGAACTGTTCTCCAGCTGCTCCCGAACGCCCAGCTGTACCCGAAAGCCAATCTGCACCCGAAAGTCCAGTGGTTCCCGAAAGCTCAACACCGCCCGAAACTCCTGTAGCTCCGGAAACTCAAGACACACCTGAAAGCTTATCTGTCGAGGGGGAGAATGCAAATATGTCTTATGACTATGATAGTCAATCTGAACTAGAAGAGCTGGTAAATGCTGAATTGGATCCATCCTATGATCCAAATTACCCTCCTATTGTCAAATGGACCAGAGATCATCCTGTTTCATAGGTTGTCGGTAATGTATCTGAAAAGGTCCTGACCCGATCTCAACTGAAGGCAAAGCAAACTTCTTTATTTTCAAAAATAGAGTTCTGTATGTTTAACTCCTTCGTCTCAAAAGTTGAACCAAAGACAGTTAACACTGCTCTAGATCACTCCGATTGGGTTCAAGCTATGCAAGACGAACTTAATGAATTCGAAAGAAATAAAGTTTGGCGCCTCATTCCAACTCCTCAAGATGCCTCGGTTATTGGTCTCAAATGGGTCTTTAGAAATAAGATGGATAAGGAAGGCAATGTGATAAGAAACAAAGCACGTCTAGTGGTGAAAGGATACTGCTAGGAGGAAGGAATCGATTATGAGGAAACTTTTGCTCCTGTGGCTAGGCTGGAATCTGTTCGAATATTTCTTGCCTATGCTGCACACAAGAACTTTGAGATTTTCCAAATGGACGTAAAGTGTGCATTTCTAAATGGAGAACTCGAAGAAACGGTGTACGTAGAGCAACCACCTGGATTTGTCAATGAAAAATACCCTAATCATTGTTATATTCTGGAAAAAGCGGTATATGGACTGAAACAAGCACCGAGAGCCTGGTATGAAACGCTAACCAAGTTTTTAAAGATGTCCAAATTCAAACAAGGTTCGGTTGACCCAACCTTCTTTCGTAAGAAGGAAGGTAACCACCTTATGATTGTTCAAATCTATGTCAATGATATCATCTTTGGCTCAACGAATCCTAGCTTAACGGCTGAATTCAGAAAGCTGATGGAGACTAAATTTGAAATGAGCTCAATGGGTCCAATTAACTTTTTCCTTGGTTTAAATATTAGACAGGGACCCGAAGGCATCTTTATTAACCAGGAAGCTTACACGAAGACTCTCCTTGCTAAATTTGGCATGATGGGAGACTCAAAGGTTAAATTTCCAATGGCGTTCGGCACCAAGCTTACTCCATCCTTGGATAAGCCAGCTGTCGATATTACTCTTTATCGCCAAATGATAGGTTCTTTAATGTACCTTACTGCTAGCAGGCCTGATATAATGTTTTATGTTTGTTACTGTGCTAGATTTCAGGCAAATCCTCGTGAACCTCACATACTTGCAGTGAAGAACATACTCCGGTATCTCAAGCGAACTACGTCTTTAGGCCTATGGTATCCATCCAACTCAGGCTTCTTCGTTCAAGCCTACTCAGATGCAGACCTTGGAGGTTGTGGACTAGATAGGAAAAGAACCACTGGAGGCTGCCAATTCCTTGACGGGAAGTTGGTTAGTTGGCAATCAAAGAAACAAACTTGTGTATCCTTGTCTACAGCTGAAGAAGAATACATCGCAGCTGCCTCGTGTACTTCTCAAGTGATTTGGATCCAAATCCAACTCCGGGACTATGGAATCAATATGAAAAACATCCCACTATATTGCGACTCTGAAAGTGCAATTAGGATCTGTCATAACCCAGTGCAACACTCCAAGACTAAGCACATAGCACTGAGGTATCACTTCATTAAGGATCATGTGGAAGATGGGAACGTCGAAATACACTTCGTTCGAACCACTGATCAACTGGCTGACATCTTTACCAAAGCTCTTCCTGAAGCATCTTTTATCAAAATACTACAAGGGCTAGGTATGATGGAATCAGAGTCAGTACCAAAAATTACCTCACAAGCTCAAAAGCAAGAAGCGAAATAGACCGAACGTTCGGGTTCGGGTCCTGTGCTGATGTACCAAAATGAAACGAAGGCTCGGGTTCGGTTGCATTATCTGCTTTTCGCTCATCACTCAAAGGTAGTTTCCTTGGTTGTAACTCTTATGTATAAATTTTCCAAATTGATTTTCCTTCTTATCAAACTCATTCTCTTTTTCAAATCTATTTTCTTTGGCGATCGAAATCAACCGAACGTTCGGGTTTGGTTCCAAAAATTTTCTCACTCGAAATAGACCGAACACTCGGGTTCGGTTCCAAAGTTTTTCTCAACCGAAATAAACCGAACGCTCGGGTTCGGTTCCAATATTTTCTATGTGTTTAATTTTTTTTTGTGTCTTATTTTTTTTCATATTATCAAAAATTCCAAATTTTTTTTTTCAAAAACTCCAAAAATATTTTTTTTTATCTTATTTAGTCTGGCTTTTTTTTTTTTTTTTTTTTTAATTTTTTTTGTGTGGGTATATTATTTCATTAGCTAAGTGTCCCTAGAAGCATGCTGCTGTATGTGTCCAAAGCCTTACCTGATTCTGAATAATAAGCCTTACTGACTTGGTATCAACAAACCTTGTCTTCCCAATTAGGCTTTCTTATTTATTCTAATCATGAGCTACATAACCCTCTTCTCACATGAGATATGAGTTTTCTGCTTGGTCCTATTTGTTTATAGCAGAGGTACTTTGATTTCTTTACACCATCTACATTGTATTTCTCCATCATATTCGCTTCACAAACGTAACCCTTGAGACTCTTAGAAATTACCATTGAGGTTTATGGTTGCACAATTTCTGCGTTTATGATCTTAGCTTCGTGCCACTACGAGCTAAGTGAAACCCAAAATTCAATACCCAATACGAATTGACGGTGAACAATTAATTTGCTCTAGTTTTCACTAATGAATTGACGGACGTACCTCCATGAAATCTCAACTTTTTCTTTTGTGTGATTCTTATGAAATTGTTAAAACCAATAACATTTGTTCCCTTGGGATCCAGTTTTAATTTTTGTTGAGATTTTATAAATTTCCTAGCCAAATTAAATTATCTCCAACCTACTTGTTCAATAGACTATACCGGTCTCACAAGTACTTCGTTCGATTTCTGTCTTATGTGACATCCCCAGTATCTCGACCAGAAAAGACCGATTTTCATTTATGCTTTTTAAAATATTTTCAGAGTAAATCCTTTTGATTTGAAAGAGTTGCGGAATTTGTTCCCAAAAACAAAACATGATAAAACAATGTTTACCAAAGCATTTCATAAAAGAAATGTATTTTCATTATAATCAAAACTCGGGTTGTCATGTTCCGATACAGACCAATAAGCATAAACGAATACATTACAAGTCATTCAACAAATATAAACATATGCAGACTTGTAATCAAAACAACTGATGGTTCATCCATCTCATGCCCTTGCGCCACTTCCTGTAATACAATTAAAACTGAGTGGGTCAGGCTTGGGAGTCTGGTGAGCATATAGGGTTTTCAACCCACAATAAACAATCATATTTAATTTTCACCAACCAACAATAACCCAATTACCCATTCTCGTTATTCTCACTTTATGTCCCTAAGACAACTAACATAAGGGACCTAGTCTAAGAATATTTCATTGGGGCGACAACACATGCTTCGGGGGTACCTCAGCAATATAAGTCAAATAAGGCAACCATGAAGGGGATGGAGTACAGCGAATGAACACCCGAGTTCATTAACACCTACAGGTGGCGAACCTGCTAATGTTTCCACAAGACTGTCTAGAATAGCCCGTGGTCGTCATCTAAACTCTGCTAGATGACTAAATCAAACAACAACGAGGCCTCTCATCTGTTTATTACACACCAACTATCTACCCATGTTCTACCCAACATATTAGTAGATAAAAACCTGTATAGCATGCTTTAATCAACACATATATCACATAACAGATGAGGCACACATAACACATATCTCATAGAGGATAAATCATATCTATGAGTTAGAAGAAAGTGAATACACATTCACACACATAACCACAAAATTATACACATAATACGTATTCCGTATAAAATACTTCATAATTATGCATTAGAAGAAAGTAACTACACACTCACACCTATAAAAAACAATATACTTAATACACTCGAACCAAACTTATATTATTAACGTGTTTATGAAAGGTAGTATACACTCACTTGATCAGAAGGTGATCGGACAACACTACGACTTGCAGAAGTAGTAATCCTCAGCAGATCTGGAAGATCTCTTCAAAAATCGAACTTCTCGCGGGCAGAGCTTCGGCTCGGGAACCGCACTTCTCGGGATCTTCGGGATCTCGGGAGTTGCCTCGGGGCTAGAGTATGATATCGGGGCTTCGGGATATTTCTGGCACGCAAAACGATGCAAAATGGGAGAGAGAAGAGAGGAAATTGGCAAAAGACTCGGCTGTCTTCGGATCCTATTTATAAGAGGCTGGAGCCTCGGAGTACGCGGGGCGTACGCCCGTTCACGGTGCGTACTGGTCCGAAGTCGTCATGGCATGCGTCATCCGAAGCCACTTGCTGCGATGTCGACACCTTCGGAGTACGCGGGGCGTACCTCGGATCAGACCGGTGACTTGCCTTCGGATAATGCTTCCGAATTTCCATTTAAATTTAATTACAAAATATTTATAAACTTCGGAAATTCATATCTTCTTCATACAAACTCCGTTTTCAACGTTCTTTATATCTACGCGAAGGTGAGACCACGCTCTACAACTTTCGTTTAGAGTCCGTCGACTAATTTTGACTTTATTTTTATTATTTATTTTTAATAGGCCACAACAGAAAAATTTCGTTATAAATTCATAACTTTTTCGTTTGACGTCCGTTCTCGCCTAACTTTTTATCGCTTCGATACCAACAATGAGATCTTCGATTCTCATTTAGATTGCTTCGGCTAAAAACCGCTCGATCTCAAATCGAGTATTTCGGGCTGCACACCGCTAAGCCGAAACTTCGATAAATCATAACTTCCTCATACGAAGTCAGATTTGGACGTTCTATATGTATTCGGAAACCTCGTTTCAACTACTACAACATTATTCAAAGATATTAAGTTTATTTTACACTTAAATTTTGAAGCTTATTTTTATTCTTAATTAATCAAACCACATAATTAAGCAATTAAGCACCAAAACACATAATACTCAAATAATACAATCTTATTATTTCAAAACGGGTTACAAAGGATAACCTAGACTATTACATTGCTACAAATGGCAAGCCCGGTAACACAGGCGTTACATCTTATATCAAGATTAGGAATTTTGAATCGAAGCGATAGCCACCCTCATAAGCCTAATTAAAAGAAGCCATTCTACACTTCTTAATTAGTGTCTGATCGTTATTCAACGGGAAACCACACAAACACTTTAAGGTCTCTCTTGACTTTGAAGGAAGAGATTCGTGCCTGGGATCATTTTTTTCGTGTCTTTATTGACATCACATATTTTCCCAAAAGTGTTGCTTTATTTCTTTTTTATTTACATCCTAAGCACGAAAAGCTTTGATTTTCCAAAATTCAGGTTCTCTTAATTACAGAGCATTTCAATTGGATTGGTGGTTGATTAAAGGCCGTGGTTGATTTTAATCCACGTGGGAGCATTTTTAAAAAGATGTCGTTACAATTTAAAGGGATAAGATGACGACATGATGACTCAGGCAGGAGTCTAATCGATTTGCTTTCAAACGACGCAAGAGGGAAGCCTGCGAATCTGAATCGTTTCATCTCCAAACGTCGCCTGATGGGAAGGCGTGTTATTAGGGGCCTGACACTCTCTCTCATGCGTGATCATCGGCTACCCCAACTGTCACGCATCAGTCAACTCCGAAAAACCCTTCGTTTTTCAATCGAAGATTTGGGAAGATTTTTCTCTCTCATTAACCCATAGTATAAAAGGCAACATCAGTCACCGTTTACCTCTTTACTGCAATTAAAATTCCCAGAGAGCAAATAATTCTTAATCCTTCACTGTTCATCATCATTTTCTCCACTTTCTTCAAGCAATGGCAGATTCTTCCTCAGTTCACGCAACATCCCACATTTTGCCCATTCATCCACAGCAAAGCTTGATCATCGATTTAACCCCTCAAGCTTACGACGCCTTCATGTTTCCCATTATCGAGTGTCTGAAGTTTTCTCCAATCGCTCCTGCACTTACCAGGGTTGAAACTGTTCCGATGGAGTTCTTGTCCCAGATCTTTGCAACTGCTCACTACGACAAGGTCGTTGACAGAATCTTCTTTGATGTCTTTGAGCACAAGGCGTCAATTTCAAAGCAGCGGTTCAGTTCACTGTTAGGGTTTGACGTGGATTCTTCCAGGGTCAATCCAGAATCCATCCCTATGGGTCATTTGTTCAACATGTTCTACAACATGGGGTACACGGAGGTGCTTACTACGGTGACAAAGTTCAAGAAGTCGTGCCTACCTCCACAGTGGAACGGGATGTTCACTGTATTGTTCATGTGATTATCTGAACGCAGTGCCGGGTCTGATGGAGCAAGCCGCTTATTTCTCTCCATTATGTATGGTATCTACAACGGAATCAACATGGACTACAGGTCTGTTTTGTGGCAACAACTCATTCAAAGTCTTTCCTCTACTTCCAGACATTTAGAGATTCCGTATGCTAGGTTCTGGACTATTATCACGAAATGGGTGATGGACAAGTACCACGTGCCCATTGTCGCTGGTGCTCCAACGTTTTCGATTGGTACCTTTCATACCACGAAGATCATAGTATCGGACGCTTCAAAATTTCCGTTCAATGGTTCTATTCCGGAAACCATGTATGGGGATGTTCCTGCTGATAGCCGGATTATCAGAACGTACAAAGAGTTCAAGCGTTCTGGTCCGAGGGATCTCACTCCGGAAATGCTAAAATCCATTCATGACGCCGACAAGCCTGCTCCACGAGGCAAGAAGGCTGATAAAGGAAAACAGGTGGCCAAGGGGGCAAAAGGCCCGTCTCCCAGGAAGAGGAAACCCACCAGGGCAGCTCAGTCTCCACAACAGAAGAGGAGAAAAACTCAGCCGAGGAAAAAGCTGGTTATCGCTTCCTCCTCAAGCAAATCTGAGGGTGAGAGTTCAGATTCTAATGAGTCTCCACGAGGCAACTCTCCACCCAAATCTCCAACCCCTGCAGTTTCTGTATTTTCCTCTCCACCTAAAACCATTCCTATTTCTATTCCCCCCATAACTTCCACTACTCAAATACCACCCACTTCCATCCCAATACCTACACCAATATTCACCGAAGCAACCACAACAACCACTGCAGATGTTAGAACCAACGTATCTGATACGGGGGTTCATACTGACGCAACCAAATCCACCCCAGCACCCGAAACCACCCCAGCACCCGAACCTACACCTATACCCGAAACAACCTAACCCGAACCTACCCATACTACCGAACCACCAGCTTCACCACCACCACCTTCTCCTGGTCATGCTTCAGAGGGAAAAGAACCACTCCTTGGCGGGGAGAATATGACGTTTGACTCGGTCTACTATAGTCCGTTTCAAGTTCAAAGCGATGATGATGACGACGCTCCTCTCACTAAAAGGCATCTCAAGGAGCTCCATGACAAGATTGACTCGCTCATCGCCTCCTCTTCCACATCTCATTCATCACTTTCTGAAGCTGCAGTTCAGAAAATTGTTGATGCCTTCTCCAAAGCTCAACAAGATTCTCTTGCTTCTGCAACCTTCGCCATAGATGCCTCTACAAAAGCCTTTCAGGCTGCGACCGAAAAAGTCGATAAACTATTTTCTAATTCCTTTACCCTTTTGAAGTCTTTACAGGAGAGTGCCACTGCTGCCAAGACTACGCTGGAACCTATTGTTCTATAGCTGGCAACATCAGTCACGACTGAGTTCAAGTCCTTCGCTTCTCTTCGTCAATCAATTTCTGACGACAACTCAGCTTTTCGCACAACCATTGAAGACCGTCTCTCAAAGCTTCAAGAAGATTTGGCTGCCGAGAACTCTTTTATGGATGTTTTAGCCAGGAAGACCACCGCTCTGAAGGTCAAGAGCATTCAACTCTCCAATTCTCAACAGGAGATTGACTCTCTTCGGTCTGAAAGGGAGGTGATAAAATCATGTGTTTCGGATGTCCACTCTGCCATATCCAACATCCTTGAAGCACATGATCCCATTCTTAACTACACTGTGAGGCGTGACCTTGCAGAGAAGCTCGCTCCCACCCTTTCGCTACTCAGCAAAATCGAAGGTCAACTTGATTTCATGTCCATTCCGAAACAAGGGGGAGAAAAGGAAACAATGTCTCAACCACCTCCTACCTCAACGACAACTCACACTACCGAACCTCCTCCAGTAGGCCAAGCCTCCGGTTCTGGTGTGAAACAAAAAGGCAAAAATATTGTTGAGGATGAAGAAGATGAAGATAAAGAGACAATCGCTGACTTGTTGAAGCGAAAAAGTCGAAACAATGATGCTGATATCCGTGCTCGTGTGGCAAGAGAGGCTGAAGAAGCCGAACGAAAACAGAAGGAAGCCCTCGACCTTCTTGAGAGTAGGAAAACTCTTTTTCTTGCTTGGACTCTCGAGAGGATGATTAAAGAAGCCATTGACACACCGAGTATCTTGTGGCTGGAACCTGTGATCTCTCCAGATTGTTCCAACATTGTCGACTCACAATTCGACATGCCACTGACCCGAAAGGCGTTTATCTTTCATGCCTTCTCCAACGTAGCAGAAATCCCTCATCCTCATCCACAGGTTGATCGGGATTTGATCAATTTCTATCTGAAGGTTTCTCAACCCCAATATCAGACTTGGAGCACTTAGAAAATTGTCAACGTTCGGGTCTTGAAGCCGTATAGTGAAGGGAAGTTCATCAACATTCGGTTCATGGTACTTCGGGGATCTGCCAAAACCGAACATGCTATTTCCCTTGCAGATCTTCTAAACCTTAATCCCCATGATTGGATTATCTTGCACAACATCCTCCTTACCAACGAAGCTGAATACGGTCCGATCATCGACCATTTCAAGAGGATGCTCGTGTGCTACATCATGGAAATTGCACTGATGGATCAAGAGATTGCGAGCGTGTTTAAGAAGAAACCTACAATATCTCCTGTTGGCTCTGCAAGTGATCTCAACCAAATGCAGATGGGTAAAATCGACTCAAGGAGGAATTCGGTCATGTTTACCAGGAACGAAGGACAGAAATGTCTTTTCGCCTTGGCTGACAAACACCTCTACACCACTGCCTGTTTGGAGCACGTTTTGGGGATCATCCACAGATGCAAGAAAAACACAGCGGATGATGTCAATTATTTTGATGACATGATACAATGGTACATTCGGTTCAGACAGACTATTCTCACTCTAATCTCACGTCTGTTTGATACTACGAAGAAAGTTCCCGCTGCTGGCCCAAGTATGAAGAAGAAGTAGTCTCGCTACAATTTGACGCAAAGGGGGAGATTGTTGGGTCGTGTTTTGTATAAAGTGTTGCGTCTATTGGGCTCGTTAGCTAGTCCATTTTGTATCTCCGGTATAGGCCTGTCCATCCGTGAGTTTAGTAGGGTTTAGTATAAATATAGGTGCTTGCATGCATCTTAGCTGTTAACGATAGAATAAAACAATCAGAGCATTATTCAACAAGTTTATTTATTATCGTTCTTGTAACCCTAAATCCTCTACAGTGGAAGTTCTTAGTTGAGCTCTACTGAGGATTGTTTGATCTAATCATTCGACATATTTTGATCCACACTTGTGTTATTTATTGTTTTATGTTCATCGTAATACCTGTTACAAAGATCTAATCGATCTTCAAGTTTATTTCTTAACTTATCACTATGAAGGAGCTAGGGGAAGCTGCCTATATCCTAGGGATAAGGATATTAAGAGAAAGGAGTAAAAGACTAATTGGGCTTAGTCAGAGTATCTACTTGGATAAGGTGTTGAAAAGGTTCAACATGCAAAATTCCAAGAAATGAGATTTACCGATCCAAAGCAATGCCAAACTGGGTAAGACTCAGAGTCCGAGTACAGAGGCCGAGATAGCAGAGATGTGGCGATTATCGTATGCTTCCACTTTGGGCTCGATCATGTATGCTATGACTTGTACCCGCCCTGATGTGGCATTGGCTTTGAGCATGGTCAGCAGGTATCAGGGGAACCCTGGCAAGGCTCATTGGACCGCGGTAAAGAACACTCTCAAGTACCTGCAGAGGACTAAGGATTGGATCCTTACCCTTGGTGGGAGTGATGACTTGAGAGTATTAGGGTATAGTGATGCTAGTTTTCAGACTGATAGGGATAACTTCAGCTCTCAGTCGGTCTAGGTCTTTACCTTAAATGGAGGGGCAATCTCTTGGAAGAGTTCCAAGCAGGAGATGGTGGCTGATTCGACTTGTAAATCAGAGTATATAGCAGCGAGTGAAGCAGCGAAGGAGGCGATATGGCTGAAGAACTTCATCGGAGACTTTGAAGTTGTACCAGCTATTAAGGAGCCTATGGAGATTTTCTGTGACAGCAATTGTGTGGTTGCCTTAGCCAAGGAACCAAGAGATCATGGCAGATCCTGACACATTGATAGAAAATATCACTTCATAAGACACAAGATTGAAGAAGGAATCCTCGTGGCAAAGAGGGTATCGTCAGATGAGAACCCTACAGATCCCCTTACGAAGGGACTGACGAGGGTTAAGCATTTGCAGCATGCGAGGCGCATCAGGTTGAGGGATGATATTAGTTTCACAGATTAGATAGCCTTTTCTGAAACTTGTAAAATGTAATCGACGTTTGATGATGAATAAAATTTGTGATTTATTCATGAGTAAAGTGTTACTATCATTGTCAATTATTTACTATTGTTTCAGTTTTGAATGTTTTGACTTCCAGAAAATTAATTTATTCAAACCTCCACAATCGGTCATACGTCGGAAGTAGGTATGAATCAAGATTGTCATGAATTGGGTTTGTAGATGGCTAAAGGTGTTTAGACATAGCAATGGTTGCTACAACGTTCATGAGTGCTCATAAGTTATGCGTATTGGAATAAACCCACACTCACTTGTATCACTTCATGGAATTTATCTCGAGTAATTGTGAGACGATAATATCATATAAGTCTTCAAACCTAGAGATATGAGTTGTTACCTATGAGTTGGTTGTGCATTGATTGCACGTAAACGCATCAATAACTTGATGTTATAAAACGTGCCTTTGTGTACAATTCAACAAGTAGTAGAACAAGCATATGAGTCGAAGTTTATCTGTGCCTTCTAGATATAGAAGCGATATCTGGGCCCCTCGATGATTTTGTGTTGACCCGTCTACTGGGCCCGGTCAGAACAAAATTGATGTGTTCAGTTAAGTTCTTTGTCAAACAAATTGGAAATCGAGAAACAACTGCCAGACAATAAGTAAGACATTGTTCCATGTATTTTTCCGGCTGATATCATGAGAATAGAGGATTATGTGATCAGTTATCTGAAATGATGCTTAATAGTTCAGCAGATTTTTTGAGAGCTATGGTTGCCGGTTGGTTCCTGAAGTAATAGAGGCAAATACAGTTATTAGACATATCCAAGTGGGAGTCTGTTGGATAAGGTGTCTAAGTCCATAACTTATTTGGTATATACTTGACCCGACCCGGCATGGTCCATTTGGGTTTCACTTCACCCAAACTGTTTATGGATAATTTTATGAGAATTGTATACCTATGATTTATTAATTTATTATAAGTTATAATATATTAATATAAAGTCATGTTATTTAATTAGCTTTAATCTTGAATTAATTATGAATTAATTTAGTGATTAAAAGGAAGACTAGTTAAATCATGGGTTATTATATTTATACGGTGTGGGCTAATACTCATTTGCTAATGGGCTAAGCTTATGCGGAAGCCCATGGATGATCCATGGAGCTTTTAACCCATGGATCCTTGGAAGAGGAAAAGACATGGATTATTAGGGTTTCTCCCTAACCATGCACACTATATAAGGAATCTTTTGTTGCATGAAAAACACCCTAGAGTGGGTGTGTAATAGTGGTGGCTGAATTCTAAGAGTTGGTATACTCTCTCATACATGTTCCAAGTTTGTGGTGATTTGTGATTTCCATTTGAGGCATTCACATTATTAGTGCTTGGTTCTCAAACTTCAAGGAATCAACAATCAACAAAAGGTATGTAATTCATCTAGTTCTTTTACGTTTAAAAGTACCCCATGCCATGCTAGATAGGTTATAAACCTTGGAAAAATAATATTTTGCGTGTACTTTAGACAAAGATAGATCCAAGGTTTATTAGGGTTGCATGTACACTTAGGAAGTGTTAGAAAGCTCAAAACCCAACAGTAATGGATGATATATGGGTCATTTGGTCAACATGGTAGTTGCTTATAGTGTCATGGTATACCCATGGATGACATACGGGTCATTGGTCAACATGGTAGTTGCTTACAGTTTCATTGTATACCCATGGATGACATACAGGTCATTGCTCAACATGGTAGTTGCTTATAGTGTCTTGGTATACCCATGGATGACATACAGGTCATTGGTTAACATGGTAGTTGCTTATAGTGTCATGGTATACCCATGGATGACATATAGTTCATTTGGTCAATATGGTAGTTGCTTATATTGTTATGGTAACTCCCATGGATGACATATGGGTGATGGTAACCCATGGATGACATATGGGTCATGTTTGTTATGGTAAAATGTGGTAATTGCTAGATTAAAAGGGATATATCAATTGTGCCGGTTGTGTATTAAAATAAATTGATTTTTCTTTTAATTATGATTTTTGACTAAACTGCCCTTACTAATCAAATTTGAGTCATTGTATGTATGAGGACAATTTGGTCATTTTATAGCCAACATCTTCTAGGGGCCATAATTTTTTCGAAGAAACACGTCATTTCAGTTCTTTAGTCTTATTTCAGTCACTTGCAAACAACCCCAATTTCAAAATTCCGACAGTCAAAAAACCCTAAAATCATTTTTGCAGAATTGTTATATTACTCAAGGAATAATATTATGGAAGCTACTACTTTTTCGAAGATACAACCAAGAAATCAAAGCAAATCATTAGCAGACATGCCATTGGAAGTGTTTGAAAACATAATAGTCAACTAGGGAAAAATTTCAGCAGTCATGAGTGTATTTGATTTGTCCTTACATTTTGGGGCCAATATTGTGTTTCGTTTGCAGTAGCAGAGTCTTCAACGAGGCAGGAAAAACGGATGAAATATACAAATAGATGGAGGTAGATGGATTACGATTTCATAGGTGGTCTAACCAAAAACTTGCAGTGGTGAACAAATGCAAAGAGATGAGAAACCCAAATTTTCTGTTCAGGGATCGATTGGTACGTTGTTATATATATGCATAGTATTAACTAACTTGTCTCTTGTTTTGCATTACTTTAACTAGAAATTATGTGTTTAATGTATTTTTCAGGATGAAGTTATTTTTCTTGGAAGCTGATCAAGAAGGGAAAACGATGCTTGAAGAAGCATCTGCATTGGGACATTTGGATTCAACATTTGTCTTGGGAATGATGTTGAAGGCCAAAGGGATACATAGGGAACATGAAGCTTTGGAAATGTTGAACACTGCTTACCGCAGTACAATAGCTACATGGAATGTTGAAGCAACTTGTTCCAAGGTTCATCTCCACTTAAATAGGGAGGAGAGGAAACAAGTACACTTCCATGGCTTCCATAGAACTTGTGTAATGCATAAGTCTGTGATTAGTGTGTCAGACGCTTTTGTGAATGGATACAAATGGGTGTTTAGATGTCAAATTTGTTTGTGGGATGCTTGTTTCGTTAGGTTTGCTAGGGAGTTTCAGATCATTTATGAGTAGTTTGTTGATATGTACTTTCATATTATGACAATAACTCATATGTACATTCTTTTAGTTTAATATATGAATATATAGGAATTTACTTGATAAGTAATTACTTGATGTTGTTCCTTGATTAGTAGATATGTCGTGTTGTTAATAATGGACTAAAAGAGTAAAAGTTTGGAAAGTCATGTGGCAAAATGAATCTCAACAAAAGTTTACTATTCCTAACTTGGTCAAGTTTTAATATATATATATATATATATATATATATATATACACACACACACACATACAACCATACATATTAGTGGTTATATTATATTGTACATATATAATTACTTCAAATACCATGTATTAGCTCGAATCTACATTAATGAATATAATATTAAAGTTATTCAATTGTGAGAAACATAAGTCAGGTTAGTGTATGTTACTTTAATGAATCAGGGTGAATTTTGTATACAATTGCTGAGACTGTTATTTTGTGATAATAAGTATAATAACGTTTCTATATTTTTCTATAATCTGTAATTATAAATACATAATATTAAATTTATACAATTTTAAGAAATATATGGTAATTTAGTTCAGCTGGATCACACTTCTTTCTTCTTTCCCAAATTCGCTGGTTCGAATCCTACCACCTTCAATCTTTTTATTTAACTAGTCAAATTCAAGTTTCACCCATAAAAGTTTATAATGTTTGAATAATGTTTTTTGACACAACTACCCTTATTTATCACATATTTGGAATGCTTTCAAGGGCAATTTGGTCTTTTTTCACTCTATATCATTTAGGCGCCATGATGTCTTTGATGTCATGCTGGCATTTTAGTTCTTCAACCATTCAGAACGTCACAAATCTTCCTGACGATAAAACTGCAGACGAACACTTAAACCCCAAATCGTCGAAGGGTAATCGTTCTTAAAATTGTCTTTCTCCAATAATAGTGACTCCTGTATTCAGTCCTCGTGACCAAGGTATCATAAAGTAAGTTTTTTTCCATACCGTGTTTCACTGTTTTTCACAATTACGCCTATTTTTTTTTAAAACAAAATTGAAATCAACCACTCCAATGTGAATTTTGTATGTAGAATGTTGAACACAAGAAGTTGTTGTTCGTTAAATGATATTCCAATAGAGAATTTGATTCAGATTATTGTAATAGTAGGGTCAGAATCTGCGAAAGACATCATCTCTACAAGACTTTGGTAATTCTCAATAAACATCAACTAATGAATGTATACTTGATGAAATACAACTTTATTTATTAGTTATTTCCTGTGTATTTAAAATTTTGAAGGTCAAAGAAGATGCATGAAGCGGGGGGTGATCCTCAAGTGTTTAGAACAACATCCCTTCACATAATTGAAGGAATAGGTCCCAAATATTTAAATGTTTATTTTATTTATACGCACATGTGCATTGCATAATAACATTAAAGCCATGTTTAGAGAAGGAATGGGATGTGTAATTTAAGTAACTATGTATAATCTATTCCATTTATTAATATTTAGTTTCAATGATGTGAATGATATTGTTATTCTGTCAACAAGAGGAGTGCTTTTGTAATGGCAGTTTTGATGTATGAATGAGTTTGTTGAGACAAGCAGCAGATGAAGATCATTTTGAGGCAATTTATTTGCTTGGAATGATCTACATTTCAAGAGGGCCTCCTCAGTGTAATCAAGGTATGTATGCTGTAAATGTACATTAAATTTTTTATATAGTTAAGTAATGCACGTTTGTAGTTTGGGGTAAGTATTTAGTTGTGTTGTGCTGTATAATATTTATTGTTGTGTTGAGACGGTACATTGGATTAATTGATTGTTATTTTAATGTGTAGGTTTACAACTACTTGATGCATATTTTGGTTGGGCAGTTCTGAATAATGGGGATTACACGGGTGTTGTTGATAGTGCCAAAGAGTTGTCGTGGAGTGTTGATGTTGTTCAGATACTTACAACAAAAAACATCACATTCCAATGTGAAGAGGCAAATCATTCTGTTAAAGGGGAATTTGTAGTAGGCCACAAAGAGGATGATGATCGACAAAGATATTACATGCTTTGTCGTTGGTATGTGGAGTACGTTAGGTTTTGTATGTTTCTTAAAAATATAAATGGTTGATAAGATTGGACTTTCAATATCAGTGGTTATATTGTTTGTGTTGTTATTTTCTGGTAATAGGGCATTTTCGTCATTTTTGCTTGCTAAGGTGTTTGAGTATAGTTGAATATCCAATTAAGTAATCTTTTATGTTGTAATCTAGTTTTTTTACATTGAAATGCGAGAAAATTATTCAAGATAACATAAACATATATAATAGCAAATGTTTATTCTCTCCTAGTATTAAAGACATATAAAGTATAATAAAACAAACAAAATATATTTCCAATTCAAAAACATATCATTCAAAACATATCTTACCAATTCCATTGATAATAATAATAATTCATCTATAGAATAAGAAAATTAATTAAGCATACAACATCCAAACAAAAAAAACAAACACACCATCATGAACTTGATGATTCCAAGAGTTTTATTGCTGGTACAAATTTACATAGCTAAATATCAATGAATTTGAACAACTCCTTATCAACGTTCCAATGGACTATAATTTCATAACCAGTGTCGTCACAAATTAGCTAGGCTTTTTGTTCCATAGCAAAACAAGCAAATGAAATCAACTTCCATTGAAGAATTCCCTAGCAAATACCTACGAATGGTACTTCCGTAGCAAAGCAATTATGGAATTGGTTTTTGTCACAACGTCTGCTGCATAGTCACCATGATATTTAATTCCATAGTAGTAGTACAACGGAAAGTGATTTCGTAACAAATGCCGTTGGAAAATTGCTACCAATTTTTGTTCCATAGAAATATCGGTAGCATAATACCAACGAATATGGAGTCGGTAGCATTTTCCCTAGCAGGTCCCATTTTCGCTACCAGAAATAAAATCCGTAGACAATGTGGTAGAAATATTGCTATGGAACGACATTTCATAGCACAATCCATTGCAGATTAACAACGAAAATACATTCCATAACGAACTTCGCTAGCAAAATCGCGTTTTTCTTGTAGTGTGTGCCCAGGTCCTCGTGGAACTTCTGTCAGATTCAGGAAGTGAACCAAAGATCTCGGTATGAAATGATGGAGATCGAAACCCCATGTTGAGCAACAATTTCTTGGACATATAAATTTGGCAACTTTTTGGCTAAAGAGCTCTCTTGAATAGCCAAAAAGTGGGCAATCTTGGTCAATTGATCCATGATGACCCATATATCATCAAAACCCATGTGTGTCTTCGGCAACTTGGTGATAAAATCCATGGTGATCTGTTCCAACTTAAACATGGGAACCTCCAAAAGGCTGCAACTTCCCATGCGGCCTCTAACGCTCGACCTTGACCATCCTATAGGTCAAGCATCTCTCGACATTGTTGGGTTTTAAGCACTATAACACTCATACGGTGCACATGCAACCGTAGATGCTTTGGATCTATGTTTTCTCTAATTATACATGCATTTTCAATTTTCCAAAACATACATCCTAAGTAGCATACAATAGAGGATGTACAATGTAAAACTCATATTTGGATGAATACCTATTGTATAGTTTGAAGTTCTTAGCCTTTGAAAGCTTTAGAACCTCTAGTGTGATGCATCTAATGTGTCACAAACACCAAATGCAAGAGGAGGCTTAAAAGAATAAGCTAGTTAGCTCAAAATGGATTATCAAATTGTTAGAATGATGTGGCAACCGATTTTGGCTCTAGGGTGTCCTTTTATAGTGCTACAAATGCTAGGGTTACATGCATGAAAAAACTAATGCACCATGACCTTTCATATTACTTAGGCTCCATCGGTTAAACCTCCATGGACTATCCAAGTTGGTTTAGCCCATCCTAATTAACCATGGATCTTTGGCCCACACTATAAGAATCATTGATTTACTTAATCAGTCCCTAGATATTTTATTAGTCTATTTTGATCACTAAATTAATTCTTGATCAAAACTAATTAAATAATATGATTTCTTAATTAATACATTATACTTACAATATATTAATAATTGACAAATAGCCTTATTCTAAAAAGTCCATCCTATCAAATTGCATTTGTGATGGCAACCCAAAAGGACCATGCTACTATCGGGTAAAAAAGATACCAGATATAGTTATGGGCTTTGACACCTAATCCAACAGTAACTATAGCTGCCAATGCGAGTTTATGATCTAATTAGAAATCATAGCTTTAAAAATCCGTTGTCGACTCTGACCCAATCAGTGACGCATCCTTTATATAAGGGATCATATATTACTCTGTTCTTCAAGATATCATGCGGAAAAGTACATGGAACATAGTCATACTTATTGTCGTATAGTTTGTTTCCCAGTTTCCGATTTGTCTGACATAGAACATAACTGAACACATTAATTTAGTTATGACCGGGCCCGACACATAAGTCAAAACATATCATCGAGGGGTCCAAGATATCTCTTTTAATCCTCTTAGGATAGAAGGAATAGATAAACCTCGAAATTATATGCTTATACTAACTACTCGTTAAATCATGCACAACGATACGTTTTATAACATCAAGTTACAAATACGTTTTCATATCATCAATGCACAACCAACTAGTAGTCAACAACTCATATATCTTGGTTTGAAGATTGTATGATATTATCGTCTCACAATCACTCGTGATAAATTCCATGAAGTGATTCAGGTGAGCGTGCGTTTAATCTAATCCTCAAATCTTATTTTAGGAGCACTCATGAACGGTGTAGCAAACTTTTGCTATGTCTAACGCCTTAGACAATCTACAAAGCCAACTCATGACAGTCTAGCCTCATAAGGTACTTCCAAAGTATGATCAACTGTTAATAGTTTGAATAATCTTATTATTATTCTGGAAGTCAAAACATGCAAAAGTGAAACAATAGTAAATAACTGATGTAAGACAGTAACTTTACTTATAAATAAAACTCCTTTTATTTAATCATAAAATGTCAATTGCAGTTTAGCTATTAAAATTTCAAATATTTATCTAATAACTAAAACTAATATCGTCTATTAGCCAAATGCCCCTGGCGAGCTACAAGTGCCTAACCCTACTCAGTCCCTTCGTGAGGGGATCTGACGGGTTGTCCTCTGACGTTATACTCTTCACAATGAGTTGTCCTTCTTCTACTTGATGTCATATGAATTGGTACTTTTTGTCGATATTCCTGGATCTACCATGATATCTTGGTTCCTTAGTTAAGGCAACCGCCCCTTCATTTTCGCAGAAAATCTCCATAGGCTCCTTTATGACTGTCACAACTCTAAGGTCTCCGATGAAGTTCTTCAACCATGTCGCCTCTTTCGATGCTTCAGTCGTTGCAATGTACTCTACCTCACATGTTGAATCAACTGCAGTCTCTTGCTTGGAACTTTTCCACGTTAATGCTCCTCCATTTAGCGTAAACACCCAGACCGACTGAGAGTGCAAATTATCTCTATCGTTCTGAAAACTGGCATCACAGTACCCTGTCACGCTTAATTCAGCACTCCCACTGAGGGTAAGAACCCAATCCTTAGTCCTCTGTAGGTACTTAAGAATGTTCTTAGCTGTAGTCCAGTATGCTCTACCCGGATTCCCTTGATATTTGTTGATCATGCTTAAAGCAAACACTACATCAGGGCGAGTACAATTCATAGCATACATGATCGAGCCAACTGTGGAAGCATATGATACTCGACTCATCTCCGCTAACTCAGCCTATGTACTCGGAATCTGAGTCTTACTCAGTTTGGTATTTCTTTGGATAGGTAAGTCACTTTTCTTGGAGTTCTCCATGCTGAAACGCTTCAACACCTTATCCACGTAGGTACATTGACTAAGTCCTACTAGTCTTTTATTCTTGTTTCTCAATATCCTTATCCCTAGAATATAGGAAGCTTCTCCAAGGTCCTTCATTGTGAAACACTTCCCTATCCAGGAGTTAATTTCCTGCAAGGTTGGAATGTCGTATCCTATGAGTATTATTTCATCCACATACAACACTAGAAAGCTAACTACACTCCCACTGGCTTTGACATATACACAAGACTCATCGTCGCTTCTCAAAAATCAACACTCTTTGACTTTCTCATCGAAACAAAGCTTCCATATGTGAGATGTTTGTTTCAATCCATAATTGGATTTCTCAAGCTTACACACTTAATTAGGGTACTTTGCATTGACAAAACCCTTTGGCTGACTCATGTAAACATCTTCAACCAACTTTCCAGTAAGGAAGGCGGTTTTGACATCCATTTGCCATATTTCATAGTCATGAAATGCAGCTATGGCAAGCATAACCCATATAGATTAAATCTTCGCTACTGGTGAGAAGGTCTCATCATATTCAACTCCCTGAGTTTGAGTAAAGATCTTTGCAACCAGGCGCGCCTTATATGTGTGTACTTTACCATCCATCTCGATATTCTTCTTGAAGATCCATTTGCACCTGACTATCTTACAACCCGGTACATTTTCAACCAAGTTCCAAACTTGATTGTCCTATATGGATTGAATCTCGTTGTCCATTGCCTTTTTCCATTTAGCAGACTCGGGGCCTGCCATGGCTTCCTTGTAGCTGTTTGGTTCATCCAGATTTATTAATGTACCATCACTGATAAATGTATCACCTTCAGCTATTATATGAAAACCATATAACACCGGTGGAACACTAACTCTACTAGAACATCTCAAAGGTACAGACTGGTCAATTGGTTCAACAAGAGTTTCCTCCTCGGGTTGAGCGCCAATGTTTGAGGTTCCTTCATCACTTATCTCTTGAAGCTCTTCTTGGTCAATTTTCCTCCCACAATCCTCTTGGCATATGAGTTCTCTCTCTCGAAAGACTCCTCTCATCGCAACGATGACAACATTGTGACTCGGTCTATAGAAGAGATATCTAAAGGATTTCTGTAGGTAGCCGATGAAAATACATCGCTCACTACGAGGTTCGAGCTTGTTGTGAGTTCCTTTTCTCTCAAAAGCCTCGCAACCCCAAACTTTGATGTGATCCAACGAGGGAACCTTCCCTGTCCACATCTCATGAGGTGTTTTGGAAACCTTCTTAGTAAGGACTAGATTAAGGATATGGGCGGCAGTCTCTAAGGCATACCCCCCAAATGAGATAGGTAACAAAGCTCGAGTCATCGTGGAACGAACAGTGTTCAACAAGGTTCGATTGCGTCTCTCAAACACACCATTCAACTGCGGTGTGCTAGGTGGCGTCAACTGTGAAACAATTTCACATTCCTTAGGATAGTCTAGGAACTTGATACTAAGATAATCTCCTCCTCGATCGGATCACTGCATCTTTATGTTCTTATCCGATTGATTCTCCACTTCTTGCTTAAACTCTTTGAACTTTTCAAAGGTTTTTGACTTATGCTTGATTAAGTAGATATAGCCATATTTGTTGTAATCATTAGTAAAAGTCACACAGAAGCGGTTAGCATCCCTTGTGGCAGTTCTGAAGGGTCCACACACATCAGTGTGTATGAGATGCAACAAACCTTCACCCATTTCACAAGTACCAATGTAGGGTGACTTGGTCATCTTTCCAAGCTAACAAGATTCGCAAGTGTCATCCGACTTCAATTCGAATGACCCCAAGACTCCAACCTTTTGGAGTTGGCCTATGCGCTTCTTACTGACATGTCCAAGATGGCAATGCCACAAGCATGCCTTGTCCAAAACATTGGACGAATCAATATTCAACACATTATTTCCTAGGTTATCTACAACCATCACAGTTTCATATATACCATTACAAGGTAATGCTTCAAAATAAAATGTACCGTTATAATAAGCATTAATACTAACAACTTCATTATTAAAAGAAAAGGTAAAACGTTCTTTATACAAACTGTGAATGGAAACATTATTTCTCGCCATATCCGATGAGTAACAAACATTATTCAATTTTAATTCTAACCCACTACTAAGAAATAAGGAATTAACTTCAATCTTGATGATAGGCGACATTTTCCTATTTCTCATGATTAAGTTTATCTTCCCATGCTCCACATCCCTACTTCCTTTTTGTCCCTCCACATTAGAACAAACGTGAAATCCACAACTTGTATCAAGGACCCAAGAATTAGCATGTGATGAATTATTAGAAAGAATAGTGTAAATACCTATGAACGTGGGCATTATCTTCCCATCCTTCATATCCAGCAAGTCCTTAGGGCAACTTCATTTCCAATGCCCTTTTTCATGACAATGGAAGCACTCTACATCCTTTGGATTGGTAGAGAGACTAGCAGAACCAACATTGTTCCCACTGTAAGAGGATCCATCAAGAGACTTTCCCTTGCGGCTCTTAGAGGTAGCCTTCCTCTTCTTCCCTTTCCCATGTCGAATTGCCAGAACATGGGCAATACTAGTAGGAGTAGGTACAACCGACTTGCCTTTCAAGTTGCTTTCTGAAGTTCTTAGAAGGCCTTAGTGACCTCCTCCTTGTTCATATGATAGGTCATACGGAATAGATCAGAACAAGAAGGTAATGAATGTAGGATGATGTCAATGGCCAACTCTTCATCGAAGTTCACATTTAACTTCAGCAAACAGTCGACATATCTCTGCATCTTTAGTAAGTGGGCCATGATGGACTCTCCATCCTTCATTTTGATTGTGATCATGGAGGCAATGGTCTCATACCTCTCCTGCCGAGCACTTTGATGGTACCTTTCCATAAAATGTTGGTGTATTTCGTTGCGCCAGAAGTCCTCATACGACTTTTGAAGCTCAGCTATTGTGGTAGCAATCATAATACACGACACCTTTGTCACGTCCTTCTCATAAACCCTGTATTCCTCTAATAGTTCGGGAGTAGCAGTTTATTCATCAATCTCCTTTAGCACTTTATCTAGGTCATATTCTTTGTCCTCATAGATAAGGGCCATACGAATGTTTCTTATCCAATCGCTAAAGTTTGACCCATCGAAGATAGTTCACCAAACCAAATTCATGAGGGTGAATGAGCTGGAAGGTTTTGAGCCTGAAGCATTGTTTGGGATAGACATCTGAAAAAAGAAAGAAGAACAAAGTTTAGATTAGATGAGAATCCTTAATCTAACACCCAAATGAAATATTAAGGCTAGTTACAACTCAGAAGATGATGCTATAATCCAATTGCAAAATATTTGGAGGTAGGTAAATGACGATTTACCAATTTCCACCATGAAAAATGAAATTAAATACTAAGTTTTAATTGGATTGAAATTCCTATATTCTTTTGAGATTCATTGAACTTTTCAATGGCATGTTTAAATCCCGATTGTGCCCTTCAAGTTTGTGAGTGGGGTGTCGAGGATCACAAAAAAGGTGTGAATAACCATGCAAATGTGTTTGGTACTCTTAATGTTACAAAACACCTAATCAATATGTCGGTTAACAACACACGCTCCATTGATCTATGATTAACATCAAGCTACCCTTTGCCACTCTTGCCAGTCCTAGATTAGAGTGTCGATTAACCAAAAACGCTCCGCTAACAACTTAGCAAGGTGCAAAGTGCAATTTCATGGAATAGCACCATTTTCACATTTTTCCTAAAGTAACTAAAATTTGGAATTTAATAAAATTTTAGTTACTTTATAATTATCATTCTACTTATAACGAGAAATAATGTCCTATCCTACCTGTTCGTTTAACGATCCACCATCAGTCAAGGAAGCGGTGGGTGAGAGTGGACACCCATTAAACCACCATTTTATAGGCAGTAACCTTATACCCCCCTTATAGACTGGCTTCGTGAACGAAGCCAACTAACAGTAAGACTGACTTGTTATATATATATATATATATATATATATATATATATATATATATATATATATATATGTATATATATTAAACTATTAAAATTATATGGTTTGGAATTAAATGTTTCATTAGTGAGACTTTACAAATTCCAAAACTTGAGGGCAAGTTTTGTAACTTTCAAAACATTTGGTTTCCATAACTTATGAATGAGACTCTTTACATAACTTGAGGACAAGTCACAAAAACTCATTTCAAGAACAAGTTAGATCAATTTTAACCAACATTGTCATATAATTTCACTATTGATCTTATCTAACTCATAGGAAGACAATTCATATCAAATAATACGAATAATATCTTATTATCTTAAAATTTGACAGTTGTACATTAATTGGATGAGGATCCTCATTACCAAATTAGAAAATACATTTTTTATGATACAAAAAATTTTGTGGTAATGATCCTAAACCAATTCTGGCAAAAAACTCGAAATCTTGCAACCAATAGCCTCAACTCGACGAGTGCATGAACCGAACTCGTCGAGTTTCCCTTTTACTGAGTGGACTCGTCGTGTCAGCCAGTGGACTCAACGAGTTCATTAGTCAGAGGCCAGAAAATCGATTTTTTCAGCTTAGAAAAATAGCAAGCATCAAATATAATAGAAAACCATCCTAGGCTCTGATACCACAGTTGTGTTTTAAGCACTATAACACTCCTATGGTACACATGTAACTTTAGATGCTTTGGATCTATGTTTTCTCTAATTATACATGCATTTTCAATTTTCCAAAGCATACATCCTAACTAGCATAAAATAGAGGATATACAATATAAAACTCATAGTTTGATGAATACATCTTACGTAGTTTGAAGTTTTTGGCCTTTGAAAGCTTTAGCACCTCAAGTGTGATGCATCTAATGTGTCACAAAAACCAAATGCAAAAGGAGGCTTGAGAGAATAAGCTAGTTAGCTCAAAATCGATTATCAAACTCTTAGAATGATGGGGCAACCAATTTTTGCTCTAGGGGTGTGCTTTTATAGTGTTACAAATGCTAGGGTTATATCCATGCAAACCCTAATGCACCATGACCTTTCATATTACATAGGCTCCATGGGTTAAACCTCCATGGACTATCCATGTTGGTTTAGCTCATCCTAATTAACCATGGCTCTTTGGCCCACACTATAAGAATCATTGATTTACTTAATCAGTCCTCGAATATTTAATTACTCTCTTTTGATCACTAAATTAATTCGAAATGAATTCATGATCAATACTAATGAAATAATATGATTTCTAAATTAATATATAATACTTATAATATATTAATAAATCACAAATAGCCTTATTCTCAAAACTCCATCCTATCAAATTGCACTGGTGAATGCAACCTAAAAGGACCATGCTACTATCGGGTCAAATACATCCCAATTATAGTTATGGGCTTAGACACCTAATAAAACAGACATACCATGAAATCTCCCTCTTCACACATGACCACCATTAGCTTAATCTGAAATCCCAATACATCTTGATGGCTCCTGAGTGTATAGAAAAACGAGACTTATGAGCCTATTCTAGCACTATGTGCCTGATCCCACCGGAAACTGGTACACAAACCTGACCGCATCTGGTCCACAACCCCCGACTATCGGTGAAAAACATGTCGATCTCGCCTATGATCCTCTCTTTTTTCCAGTTCTCCTTCCAAATTCCGTCTGTCTGAGCCTCTCTGATCAAACCTAAAAGTGGAGAATGAATTAATATCCTCATAAACATCTCCCCAACTGAAGACCCAACCGACATCCGGCTCAATGCATCCACGATGACATTCTCTTTACCTGGATGGTAAAGGATCTCGCAGTAATAATCCTTCACCAGGTCCAGTCACCTGCACTGCCTCATGTTCAGGTTCGGCTGATCCATAAGATATCTCAAACTCTTATGATTTGTGTAATCAATACAACGGGCCTCATAAAGACAATCTATCTAAATCTTGAGGGCAAATACCACCGCCCCCAACTCCAGATCATGAATAGGATATCGAGCCTTATGCGGCTTTGGCTGTCGCAAAGCATAAGCAATTACTCTTCCTCTCTACATAAAGACCGCACCCAAACTGGTGATGGATGCATCATAGAATATCATAAAATCCTCGACTCCATCTGGAAGTGTCAATATCGTGGCCTCGCATAACCTCCTCCATAGAATCTGAAATGTTGATTGTTGCTCAGGGCCCCATTGGATATCCATTCCCCTCCTCGTCATATGTGTGACGAGTACCGTAATCTTGGAGAAATCCTTAGTGAATCTCCGATAGTATCTCGCGAAACCCAAGAAATTCCAAATCTTTGAGGGAGATTTCAGAACCTCCCAGTGCATCAAATCCTCGATCTTGGCCTGATCGACTAAAATCCCATCCTGGTTAACTTGTTCAACTCATGGTAATCAATGCACATCCGGTGTGAACCATCCTTTTTCTTGATGAACAGTATCGACGCTTCGCATGGTGAATTGCTTGTTTTGATGAACTTCTTGCCTAACAACTCCTGAAGCTGAGAGGACGACTCCTACATCTGAGGCAGTGCCAAGCGGTACGACGCCTTTGCAATTAGAGCCACACCTGACATTAGATCAATCCTAAACTCAACATGCCTCTTGGGAGGAAGACCGGGTAACTCCTCCTGGAATACATCAGAAAAATCTGTAACAACTAGCACCTCTTAAACTGTATTCTGCTCCCCAACCCGAGTATCAAACACATAAGCTAGATAACCTACACACCCATTATAAATATATTGTTGATCCTTTTCTGCTGAACAAAACCCTAAACCAACCTTGGTGCCATCTCCATAAATAACCAATTCTCCCCCACTTGGGGTTCAAACTACCACTTGCTGGCCCTGGCAATCTAACGTGGCACGAAACCTACTCAGCCAATCCATATCCATTATCACACATACATACCCCATGGGAATAGGAATAAGATTAATTGGATAAGGAACCCCGAAGATCTCTAATACACAACCCCTGATACAGTCTGGATGCAGAAACCCCATGTTTTTTGGCGATAAAAACCCACAAACGACACTGCAACTCATTAAGAGGCATACCAAAATCCTTACTAAAAGATCGATACACAAAGGACTGACTTGCGCCCGATTCAAATAACACAAAAGCAGGCAAAGATTTCACTAAGAACGTACCTAATAAAAGAATAAACATGAGTATACCATAAAAATATAACCAATAGAATAATAAATAGAAACATATTGGTCATGACGTCTGGTGTCGCCTTGGAGTCCTCTGCAATGAGCTGAAAAGCATGGCCTTGAGCCCTCGGGGGCTCCGCCATGCTCTGGCTTCCATCAGGGATCCTCAGAGTAACCAGCGCTTGAGATTGTGTCGGTCTAGAAGCAAGCAATGGACAAGTGGCCTTTACTTTGCCCACCTAATCACAATGATAGAAAATACTGGTACTGGGTACTAGAGCTTGTTGACGGCAATACCTCGAAATGTGGCCCTTCCTGCCATATAAGTTGCATCCAGAAGAAGATCAGAAAGCACCATCATGAGCCTTTCCGCACTTTCCACATGTACGACCCCTTTGACTACAAAATATAACATCAGCGGCCTTGAACCACTTCGACGCAGGTTGGGACTACGTCAGGGATTACTTCTACTCCTTCGACTGGAGCTCCATCTCGATCTCTAGCTGCCTAGCGGCCTCCTACAAATCCATCAGTGAACCATAGCGTTGCGTGGAGATGAACTGACGGATGTCCGTCTTGGTTATGCTCAAGTACCAGGTCATCTGAGCGTCAGTCTTGGGCATGATCAAGTACCGAGTCATCTGAGCTTGCTCAAAAGCAGCAAACTCAGGGGAAAAACATAACCCTCTCCATAAACATCTTGGTGATCTCTGTCATGGACTCGATCCCCTGCCTTAAATCCAAGTACTCTTGATCCAGTCTCTCCTGTTCTACTAGTGCGACATATCTCGAGCGGAATATATCAGAGAACTACTCTAATGAAACTACAACTCACTGCTCTGGGGTGTACGAACTAGTAACTAACCTCCACCAATCTTTCGCTCTGGACCGAAGGAGGTTCAGAGCGCACTTGACCTTCTGGTCAACTAGGTAAGAACATATAAAGAAACATCCTTCAACGTCAGAAAGCCACATCATAGCTATAATTGCATCATGAACTCTATCAAATACCGAGGGCTTCGTATTGTCAAACTCCTGGTACTGAAAAGCCCTCCTAACGCCAATCCCCACAGCGACAACTGTTGGGTTTTGAGCAATCTAACACTTCCTAAGTGTGCATGCAACCCTAATAAACCTTGGATCTATGTTTGTCTAAATACATGCAAAATAATAATTTTCCAAGGTTTATAACATATCTAACATGGCATGGGGAACATTTCAATATAAAAGAGTTAGAAGAGATTACATACCTTTTGTTGTGTTGGGTTCTTAGGAGTTTGAGGGCCAAGCACCAATAGTGTGAATGCCTCAAATGGAATCACAAACACCACAAACTCTTGGAAAACTTTGAGAGAGTATACACACTCTTGTATTTTCGGCCACACACATGCACACACACACTAGAACACTAGCTTTCTCTTAGGCTATCTTAGGCTCTCTTTCATGCTCCATAAGCATGCTTATATAGTATGCATGGTTAGGGTGAAACCCTAATAACCCATGTCTTTTCCTATTCCAAGGATCCATGGGTTAAAAGCTCCATGGATCATCCATGGACTTCCACATAAGCCTAGCCCATTAACAAATGAGTATTAGCCCACACTATATAAAACAAATAGCCCATAATTTAATTAGTATTCCTTTTAATCTCTAAATTAATCCATAATTAATTTAAGACTAAAACTAATTAAATAACGTAACTTCATATTAATATATTATAACTCATAATATATTAATAAACATATGTCTATAACTCTCATAAAATTATCCATAATAGTTTGGATGAGATGCAACCCAAATGGACCATGCCGGTCGGGTCAAGTATATACCAAATAAGTTATGGACTTAGACACCTTATCCAACAGACTCCCACTTGGATAAGTCTAATAACTATATTTGCCTATAACTTCAGGAACCAACCAACAATCGTAGCTCTCGAAAACTCCCTCGAACAATGAAGACTCTGTCGAACTATGAAGCGCCATTTTAGATAAGTGATCACATAATCCTCTGTTCTCATGATATCAGCCGGACAAACACATGGAACTACGTCGTACTTATTGTCCAGCAGTTTGTTTCCCGATTTTCGATTTGTTTGACAAAGAACTTAATCGAACACATCAATTCAGTTCTGACCGGCCGGTACATAGGTCACAACAAAATCATCGAGGGGCCCAGATATCGCTTCTATTTCTAGAAGGAACAGATAAACTTCGACTCATATGCTTGTTCTACTACTTGTTGAATTGTACACAAAGGCACGTTTTATAACATCAAGTTACTGATGCGTTTACGTGCAATCAATGCACAACCAACTCATAGGTAACAACTCATATCTCTAGGTTTGAAGATTTATATGATATTATCGTCTCACGATCACTCGAGATAAATTCCATGAAGTGATACAAGTGAGCGTGGGTTTATTCCAATACTCATAACTTATGAGTACTCATGAATGTTGTAGCAACCATTGCCATGACTAAACTCATTTAGCCATCTACAAACCCGATTCAAGACAGTCTTGATTCATACCTACTTCCAACATATGAACGACTGTGGAGTGTTTAAATAACTTAGTCATCCGGAAAGAATAACCTAGCTATTTTGGAAGTCAAAACATGCAAAGTGAAATACAATAATAATCGAATCTAATATGGTCTCAGAACCCTTTTGAATATAAATAAAACCACTTTTTATTTATCACCATATTGATTACACATTATTCAATGTTTCAAATAATCAACTTAAGACTTGAATAAAAACAACAGTCGTCCCATGCTCCTAGCATGTACACTTTGTTTTTCTAAACAATAGTTATGCCATACCCCAAGTATGCACACTATGTTTGTCTATGATCCTTACATTGTGATGTAGATCAATTGAACATGATTCCAATGATACTCATTTCACAATCCCAAATCCTTATTGTAAATGCAAGAATTCCAAATTTATGTCATTTACTGAAATCTGTTAGATTCTAAACTTATATGCATTGATCCTCTTGTAATGATTATGCACAAAGTCAGAAAGACTTGACAACAACCATTACAGAGCATTCCAAAGGAGATCAGCTCCTTGGGAACATCCTTTTTGCATTAAGTTTCCTAATCTTACATAGATTGAATCACTTCCACCTATGGAGACATTTCCATAGTCCTATTTGACTATCACTTCCGAACAAGAGTTACCTCTTTTCAGAAAATGTCGATATGGTCCTACCAAAAATTAACACTAGACTTCCAAATGTCCCTGAGCAACCAATCTTTGGCGAACCTCAGATTGTCCTCGACAATTGCTTAATCACTTTAGTCATATCCAGTTCTAGACTTTTCCCTTCTAAATGCCTTAAGCATTTGGAAAATTTAGAAAGGATGAATATTATAGCACATGAAATCGATCCTATATCCGAAGCATATGGGATACTATTCATGATGTTTGACATAAAGACATGACACTAGACCAGTCTTTTGCTACAATATTTTTTATTTGCCATGTTTTCAAAATTTAACTATGAAGAGGGATGCCGTAATCATAATCGAATTTTGAAAATGCAATATATATAGAATTTCTTCAAGTTGAACCATTCCAACACAAAATTCACATATATTCTTGACTAAAGATGATTAAAATCTCAATCTAAGCTTTAGAATTGACATGAAGTATAATTTCCTCTCCCTTAATTATAGCAAAACAACTTTTCAACCCCTGCAACTTCACGGATTGAAACTTTGTTTTCTATAATTAACATTGCTAGCTTGCAATACTAATCATAATAGTCATGCTCCCACTAACATGATGATTATCAGCATAACACTTATGCTCCCACTAGCTCTGACACATTTCCAGAAATCTGTTGGACTTCTGAAATTTAGATTCATACACCCTTTCTTAGATAGCTCACATGTGTGTCTAAACAATTTTCAGAACTATGAAAAGGGATGCCGTAATCATAGTCTCAATTGCTTAGGCATTTGCCATTTCTCACAAGTCCATGTTAGTGTGCCGGTTAACCACACGCGCTCCACTAATGACTTTTGAAAATGCAAATGACACAATTGATATCTACTTAAAATCTATTTAGTGAAAGCATTTCCTCACCATCATTTTCATGAATCGGAGAGAAACCTTATGACACTTAGATTTAATAGTGTATGGGTTCCTATCCATGCGAATTTGTCAAAACCATAATCACAAGATAAGGTTAGTGACAAATTCAGCCCTACATGGATTAAACTTATTCAATCTTAGTTTCTTGTCACCTTGGTAACACAAGGCCCACCAATGCTTCCAAGTTGAACTCTGATAACTCACATGTAAATTCAACTTATTTGAAGTAGGTACAGAAATAAGAATTATGTCAACACGATAGGTTGAAAACCTTAAGTCGTGTGCTAGTGATAAATTACAGGTTTTACTCTTGATTAAATCTTGAAACTCTTTCAGGATCTTTAAGGCTCCCACTGTCCCCTTGACATATAAGTTTTCCTAGTCAAGAACCATTCCTTGATAAAACAAATATTCAAGGGATAGCGCGGATTCTTATCAAGACTAACACTTCACACAATTGGTCTTAGTTGGTCTTTGTCTCATCCAAGACATCACAACTTACCAATCTCAAATGTACAAGAGTAGAAAACATTTTACTCTTACATTTGATAAGTGTTTTAAACCTTCTTTAAGACATGTCACTCAAATTACAATCTTGGAGTATGACTCCAAGACTTGTATTGGAACGAAGTATGATTCATCTTCTTGATTTAACCATTTCAACAATTTCAAGATCCCTTCTTCTTAGTCATAAGAATGCACTAAGACTTTCTTAGAGAACAAATTTTGATATGGTTTCTTAATCATTAAGATGATCACAAAGCTGATACTAAAGTACTCTCCCGTCCTTTCAGATTTGAGAAACTTTTATCTTTCTGCCTAATTTGATTCTTCTTATTCGTTTTACAAAATTATACTTAACCTTATAAGTATAATCATATTTACTAATCTTTAGTAAATCATGACAAATCAATCTTTGTGGTAGACCTTGACCAGCGCACACCCAGTGTACCTAATTCCTTAGTCCTTCAATTGACTCACATATACATGTGATCAAAGAATTAGTCTTAATTTTTCAAAGATGAAAATTCTCATTCATCATACAATACAACTTGTATGATTCCAAGTTTCTGTCCAATTGAAACTTGGGTGATGAAAAACTTTCTTCATTTGGTAAATTCAGACACTACCACAAATGAAAGAATCAAATCCACTTTCCAATATTGCTATTACTGGAAACATATAAGCAACAATTTTCCACCGATGCCATTGTAAGGATATTTTTAAAATAAATAAAATTAAAACCTTTTTTTTTCTTTTATTTTAAAACTTTGCGGAAAAACTTATCCTTACAATCCACATGAAAACCTTGTTGTTATCTATTCACAAGCAATATATTATAACTCTTAAGCAACAACTCAAAATTCTGATTACCGAACCATGCGATCGAAACCCATCTTCGTAATCAGAATCAGCATATACTTACTTTAAGTTTCCTATCTTTTCTTTGATTCTTAAAAGACATCAGCATGTGACCCATTCACATTATGTAATAAGAATCTCCAAATAGGAACTTAACAGAGTTATACAGTGTATTTTACCCGAAGTAGAGTCAAACCTCTTGACTTGATCAACCTTATGACCTTTCAGGTAAATAGGGCAGCTTCGCAACCAATGCCCCTTTCTTTGGCAATATAAACATATGGAGACCCTTTGATAATGGCACATGAGACTATTTCAGACTTAGCCTTTCTCTTTACCATTTGGTCAACCGAGTTGACTATGGCCGATCCCTTTCCATTGGGAAGAGAAATGCTTTTCTAGATATCCAATGCTACCATTGCCAAAGTCCATTTAAGGTTTGGGAAGTTGATCTTCTAACAAAATTTGCTTTACTAGTGTTCCAAATCATTGCTGATTCCACAGCACAAAACAAATAGATAAGATCATTAAGGCTCGTGTCATAGTCTGTCTCATAGTAGTCCCAAAGTGACCCGCTATGTTACTAAGAAAGTGATTGAACATCCAACTTTCACGAGACTTTGACACCCAACTCTCCCGTCTTGTCAATATGTGACTACATCTCCAAGATGTGACCACACCAAGACCTTAACTTGCCAATAGGGCTTGACTGACTTTAAACTTTTCAAGAACTTGTGGGTGAGGGAGAATAATTGGAGGAGATAAAGGAAGTGAAGCATGATGTTGAGGAACATCATCTTCAAGAGATTTGGGAAGATCATAAATGTCTAAACCAGACATGTTTTGGGAGATATTCAAGATAGTTGATTTAAAGTCCTTAATATGACACCCAATATGAAATATTAAGGCTAGGACCCAGCAAACTATTTTATAACTTAGAAGAGGGATGCCGTAATCCAAGCTATAAAATATTTGAAGGTAGGCGAATGACGATTCACCAATTTCCACCATGAAAAACGAAATAATTTATTAGGTTTTAATTGGATTTGAAATTCCTAGATCTTTTGAGATTCATTGAACTTTTCAATGGCATGTTTCAATCTCGAGTGTGCCCTCTCAAATTTTGTGACTGGGATGCCGAGGATCACAAAACAAGGTGTGAATAACCATACCAATTCACTTGGTATCCTTAATATTATCACCTAATCAATGTGCCGGTTAACCACACACGCTCCATTGATCTATGACAAACATTAAGTCACCCTTCGTGGTCCTTACTAGTCCAAGTTAGTGTGCCGGTTAACCACACACGCTCCACCAACGACTTGGTAAGGTACAAAGTGTGAATTCCATGGGTTAGCACCAAATTCACATTTTTCCTAAAGTAACTAAGATTGGGAATTATTAAGATTTTAGTTACTTTAGTATTTATCATTAATACTTTTAATGAAGGGAGAATTTAAAGTCATTGTCCTACCCGTTCGGCTAACGACCCTCCACCAGTCAAGCAAGCGGTGGGTGAGAGTAGACACCCATTAAGTCGCCATTTTATAGGCAACAACCTTATACCCACCTTATAGACCGGCTTCGTGAATGAGGCCTACTAACGGTAAAGCGACTTATTCTTATACATATATATAATAATTAACCATTAATGTTATAAATAGTATAAGGGTTGAATTTTAACTATTAAAACTCTAAGGTTTGGAATTAAAGTTTATTAAAGTGTGTGAAACTTTACAAATTCCAAAACTTGAGGACAAGTTTTGTAACTTTGCAAAACTCTTCATTTCATAACTTATGAATTAAAGGTTCATAAAAATGAAGACTCTTCATTTTCATGTAACTTATGTGTTTTAAGTGTGTGTTAAATGAAAGTGACCTTTGGTAATCCATAACTTGAGGACAAATTATGGACTCCATTAAAACACATAAATGATTAAGAATTAATTCTAAACAATTCAGCAAATAATTCCTATCATTTTCTAAATTCATAAGAACATGAACATGATCATCAAAAATTCAAGAATTATATGAACACATAAAATCATGGATTTTTGATATATATGCTATTGTAAATGGATTAGAACAACCATTACACCAACTAAAATAAGTTTTACAACACCAAAACAATTTAGGGTAATGTTTCCAGTCCATTTCCAGCAGCAAAAATCGAGATTCTGCATTCTTTCGATCCTACTCGCCGAGTGCACGAACGGACTCGTCGAGTAGGTTGAAGTTTGCCTTGGACTCGGCGAGTCCCCCCAATGGACTCGGCGAGTCTAGCATGCAGACAGCAACGATACCACTGTTGGGTTTTGAGCAATCTAACACTTCCTAAGTGTGCATGCAACCCTAATAAACCTTGGATCTATGTTTGTCTAAATACATGCAAAATAATAATTTTCCAAGGTTTATAACATATCTAACATGGCATGGGGAACATTTCAATATAAAAGAGTTAGAAGAGATTACATACCTTTTGTTGTGTTGGGTTCTTAGGAGTTTGAGGGCCAAGCACCAATAGTGTGAATGCCTCAAATGGAATCACAAACACCACAAACTCTTGGAAAACTTTGAGAGAGTATACACAGTCTTGTATTTTCGGCCACACACATGCACACACACACTAGAACACTAGCTTTCTCTTAGGCTATCTTAGGCTCTCTTTCATGCTCCATAAGCATGCTTATATAGTATGCATGGTTAGGGTGAAACCCTAATAACCCATGTCTTTTCCTATTCCAAGGATCCATGGGTTAAAAGCTCCATGGATCATCCATGGACTTCCACATAAGCCTAGCCCATTAACAAATGAGTATTAGCCCACACTATATAAAACAAATAGCCCATAATTTAATTAGTATTCCTTTTAATCTCTAAATTAATCCATAATTAATTTAAGACTAAAACTAATTAAATAACGTAACTTCATATTAATATATTATAACTCATAATATATTAATAAACATATGTGTATAACTCTCATAAAATTATCCATAATAGTTTGGATGAGATGCAACCCAAATGGACCATGCCGGTCGGGTCAAGTATATACCAAATAAGTTATGGACTTAGACACCTTATCCAACAACAACAACTATAGTGGTTGCAGCAGCAGCAGCCTTAGAAACTGCAACACATCGATCGACGAAGAACTCCATCATCGTGGTTTTCATGGAACCAAACAAATTTGGTATCTTCTCCCGAAAAATAGAAACAACCACCTCACGAATGATCTCCATAACCCGATCCTCAGTCAGTCCTGGCCCATCCTGGTCACCTGTCCCAGAGCCTAATCCGGATACTGTCTAAAATCGCCTCGTAATCATGATAGTGAAAGTAAACTAGGAAGATATCAGATACAACTCATATAATACCATAGGGACCAATTCGCAACAAAATCCTAGTGGTCACAACTTCCCTTCTACGCGTACGGTTCCTGTGCTTCCAGTAGTATGGGCCCATATTACCTTCCACACCTACCCGTATTTGTCTCAGAAGATCATCACGACAACCTTAAAAATATTCATTAGAATACACATACACCCTATTCTCACTTCCTAGAGAAAGTTTAAGCATCCCTCAACTGGTCAGCCGACCCCACATAACTCATCCATAAAACTTCCACCACTCTCGCATCACTCATGTATGCTAATCATACATAACACCGGATCCTATAGACAGTCGAGTACTTGATTCTACCCTAAGCCCACAACGAAACAAGGAACAGGAAATAAGGCTAAATAAAACATTCTCAATCTATAAAATATTAGTTATGTATAATTTTGATGCATACACTAAGTAACTATAGTAATGATGTCAATTTCATATAAGGATAACCCTAGGCTATCAGCCATCATATAATCAGGAAATTGTTATCATGCAATTCCTGAAGATCTCTAGCCTATCACAAGCATGTTGTTCTGACATATTACAATATCAAGTAACAATGTGGTAATTTAGGGTCTACATACTGGCTCCGACTGATCGTACCCATCGCATTCCCTCTAGATTAATTTTGAAAACAATTTTGAAAGTCATTTTTTTAAAACATTTATATTTCCTTAGTTTGAGTCTAGATTCACATGGGTGTTCCTCCAATTCACGCAAACCAACGCTCTGATACCAACTTATAACGACTAAAAAATCACAACAAATTTAAACTTTTAAAAACAACCCATAGTCCTAAAAAAATTTCAAAATCATTGTTTCCAAATTATTTACCCTTATCAGAGTATCCAAAAATCATAATAAAAAACATAAACAGAGGGTGTGTACGATCACACCTTCGCATTCTCGTAATCATCAGAACTACCTGAAACAAAAACTAAAAGTTGTATGCCAAAGCTTAGTGAGTTCCCCCATAATACCACCATACAAACACATATAATCAACGAACAAGCATGATGGGTCCAATCAGTCATTGGACTAGAACACCCATATGCCCATCACCATCAGGCTAGATTACCCCTTCCCCGCAATCAATCATCGGAGCGGAATGCTAATATATAATAGGTCCACTCAATTATCGGACTGGAATACCAATATACAACGAGCCTACTCAGTCATCAGACTAGAATACCCACGATCTATTGACTCACGCACAAAGCAGTAAAGTCTCAAACCAACACAAAATGTCGAAATCCAATAGATAACAAACATAATCAATAGACAGATAATCTTACAATTAGAAATCATTGGTAGTCCTACAGATCTACCGGTCTATGCATACCACCAACTACCATATAATCAGACAATTCTATTTCATACTCATCATATCAATGTATAGCAGGATATCAATCCAGTGTGTCGGCCTTGGTGCCTTCAACCCATAAGTATGGTGAGGAAAACTTACCTTGCAGTCTGAACAATAGTTGATGAGGTCCCGACTCTGAATCTCACCTCTAACCGTCACCTATTCATCTAAATGATCAATTCTCAAACACCATTCAAAATACCTAAAATACCCCTTCCTCAAACTTGGTCAAATCAAAGTTAAACTGGTCAAAATCAACAAGTCAATTGAGTCAACCCATCCGAGTCAACTCAATCTAGTCGACTCAGCCGAGTCAACTCAGGACGTGTACATGGGGCGTACTCGAGCATTGACCACCATCGGGGAGGCTGACCACGTACGCATTGCATACTCAAGTTACACAGGGCACATGCGTAGTTATCCCAAGAACCCATTAAGAGCTTAATGCATTAAGCTTTAATGTCAAACTTCCAGATCTAAGGCTAAAATACCATAGTGAGTCAGAAAGTTTTCAACTTTTTGACTTTGCATGTGCTTTAAGTGCCCAATACCCCAAAGTACAACATCTTAATACATTAAGACCTTCTAAAGAAAGCATGAAGCAAAACTAACCATCCAACCCACATTTTTATGACTCAAGAGCCTCCCTAAGGTCTGAAAGGACGACTTATTGGGTCAAGAACATGCCATGCTTAAGAATCACCATTTGGACCAAAAATTGTCTTAAAAGAACAAATGTCTAAATCTACAAGATGGAGTGATAAAGTTGCAAGCTTTATACCTCTTTGAGGTTGCAAACAAGGAGAAAACTACAAATCCAAAGTGCTTCCCAAACTCCAAGCTCTCCATACCACTCTCCTTTTCTTCAAGCACACTTCAAGTCACTCCATAGGCTCCAAAAAGCTCTCTTTCTCTTAGGGTTTGCTTGGGGAGGGGAGGGGTCAATTTCACATAAGGATGCTGAATAAGAATGAGATGTAAGGCTATAATGAGGTTTAAATATGAGCAAACCATGAAAATTAGGGTTTGCATGATCCTAACATACGCCATCCACACAAAATGTACGCCCAGTGTACTAAGGCACGTCCTAGTACGCTTAGTGTACACACATACGCTCAACATACTACCCAGACTCTGAAATTACCAAAATGCCACTACGGGCCCTTTTAGACTCTTTCTTTTACTTAGGGACCAAAATGAAATATAATTCAATTATAGGGTCAAACTTAAAAGTACCTCATCATTGGGATCTTACAAATAGAAAATGACATGGGATCTCTCTCTATCGCTCTTTCTCTCTCTCTCTCTCTCTCTCTCTCTCTCTCTCTCTTTCTCTCTCTCTCTCTCTCTCTCTCTCGTGTATACTCCCTTCTTTCCTAGGTAGACACCTTTTTTCACTCTCACTTATCACTAATGTTTCTCATATCGCCCTCTTCAGCGAGACTATTTTGTTAGTAACCACTAGCATCTCCCTTCCTCACAATCTCAATCTCTCGTCTTAATTTTCTTGCTATCATCATTTACTATAGGAATCACTACCGACGGTTCCATATATTTGAGAATAAAGTTAAATTACACCTACTCCAATTCCACCATCTCTATTTCCCTCTAGCAACTATGCATCGAGCACCACCCACACATGGACTCATCAAGTTATAGTGAGCCACGAACTGCAGATCGAGCTAAATCAGAAGCTATCCACCGTATTTAATTTAGGTTTTGTTATTATGTTTTTATTTTGATTGAGGTTATTATTTTGTTTTGAAATTTTATGAGATACCAAATTTTGACTGGATCAATTTTGAATGATTAACAATTATTTTAGTGGTGTAGATATAGGATTGATTTTTAAAAGAAATCTCGTTCATTTACAGATTTAGTTGTTACATTTGATTGAAAGAATTCTTACTGAATTGTATTTCTTCAGAGAAAGAATAGATTATATTGAAAGGATTTAATGACGCGAAGATAAAAAATATGAGACGAATGGTGGTAAGGTGGAGGTTGTTGACGGCTCTAGGTGGTCGGAGGCAGTGAAGGTGGTTGGAGACGGTGATAAGGCTATCGTGTTTAATGAGAGGGATAGAGGAAGATGGGGTGAGTGTAACGTCCCATATTCCGAGTCCAAAAATTTCAATTTTGATATATCGATTTAGAAAACATTTATAATAAAACATCACCATGTCATATCATCTCATAAAACCATAATATCACGTCTGAAAATCATATCATCAAAGTAGTAACAATGTCAGAGTACAATCCAAAGAAATTTCTTGAGGCGGAAACCAATGGTTGTATGATGTGCAGCTACCGCGCCGGCTCCTACCCCTTCGCTGAAGAGGTACCTGAAACAAAACTGAAAACTTGTAAGCACGAAGCTTAGTGAGTTTTCCTATCATACCATATACCATTCAATCATATAGCATACATACTGCCAGGCAATTCTGGGGTGCCAACCTACCCGACACGGCTATTATGGGGTGCCGACCTACCCATGTCAAGCCATTCTAGGGTGCCGACCTACTCGTGTCAAGCCATTCTGGGGTGCTGGCCTACCCATGTCGAGCCATTCTAAGGCGTTGACCTACCCTTAGGTCCTACAACCGAACCTCGGGGACTATTCCACCCCTTACTGCTACTATCACATATATCATAACATAAACATACAATCAGACATATATGGGGTGTCCGAACAACCCTTCGATCCTAACAACCAAACTGGTGGGCCGACATTGTTGTCGTAGACCCACCACTACTGGAAGGTAACTCACCTCGTATGAATGAATGTTGTCAATCCGGGTGAGAAGTCTCTATCTGTTGCTCTGGCGATTCTCCTACTCTAAGGAGCTGTATATGCTACACAAAATTTAAATCTTCTGGTTTCCTCTTGGCTTCTCAAGCATTTCCTTCTTTCTTGTGATCACAAACAACCAAAATCACCAAAAATAGCCTTAGATCTCACAAAACGATTAGGGTTTCAGTATGAGGTGTTCTAGGAGCATAAGGGACGATGGAGGTTGCATTACGACGTTTAAATAGGGTGCAATCCCTAGGATTTAGGGTTTTGTCCGAACGGTGCCTACTCATCGAGTCAGTTTGCCGACTCGTCGAGTAGGTCACTAAACTCCCGTGTCCAAAGTCGATTCTACTTGATGAGTTGGACCTTCAACTCGCCGAGTCTCAGGGCAACATGTTATAATTACTTGAATGAAAATACGTCCTCAAAGTCTGCTGCTGCGATCTTGAAAAAGTTTTGGGTAATGCTCCATGTTCTCGTCATCTGGCTCCCACGTCCATTTCGAGCCCTTTCTGTGCTGCCATTGCACCTTCACCAGCTCGATCCTCTTGTTCCTCAGATCTTTTGACTTCCGGACAAGGATCCCCACAGGCCGCTCAATGTAGTTCAGACTATCATCCACCTGAATATCCTCCAGAGGTACCACCGTCGAGTCGTCCACCAAGCACTTCCGTAGCTGGGAGACATGGAAAGTGTTATGGATCTGACTGAGTTCCATTGGTAGATCCATCATATATGCCACCTTGCTCACCCGGGCTATAACCCTAAAAGTTCCAATATACATAGGGCCCAGCTTTCCCTGCTTCCTGAATCGGATGATGCCTTTCCATGGCAACACCTTCAGGAGGACCATATCCCCAACCTGGAACTCCGAGTCCGAGTGGCGCTTGCCGGCATAACTTTTATGTCGACTCTGAGCGGTCAAAAGCCTGCTCCTGACCTGCTGAATCCTTTATGTCATCTTGTGCACCACTTCGATGCTCCCCATGACCCTCTGGCCCACCTCACCCCAACATATTCGGGTCCTGCACTTCCGCCCGTATAACTTATCAAATGGAGGATGATCGATACTCGCGTGGTAGCTGTTGTTGTAAGAGAACTCAGCTAATGGAAGATACGTATCCCAACGACCATCGAAGTCCAACACGCACGCCCGCAGCATATCCTCTAGTTTCTGGATGGTGGACTCGCTCTTCCCATCCGGCTGCGGTTGAAAAACGATGCTAAAGTGTAGACGAGTACCCAACTCATTATGGAATTTCTTTCAAAATTGGAAGTAAACCGCACATCTCCGTCGGAAATCATGGAGACTGGCACTCCATGTTGAGCCACCACCTATCGAATGTAGATGTCGGCCAGCTTCTCGTCCGATATACTCTCCTGGATCGGTATGAAATGGGCACTGTTGGTCAATCGATTCACGATGACCCATATAGAATCTACTCCCCGCGCGGTCCTGGGAAGTTTGGTGATGAAATCCATGGTAATATCTTCCCATTTCTACATGGGAATATCTAACGGCTGCATCTTGCCGTGTGGTCTCTGATTCTCGGCCTTGACCTTCCTGCAAGTCAAGCACCGCTCCACATACCATGCTACATCCCGCTTCATACAGGGCCACCAATAGTCTAGACGAGGATCTCTGTACATCTTTGTCGCTAGAGGATGAATGGAGAATCGGGACTTGTGCGCCTCCTCCATCAGAACCTAGCGCACACCCCTGTGGTATGGAACCCCCACCCCGTGGTGTAGTGTCAATAACCCTCGGCTGTCGTAGTCGAAGGAGGAAACCTGACCCACTATTTGTTCGCTCTTCCGAAGTTCCTCCTTTATAGCCTCCTGTTGGGCCTCTCGGATCTGCTCCAACAGTGGAGTCACTACTTTCATCCGTATGCAAAAGTCTCTGATCGGCGCTGCCTTATGGCTAAGCACATCGGCCACTACATTGACCTTACCCGGTTGGTAAAGGATCTCACAATCATAATCCTTCACCACATCTAACCACCGACGCTGTATCATTTTCAGATTCAGCTGATCCATGAGGTATCTCAGACTTTTATGGTCCGTGTAGATGGTACATCGAAACCCATAGAGATAGTTTTGCCAAATCTTGAGGGCGAAGACAACCGCCCCCAACTCCAAATCATGTGTCGGGTAATTTTCCTCGTGGGGCTTCAACTGTATCGAGGCATAGGCGATGACATGCCCTCTCTGCATCAATACCGTGCCCAAATCCGAAATAGAGGCGTCGTAGTATACAAAAAAATCCTCTAAGCCCTCTGGTAGGGCTAAGATTGGCGCCTCGCACAATCTCTGTCTTAGTGTCACAAACGCTGCCTGCTGCTCAGGCCCCCAGCGAAAGACTACGGCCTTCTTCGTTAGCCGAGTCAAGGGTGCGACTATCTTGAACAAATCCTGGATGAATCTCCGATAGTAGCCGACTAATCCTAATAAACTCTGAATCTCAAATGGAGACTTTGGAACCTCCCATCTTATCATGGCCTCCACTTTGGTCGGGTCGACCATAATAACATTCTGGTTGACAAGGTGCCCTAGAAACTACACCTCGCGCAAAAAGAACTCACACTTGGAGAACTTGGCATATAAGCTCTCCCTCCCCAGAGTATCCAAAACCTCTCGCAGATGCTTCCCATGTTGCTCTTGTGTCTTGGAGTAGACCGGGATATCATCAATAAAATCTATCACAGACAGATCCAGCATCGGTCTGCACATGTGGTTCATGAGATCCATAAACATGGCATGAGCATTGGTGAGCACGAAGGGCATCACCACGAACTTGTAATCTCCATAGCGATTCCGAAAAGAGGTCTTCTAAATATCCTCATCTCTGACCCTCATCTGATGATAGCTTGACCGCAAGTCTATCTTGGAAAACCAAGATGCTCCCTGAAGCTGGTCGAACAAGTCATCTATCCACAAAAGTAGGTAACGGTTTTTCACTGTTACCTTGTTCAACTCCCGATTGTCTATACACATCCGATGCGACCCGTCCTTCTTCTTCACAAACAAAATTGGGGCTCCCTAGGGTGAACTACTCGGTCTAATGATTCCCTTCTCTAACAGCTCCTGCATCTCAGGAGGAGCCAACCGATATTGTGCCTTGGCTATCGGAGTCGCACCAGGGACTAGGTCGATCCTGAACTCTACCTGCCTCTCCGAAGGTATCCTAGGCAACTCCTCAGGGAATACATCCACAAACTCTCGTACCACGGGCACCTCGCCCACCGTCACCTTACCCGCTTCCCTAGTATCCATAACATATGTGACAAATCATCTGCAACCTTGCTGAATGTAGCGCCTAGCTCTTGCTGCTGAACATAGAGCTGGTCCTCGCGGTGGCCTCTCGCCCTGAACCACCAGCTCTCCCCCACTTGGGGTCCTGATTTGCACCAACTGCTGCGTGCAGTCAATCACTGCCCCATTGGGGCTTAGCCAATCTATACGAATAATAACCTTCTCCCGCTGCAAAGGTTTGGGAACTAGATCTACCAGGTAATGCTCCTCGAACAGCCTCAAAACACAATCTCGGTAGACCTCTGATGCTCGCACTGACCGGTCGTCCGCAATCTCGACCTCCAAAGGGCAATCCAACATGCCCGGAGACTCAGGAAACTTCTTGCTAAGCGCAAGAGAGAAAATGATCGGCTAGCATCAGAATCAAACAATACTTGAACTGGAATACCGTTCACATGGAACAATCCTAATCAAAGCACATACACATCAATATCATACGCATCATATAAATGAAAACCAAAGAGAAGGAATCATACCAGTCACCACATTGGGTGCGGCACGTGCCTACTCGGTAGTCAACTAGAAGGCCCGAATGCTCACGACTGGAGCCTCTGTCTTGCCCTGCTGGCCATCCGTATTCCACAGGGTCACTAGAGTCGGGGCCTTTACTGGCACTGCTGCTGCTATCAACTGGAGGCAATTGGGCTTTTTATGGCCTCTCTAGTTGTAGTGGAAACACAACAACTCGGATGTCTGAACAGTAGGTGCAGGGGCAGTACAATCCCTGCTGATGTGCCTCGTCTTTCCACACTTGTAGCAGCCCGACGATCCCAATGTACAAGCTCCCTCATGTGGCCTGCCGCATTTCCTGCAGCAGCCCTGTCCCGACTGGCCTTTCAGCCTACAGTCTGATCCCTTGGGCTTCTTCCCAGAAGCCCCAGTCATCGGTCCCTCATCGACCTTCCTCTTATGGATGTGCTCCAAATCATTATTTCTCTCCCTTGCCATTACAATCATGGACTCCGGGGTGGGACAAGCTAACATACTCCCGCATATCAGCTCGTAGCATATCGTGATAGCGGGTCCTCCTCATATACTCGTCTCCCGCATACTGGGGCACCAATAAATCCCTATCTTGGAACTTGGGAGTGATCTCTGCCACTGACTCAGTCTTCTGCCTCATATCCAGGAACTCCCAGGCCAACTGCTGAAGCTCCACCAAAGGTGCGAACTCAGCCCTAAACCGGGTGACGAAATCCGGCTATGTCATAGCCTCAATAGCCGAGGTTCCCAAAGAGTCACCGACCGACTCCCACCAATCCCTGGCCCTATCCCTCAAGCATCCTGCTACATATCGTACCTTCGACCCCTTTGGGCAGAAGCTGGTCAACGGTGCAGACTCAATGTCTGCAATCCACCGTCAGGCAACAAAGGGGACCTTCGCTGCATGGAAATCCGGCGCGCCACTGCCCCTGAAGTCCTTAAAGGACAGTTTGTGTGCTCCTGACGGGCTAATTGCCATTTCACTCCTGAACGCCCTGAGGCGATCCTTCATCAGCTCTAATATCCCTTCCTTGATCGACCCAAAGATAAACGTGGTCGCATCAAGGATGCCTCTAGTAATCTCTGACGCAATAAACTTGTGTAGCCTCTCATCTACTGGTTTGGAACCAGAACCCGAACCTAATCCCTCTCCTGAACTGCCAACTACTGGTTTAGGGCGTAGTACCACCATTCTATAAACACATCATGACAATCATCAGAAACACTGATATATCTAGAGGGATCACATCTACCACAAGTTCCCTGGTCTTGTCTCAGCCATCCTTGACTTAAGTATAGATCCTCTGCTTTCAGTAGTACGATCCCATACTACCTTCCAGATCTATCCGTACTTTCCACAAGAACTGCCTTGACTTCACCAAGTCCCTTCTACTACTACTATTCTCTTCTACTCTCATCCCAGGCTTACCCTAGGGAAATCTCTGACTCCAATCAGTCCTCAGCTGCTGAAGGCCTCTTCATAATGCCAATTAGCTACCACCTGAATATTATCACATGAAACGAGGCTCGGATAATCCTTCGAGTAAGGTACTCATCCCTTCCATGGTTAAGACTCGGACAAGAGCTATGAAATAGGGTCAAATCCAATACTCTAATATTATTCAACCGTGATTGCATGTGACTTTAACGTGTTCACCTAATAGCTAACTGCCATTACCCAGAGTCGTGCAATGCATAAAGCAAGCAACATTCAGACATGAAGGGAACAACTCAAGCAATTTTATTCATATAACAAGAATAGGTACTAACATGTAATGTAAGCTCATATAATCAGGCATAACCTAAATAGGCTATCCTATCTCTATCTAATCAACACTATCATACAACTCATAACACATATAGCAGGCACATAAGGCATCCTTCCTAGGTCCTTAGTCCTAATCTAGCATGCTGATCTACTAGCTGATAATCATAACATAAACTTGTATGGGTAGTTTGGGGAAAACTTAATTGAGCTTGGCCGATCGTGCACGTCACACCTTGTTCTTTCTCAAAACTCTTTACCTTAGATTTTAGAAAACCATTTTCTTTGTAAAAAAATATTTTAATCCCTCAGTTTGAGTTTAGACACTCCCCTTGGTGTGTCTGAATCCCTCAAACCAAGGCTCTGATACCAACTTGTAACGTCCTAAATTCCGAGTCCAAAAATTTTAATTTTGATATATCTATTTTGAAATAATTTATAATAAAACATCACCATGTCACATCATCTCATAAAACAATAATCTTATGTCGGAAAATCAGATCATAAAAGTAGTAACAATGTCAGAGTACAATCCCAAGAAATCTCATCAGGCGGAAACCAATGGGTGTATGATGTGCAGCTACAACGTCGACTCCTTCCCCTTCGCTGAAGAGATACCTGAAACAAAACTGAAAACTATAAGCACGAAGCTTAGTGAGTTCTGCCATCATATCTTATACCATACAATCATATAGCATATATACTACCGGGCAATTATGGGGTGCCCAACCTACCCGGTACGACCATTCTGTTTGCCAACCTACCCAACACGGCCATTTTGGAGTGCCGACCTACCCATCTCAAGCCATTCTAGGGTGTCGACCTACTCGTGTCAAGCAATTCTAGGGTGCTGACCAACCCATGTCGAGCCATTCTCGGGCGCTAACCTACCCTTCGGTCCTGCAACCGAACCTTGGGGACTATTCCACCCCTTACTTCTACTATCACATATATCATAAAATAAACATACTATCATATATATTTGGGGTGTCCGAACTACCCTTCGGTCATAACAACCGAACTCGGGGACTATTCCCCTCCTACAACCACTATTCGTTGGATTAGTGTCTAAGTTCGTAACTATATTTGGTATGTACTTGACCTGGCTATGCATGGTCCTTTTGGGTCGCCTTCACCAAAGCATCTTGACAAGGTTATTTAAGAAAGTGAGAGGACATAAAGGTTTATTAATATATTATAAGAATAATATATTAAAGGAGAAATCATATTTATTTAATTAGTATTAGTCTTAAATTAATTAGTAGTTAATTTGGTGACTAAAAGAGATTAATTAAATAAAGGGGCATAAACTGTCAAATGTATGATAGTTGACTTTTGGGATGGTAAACCTAATGGACTAAGGGGGGAAGGAAATTATGATGGGGATCCATCATATTTTCTTCCAATGGCCCTAATCTACAGGTTCTATGGGCTGCTTGGTGACTAAGTTTTCCATTAGGGTTTAGACTAAACCTTAGCAGCCTACACTATAAATAGAGGAACCCTAGGGCCGATTTTTAGTGTTCTTCCTCCTCTCTCTTAATAGCCTTCTTGCTTGTGGGGTTTGTGAACCATTAGAGGAGTTACAATTGTGACTCTAAGCTTAAGATCAAGAAGATTCAAAGGATTCCAAGAAATTTGAAAGATGTAAACACTTAAGATTTGTTCTTATAATGTTAATTTCGAATTATACATGTTCAATCTAAGGTTACAAGTCTTGGGTACATTGCATGTATAATAGAGAAACCAAGATCCAAGCATTAGGGTTTGTATGAGCACATAGGATTGTTCTTATGCATAAAACCCATCAGTGGTATCAGAGCCTTGATTGGTTTCTGTTGTATGTGATGCTTTAACTGTTTAATTGCTGAAAAATCGTTTTTTCTTGCCTCTGCCTGATTCAACTCGGCGAGTCGGTATCTGGACTCGACGAGTTGGCCCGACTCGGCGAGTCCACGACTGACTTGGCGAGTCTGTGCATCAGGCAGAGGATATTTCAGGATTTTGTTACTGTTTTGTTATGGGATTAATCCTAAATCATTTTTTGAAGACAAAATCCAAATTTTATTGTATTTAAATGATTATCCCTGCCAAAATAGTAGATAATTTTAAATCTTATGAGAAATAGTTTATTTATATGATAAATATGGATTATTTGAATTATTTGGTAATTATCTTGTAATTAAAATTGGATTAGGTCAAATATGGATAATTATGAAATTAATTGTTTAATTTAAATTATTTGTTATTTGATCCATTTTGTTTTGAAATGTTCAAAACTTGCCCTCAAGTTTTGAAATTTAAATTCTTTGATTAAAAGTTTAATTATTGAAAGTTTTTTTAAATTTCAACCCTTAGATTTTTCCAAGTTTGAAAATCACCCTTATACTTTATCTATTATAAGATTAATATATATATATATATATATATATATATATATATATATATATATATATATATATATATATATATATATATATATATAAGAATAAAGCTAGTATTATCGCTAGTAGGCCTCATTCACAAAGTCGGTCTATAAGGTGGGTATAGGGTTGCTGCCTATATATGGCGCTTAGTGGGTGTACACTCACACCCACCGCTTGCTTGACTGGTGGAGGTTCGTTAGCCGAATGGATAAGATAGGGCACTTAATACCTCATTATAAGTATAATGAATATTGAAAACTAACTAACATGTTTTTTCAAATTTCCAATCTTAGTTACTTTAGGGTAAAATGTGAAAATGATGTTATTCCAAGGAATTACACTTTGTACCCTTGCCAAACGTTAGTGGAGCGTGTGTGGTTAACCAGCACACTAATTTGGGATTGACATTGGTAGCAAAGGGTGACTCGATGTTTGTCATAGATCAATGGAGCGTGCGTGGCTAACCGACACATTTATTAGGTGATAGAGACATTGAGTGCACCATGTTGATTGACATGGTTATTCACAGCTTGTTGCGATCGTCGACATCCCGGTCACAAATTTGAAGTGCAAATCGAGATTTAAACATGCTATTGAAAAGTTCAATCAATCTCAAAGATCTAGGAGTTTTCAAATACATTTAAAAATTAATTTCTTTTTCATTTTTCATGGTGAGAACTAGTGAATTGTCATTCACTTACCTTCAAATTATTTACTTTTAGAGTACGACATCCCTTTCTAAGGTGTAAATAATGTTGTTGGGTCCTAGCCCTAATTTCTCATTTGGGTATTCAGTTAGGGACTCATTTCTAATCAAACTTTGTTCCTTTCTTTTTCAGATGTCTGCTAACAACAACAACAACGCTTCTGGGTCATTTTCGCTGATGAACCTATGTCAAAAGTTGACATTTGATGGGTCAAATTTCAATGAGTGGATGAGGTACATTCACATGATCACTCGCTACAAGGACAAAGAATATGTCCTCGATGAAAAGCTTGAAAAGATCATCCTGGATGTTGCTACTTCTAAAGATGTTGCCGCCTTTGAGACCCATGAGCGTGATGCTACGAAAGTTCATTGCATCATGCTGGCCACGATGAACCTCGAACTCCAAAAGTCCTATGAGGACATGTATCCGTATGAAATGCATCAGGATTTGTTGGACATGTACCACCAAAGCGTGGGGCAAGAGCGCTATGAGATCATTACTAACATGATCACCGCTAAGGAATGGAGAATCCCTAACCTCTCATTTACAGAAAATGCAGAGGTATGTTGATCGTCTTCTCAAACTTAATGTTAAGTTTGATGAGGATTTGGCTATCGACATAATCCTCCACTCCTTGCCTTCATGCGACAACCAGTTCAGAATGACTTACTACATGAATAAAGAAGAGGTCTCCTTGAGTAAGCTCCAAGGACTACTGAGGACTGCTGAGAGCAACCTCAAAGACAAATCTGTTGCACCATCCGCTATTGTGGTTACTTCTGTGATGGCAATTGGCCAAAGGAAGGGAAAGAAGAAGAAGGCTCCCTCAAAGAGCCACCAAAAGGGAATGTCCCATGATGGTTCATCCTCTAGTGGGACCAAAGCAGGTCCTTCTAAACCATCCTCTGACCTCAAGGAAGCAGAGTGCTTCTATTTCTACGACAAGGGCCACTGGAAACAAAGTTGTGCCAAGTATCTGCAAGACATAAAGGATGGGAAGATAAAACCCACCTTTATAGGTATGTATTCTATTAAATCTAACAACTCATCATTTGCTACTTCATGGGTTCTTTATACAGGGTGTGGTTTCCACATTTGTTCTGATCTGCAGGGCCTAAGAAGAAGTAGGGAAGTGGAGCATGGAAAGATGAACTTGATTATGGGAAACAGAAGATCGTCGCCTGTGACCAGAGTCAGAGTTTATTCTTTAATGTTGAGTAATGGGTTAGGGTTATATTTAAATAATTGTTGCTATTCTCCAGATATAGCAAGAAACGTCATTTCATTTCATGGATTTTTTAGACAAGGTTTCAGATACTTATTTGATAATAGTAATGGTTCTATTAATGTTTACTTGAGTGGTGTCTTTTATTTCAATGCATTACCTTGTAATGGGATTTATGAATCTATGATGGTTGTTGATAATTTAGGAAATGATGTGTTGAATATTGATTCGTCTACTAGTCTGGATAAAGAATGCTTGTGTCATTGTCGCCATGGCCATGTCAACAAGAAACGCATAGCCCAACTCCATAAGAATGGAGTGTTGGAGTCGTTCGACCTTAAGGACGATGACGTGTGTGAATCTTGTTTGCTTAGGAAGATGACCAAGTCACCCTTCATTGGCACTTGTGATAGGGTTGAGGGTCTATTGGATCTCATACACATCGATGTGTGTGGGCGTTTAGATCCACCACAAGGGATGCTAGTCGCTTTTACGTGACTTTTATAGATGATTATAGCAGATATGAATATATCTACTTAATCAAGCAAAATTCAGAAACCTTTGAAAAGTTCAAAGAGTTTAAGAATGAAGTGGAGAATTAGTTGGGCAGGAAAATCAAGATGCTTCGGTCAGGCCGAGGAGGAGAGTACCTAAGTCTTGAGTTTCACGACTATCTAAAAGAATGCGAAATTGTTTCACAATTGATGCCTCCGAGAACGCCACAATTGAATGGTGTGGCTGAGAGACGTAATCGGACCTTGTTGGACATGGTTTGTTCAATGATGAGTCGGGCTTTGTTACCAATAGCTTTCTGGGAGGTATGCCTTAGAGACTGCCGCCCATATCCTTAACTTTGTTCCCACCAAGAAGGTTGCCAAAACACCTCACGAGATGTGGACAGGGAAAGCTCCCTCGTCGGCACATACATGGTTTGGGGTTGCGAGGCTTTCGTAAGACGAGAGACTCACGATAAGCTCGAACCTCGTAGTGAGAAATGTTATTTCATCGGCTATCCACATAAGTCTTTTGGCTATCTTTTCTATAGACTGAGTGACAATGTTGTCTTCGTTGCTAGAAGAGGAGTTTTCTGAGAAAGGGAATTGATAAGCCAAGAGGACAGTGGGAGGCAAATTGATCTTGAAGAGATTCAAGAGCAAAGCGATGAAGGAACCTCTAAGACTGGCACTCAACCGGAGGAGGAAACTCCTGTTGAGCCCGTTGACGAGTCCTTACCTCTTAGACGTTCTAGTAGGGTTAGTGTTCAACCCTAGTTTTAAGGTTTTCATATTATTACTGAAGGGGATACGTTTATTAGTGATGAAACACTGATAATTTGGACGAATCTAGCAGCTACAAGGAAGCCATGGCAGGCCCAGAGTCTTCTAAATAGAAAGAGGTGATGGACAGTGAGATTCAGTCTGTGTATGACAACCAAGTTTGGAATTTGGTTCATAATGTACCGGGTCGTAAGACAGTCTGGTGCAAGTGGATCTTCAAGAAGAAGACGGACACGGATGGGAAAGTGCATACTTATAAAGCACGATTGGTTGCTAAGGGCTTTACTCAAACTCTTAGAGTTGACTATGATGAGACCTTCTCACCAGTTGCTATAATAAAGTCTATTAGGGTAACGCTTGCAATAGCTATGTTTCATGATTATGAAATATGGCAGATGGATGTGAAAACCGCTTTCCTGAATGGGAAGTTGGCTGAAGATGTGTACATGAATCAGCCAGAGGGTTTTGTCGATGCGAAGAATCCAAATAGAGTGTGCAAGCTTGAAAAATCCATTTATGGATTGAAACAAGCGTCTCGCAGGTGGGATCTTTGTTTTGATGAGAAGGTCAAAGAGTTTGGTTTTCTACGAAGCGAAGATGAGTCATGTGTATATGTCAAAGCCAGTGGGAGTATAGTGAGCTTCCTCGTATTGTATGTCGATGACATACTGCTCATAGGAAACGACGTCCCACCCTTGCAGGTGGTCAAGTCCTGGCATGGGAAGTGTTTTGCTATGAAGGATCTAGGAGAGGCTGGGTTATATTATGGGGATAAGGATAGTAAGCAGCAGGGAAAAGAGACAGATAGGACTCAGTCAGGATACACACTTGGATAAGGTACTAAAGCGTTTTAGTATGGAAAATTCCAAGAAAGGGGAGTTGCCAATCCAAAGCAATACCAAGCTGAGTAAGACTCAGAGCCCAAGTATAGAGCCAGAGATAGCTAATATGAGCCAAGTATCTTACGCCTCCGCAGTAGGCTCTATCTAGTACGCTACGACTTGTACTCGCCATGATGTGACCTTCTCTTTGAGCATGGTCAGAAGATATCAAGGGAATCCTGGTAGAGCTCATTGGATTGAAGTTAAGAATATTCTTAAGTACCTACGAAGGACCAAGGAATGGTTTCTAGTCCTCGGTGGGAGTGATGACTTAAGGGTACGAGGGTATAGTGACGCTATTTTTCAGACGGACCCGGATAATTACCGATTGTAGTCGGGTTGGGTCTTTACCTTTAATGTTGGAGCGGTGAGTTGGAAAAGTTCCAAGCAGGAGACTGTAGCCGATTCAACGTGCGAATCAGAGTACATTGCGGCGAGTGAAGCGTCAAAGGAGGCTATATGGTTGAAGAACTTCATTGGAGACCTTGGAGTTATGCCATCCATAAAGGATCCAATGGAAATTTTATGTGATAATGAAGGAGCGGTTGCCTTAACCAAGGAACCAAGAGATCATGGTAGATCTCGACATATCGACCGAAAATACCACTTTATTAGACATCGGGTAGAAGAGGTACTCCTCGTTGTGAAAAGGGTATCGTCAGAAGAAAACCTAGCAGATTCCCTTACGAAGGGACTGAGTAGGGTTAAACACTTGCAGCACGCTAGGAACATTGGGCTGAAGGTTGATATAAGTTTAGATTAGATAGACAAGAAACGTGTAATAGATAATTTGTACTTGACATTTGATGAATAAATAAAGTTGTGTTATTTATGAGTGAAACTACTATCTTGTGTTCGTTGTTTATCTATTATTTCAGTTTTGCATGTTTTGACTTCCTGAATAATAAGATTATTCAAACAGTCAACAGTCCTTCATATTTTGGAAGTAGGTATGAATGAAGACTGTCATGAATTTGTTTGTGGATTGTCTAAAAGGTTTTGGACATCACCAAGGTTTGCTGCAAAGTTCATGAGTGCTTATGAATATGATTTTAGCATTGGAATAAACCTGCGTTTGCTGGTATCACTTTGTGGTGTTTTACCTAAAGTGATCGCAAAGCGATAATATCATATAGTCTTAAAACTTAGAGATATGGTTATTGTTTACTATTGGTTATGCTTTGATGATATGTAAACACATTAGTAACTTGATGTTATAAAACACATTGTTGTGCATTATTTAATTGGTAAACAATAGATGCATATGAGTCGAAGTTAATTTGTTCCTTTTATAAAGGTGATATCTTGGCCACTTGATGATTTGGTTTGACTTATGTGTCGGGCCTGGTCAGAATGAAGTTGATGTGTTCAACTAAATTCTATGTCGAACAAATCAGAGATCGAGGAACAAGTGTTGGACAATAAGTATTGTCAGCATGATATCTAGAAAAGAGGATTATACGACCCCTTATCTGAAGGACGAGTTACTGATCAGAGTTGACAGCGACATGTAAGAGCTACTACTGCTAATCGGATCCTGAAGTCATATAGATATAGTTACTAGACTTATCCAAATGGGAGACTGTTGGATTAGTGTCTAAGTTCGTAACTATATTTGGTATGTACTTGACCCGACTATGCATGGTCCTTTTGGGTTGCCTTCACCAAAACAACTTGACAAGGTTATTTAAGAAAGTGAGAGGATATTATGGTTTATTAATATATTATAAGAATAATATATTAAAGGAAAATTCATATTTATTTAATTAGTATTAGTCAAAAATTAATTAGGAATTAATTTGGTGAATAAAAGAGATTAATTAAACAAAGGGGCATAAACTGCCAAATGTATGATAGTTGACTTTTAGGCTGGGAAACCTAACAGACTAAGGGGGAACGAAATTATGATGGGGATCCATCATATTTTCGTACAAAGGCCCTAATCTAGAAAGTTCTATGGGCTGCTTGGTGACTAAGCTGTCCATTAGGGTTTAGACTGAAACCCTAGCAGCCTACACTATAAATAGAGGCCCTTGGATGCAATTTTTGGATGCTTGACTCCAAGAGAAACCCTAGGGCCGATTTTTAGTGTTTTTCCTCCTCTCTCTCTCTCTCTCTCTCTTAATAGCCTTCTTGCTTGTGGGGTTTGTGAACCATTAGAGGAGTTACAATTGTGACTCTAAGCTCAAGATCAAGAAGATTCAAAGGATTCCAAGAAATTTGAAAGAGGTAAACACTTAAGATCTGTTCTTATAATGTCAATTTAGAATTATACATGTTAGATCTAGGGTTACAAGTCTTGGGTACATTGCATGTATAATAGAGAAACCTAGATCCACGCATTAGGGTTTGTATGAGCACATATGATTGTTCTTATGCATAAAACCCATCACTATCACATATAACATATCATGCCAGCATCTAAGCATATCATAACATACTGTCAGACATATTTGGGGTGTCCCACCCACCCTTCGGTCCTAACAACCGAACTCTACTAATATCACATATAACATATCATGCCAACGTATAAAATATCATGTAGTAGCAAACCGAGATGATATCACAAAGACGATCATTTAACATACAACTCCTAATGGTGGGTCGGCATTATGGCCGTAGATCTACCACTACTGGAAGGTAACTCACCTCGTATGAATGAATGTTGTCAATCCGGGTGAGAAGTCTCAATCTGCTACTCCGACGATTCTCCGGCTCTAAGGAACTGTAGATGCTGCACAAACTCGAAATCTTCTGGTTTCCTCTTGGCTCTTCAAGCTTTTCCTTCTTTCTTGTGATCACAAACCACCAAAATCACCAAAAATAGCCTTAGATCTCACAAAATGATTAAAGTTTCACTAAGAGGTGTTCTGGGAGCAAAAGGGACGATAGAGGCTACATTAAGATGTTTAAATCGGGTGCAATCCTTCGGATTTAGGGTTTTGTCCAAACGGTGCCTACTCGTCGAGTAGGTCAATAAACTTCCGTGTCCAAAGTCGATTCTACTCAACGAGTTGGACCTTCAACTCACTGAGTCTCAGGCCAAAATGTTATAATTACTTGAATGAAAATACGCACCAGGAACCGGGTGCTACAGTGAGTGGGGGTAGGGTTTGGAGCAGAAACATGTGTCCATATGGTTGTTATATATATTTTTTAAAAACCATAAAAAGACAAATAATAAATAAATAAACCGGGTAAAATTGTCTTTTTATATGTATAGAGCAAAGGAGACTCTATTATGTAAAAATCATGGAGATTTAACATATCAATTGTTTCAACAAGTGATCAAAACTATTAATTTCATCTAACCATAGGGACCAAAACAATAATTTACATATTTAATTTAATGAAAATTAATACATGACCTATGTTCGTATTTCAACTTAAATTAATATTAGTTTATTCAGATAGATAAATTATTGCCTAATTTGATGTGAACATATTTAACATTTAAATTTTTTATAATAATAGCTAAACTGCATTCATTTTATGTTCTTGATGTTATAATCAGACGAAAGGAATTTTATCGACAATAGAATATAGATGCTCCGTGATGGGGAGAAAACGAATTTCTGTCTGTATTGAATTCTAAAAGATAAAAACAAAAGTGGACACAAACAAACGAATATATATATATATATATATATATATATATATATATATATATATATATATATATATATATATATATATATATATATATATATATATATATATATATATATATATATATATATATATATATATATATATATATATATATAGAGGAATGAGTTCTATGAAAAACAAATAATAGGGTAACATCTACGAAACCAATAATCAAATGACACGTGTCCATTTCTTTCTTCACAAATAATGTATTGTCATGTTTTCATTGGTTCAAATATGTGTTGTGCTAATCATTCATTTTTTCGTTTAAAATTTTTTTTAGGCCACGTTTTTTTATTAAAATAAAAAAAAAAAAAAAAACCGAATATACCGTTGTTCACGATTTTTCGTCCTCTTTCCATACAGATCCATGATAATATATATAAAAAACGAACTTTTTTTTTCGAAAAAAAACATTTCATTTTCTTTAATGAAAAAAGTTAAGGTTTATTTTTTATAGAAAAAAATTAATATATATATATATATATATATATATATATATATCAAAATTCTTATTTTTTGTACTTTTTAAACATAGATTTATATTTATATTTAAAAAAAAAAAAGCAATATTTCAGTTTAGATTCACATTGTGAAATTGTTTAGATTCATATTGTAAACCTGTTCAGATTCATATTGTGAACCTCCTCAGATTCACAGTGTGAATCTGAACTGATCGGAGCTTTTTCACATTGTGAATGTTAAAATTTGAAATATTTACAGTTTAGATTGACAATGTGAATCTACACTGATCGAGGGTTTTTTGTTTTTTGTGAACCTTCTCAGATTCACAATGTGAATCTGAACTGCTTGAATTTTTCATATTGTGAATGTTAAAAATTGAAATATTTACAGTTTATATTTATATTTAAAAAAAAAGCAATATTTACAGTTAAAAATTGAAATATTTACAGTTCGTTTTTTTATATATCATCATCGATCCCTATGTAAAGACCATGAAAACCGTCAACAATGGTATATTCGGATTTCTTTTTCGATGAAAAACTTGACCGAAAAAAAAATTTAAATGAAAAAAAGGAAGTGAGTTTTGTTATAATCCGGTACATGTACGTCCATTATAAAAGTTTACAACCTTTCTTTTTGCCGTTGATCGCTTTAAATTCGGATGCTTTGGATTGGCTCCTTGGTTCCTTGAATAATAATGATTCTCTATTAAACTTTTCTATATATATATATATATATATATATATATATATATATATATATATATATATATATATATATATATATATATATATATCTTGACTCTCTCTCTCTCTCTCTCTCTCTCTCTTTATATATATATATATATATATATATATATATATATATATATATATATATATATTCATTATAGGTTCAAAGCAAAACAAAGATATTGAGATTCAACCTTAACCAAACATTTCTCATTTACCATTCTAACGGTCTACCGAACCGGCAAAAGTTAGGTATGCCTAATCATCTACTCTAATAAATGATTTGTTTTTGTCACATGTCACATTCTCATTTAATTTGCTAAATGTTATTTTGTGTTAATTTTATATTAATTTTTTTCCACATGTCATTTTATTAGTTTTTTTTACTTTATTAAATTCAATATAATATTTTAATGTAATAATTGCAATAACTGTTGTAATAAATTGATATTGATTTCATTAATAAACTTACATTTTAATTTAAAAATCTCCAAATTAAAGCTTACAAGAGGTTTCTGTTTGTTTATTTAAATTAATTGTTTAAATTTAAAAGATAAAAAAACATTTCAGTTTTAATAATTCATTATTTTTCGTATAAATTCAAAGTTCTCAAACATTTTTACCTTTTTTTTAAATAACCTATGTATTATTTGGGTCTCACAGCTAGTAAATGATTATGACATAGAGGTATAATCATTTATGATTATACATATTTATATGTATATGCCTAATCATAAGTGACTATACACATATGTCCGTTCATAGATTGAGTAATCATATATGATTATAACAATTGGTGGCAGAAGAGGTGGTGGTGGTGGCATAGGTGGCGGTGGTATAATTGATGTAGGCGGCAATGGTGGTGTCAGCTGGTGGCAGAGGTGGTGGTAGTGGTGGTGGCGGTGGTAGGGAAGGTGGCGGAAGTGAAAGAAACAGGTGTGGCTACATAATCATTAATGATTATAACTGACCAACAACGCGGCTACGCCAGAGTGTTAGAGCGGCAAATGTGAATTACGTCGTTGAGGTTGAATCTCAAGATGTCTATTTTATTTTGAATCTAAACGAAACATATATATATATATATATATATATATATATATATATATATATATATATATATATATATATATATATATATATATATATATATATATTCGCATATGGAGCATTAGCATAGCCCATACGTCAAGACATGGCGCGCCAGCCTTGCCTGATGCTCTCCTCGAGCTCGCCCACCAACCTTGTCTGGCACCTACACCTGGCGCTCGGCTAGCACCCGGGCGGTCTTTCACAGCTCTTTGCTAGTTGGGCCTGAGTTGGGCTGGCCGAAGGCCTGAGCTAACTCTTACTTGACATTGTTGTCCCCAATAAATAAAATGTTTCCTATTCCTTGAGGAGACGTCTTCTAAAAGGATGAAACCCTAGACCTTGCCACCCTTAGACATCTCCTACGTTGGGAGATCAACCTGCATGGCCAAACTAACACCTAACACACCAAGATGGTTCTCTCCGGCTATGAAGAACCATCTCATCTCTACCAACCGATCTACCTTGATCGTCAGAGCCTACTCTCGCAGGACTGTTCCTGGGGAAACTTTAACGACTTTGCTGTGATGGACACTTAGGTACCTCGCTGACTACAGCTCCTCTTCTCATATATATTTCCATTGATCCTTTGGTTGTTTGTTCATCAAGTTAGGAAGAAAGTAAGTTTCTTTGAGCTTTTACCCATTCTTTGTTCATATTTTGGTGTTTCATCCAACAAATTGAAAAGAACAGAAGTTTCCATATGTTCTTACACCATTTCTAGTTCATATGACGAACAAAGTTTGTCCTTAGCTCGTCAAAACGTTTTTCAAGCATAAGAAAAAGTTCTCAGATCAGTTTTCGTTGATATTTTGGTGACTTATTTAGAAACTATGATGAAGAAAGGAAGTTTTATGAGTTTTTAAACTCTTATCAGTTCATATCAGAAGTAAATCCCTTTTAGTTGGTGATTTTCTATGTAAAACCTCATTCATTGAACTATTGTTTGTACATAGAGCTGCAAATGTTGTACATCTATTAAAACTTATCAAAACCCCAAGAACCATGTTCATATTTACCAGTTTCATCAAAATACATCTTATTTTTCAAAAAGAAATAAACCTCGAAAATTACAGTTCATAAGTTGTACAAACCTTATTAAAAATACAAACAAAGTACATGTGCTTATCTCATTTTAATGAACATAAGCAAAAAAAGAAAACAACCAAAAGTACAAGAAATGGTGCATTTTGCTTGCTGTTTCTCTCTAGTTTACAAACAAAGAAAAGAGGGGGATAAGGAACAGATAGGCCCTACCCTCTAGTATTGTGCATTCAAAATGAAAAAAGTAGATGGTCAAAGTCAAATGGACCCCACACGATTTAACAGGTTCATTAGCTGGCATAAAAGACAAAGTTGTTATAAGTGGGCCTGACTACTCCATCACTATTTTGGAACAGTCAACCATCACCGGACCATCAAGTCGTAGACTCTATCTATGGCTTCTTTCGACCAAACCACCACAAGTCACCAGCTCATACAGAGCACCTCCGCCAGCAACAATGTTTGACATCGTCCTCACTCGCAGTCTAAAACGGAGTTACAATGCCACTACCAGTCGTTGCCTGCTGCTTGTACATCACGAAGCACCCCCGGAAAATTAGGTAGCTGTCAGCACGCTGATAACAGCCTTTGCTTGATCCGATGGTGATTTTCGACTCTTGTGTTCGATTAAACATCCTCGGATTGTTAAATCTAATTTAGTGTCGTGTGAAATAGTTGATTTCAGATTTATGTTTAATTCCAATTCCGAAATTGGGCCTATCCATGTTTGGAATTGATGTATTATTTAGTCTATAAATAGCGTGCATGTAACATCTAGGGTTACAACTTTTTAAGCAATTACAGAATAGTTCCAACTCCAAGAACTGTTCCATTGTTGTGATTAATACATTCAACTTCTTTTCAATCATTGTCATTCCCTTGTCATTAATTATTCTCATAATATAGAATCTATCAATCTTTTATCGTTTCTCACAATTGGTATCGGAGCAGGAGATAGTGTAATTTAATTGTTATTCTTATGTCGAGTATAGGGTTTTTCATTAGGGTTTTTCATGATTCTTATATTTTTTCTTGTTATCCCAATCGTCTCAACCGATTGTACATCTCAGATCTAAATCTCTTGTTTTCCCTTGAACTCGTTTCAAGCTTGCACGTCTAATTCTATATTTTGTTTCATTGGATTCACGTTAATATGCCTAATGACGACCCTCACTCTCTCTCATTCAATCTCCCAAGAAGCATTGGATCAACAACAAGGATTCCTATCCTTTTTCCAGAAGATTATGAGGTCTGGGCTCTTCACTTTGAAGATTACGTGCTGGGAATTGAAGAACAAGGATCTAGTATAGGGCATGCATTGACGGTTGAAAAATACAAGTATTCGGGTACAAAAAAGTAATGCAAAACTCCGACTGACTATAATGGAATCAATGTTGAACTTGACATTCCAAATGATGTGAAGAACAAGCTGCTGTGTAATTTAAAGGCAATGAGAATCATTCGATTTGCTCTTCCATCTGACACATTCCGCCTTGTTAGTTCATAAGAAACTGCAAAAGGAATCTGGGACTGACTGAAGGAATTGTATTCAGGTGAGGCCGACTTCGAACATTCTCTGCAAACAACACTTTTTTCAGAGTTTGGATCCTTTATGCATAAACCAGATGAGAATTTAGATCAGACAGCCAATCGCTTTAATCGCTTGTTGAGTAGAATGCTTAAATATAATCTTAAGCGACAAGTTATTGAAGAAACAATTACATTCATGAACGGTCTCAGGTCTGAATGGAAATCAATAGTTTCCATTGTTTAGGAAGATGGACAATTCAAACACTATTCGCTGGCAAGAATCGTGGGAATTCTAAAATTTCATGAAGATGAAGTTACTAAGGAAGCGAAGCTTGTCTCTAGTGTTGGATCTTTGGCGTTGGTTGCTAAAGGAAAGAAATCAACTGTTGATGATTCCAAATCTGACATTTCGGATGATGATCTCTCAAAAGAAGATAAATTGTTGATGGTGTCTAACCCAAAGAATTTCTTTAAGAAGAATTTCTCTCGTTTCTGAAACAAGTACAAGCAAGGAAGTTCTAGTTAAAAAAATCTAAGAGAGGAGAGTTACAAGAATTCTCAGGATGACAAAGAGAAGAAAGAGAAGAAGTTGATATGTGATTCTGGATATGACTGTAACTATTGTCATGGCAAGAATCACTGCGCAACGGAGTGCATGATACGGAAACAAAATGAGAAAAAGGAGCAGGATAAATACAAGGCTTACTACACTCAGAAAATAGACGAACATCGAAAGAAAATTGAATCAAATGTCAAACTCGTGCTAATGGTACACGAGGAAAGTGATGATGGTCGAGTCGAAGTGTGGTCCACTGATTCAGAAGATGATGAAGTAAAGAAACGTACTCATGGTGGGTGTTTCATGGTGAATTCCGAGAAGCAAGGTTATGTAGGGAAGTGTTTGATGGTTCATAGTTGCAATTCATGGAAAAGCTTCAGATAGTTGCTTTGCTACGAAGACAATCAAGGAGCAGGTGAGCGAATGTGAAAAGGTTGTCGACAAGTTACACAATATTTTTAAATCTCTTAGTATCCCTACATCTCCTTATGATTCTGAATTGAACGGTTTTTTATTTTAGTGATAGTTTAAAAAGGACTCGTATCAGTAATTCTAAACTGAATGATAATCTTAACATTATAACATTTAAAACTGAGGAAAGACGAATAAGAGTAGAATCCTTGGAGGTTAAGCTTAATAGATGTAGAGATTATATAATTTTGCTTAAGAGAGATAGTAGAGTACTTTTGAAATAGCGAAATATTTTTTGTTTAATTGCTAAACGTCTGTATTTCAATATTACCCAACTTCATTTGGATTGTGAAATAGGTAAGTGTTTACATAAGATGATTTTGCATTTTCCTGAGTTGAAAGAAGATGAGATTGATACTGAATGTTATAAATGTGAATCATTTCTTTCTTCATATGACGTTTTTGATTCTTACTGATTTGGAGATGAGAAAATAAAAGAATATATTAAGTCCAAAGAACATAAAACATATTAATAAAATCTTGACTGAAGAAAATAAACAAGAAATCAAAATAACTGATATGCAGAAATATGAGTTATTATGCAAGAAATTGAATTCGGATAATACTCTCAATATTGAGAATTTTTCTGAATTTGATGAAAGTGAAATGAGTGAAATATCTATTGTAACGACGAGATTTTCAAAAAAAAAAATTTCATTTTTCAACAACCATATTTTAAATATAAAACATTCTCAAAAAGTGTTTCACAATTGTCACACCCCAAAACCGAGAACGGCGGAATACGTTCTGGGGTGGAGGACGTCATGAACAATATCATAACAGTTGCATAATAGTAAAAACAAGCGACAACAACCATTTCATTAATATAGTGATTATAATTACAAACGTGTTCTGCATAATTAATAGACACCAAAAGTATAAACAAAAATAAAAGATGAATCTTATATATGCTCCATCTTCTCAAAAGCAGCACCAGTACCTGTCTATCTTTGACCTGTGGATACAAGTTAATATTTTAAAATGAGTATCAGCATAAAGCCAGTGCGTTCATAAGAATTTAGTGTCGTTGTTTATATAAAAGTGGCTGCAATCATGTAATGTAAAAGCTGAAATTTATGTTTGTGAGTAGTAGAAATTCTTAGAAAATCCTATATTTTCCAAAATAGTACATTTGTAAGTTAAATCCTTCGAGTGTGTAAAAGTATTTTCATTGAAACTTTTAGTTATAAAAATAAAGTAATAAACCTCATTCAAGTAACGTGGATGAGGAAAATTTATGCCGGCTGGCTGTAGTAGTGTTGCAAACTTCAATTAGTAATTGATGTTTATTTACTTCGGGATGTTAGCTTAGACTTTAAGTCTTAGTGTATTAATTTGGATATGGATGTGATGAGTTTATAAAACTCTTTGATCGATTAGATCTTATAACAGGTAAATCAAGAAAGCGAAAAACTGTAAGATAAAGCACAAGAATGAATCTGAATGTGTCGAATGATTCAATTGATTCAATCCACAGCAGAGCTCGATGAAGAACTTCCGTTGTAGAGGATATTAGGGTTACAAAAGATAAGAAAGATGAACGCTATAAAAATCTCTATCAAAATCTTACGTTCTAGGATGCATGCAAGCATCTATAAATATTAAACCCTACAAAATAAATCACGGATGGACAGGCCCATACCGGAGATTAAATGGACTAAATATCGAGCCTAAGACGCAACACTATATGGACCTAACAATCTCCCGCTTTGCGTCAATTGGAGCGAGACTATCACTTCTTCTTGCTGGGTTCAGCTGCAGGAACCTTCTTAGTGGTTTCAAACAGACGAGAGATGAGAGCGAGGATTGTCTGTATGAAGCGAATGTACCACTGGATCACGTCATCGAAGTACTTATTGTTGTCTGCTGAGTTCTGCTTGCAACGATGAATGATTCCCAAAACATGTTCCAAGCATGCAGTGGTGTATAGATGTTTGTCTGCCAAAGCGAACAGGCATTTTTGGCCTTCGTTTTGGTAAACATGACATAATTGCGTTTCGGGTCAATCTTTCCTATCTGCATCATGTTCAGGTCACTGGCAGAGCCAACAGGTGAGATAGTGGGCTTTTTCTTGAAGATACTAGCGATCTCCTGATCCATGTTGGCAATTTCCATTATGTAGCATATAAGCATCCTCTTGAAGTGATCAATTATCGGACCATATTCTGCTTCATTTGTGAGGAGGATGTTGTGCAAAATTATCCAATCATGTGGATTCAAATTGGAAAGATCAGCAAGCGATATGATATGTTCGGTCTTAGCAGAACCCCTCAGTACCTTGAACCGAACGTTCGTGAAGTTCCCTTCTCGTAACGGCTTGAGGACCCGAACGTTGACTATCTTCTGAGCGCTCCAAGTTTGATACTGTGGTTGAGCAGCCTTCAGGTAGAATTCGATGAGATCCATATCAACCTTTGGATGAGGATGAGGGATATCAGCAACGTTATCAAAGGCATGGAAGATGAAGGCCCTTCGGGTTAGTGGCATGTCAAACTGTGAATCGACAGAATTGATGCGATCCAGTGAAATCACCGGTTCAAGCCACAAAATGCTGGGAGTTTCAATCGCTTCCTTCAAAAGCTTCTCAAGAGTCCATGGAGGAAAAAGGGTTTTCCTACTCTCAAGAAGGTCATGAGCCTCTTTCATTTTTCTTTCAGTTTCCTCAGCCTCTCTGGCAACGCGAGCGTTCATATCAGCATCCTTATCGCGACCTTGCTTCTTTAAGAGATCTGCAATCATCTCTTTATCGTCATCACTCTCTTCAACAATTTTCTTCCCTTTGTCTTTGACACCCGAACCTGAGGCTTGGCCTGTTGAAGGAGGTTTGGTTGTTTTTGTTGTTGTAGAAGTGGGAGGCGGTTGAGATACATCCTCTCCCCCTTGTTTCAAAATGGACACGAACTCAAGGAGCCCTTCAATTTTGCTCAGGAGTGAAAGGGAAGGAGCAAGCTTTTATGCAAGATCACGCCTTACTGAGTAATTCAGTACTGGATCATGTGCTTCAAGGATATTGGAAAGGGCGGCGTGGACATCCGAAACACATGATGAAATAACCTCTCGTTCAGATCGAAGAGATTCAATCACCTTTTGAGAATTGGAGAGTTGAAGATTCTTGACCTTGAGAGCAGTGGTTTTTTGAGCAAGAGCGTCCATGAGTGAGTTCTCGGCAGCTAGAAACTCCTTGTAGGTTCTAATGATGCCCTTTCTACTGAGTTCCCTTTTCATTTTTCTTTCCCCTTGGAGCGGGCCTATCAGCATCATGGATTGACTTAATCATATCAGGAGTGAGCTCTCTAGGACCAGAGCAATGAAACTCCTTGTAGGTTCTGATGATGCGGCTGTCACTAGGAACGTCTCCAAACATCGACTCAGGGATGGAGCCAATGAACTGGAACTTAGATGCATCGGAGACAATAATCTTCATAGTATGGAAAGTACCTATCGAAGAGAGTGGAGAATCAGCAACAATTGGGACGTGATACTTGTCCATCACCCATTTTGTGATTAGCGTCCAGAAGCAAGCGTAGGAGATCTCGGAATGGCGAGATGTAGAGGCAAGACTCTGAATCAGCTGCTGCCATAAAACTGACCAATAGTCAAGGTTGATGCCATTGTATACCCCATAAAGAATCGTTATGAACAGACGACTCGCTCCGTCTGAACCGGCACTGCGTTCCGATAACCCCTTGAATAACACTGTAAATAACTCGTTCCATTTAGGAGGCAAGGACAATTTCTTAAACTTAGTGACCATCGTCAGAACCTCAGTGTATCCCATGTTATAAAACATGGAAAACAACTGACCCACTGGAATGGATTCAGGGTTAACCCTAGACGAATCGGGTTCAAACCCTAAAAGCGAACAGAATCGCTGCTTGGAGATGGATGCCTTGTGATCAAGTATGTCGAAGAAAATTCTATTGACAGACTTATCATAATGAGCTGTGGCGAAGATTTGCGATAAACACTCCATTGGAACGGCTTCAACTTTGGTGAGAGCGGGAGCTAGCGGCGATTATTTGAGACATTCGCTGATTGGGAACATTAAGGCATCGTAAACGTGTGGAGTGAGATCGATGATCAGACATTGTCACACCCCCGAACCAGACGGGGGAAACGTCCGAGGGCTGTTGTGACTCAATTGAATATCATCACAATGAATATACATGAAACATAACATCATACATTACCAAGCATTGAAATATTACAACTAGTAGCATTTACATTCAGTACATTGATCTATAATATTACATGCCCAAAAGTAAATTGTTCCATGCTAATTAAAACAACAGCAAGACGTTACTGAGTACATTTTTCCTTTTTCAATTTACCTGTTACCTGAGAATACAAGTATTTTGAAAAACGTCAACATATGAAATGTTGGTAAGTTCATAAGTAATGTTTGAAATATAGTGGTTTGTATTGTTTTGAAAATCGCCAGAAAATCCAATATTTTCTAAAAAGAGCATAGTATAAAAAGGATGAAGATCCGTAAGTATGCTTGTTTGTTTTCTATAGATGTAAAAGTACAATTTGTAAAACTCGGTATGTAACTCGTAGGTGTATTAATTGAAAACCCTAGGAAAACCCGATGTTTTCCTAATACTTTGCCTCAAATGATTATTATTTTGTTATTTCGTTGCGACGGGTGTATTCGTTGAGTCCCGGTGACGTTGGATTAATTATGGATTGTGAATTGTTATAAACACACATTAATGAAAATGACTAGTTTACAACTATACAAACGATCCCTTAGGCTTCGTTCGCACTATTCACTTAATCCAATCACCCGAACTTCTCATAGCCCCACAACCGAGGAGGAAAAGAGGGTGCGAAGCCCCCGATATTTTTCCATAAGTCGTTCAAGGCTATCGTGAATGCGAAGGGCCCTTAGCCCGCCTCGCAGTTGATGAATTCTCGACTTTACTAGCAGCACCAGAGGATCCTTAGGGTCCAACAGCACAAAGCCTGTAAAAGTCCTTTTACACGGAATTAGGTCATATAAGACCCAACTACATGTAAGCGAGTTTCCTTCGGGCCTAAATATCATGTCATTGGGCTAGCTAGGCCCAACAAGAAGCACGATTTGAAACTTTCGGGCCCAAAGACGGTGTATCGACGTCTGGTGTATTCCCACGTGTGTATTGACTTCCCGAAATATCTGCGTGTGTATTGAATTCCTGAGAGTTCCGTGTGTGTATTGAAGTATCGTCGTGTTAGTAATTTCGGAATCGTTATTGATTCGAGACTGAATCAATTCGTTTGATAGCGATTTTTGGTGTTGAAGGTGTATTATATTTAGCCGATAGTCGAGGTACTAGTAATTCATCATGTCGGATTTATTGTTTAAAACAATAGAATTTTTCATTTTTCAGCCCCTTTCTTATGGATAAATTTACGCTTTTGACCATGTGTATAAAAGAATTTCTATTTTAGTCCTTAAACCATTTTTCTTGACACTTTAGTATCAAAACTTGTAGAAAAGGTATTTTTCAGCTCAAAGTTATTTGAAAAACAGTTTTGGTCCCTCAAATGAAATTTTTCTCCGATGAAACCCTTATTTTCACAATTTTTACACTTTTGGCCCAAAATAGAAAATCTTTGCATCTTTGGTCCCTTTTAAATATGAAAAGCATTTTTAACCCTTGAAATGGACTTGGAGCACTTGTAGTCCCCTATTTTACAGAAAAATACAGTTTCAGCCCTTCTAATTTGAAAATCCCGCAATTTGGGCTTTATTGGGCCGAAAAGTTCATTTTTGGCCCAATATGCTTAAAAATTTCACATTTAATCCTTCAAAGAGAATATTTCCAGAAAAATACATTGTTGAAACTGTTTTGACTCGTTTCATCCATCAGAATTAGTATTTTGTCATTTTGGGCCCTTTAACCTTATATTTTTAACATTTTGAGTCCAAAAATACGAATTTTAGCCCAAGGAGTTCATATTAACCAACTTGGTTATTTTTCTAGAAATGATTTGTGTGTAATAATATGTTTTAAAATTGTTTCATACATCCTAATGCAATTCTCAGTTTTAAGGACTTTTTAACTAGATTCAACACCATAATCATATAAGAACATGTAAATAAACATAGAAATCATACAAAGCATACATATACTCATAGATCTACACATTTCCTTGTATTCCCCCCCCCCCCACAAAACATATAAAAACGGAAAAATAGGGGGTATGAAGCTCACCTTTGGGTGTGGTTTCAGTTGTGGAGAAGAGATGGAAGAAAATGAGATGATTTTCGGCCTAAGCAACCTTTCCTTGGAAGATCTCGAGTTTAAGGGGTTCTAAGATACAAGATTATGCTTTTATATGAGTTAAGAAGAGATTTTTTTTTGGATATAAGAAGGAGTCTAAAGTGTGGATCCAAGCATCAACTTACCTAGATGATGATTTTTGTGAAGAATCCTCCTTGCAAGGCCCTTGAATCTCGAAATTTTAAAGGGAAAGTGAAGGGATTTGTGGTGTGTTCTTGAGAGTGTTTAGGTGAATGATTGTGTGTGTGTGTGTGGTACTCTCGGCCGAGAACAAAGAGGAGAAGAGAGAGGGAGTTGAAGTGACACTCCTAGATGCATGTTGGTCCATGCATGGAGGCGTGTGAGGTATAAGTGAGGTGGCACTCCATAAGTCAACTCTTCACCCTTGGATTTGGGCTTCGAGCCGAGATTTTGAAAGAAAAAGGAGAGTATTTGGATTTAATGCCCCTAAGCCCATATTAGAGATAGGTTTGATGATTGTTGGCCCTATAAAATATAAGTGTGATTTTTATACTTTGTTGGGCTAGTTTAAGTTAATTATGGTTCATAATGGTTCATAATATTTAATTCATTTCATTCTAGGCCCAATGTGGCCCAAAATGTTGGAATAAATGAAAGTGGGTCTAATTAGAGGCCATTTAAAGGTTCTAAGCCCATGATAGTCAAATTGGAAGCTTATTGGTCCTTTGAGTCCCATAAGGAAGTCTTAGTCCAAAATGGACCTAAACAAGAACTTCTAGGGTTTCCAATTGCTTGTTGAGTATTCGTAATACTTGTATGGTGTATTTGATTGAAAATTTTGATGCCATAGAGTAAGCATCATACATGCTCTTAAGTTTTTGATTCTACATTTTACTTGAGTGTAATGATTACAAGACACAAAATTTCTAGTTGTGACATCATCCCCCCGTTAGAGGGAATTTCGTCTCGAAATTCTGTTTGAAAGCCAATTTCGAGAATGCTAGAATAGGTGAGGGTATGTGACATCCCGAAAATCACGGCCAGAAAAGACCGGTTTGTTTATGCTTTGTTTAAAAATGAGAGTAACATCATTTTATAAAATGTTGTGGAATTTGTTCCAAGTAAAACATGGTAAATACGTTATTAAAACATTTTCGAAGAAACGTATTTATTTCATTTTAAAACGTTTGGGATGTCATCGTTAATACAGAAACATAAGCATAAACAAAACTTACATTTGTTTACACTAGTGATCTACATCTCTTTAAATCTCTCAGTGTAATGTGACTTCATATCAACACCTATGATATAAATAAACTGAGTGGGTCAGGTTGGGAAACCTGGTGAGTACATAGGGTTTTCAACCCACAATAATATAATTATTATGTTTAAACAATCAAGCAATTAAACCCAATTACCCATCCCCATTATCTTCTTTACTCTTAAGGATCTACCCTAAGAATCAGCTATTTCTCGTTCATTCATTCCTAAGGATTATCCTAAGGAATCGGTCACGAAGTCCATTGTTACCAAAGCTTATAGATTACAACTGGTGAACACGTAGTCCAAAATATCTGGTAAACACTTAGTTCAAAAGTAACTAGTGAACACACTTAGTTCAAAATACCTAGTGAACACACTCAGTTCAAAGATACGTAGTGAACACACTCAGTTCAAAGATACCTAGTGAACACACTCAGTTCAAAGATACCTAATGAGCACCTAGTTCAAAAACACCTAGAGGTTATGAGCCTTCTAGCGTTCCACCGGACTGTCAAGTATCGTCCATAGTCATCATCTATACTCCACTAGATGACTGGATCACCGACAACATTGATGTCTTCCATCGTGTTATCACAATACAACTACTTCATCTACCCATGTTTTACCCAACACATTTTGTAGATATAAAATACATATACACTTTAGATGATTTAAAACATGTATAAAAATCTTTCACCCAGCATAGACAACAAGTATTCAGACAATATGCACACACAACACGTAATTTATATTAAAATACTTCATATCAATGTGTAAGATGAAAGGGACCATGCACTCACCTGAGTAGGTGGTGACTCAGCACTCGAACAACGCTTCGATACTCTCAAAACAATTTCCTTCGATAAAACCTAATATCAATACCACTAGGGTTTAGTCTTACGATAACCGCGACAAACTAATAGTCAGAGTATTATTATTATTATATAAGCATTAAATAACACTTAATATAACTCATAATAATAGCCCAAATACTCATTATAAGTTCCTAATAATGTTACTATATTAAAACATAAGCTATACTAAAGATAGGTTAGGTGTAGCTCACTTACAGCGGGTTTTCTCAAAAATCAGGCTTCGCTGGAGCAGCGTTCCCGAGCCGAAAGGTTCTTTTCTCGGGACTCCGGGAGCCTCGGGGCTTCCTTCGGGTGCTAGGGGGTTTACCTAGGCATTTAGGGGCTTAAGGGAGGTTAGAGAGAGAAAGAAGAGGGTTGAGGGGTGAGGAAGTTGAAATGCCCGACACCTCTATTTATAGGGGTGCTGACTGGTCTACTCGTCGAGTAGGGGGGACCTACTCGCCGAGTTGGTCCATGTGGTGGCCTTCTGGTGGTGCCACGTGTCCAATTCTGGTGGTGCCACGTCACCCCCTATCGCGTATCAGCCTTCGAACTTAGAAAAATCATAACTCTCGCATACGAGCTCCATTTTCGACGTTCTTTATATCCACGCATAGGTAAAATGAAGATCTACAACTTTCATTTAGACTCCGTCGGCTAATTCTCGACCGATTTCAAATTTAACAGTAGGAGGCGTTTAGACTGTTAAATGACTACGAAGAATTCGTAACTCCTTTATACGAACTCCGTTTTCGTCCATCTTTTTACCATTGAGTTCCTATTAATGAGATATTCAACTCTCATTTAGGTCACGTAAGCCAAAAACCGCTTGAACTAAAATTCGAGTTTCGGGCCGTGCACTGCTAAGCCGAATCTTAGAAAAATCATAACTTCCTCATACGAAGTCAGATTTGGGCGTTCTTTTTATCGACGCTCTTAGTTTAACATATTATACAACTTTCGTTTAGATTGCTAAGGCTAAATCTCGCTCTATCATAAATTCACTATTCACGTTTCCCGGTGCCGTGCCGATTTTGCCGTAAAACATCGACGGGCCATAACTTCTTCGTTATAACTCGATTTTGGCGTTCTTTATATGTACGGAAACCTTGTGACATACTCTACAACTTGGTTAAGATTTTTTATTCTAAATAATCTTTTGTCGAAAAGTCATTTTCGACCCCTATTGCCTCTAAATTGACTAGCCCGGATCTGCGGGCATTACAATTATCTCCCCCTTAGGATGATTATGTCTCGGAATCATCAACGAAACAGGGCTCACATGATGACTCCATACGTTATTTCTTCATCCTAATTCATAACTTCGATGTTTCTTCGAATGATTATTTAACTCTTGGACTCCTTGACTATAGGCGGTGCTCGATCTTACATCCGCTCTCTATCTCACATTAGACTCTAAATTATGACCTTCAAGCCACAATGTCAATCCTCAGTTGATACGAACTTGAGATAAGTTCTTTTATTACTACAATGGAACGATGTGTCATATTCTAATGACTTATCATCGTGTGTTGCAAAGCTTAGACTCAAGTCTCTTAGAACAGTCTATACCTTCCTTCATGTTCTAGATCACATCTTAAAAGGTAGCATTTCTAGCACCCGTTGCGATACCTCTACTGATCGCTTTGATTAATCCTTCTGGCTGAAGTCGGTGCTACATCGAACTTGGTTCTTTGAATCACGCAACATACTTATCGTAGTCGGACTTAATTCGATATGACCACTCGGGTCGGAATATCAACAATCTTTTTAGTCATTACCGAAACGATGGTAACGACATACTTGAATAAAACGAAATCAATTACTAGCTTCTTGGTAACCTTGTGACTTTCCCTGATCCAAGCGTGAGTCCTGTGCTTCCGGTAGTATATGCATCTACTACCTTTCACACCTACTCATACTCGTCCCAAGTATTGTCTCGCAGTTTTCCAAGTCACCATGAAAGAAAATCACATAACTGTATAACACATCAAATAACAAAACAAAGCATTTATTATTTCTTGAAACTATTACATAGGTGTTCAAGTTCACCCTAGACTATGCCTCTAATAGGCTACATCATACGATACTATGGCTACTCCATAACTCGATCTTCGGATATGAAGTCTTCATCCTTGATTCCTCGTGTGGTTTTCTGCTTCGTCGAGGATCATGTGAAATGCCCTTGGCCTTGGTGGCATGTTTGGCCTGGTTGCTTCATTCTTCTTTGGGAAATTCTTTGAAAGATGCCCCCTTCTTTACATTCATAACACAACCTCTTGTTGGATGTACACTCATCGACGTAATGCCCAGACTTTCCACACTTGAAACATGTCACCTCTTCGCCGCATTTTCCAAAGTGTTTCTTCTTGCATTTATCACACCATCTTGCTTCACCGCCTCCTCCAGGCTTTGAGAATTTGCTCTCCTTGTTGGACCTTGAAGATCCTTCAAACTTCCGCTTCTCTCCTGCCTTATCTTTTTCTAGACCCTTTTCTCTTATCTGGGCCTCTACGTTCTTAGCTGCCCTAACAACTGTTTTCAAGGTAGTTGCCATTTTGACCATTGGGCCAAAATCAGTGGGTAATCCGTTAGCAAACCTATCAATCTTAGAGAGTTTAGTAGGAACCAAGTAGGGAAATAGCTTCATCCTCTCGGTGAATGCGGTGGCGTACTCATCAACAATCATCTTCCCTTTCTTTAGGTTCTGAAATTCGTTGTTCAAGTCTATCAGATCTATCTCTGCGCAGTACTGCATTTTCAACTGTTCCAAAAACTCTTCCCATGACATCCTAAGGGCTTCTCCTCGTGGCATCGTATCTGCCAATAGATTCCACCAACTCAAGTGTAACATCCCCTTCTGGCACGTATCACAATATTGTCCGCTTTGGGCCACTCGGCACGAGGACTTCCCAGGGGGTCACCCATCCTGGTACTACTCCCGCCCGAGCACGCTTAACTGCAGAGTTCTTATGGGATATGCTGCCCTCACGGCTTTAAAACACGTTGTGATAGGGAAGGTATCCACACCCCTTATAAGGAATGCTTAGTTCTCCTTCCCAGCCGATGTGGGATTAGATCTAACCCACTTTCATAATTGTAACATGCTGGAATAGCAAGAGTAGAGTTGAAGGACTAAAAGTGTAAATCTTAAAGGGCAACTCGGCGAGTCCATGGATGGACTCGGCGAGTAAGGTTGCGACTTTGGCCGCGAGTCAAGTGGCCTACTCGGCGAGTCCAAAGATGGACTCGGCGAGTAGGTGCTGAGTGGAGAAAACCCTAAATCCAGGGAATGAGCCCTATTTAAAGAACATTATATCCTCTCCCCAGCCTCTTTGATCCCCCTTGAAGTCCAAGAACCCTAGAAAGCGTGATTGAAGAAGATTGGAGTGTATTTGGAGCTTGGGGAGGTGTTTGTTGAAGGAATCTTGAAGGAGAAGAGGCTTGGATCAAAGGGCTTTGCTTGGATTCGAGTTTCATTGCAGTTGGGGCATTCTCTTGGAGGTAATATCTCGTTCTTGGGCTATCAATCATATGGATTCATCATTTTGGGGTTTGTGGGGAGTATATCTTGGTATGTTCTAGAGTTTGGAGGCTAGATCTGAGGTTGCTACCTCAGATCTGGAATATTGAAGGCCCAGAGTGCATTAAAGTTCCTGTGTTTGGGTGCTTAGTGAAGCCATCATGTCCCAAACCCTAGCTATAAAGTGAATAAGGCCTAGATCTCTTTGGATTCACGTAAAGTTTGCCACTTTACGTGATGGATGAGTTGTAGGAGGCTAGATCTATGTTTTGGATCAATTGCATGGTCTGGAATGCTTCTGTATGGATTCAGATCGGTGGTACTCGGCGAGTCACATGGGTGAACTCGACGAGTTGCTTGAAGATGAGCTGGGACTCGACGAGTTGGAAGAACAACTCGGCGAGTCGGATGAAGATGGCCTTGGACTCGGCGAGTTGTATGAACAACTCGGCGAGCAGGTTGAAGATAGCCTTAGACTCGGCGAGTCTGTTCTTGGGCTCAGCGAGTCTTGTTGAAGAGTCCCAATATTTTCTGGTTGAGTCGAGAACCGGCGAGTCAAGGGATGACTCGGTGAGTTGTGGACGAGTGGACCCCGAGTTGTTGGACTCGACGAGTCTTGGGGTGGCTCAGCGAGTTAGGTCGCGGGTTGAAGGAAGTTCTGAGTGCAGGGACTCGGCGAGTCATCGGGTTGACTCGGCAAGTAGGGTCAGTCAGGGGTTGACTTTGACCTTGTCTTTGACCAAGGGTTAACCAGTGGTTTCCAGGGGTATTTTGGTAATTATTGTTTATGGTTTTGAGTTCAGTGCATTGGTGGCTGTTCAGTGGTGGAGATCGTATCAGTGATCGGAGCAGCTTGAGTTATCTATTCAGTCGGCAGTTTCGAGGTGAGTTATCCTCACTATAGCAATAGGGTTTATGGCACCAAGGCCAACCCTTTTAGCGGATGGAAATTTGGGTAGTTGTCTGTTGTTATGATATTGCGAGATATGGGCCGGAAGGCGTTATATGTTGTGGGCCGGTAGGCAATACATGTTGTGGGCCGGAAGGCATTGCGATGTGGACCGGAAGGTCATGGCCTGGAAAGGCGTATGTGTACATTTGGTATGTTGACTGATTCGTAGGGTGATGTTATGCTAGTGACCGGCTAGGCTGGTATCTTGGTTAGGGTAATTCTATGTTATGTGATCTGTTGATCGATTGCTGACTGTGAGCTATTATATGACTATGTGTTGTGTGCATGATTGCTAGGTCTGGAGTGTGACCCGGTATACGGGGTCGTTCTATGTTCTGCTATGATATGTATGCTTTTTATGCTGTGGGCCGGAAGGCAATATGTTATGGGCCGGAAGGCAATATGTTATAGGCCGGAAGGCATTGTGTTATGGGCCGGAAGGCGATATGTTTTGGACCGGAAGGTCATGGCCTGGAAGGGCGTATATGTGGTTGGTATTTTGGGGGTATCTCACTAAGCTTTCGGGCTTACAGTTGTGGTTTTATGTTTTCAGGTTCTCAGGAGTCTGTGGCAAGGCAAAGGCGTGATCGTACCGTTCTTCGCGTTGGTGTTTTATGATATGAACCTGGGAAAATACTCTGTTAAATAATGTATTAAAAACCTTTTTGTAACAACATTATTAAAATGGGTGGTTTTTGAAAAGTTTTAATTGTTTTGAAATTTTGGTCGTTACAAGTTGGTATCAGAGCCTTGGTTTGAGTGAATTGGAGGAACACTCGTGTAACTCCAGTCTCAAATCGAGGAAAGTTTTAAAAGAGAAATTAAAATGGTTTTCAAATTAAGTAAAAGGAGGACGCGAAGGTACGATCAGCCAGATCCAGTAAGTAACCCCAAATTACCATTCATGACATTTGTTTTGTTGAGCTTTGATAGAACAGCATGCTAGTGATAGGCTAGGGATCTTCAGGATTTAATGATAATGTTGCCTGATTTGTGATGCCTGTAGCCTAGGGTCCCTTATGGGAGATTCTCAGTGTTCCTCTAGTGGTGAGGGTTGAGCGTTGTTATGCCTGTTCTCTAGGGTATTGTGGTAGTACTTCATACAAATATGGGTAGGTGTGGAAGGTAGTATGTGCCCGTACTACTGAAAGCACAGGACCCATACGCGTATCAGGGAAACCATGATCTCTAGGGTTGGGTTGCGAGAGTTGGATCCCAGGATTGTGGGAAGTGTCTGAGATTTAGTGGTGTTTTTCAGTATGGAGATTCCGAGGCATACTGGGAGTGGATTCGGGTCATGATCGGGAGTAGGAGAAGGAGTTCAGGGCGGGTCTGTGCCGCCCGAGGTTATTGGTCAGATGAGCTCGCGCGAGTCGGATGCAAGGATTCGTGAGATCCTGCATGATGAGGTTGCTGCTTTGTTCCGGGCTGAGTTGCCGGAACTGTTTGGGCCGATCAAGACCGCCATGGTTGAGTATTTTGATGAGCGCTATGCGGCTCTCGCGGAGACGGCTGTCACGGTGGCTACAGTGGCTGTAGCAGCGGCAGAGGAGGAGCCTCCCACCTTTGATGGAGTTCAGGACTCGATTGTTGCTATGAGGTGGTTATCGGTCGTGGAGGGGTGCTTCTTCACGTTTTCATGCCCTGCTGATCTGAGGGTGAGGTGTGCTCTGAACCTGTTGAGGCTCGGGGCGAAGGATTGATGGAGATTGACCACGGGGTCATACTCGGATGCACAGAGGGTTGCAGTTTCATGGGATCAGTTCAGAGAGATGTTCAGCACTCGCTATGTTCTGCAGGATGAGAGAGAGAGATTGGCTCAGGAGTTCCTTGAGCTGAAGCAGGATTCAGAGTCGGTGACTGAGATCACCAGGATGTTCACTGAGAGGGCGATGTTCTGCCCTGAGTTCGCTTCGGAGCAGGCTCAGATGTCCTGATATCTGAGTATGCTCAAGGGGGATATCAGACAGTTTGTGTCTGTGCAGAGGTGCGAGACGTTGTTGGAGTTGCAGGAGGCCGCCAGGCGGCGTGTGTTAGAGATTGAGTTGCAGTTGCGTGAGCTGAGGCAGGCTCCGATGCAGTCGCAGCCGGCGCCGAAATGGTCCAGGACCGTTGATGTTAGAGTGGGGGATCTGAGTGGCCACACTTGTGGGAAGTGTGGGAGGGGTCATACTGGAGTCTGTTGGTCCGGTGGTGCATGCCGCAAGTGCGGAAAGGCAGGGCACTATGCGCGGGATTGTTGGCAGTCAGTGCCGGTTCGGGATTTGAGGATTTGTTATCATTGTCGTCAGGTTGGACATTTGAGGGTCAACTGTCCACAACTTTCTGCAGGACCGGTGCCGGCTCCAGCACCGGCCACTTTGAGGATTTCAGGTGGAGGTCAGGGTGGAGCGGAGCCCCCAGGGGCTCAGGGTCGTGCTTATCAGCTTGCGGCAGAGGAGGTCAGAGCAGTGTCGGATGTAGCTGCGGGTAGCTTTCTTTCTTGATGTCTTGTTATCTTGCGATTATTGCGGTGTATTGTTTGTGCTGGTATCCTTGTGTGGTTTTCGATGCGGTATTCGTCGTTTTGCGGGTTGAAGTTTTTGGTTATGGATTTGTGTTTCGGGTTTTCTTCTTGGTACCTGTTGTTCCCTGAGGGTTTGGTATGGTTATAGTTTGGTGTTTGTGCTATCGTTGGTTATCTTTCGTGAGGGTTATTAGTGGAGATGCGGCATTGGATTGAATGTCGGGTAGCATCTGCAGTCGTGGAGTGGATAAGTGGAGACCGGGTTTCTTTGACCGGATTGATCATTGTGGAGCTGTGTTTTGTTGAAGGTCGTTTATGCTTGTGGGAAGCAGTCCGCACGTAAGTGTTTTCCTTGTGCAGGGTTGTTATGGAAGGTCGGTGATGGCGACCGGTGACTGTTAGCCAGTGTTATAAGTGGGGGAGCGTTGGAGGATTCTCTTGGAGATCGATGAGTACTTGAGGGTGCTTAGCTGTTGGGATTCAGCAGTGTTCTGTTAGCCAGAGTATAGGCTGATAGGAGCGAGTGTTGGGCATGCCGGGCGGAATACAGACCTAGGGCATTTCATTGTGTAGGCCTGGAAGCAGGCCGGGATCAAGTTTGAGTAGGTAACCGGGGTTATGTGATCAGAGTATTTGTATGCTTTATGTACGTGATGTGTCGTACTGCATTAATTCTATGGGATTTATGTTGTGCAAGTTTATAGAGTTGGAACCGGAAGGTTCCCAGAGTTAGAACCTGAGGGTTCATGGAGTTTGGGTGTACGGACCCACAGAGATATAGCCTCGAGTGGCTAATATGTGTTATGTGAGTCGGTCCAGTCATGCTGGAGACTCTGCTGGTATTGTTTGATCGGTTTGAGAATATGGATTGTGTATGTTGCAGTGTGACTGCATTGGAAGGTCTGGCCCCGGGTAGTGATCTTGGTTAGTTGAGGTAGTGCATGGGCTCGAGAGTCCCTGCGAGGAGAGTCAGAGTAAGTGTGTTGGATGGATAGCAGACACGCTAAAGGGTGGTGTAGCATTGGGCGAGCGTCGTGGCATTTGTCGGAGTGACATTGTGGCCGAGTGGATTCCTTGATAAAGGAAGAGAGAGAGGTAAGAGGTGTGTAACTCCGAGAGGGAGTGCAAGTTCACGGAAGTGAAAGCGGCAGAGCAGAGTTATGAGTAGAGCAATTCGAGTATGGTTATTGAGCAGCGTGTTTGCGGCAGTGGATTAGAAGCTCATCCGGTTTGGAATGTCTGCTGAGGTCGCAGCGGGAAATCCGCAAGTGTAGAGCCAAGAGGCTCGGAAGGGATGTAGGGAGAGAGAGTCTTGAACTCTCAGTGTGATTCTGATCAGGGTATAGGGTGTATATTAGTGGTTCATCCTGGGGGATGTTTAAGGGTATTATCAGAGTATCAGGTTTTCCCAACCTGAGGGTGTTAGAGCTAGTTCAGCATGTCTATGCGGTTGCAAGGAGAGAACTCGTGAGAGTTGCTCTGAGATTGAGAATAGGTCTCTCAGTCGTCCCGGAATGGATAAAGTGGGATTCGGATTGGGGATCCGATGGTTGATGGTTTTCTAACCCTTATGGGTCGAGTGATTGTTGAGATTTGGGGCAGCGATGCATCTTGGGTAATTCATAGTTATTGAGAGTGATGATCAGGGGGTACAGTCGGTGCCCGGTTCGAGACGGTGGTCAGGACGCCGTGAAGGAGGGGAAAGTGTGTTCGAGTTTCGATAAGTATGCTTTGAGGGACCTGGTCCGGTTAAGGCCAGGTGGAGCATTGTGGGGGTATCCTTGGAGTTGAGTTGCTTTAGCCTTCGAGGGCGAAGCCTAATTTAAGTGGGGGAGAATTGTAACATCCCGGAATAGCAAGAGTAGAGTTGAAGGACTAAAAGTGTAAATCTTGAAGGGCAACTCGGCGAGTCCATGGATGGACTCGGCGAGTAAGGTCGCGACTTTGGCCGCGAGTCAAGTGGCCTACTTGGCGAGTCCAAAGATGGACTCGGCGAGTAGGTGCTGAGTGGAGAAAACCCTAAATCCAGGGAATGAGCCCTATTTAAAGAACATTATATCCTCTCCCCAGCCTCTTTGATCCCCCTTGAAGTCCAGGAACCCTAGAAAGCCTGATTGAAGAAGATTGGAGTGTATTTGGAGCTTGGGGAGGTGTTTGTTGAAGGAATCTTGAAGGAGAAGAGGGTTGGATCAAAGGCTTTGCTTGGATTCGAGTTTCATTGCAGTTGGGGCATTCTCTTGGAGGTAATATCTTGTTCTTGGGCTATCAATCATATGGATTCATCATTTTGGGGATTGTGGGGAGAATATCTTGGTATGTTCTAGAGTTTGGAGGCTAGATCTGAGGTTGCTACCTCAGATCGGGAATATTGAAGGCCCAGAGTGCATTAAAGTTCTTGTGTTTGGGTGCTTAGTGAAGCCATCATGTCCCAAACCCTAGCTATAAAGTGAATAAGGCCTAGATCTCTTTGGATTCACGTAAAGTTTGCCACTTTACGTGATGGATGAGTTGTAGGAGGCTAGATCTATGTTTTGGATCAATTGCATGGTCTGGAATGCTTCTGTATGGATTCAGATCGGTGGTACTCGGCGAGTCACATGGGAGAACTCGACGAGTTGCTTGAAGATGAGCTGGGACTCGACGAGTTGGAAGAACAACTCGGCGAGTCGGATGAAGATGGCCTTGGACTCGGCGAGTTGTATGAACAACTCGGCGAGCAGGTTGAAGATAGCCTTAGACTCGGCGAGTCTGTTCTTGGGCTCGGCGAGTCTTGTCGAAGAGTCCCAATATTTCCTGGTTGAGTCGAGAACCGGCGAGTCAAGGGATGACTCGGTGAGTTGTGGACGAGTGGACCCCGAGTTGTTGGACTCGACGACTCTTGGGGTGACTCGGCGAGATAGGTTGCGAGTTGAAGGAAGTTCTTAGTGCGGGGACTCGGCGAGTCATCGGGTTGACTCGGCAAGTAGGGTCAGTCAGGGGTTGTTCTATGTTCTGTTATGATATGTATGCTTTTTATGCTGTGGGCCGGAAGGCAATATGTTATGGGCCGGAAGGCAATATGTTATAGGCCGGAAGGCGATATGTTTTGGACCGGAAGGTCGTGGCCTAGAAGGGCGTATATGTGGTTGGTATTTTGGGGGTATCTCACTAAGCTTTCGGGCTTACAATTGTGGTTTTATGTTTTCAGGTTCTCAGGAGTCTGTGGCAAGGCAAAGGCATGATCGTACCGTTCTTCGCGTTGGTGTTTTATGATATGAACCTGGGAAAATACTCTGTTAAATAATGTATTAAAAACCTTTTCGTAACAACGTTATTAAAATGGGTGGTTTTTGAAAAGTTTTAATTGTTTTGAAATTTTGGTCGTTACATCAAGACTCCAGTTTTCAGTTGTCTTACAACGAAGACGGTCTTCTGTTTCTCGCTACAGTCGCAGCTCTCAAACACCATCTCCATCTCGGAGATCCAATCCATAATCTCAACAGGCTTTAGGCTTCCTGAGAGACTTGGTGGTTTCGCACCCAAGAAATTCTTGTACATTCGCCCATCCTTGTCGTTTCTCCTCTCCGAGCCATCCTTTCGTTCACCTTGAGTCTCCACTTGACTCACTTGGCGGCTGTAGTTCCCTTCCTCCGATTGCTCGAGAATCGGTTTGGGTTGCTCAATGGGCATAGTAGCTTCGTCCCTATTCAACATCTGCCTCATTTCTTCCCTTTGTTCAGCTAACATAGCCTGAATCATGGCTTGAACTTCAGCCATGGTGACTGGCTCAGGTGCAACTTCTTCTACAACAGGTATTTGCTGAACCATTGGGGGTTGGTTCCTATTCTCATTTGCATTCACATTTTCGCTACGGGTCCTTGCCATCCTGATCTATACACCGAATAAGGTGAATCTAGACCTTTAGTTAGGATTGACGTTTAAATCATCCTTATCACTCCGAAACGTTTACATGCTAGTTCTAATATCGTAGGCGTACGTTTAGAATCCTAAACACATAAGGTTTCCAGATCCGGTCGGCAACAGACCATAGATCCGATCAAACTATAGCATAACAAATCATTTAGCACATAAAATCGACTTAGGCATCATTTCCGAAAATAAGCTAGTGCTTGTGTCTATTTAGGTGTATTACCTAAATCTATTTGACACACTCCTCACAATCATCACATAGCATTCTAAGTTTAAGTCTAGAAATATCCTACAAATTCCTAGTTCGCTTAAACTAATGCTCTGATACCAACTGTGACATCCCCAAAATCAAGGCCAGAAAAGACCGGTTTCTTTATGCTTTGTTTAAAAATCAGAGTAACATCATTTTATAAAATATTGCGGAATTTGTTCCCAGAAAAACATGGTAAATACGTTATTAAAAGATTTTCGAAGAAACGTATTTATTTCATTTTAAAACGTTTGGGATGTCATCGTTAATACAGAAACATAAGCATAAACAGAACTTACATTTGTTTACACTAGTGATCTACATCTCTTTAACTCTCTCAGCGTAATGTCACTTCATATCAACACCTGTGATATAAATAAACTGAGTGGGTCAGGTTGGGAAACCTGGTGAGTACATAGGGTTTTCAACCCACAATAATATAATTATTATGTTTAAACAATCAAACAATTAAACCCAATTACCCATCCCCATTATCTTCTTTACTCTTAAGGATCTACCCTAAGAATCAGCTATTTCTCGTTCATTCATTCCTAAAGATTATCCTAAGGAATCGGTCACGAAGTCCATTGTTACCAAAGCTTATAGATTACAACTGGTGAACACGTAGTCCAAAATATCTGGTAAACACTTAGTTCAAAAGTAACTAGTGAACACACTTAGTTCAAAATACCTAGTGAACACATTCAGTTCAAAGATACATAGTGAACACACTCAATTCAAAGATACCTAGTGAGCACACTCAGTTCAAAGATATGTAGTGAACACACTCTATTCAAAGATACCTAGTGAACACACTCAGTTCAAAGATACCTAATGAGCACCTAGTTCAAAAACACCTATAGGTTATGAGCCTGCTAGCGTTCCACCGGACTGTCAAGTATCGTCCATAGTCATCATCTATACTCCACTAGATGACTGGATCACCGACAACATTGATGTCTTCCATCGTGTTATCACAATACAACTATTTCATCTACCCATGTTTTACCCAACACATTTTGTAGATATAAAATACATACACACTTTAGATGATTTAAAACCTGTATAAAAATCTTTCACCCAGCATAGACAGTAAGTATTCAGACAATATGCACACACAACACGTAATTTATATTAAAATACTTCATATCTATGTGTAAGATGAAAGGGACCATGCACTCACCTGAGTAGGCGGTGACTCAGCACTCGAACAACGCTTCGATACTCTCAAAACAATTTCCTTCGATAAAACCTAGTATCAATATCACTAGGGTTTAGTCTAACGATAACCGCGACAAACTAATAGTCTGACTATTATTATTATTATTATTATTATTATTATTATTATTATTATATAAGCGTTAAATAACACTCAATATAACCCATAATAATAGCCCAAATACTCATTATAAGTTCCTAATAATGTTACTATATTAAAACATAAGCTATACTAAAGATAGGTTAGGCGTAGCTCACTTACAGCGGGTTTTCTCGAAAACCGGGCTTCGCTAGAGCAGCGTTCCCGAGCCAAAAGGCTCTTTTCTCGGGACTCCGGGAGCCTCGGGGCTTCCTTCTGGTGCTAGGGGGTTTACCTAGGCTTTTAGGGGCTTAAGCGAAGTTAGAGAGAGAGAGTTTAGAGAGAGAAAGAAGAGGGTTGAGGGGTGAGGAAGTTGGAATGCCCGACACCTCTATTTATAGGGGTGCTGACTGGTCTACTCGCCGAGTAGGGGGGACCTACTCGCCGAGTTGGTCCATGTGGTGGCCTTCTGGTGGTGCCACGTGTCCAATTCTAGTGGTGCCACGTCACCCCCTATCGCGTATCAGCCTTCGAACTTAGAAAAATGATAACTCTCGCATACATGCTCCGTTTTTGACGTTCTTTATATCCACGCATAGGTAAAATCAAGATCTACAACTTTCATTTAGACTCTATCGGCTAATTCTTGACCGATCTCAAATTTAACAGTAGGAGGCGTTTAGACTGTTAAATGACCGCGAAGAATTCGTAACTCCTTCATACGAACTCCATTTTCGTCCGTCTTTTTACCGTTGAGTTCCTATTAATGAGATCTTCAACTCTCATTTAGGTTACGTAAGCCAAAAAATCGCTCGAACTAAAATTCGAGTTTCGGGCCATGCACTGCTAAGCCGAATCTTAGAAAAATCATAACTCCTCATACGAAGTCAGTTTGGGAGTTCTTTTTATCGTCGCTCTTAGTTTAACATATTCTACAACTTTCGTTTAGATTGCTAAGGCTAAATCTCGCTCTTTAATAAATTCACTATTTACGCTTCCCGGTGCCATAAAACATCGATGGGCCATAACTTCTTCGTTATAACTCGGATTTCGGCGTTCTTTATATGTACGGAAACCTTGTGATATACTCTACAACTTGGTTAAGATTATTTATTCTAAATAATCTTTTGTCAAAAAGTCATTTTCGACTCCTATTGCCTCTAAATTGACTAGCCCGGATTTGCGGTCGTTACAGGGTACTTTTGCTTCATTTGGTCTTCGCGTTCCCACGTGAATTCTGGCCCACGCTTCGCGTTCCACCGTACTTTCACGATCGGGATGCGACTTTGCTTAGTACGCTTCACCTCCCTTTCCATGATTTAAACCGGTTCTTCAACGAACAGGAGATTCTCGTTGATTTCGATCTCGTCAAGGGGAATGAAGAGTGTTTCATCCAATAGAGACTTCTTTAGATTAGAGACATGGAACACGGGGTGTACACTGTTTAGCTCTGCGGGTAGTTGAAGTTTATACGCCACTGGACCTATTCGGGCGACGATCTCGAAACATCCAATGTATCGTGGGTTCAGTTTTCCCCGTCTTCCGAAACGAATAACTCCTTTCCAGGGTGAGACTTTCAACAATACTCGATCCCCGACCTGAAATTCTAAGGGCTTTCGCCGTTTATCGGCGTAGCTCTTTTGTCGGTCGCGCAATGCTTGTAATCGAGCTCTGATTTGAGCGATCTTTTCCATGGTTTCACGAATGATCTCCGGTCCCGTTAGCGCCTTGTCCGACATATGTGTTTTTGCTAGCTGGGTATCACCCACATCAGCCCAACATAACGGTGATCTACACTTACGCCCGTATAGTGCTTCGAAAGGAGCGACCTTGATGCTCGAATGGTAACTGTTGTTATACGAGAATTCGACTAAGGGTAAGTGGGTATCCCAAGACTTCCCAAAGTCTATCACGCATGCGCGGAGCATGTCTTCGAGCATTTGAATGGTTCGTTCACTTTGACCATCCGTTTGTGGATGACAAGCAGTGGTCATGTCGAGATGAGTTCCTAGTGCTTTCTGGAGTGATTGCCAAAAATGTGAAGTGAACCTACTGTCCTTATCCGAGATAATAGACACTGGTACTCCGTGGAGTCTCACGATTTGTCGAATGTATAAACGTGTCAATCTCTCCATCTTGTAGGATTCTTTTATTGGCAGGAAATGGGCAGATTTCGTCATTCGGTCGACTATTACCCATATGGTGTCTAGTCCATCCGACGTCTTGGGTAGCTTGGTCACGAAATCCGTAGAAATCCCCTCCCAATTCCACTTAGGGATTACCGGTTGTTGTAATAACCCTGAGGGCTTCTGGTACTCCACCTTTACCTTGGCACACGTAAGGCACTTACTAACATAGGTAGCAATTTCTGCCTTCATGTTAGGCCACCAATAGTGTTGTTCAATATCCAAATACATCTTGCCTGAGCCGGGACGAATGGAGTATTGCGTCATGTGGGCTTCCTTCATAACTACCTCCCTAAATCCTTCGAGTTTAGGGACCCAAATACGGTCCATGAAATAGTATACTCCATTCTCCTTTGCCTCTAGGTTCTTCTCCATTCCGTGCAATGCTTCGCTTACTCTATTTTCCGTCTTCATGGCCTCTGACTGGGCTACTGCAATTCGAGTGGCTAGGTGAGATTGAATGGTTATTGAGAGAGTTTTGGTACGATGATTAGAGTACTCCTTCCGACTTAATGCCTCAGCTACCACGTTGGCCTTGCCTGGGTGGTACTTGATCTCACACTCGTAATCGTTTAGTAATTCAACCCATCTTCGTTGCCTCATGTTCAACTCTTTCTGGTTCAAGATGTGCTGGAGACTCTTGTGGTCTGTGAAGATGGTGGCTAGGCACTGCATTGTGGCTGCCGGTGGTGATGTTGTTGTTGTTGTTGTTGTTGCTGTTTCCCTGTTGTTGGTTCTGGGGAGGGTAGGTCCTGCAGTACCTCGCCGTGTGTCCCCTTCGATTACAACTGGTGCACTGCAACTCCTTGCATTCTCCATTGTGATGGAAACCGCACTTGTTGCACTTGGGAAGATTACCGGAATAAGGTTTGGGAGCATTTTAAGCAGCTGAGGCTAGAGCATGTGGTGTGGCTGGAACCGGTGCGGTGGCAGCATTAACTGCCACTGTCTGCTACTTCGTAGAGGTCTCGGGGTGTGACAACCGGAAATTTTCCATTCAAATCAAACCACATCAATCCAATAGAAGTAGAGCAGTTTCAGTGAGAATTCAAACTTTTGGAATAAGTTTGGCAGTTTTAGGGTTTTACACCTAAGGAGTTATTAGGAGAGTGGTTGCACTAGGATTTTGTGCAACACTGTAATCCCATTACTCTAGGTCATTAGAATCCATTCCGAGAATAGAAATATTTTCTGCCAAAAATCTCTGGACTATAAATAGAATTCTGAACCAAATTGGTTCATTATTTGATTTCCAATTAGAGAAAAGCCAAATACTCTCTCACGGATCTTCGGGTTTTCATCCCAGATTGTGAGTCTACTTCCCTTAATGTGTTTTAATGCTTGTTATATGCTTTATAACATTGTTTTCATGTCCAAAACACTAGATCCGGGAGTTTACCGCCCAAGAACGTTCTTGGGGAGTAAACTCCAAAATCAAGCCTAAAGGCCACATAGTCCCATTTCCGTGTTAGGCATCTAGCTAAGGACTTAGTGTATGATCATTAGAGGCTAGAAACAAATCAAAAGCAAGTAGTTTGAGGAGTTTACGGCCAAGGAACCACCTCTTGGGCCGTAAACTCCAAGTAAAGGGCACAAATGAGTGCCTAGTGATCCTTTAGCCTTAGAACAAGAACCTAGAAGCCTTAAGCAAGTGTTTTAGACCAACAAAACAATTAGAAACCCACTTTGGAAGGGAGTTTACGGCCAAGATGCTCCTTAGGCCGTAAACTCCAAGTTTTAGGTTCCAAAATGCCTTCAAACTCTTCCTAAGGCTTAGTATTCATTTTTGGCATGTACCTTAATGTGTTTAGGACCTAGAAAACACATGAAAAGCATAAGTGTTGAAGAGTTTACGGCCAAGAGTATTTCTTGGGCCGTAAACTCCTTTAATGAGGACAAAGAGCACCCTAGACACTTCCTTAGGCCAAGAAACTTTTAGGGCAAGTACCTAGATGAGATATGGACTAGTTAAAATTCTTAGAACCTCATGTGTGAGGGAGTTTATGGCCCAAAGAGTTCTATGGCCGTAAACTCCATCAAATGGTCCCATTTAGTGCCTTAAACCTTCCTTAAGCAAATGGTTGAAGCCTAGACTTGTTCCTTGAATTGTTAGACACTTGAAAGGACAATAAGAACCCTCCCAAGGGAGTTTACGGCCTTAAACTCCAAGGGAAAAGGGTCTTTGGGCCGAAAACTCCCCTTAGGAGTCAATATGGTACCTTAAGCTCTTGTCTAGCCTTGAAGCAATTCCCCTCTAAGGTTGTAGTACTTCTATACTCCATTTCATGGCTTGTTTGAGAGTTTACGGCCAGGAGCTTACTCCCCTGGGCCGTAAACTCTAATGGATATGGTCTTTTGACCTTAAACTTCCATTAGGGGCGTTGTACTTCTTTGTTGCAACCCATTAGCCTCCAAGCGCTTGACCAAAAGTGTTGACCTCGCGCGTAAATGTTTATACTTGCATTGTTAGTGATTAAATCTCTAATTATTTATATACATATGTCTTCATATGTAAATAGGATCATTTTGTGTGTCTAAGTCATCACTTGACACCAAGCACTTGTCCGATCCTTCCGTACGATAACAGCCCGTTCATTTCCAGTCACATACTGCAGGTGAGTTCATACCCCTTAACTAATGTTTTAAACTATTTTAAATGTTTTATGGGGGGGGGATACAAGTAGAATCATGCTACTTATTATGTCAATCACATGTGATTAGTAAGTAGGACATTATTACATATTACATCAATCACATGTGATTAATATACAGCATTCAAAAGATTTGGCTACTCATTAGCCGTTTTACCAAATAGTTTCCTTCAAATGATTTTTATAAACCTTTTATATGTTTTCAACTACTTATTACACTGTACTTCTTACTCTGTCATCATATTTCAAACTTATTTACAACTGTGTTTCAAACAAATGTTTCTTTATACTCAAAACTGTTTTATTATACTTATGCCTTCAAATTGTTTTATAGATTGACATCAAGTCGATCTTCTGTTAAAATAATATTTATGTTTCAAATGTTTTACAAAACTTACTTATGCTTTTATTTTATTATAAATTGCATGCCTCTATATGTATAGTTATATAAGAAATGTTTAAAAGACTTAGGAGGACTATCCACCCTATTTCCTTTTCGCGCCTTGAGATGTGGTCTGGTGGGACATTGGGTATTCGTCTGAAGGTCGTTTAAAGATTTGTTATATATCATGTGTACATATATAGTCATAAAAGGTCCTTCCAGTTCATCCTATGCCCTTGGGTAGCAAGGGTATACATCCACGTCCATACATACTACTTAGATTACTAGTAAGCTACCATATGGGTAGTTCAGGAAGATACTAGAACCATTACTAGAACGCGATATCATACAATGAGTCAGTTCATTCATGAGTCAATACTTTCTAGAACATTAATGTATATTACATATACATCTATACTAGGACGAGAACATATACAATTATACTAGAACGCTTACATTACTATACTTGCTAGATAGAGAGAACACACGTTACTGCTAGCACATAGAACATTACAGCTCATTACATTACTATACTTGGTAGAACAGTCAATTACATTATAGTTAGAACAGTACATTACATGTATATATACGAGAATACGTCGATTACTGTGATTTAAATCGGAGCATGACTTAAAACCTCATGACTTGAGTTGCGGCCAGAGTCTCTTGAAGGGGGAGCGTTGAGTTTGCGTATAGATTCTATAATGGATTGACTATCCTATGCCTTGCTGGTAGCTACAGCCGGACCTGCAGGTCTGCGGGTGCCAAACGTCATACACTGATTTCGACATCCTTATGTCGATATAATCAGTCCATAGTATGAGTTTGTGTATAGATCTATGCTGGATTGACAATCCTACACCTTGCTGCTAGCTACAGCCGGACCTGTAGGTCTGCAGGTGCCAAACGTCATATCTTTATTACGACCATTCATTATGTTGTTGTTACTAGTCGATAGTATGGCACAATTTATCACGTAATGCCTTTGCCCAAGATCCGGCATGAGGTAGTTAGTACGGTAGTAGTCCTTTTAGAGCTACGTTTTAGTACTACGTTAATTTTTCCAGTACATATTGTTAGTGATAACCTCACTTAAACGAAATTATTCAAACTATATTGTTGGATAATGATAGTTATACTTTGGAAAAATACTTACTCTTACAAGAGACACACACACACAGAACAATTAAGTCTTGGTAGAAGACTCCTTTTGTTACTAATAGGAATCATAGGGATTTCTAGGGATTTTCAAACATTTACAGTTGAGCTACAAACATTTTCATACTTATACTAGCTTTCTTTCAAAGTAATGTCAAGTCTTAGAAATTATAAGTTTTTACAAATTAAGACACATTAATACTTATGATCTCACCAGCTTTATAGCTGATACTCGCTTTCAAAATTACTTGTATCCTCAGGTCATCATAGACAGGAACCGATGCAAGGAGAAAGGAAGATGAAGCTTATTCAAGACTTATCTTTCATTTTGATTTATGCTTTAGTGTTTATCAAAATTTGACAGAATACAATTGTATAATAATTATTTTATTAATGCAATGGATGATGTTGTTGCTTGTTTACTACTTTACATTGTTGTTGATATTATACATGACGTCCTCCGCCCCAGAACGTTTCCGCCGTTCTTGGTTTTGGGGTGTGACAGATTGGTATCAGAGCATTGTTTATAGTGAATTAAGTATATCAACCCATAAAAGATATACTAACTATAAATACATAAGGGATTAAAAATACTCTGACCAAGAGTTTATACTTTAAATAGTAAAATATTTAAGTAAGTATACGTGCTGCATTCATACTAAAATCAATGTCATTAGGACAGTACAAAAGAATTACGATTGTTGGGCAACACAAGTGGGCTTAGAGACATATGGTCAAAACTAGGAAGATATAGCCTGATCACTTATATTATCCGAGGGTTGACTAGCATGTGCCTAAGTTTAAGTGTGTGGTTGCAACAATGCTAAAATCTTACCAACCCTACAATAATGAGAACAATAGAACATAACAATAAATTTAAAATACTATAGGTGTATTTTGGTGTTACTATAAGTACTTCATAATTGAGAATTAAAAATGGGATCTTCATTACTAAGTTAATAGTTGCTAAGTGGATACACTGAGGCTACATGTAATTAGGATGTTATAGACTTAGAATCTGTGATAATTTTGCCTTACCCCTATTCTGTGTGAATAAGGAGTTAAGGTCACTTATTCAAAGGTCTATCCTGTTTAGATTACACATAGCTGGTATGCACTTCACAAATAGCGATGTAACTAATGAAGGTTTCCTAAATAATTATCTAAATAGTTCGTCTAATAATTATCTTCGTACCCTAAATTCTCACATAGAGATCATAACCGGACTCCATCCCCTTGACAACCAGTATCTTCTGAATGAAGTCATAGCTGGTTGGTTTGGAGAAGAACCAGAGAATGATCATCCTATTCCTTGGATGATCACCATGATGAAGACTTTTCTTATGATGCTAACCCCGAGCCAGAGGTTGAGAACCTACCCCGAGCAACTCCCGTTTCGATTCCTAACCCTCGTCCGACTTTTCATGGCCCGACCCTGAGTGAGTGGAATGCTTGGAAACAGGGAGCCAAGGACAAGATCAGTTTATGCTGTTTAATGGCGACAGAAGCTTTTACGACTTGAGCAATGAGGGCTTAGCAGATATAGTCTTGCCAATCTTGGTCCGCAGAGTGGCCTGAATTGAGATTCAAGACAGGACAGCCCTACGTCAGATTTCAGAAATAGTCGCCTATGCTAGAATGCATACCCTCCACACCATTCATCTAGCATATACTCACGAGAGATCAGAGAGAAACCACGAAACCCTGCTGCAAGCACTGGCTGAATCACGAGCCGAAGCCTTAGAGCTCCGAGTACGCCAGATGGTGTTCGAAAGACACCTACTTGACTTGGAACGTCAATTGGTTGAACTAAGAGTTCACTAGGGGGATGACCGTCGCCAGTAGTAGACACTTTACTTTATTTCCCTTATAAAAAGAAATAGTGGTTTTTTTCTGTCTATGCCCGATGTGGTATTTTCTATGAAATTATCTTGTTCCGTAAGTACTTTAGTTAGGTCCTTATGCTGTCAGGAACTATCTTCTGTGGATATGATGTAAGACCTTTACAAGGTCATTTTTCTGAATCTTTACATCGTGAATATCCAAGGTATTGACAGCCGGCTAACTTTTGTGTCATTCTTCATTCAAGTACTTTTATCTTACTTTCATTGGAGTTTATCTGAATCATACTTTAGTCAAGTCATTGGACTATGGTGATTTATCTCCAGAGGCACTTCCAAGTCTCTTTCGGTGGTTGGATCTTGTTATTCACCAACCCACGATACCTCAGTTCGAACGACAAATGTTTTGATTGTTGGGTTTTGAGCATTCTAACACTCCTAAGTGTACATGCAACCCTAAATACATTGGATCTATGTTTTCTCTATTATACATGCAAATAAGAACTTCCAAGGTATTATCCTAATCTAGCATACAAAACAATAACTATAGCAAGATAGAATACATACCTCTTTGGTGTAGAAAGTCTTCATGAAGCTTGAGTGCCAAGTGCCCCAAGTGTGACACCTTAAATGGTTCACACAACACCAAAAACACATGGATTAACTTGAGAGAAAACTACACTCATGAAAATCGGCTAACCCTTTCTTACTCTCTCTAGTGGCCGATTTTTCCCAAGAATGTGATCTTTATATAGTGTTACAATTAGGGTAAACCCTAATTGTCATGACTTTCCATTACCTTGGATCCATGGGTTCAAATACACCATGGAGCATCCATGGACCATCCTATGAGTTTTAGCCCAACTTGATTATCCATGGAGCATTAGCCCACTATACAAGTATGGATGATTTACACAATCAACCCATATATTTAATTAGTCTTCTTTTGATCACTTAATTAATCCTAGATTAATTCTTGATCAATAATAATTAAATAATCTCATTATTCTTATTATTAATATACTAGAACTTATAATATATTAATAACCATAAGTGTCTTATTTCTCTCATTATAGTCTATCCAAGTGCATGATGGTTTGCAACCCAAATGGACCATGCCGGGTTGGGTCAATTCTTACCAATTATAGTTATGGACTTAGACATTAATCCAACAGTCTCCCACTTGGATAAGTCTAAAACTATTATTGCGTATGACTTCAGGAACCAACTGGCAATCATAGCTCTCAAAAGCTTCTGTCGAACTCTGACCTTGTAGATGAACTCTGACCTTTGTCAATGACTTGTCCATTAGATAAGGGATCATATATTCCTCCATTCTAGATATCATATGGACTGAGACATGGATTATAATCATTCTCTCTGTCCATTTGTTGTTTCCCGATTTCCGATTTATGACGACTGACTAATTGAACAAATCAAATCAGTCCTGGCCCGGCCGAGCACTTCCATTTGTCATCATCAAATCATCGAGGGGCCCACAGATATCACTTTTATCCCGAAGGTAAAAGGAATGGATAAACTTCGACTCATATGGCTTGTTCTACTACTTGTTGAATCATACACAAAAGCACGTTTTATTGCACCGAGTTACCAAATGCATTTTTGTGCTATCAATGTAATATCAACTCATAGTAACAACTCATATCTCTAGGTTTGAAGAATATAAGATATTATCGTCTCATGATCACTCGTGATAAGATCCATGATGTGATTCCAATAAGCGCGGGTTGAATCCAATACTCAGAACTTATGAGCACTCATGATTGTTGTAGCCTTGTCCAACACCTTAGACCTCTACAACCCATCATGACAATCTTAATTCATATCTACTTCCAACATATGACCGACTGTGGATGGTTTGAATAACTTAGTCATTCCGGAAGAATAACCCAGTTTATTCGGGAAGTCAAAACATGCAAAAATGAAACACAATAATAATTGAATCCAATATGGTATCAAACCCTATGAACATAAATAAAGCACCTTTTATTTATCACCACATGATTACACATTATTCATTGTATACTGTTCCAGCTATCAACTTTATTCTTGAATTTAAAACAATAGTTGTCCCATGCTCCAAGCATGTATACTATGTTTTCTTAAACACTAGTTACGCCACACACCAAGTATGCATACTATGTTTGTCTATGATCTTTACTTTGTGAACTAGATCAATTGAACATTACTTCAATGATTCTCTTTTCACACTCACAAATCCTTACCGCAAATGCAAGAATTCTAAATTTATGCCATTTACTGAAATCTGTTAGATTCTAAACTTATATGCATTGATCCTCGTGTAATGATTATGCACAAAGTCATAAAGACTTGACAACAAACATTACAGAGCATTCCAAAGGAGATCAACTCCTTGGAAACATCCTTCTTGCATTAAGTTTCCTTAATCTTACACAGATTGAATAATTTCTAACTTTGAAACATTTCCAGATTCCATTTTGACTATCACTTCTGAACAAGAGTTGCCTCCTTACAGACTACGTCAATATGGTCCTTCCAGAATTATCACTATACTTCCAATTGTCCTTGAGTAACCAATCTTTGGTAAACCTTAGATTGTCCTCGACAATTGTTTAATCCTTTTAGTCATATCCAGTTCTAAACCTTTTTCCCTTCTTAATACCCCAGTATTTGGAAAAATTTTAGAAAGGGTGAATATAGCACAAGTAATCGATCCTATATCCGAAGCATATGGGACACGATTCATGATGTCTCACATAAAGACTAAACCAGTCTTTTGCTATAACATGTCCATTTCAATTTGCCAAGTTCTCATAATTCAGATTATGAAAAGGGATGCCGTAATCATAATCGAATTTTAGAACGCAAATAATGGACCCGTATACAGAATTTCCTTATGTTGAGCCATTCCAACATGAAATTCATATATATCCTTGACTAAATGATTAAAACCTCATGATCTAAGCTTATAGATTTGAAATGAAGTATAATTTCCTCTCCCTTAATTATAGCAAAACAACTTTTTCCCAATTGAAACTTTTGTTTTCTATAATTAACATTGCTAACTTGCAATACTTATCATAATTATCATGCTCCCACTAACATGATGATTATTAGCATAACACTTATGCTCCCACTAGCTTTGACATGTACCCAGAAATCAGCTGGACTTCTAGAAATGAATACTTCATTGACTTTCTTACCAAAGTTCAGATTTCTGATACTAGATTGTTTTGATAAGACTTTATCACAATCATACACCTTCCCTTGGATAGCACAATTGTGTGTCTAAACAATTATGAAGAGGGATGCCGTAATCATAATGGTTAGACCTTTTTGCCACTTCTCACAAGTCTAAGTTAGTGTGCCGGTAAACCACACACGCTCCACTAACGACTTTGAGAATGCAAATATCACAATTGCTATCTAAGCTAAAATCTACTTAGTGAAAGTGTTTCCTCACCATCATTTTCATGAATCAGAGAGAAACCTTATGACACTTAGATTTGCTTGTGTATTTGTTCTTTATCCATGTGAATTGTCATAACCATAGTCACAAGACAAGGATAATGACAAATCCAAAATAATATGGATTGAACTCAATCTTAATTTCTTGCCACCTGGCAGCTCAAGGGCCTGCCATTGCTTCCAAGTTGTTATGCAACTAATTGAGAACTCTAAGAACTCATACGCAAAGCCAACTTTAACTGGAATGGGCACAGAATATGTCAACACGATAGGTTATAAACCTCAAGTTGTGTGTTAGTAAAGAACTTCAGGTTCTATTCTTGATTAGTTCTTGAGACTTTCAAGACCTTTAAGACTCCTACTGTCCTCTTGACCTATAAGACACCCTTGTCAAACATCCAAGAGATAGTGTGAATTCTTATCAAGACAAACACTTCACACAATTGGCCTAAGTTGGTCTTTGTTTTATCCAAAACATCACAACTTACCAATTTCAAATGTACAAGAGTAGAAAACTTTTACTCTTACAGTTGACAAGTGTTTTAAACCTTCTTTTGAGACATGTCACTCAAGTTACAATCTTGGAGTATGACTCTAAGACTTGTATTGGAACGAAGTATGACTCATCTTCTTGATTTAACCATTTCAACAATTCAAGATCCCTCTTCTTAGTCATAAGAATGCACTAAGATTTCCTTAGAGAACTAATTTTGATATGGTTTCTTAATCATTAAGATGATCACAAATTGATACTAAAGTACTCTCCCATCTTTTCAGATTTGAGAAACTTTTATCCTTCTGCCTAAGTTGATTCTTCTTATTCGCTCTGCCATACATTGGAACCTTTTCCAATGTCTTAGAGTTACACTTAATCTTGTAAGTATAATCATATTTACTGAGCTTTAGTAAACTATAACGAATAGTCTTATCAATCTTTTGTGGTGGACTTGACCAGTGCACAAGACTATGTACTCGATCCCTTAGTCCATTACTTGACTCACACATCCATGTGACCGAGTAATTAGTCTTAATTTTCCAATACTTGAAAGTTCTCATTCATCATGCTTTACAATTTGCATGATTCCAAGTTCCGGTCCAAATGAAACTTGGGTGATGAGAATCTTTCCTTATTTGGTAAATATAGACATTACCACAAATGAATGAATCAACTTCATATTTCCACTCTTGCTCTTAATGGAATCACATAAGCAACAATTTTTCCTCAAATGCCATTGTAAGGATATTTTAAAATAAATAAAATAAAAATTTTCTTTTATTTTAAACTTTGCAGAAAACGTATCCTTACAATCCATATGAAAACTTGTTGTTATCTATTCCTAAGCAATATCTCATAACTCCTAAGAAGTAGCTCAAGAATCCGATCTTCAAACTATGCGATAGAAATCCATCTATGCGATCAGATTCAGCATATTCTTTCTTTAAGTTTCTTCACTTTTTTCTTTGATTCTTAAAACATCACCATGTGACCCAGTCACATCATGTATCAAGAATCTCAGAATAGAAACTTAACAGAGTTAGATAGTGGAATTAACCTGAAGTAGAGTCAAACTTATTGACTTTAACATTCTTAGGTAAATTTGGCAGCTTCGCAATCAATGCCCCTTCCTTTGGCAATATAAACATATGGACCCTTTGATAATGGTACACGGGACTATCAAAGACTTAGCTTTTTCTCTTTACCATTTGGTCAACCGAGTTGACTATGGCCGATCCCTTTCCATTGGGAAGAGAATGCTTTCCGGGATTTCCTGTGTCGCTATTGTCAATGTCCATCAAGTTTTAAGGAAGTTGATCTTAACAAATAGATAAGATCATTAAAGGTCCTATCATAGTCTGTTTCATAGGTGTCCCAAAGGAACTCACTATGTGACTTAGAAAGTGATTGAACCACCGACTTTCTCAAGACTTTGACACCCAACTCTCCCGGCTTGTCAATATGTGACTACATCTCCAAGACGTGACCACACCTAGACCTTGCCTTGCTAATAGGGCCTGAGTGACCTTAAACTTTTCAAGAACTTGTGGGTTGGGGAGAATAATTGGAGGAGGAGGAAGAAGTATGATATCCATGGGACATCATCTTCATTAGGAAACCTTGTTTCAAGAGATTTGGGAAGATCATAGGTGTCTAAACCAGACATCTTTTGGGAGATATTCAAGATAGTTGATTTTAAGTCCTTAATATGACACCCAATATGAAATATTAAGGTTAGGACCCAACAAACTATTTTATAACTTAGAAGAGGTATGCCGTAATCCAAGCTATAAAATATTTGAAGGTAGGTGAATGACGATTCACCAATTTCCACCAAGATAAACAAAATGTATTATTAGGTTTTAATTGGTTTTGAAACTCCTAGATCTTTGAGATTCATTGAACTGTTCAAAGGCATGTTTCAATCTCGAGTGTGCCCTTCAGGTTTTGTGACTGGGATGCCGAGGATCACAAAACAAGGTGTGAAGTAACCATGCAAATTACTTGGTACCCTTAACTGTTTACCCCGCAATCGATGTGCCGGTTAACCACACACGCTCCACCGATACTATGATAAACATTAAGTTACCCTTTTCCTACCTTGTTAAATACGAGTTAGTGTGCCGGTTAACCACACACGCTCCACTAACCGACTTAAACAAAGTGCAAAGTGTAATTTCATGGATTAGCACCTTATTCACATTTTCCTAAGTAACTAAGATTGGGTATTATTAAGAGTTTAGTTGCTTAGTATTTATCATTAATACTTTTAATGAAGGGAGAATTATAGTCTTGTCAAACCCGTTCGGCTAACGACCCTCCACCAGTCAAGCAAGCGGTGGGTGAGAGTGGACACCCATTAAGTTGCCATTTTATAGGCAACAACCTTATACCCACCTTATAGACCGGCTTCGTGAATGAGGCGTACTAGCGGTAAGACTGACTTTACTCTTATACATATATATATATATATATATATATATATATATATATATATATATATATATATATATATATATATATATATATATATATATATATATATATATATATATATATTATTAACTTATAATATTATAAAGTATAAGAGTTGAATTTTAACTTTTAAAATTCTAAGGGCTAACTTGGAATTAAAGTATTCATAAGTGAAAACTTTTCAAATTCCAAAACTTAAGGGAAAGTTTTGAAACTATTCAAAACTAATTAATTCCATAACTTATGTGTTTAAAGTAGTTTTAATCCAAAAACTCTTCAAGTTCCATAACTTGAGGACAAGTTATGGAAGACTTTAAACTAATAAAAGAACTAACTTTTTCTTTATTTTATAACTTATGGATTTAATTATGGTTACATATTTTTCTTTAATGAAGTGACTCTTGAACTTTCATAACTTGAGGACAAGTTATGGAGTCATAAAAAAAAAATATTCAATGACACAAGACTCTTCATTTTGTAACCATTGCCAACTCTTATGAATTTTTATGAGTCTTTAATGTGACCCTTCATGTAACTTGAGGACAAGTTACACAAACACATTTTATACTCAACTCTTAGATTAAAATGGATTGAAAACAACTAATTCAATTAACTTTTCTATTAATCTAAGCAACTCATAAGTACAAGATAATTCAAATCAAACTTTTTCATGTAATTAGTCTAAACCTTAAACTAATACAAAACATGAATCTATTGACAATTATCTTTGACAATGGATTAGCATGAACATTACCACATCAAAAACAAGTTTATAAGTTCAAAAACAACTTAGGGTAATGTTCCTAGTCCATTTCTAGCCAAAAAAGTCGAGTTTATGCTGTCTGGGGTTCCAACTCGTCGAGTGCATGAACCAACTCGGCGAGCTGGATCGAATTCATCACTTTTTAGGCATGGACTCGTCGAGTCTCCTGATGGACTCGCCGAGTCTGATGACCAGACAGCAAGAAATTCGATTTTTTAAGCAGTTTTGCAAGTATAACAAGAAAACAAGCCTAGGCTCTGATACCACTGTTGGGTTTTGAGAATTCTAACACTCCTAAGTGTACATGCAACCCTAAATACCTTGGATCTATGTTTTCTCTATTATACATGCAAATAAGAACTTCCAAGGTATTATCCTAATCTAGCATACAAAACAATAACTATAGCAAGATAGAATACATACCTCTTTGGTGTAGAAAGTCTTCATGAAGCTTGAGTGCCAAGTGCCCCAAGTGTGACACCTCAAATGGTTCACACAACACCAAAAACACATGGATTAACTTGAGAGGAAACTACACTCATGAAAATCGGCTAGCCCTTTCTTACTCTCTCTAGTGGCCGATTTTTCCCAAGAATGTGATCTTTATATAGTGTTACAATTAGGGTAAACCCTAATTGTCATGACTTTCCATTTCCTTGAATCCATGGGTTCAAATACACCATGGAGCATCCATGGACCATCCTATGAGTTTTAGCCCAACTTGATTATCCATGGAGCATTAGCCCACAATACAAGTATGGATGATTTACACAATCAACCCATATATTTAATTAGTCTTCTTTTGATCACTTAATTAATCCTAGATTAATTCTTGATCAATACTAATTAAATAATCTCATTATTCTTATTATTAATATACTAGAACTTATAATATATTAATAACCATAAGTGTCTTATTTCTCTCATTATAGTCTATCCAAGTGCATGATGGTATGCAACCCAAATGGACCATGCCGGGTCGGGTCAAGTCTTACCAATTATAGTTATGGACTTAGACATTAATCCAACATTGATATCATTCTACGAACATACTTCCATTCCGTACTAGGACTGCATCATAGGGATGTAGGTCAAACCTTCGCGAGCATACTTTCATTCTTTAACCAGGACTGCATCATAGGGATGTAGGTCAAACTTTCGAGATCATACTCTTACTTTTTCATGAACAATCTAAGTACATCAGGGTCAACCGGAATCGCTCACAAATCCTTATCTTTCGTATTACAAAATCATGTCGTCATCCGGAAACAACCAGCCAAGCAACGAGACCACTACTTTTACTATGGACGCCGCTACCTTTCAAACGGCAATTACAGCTGCCGTAGTGGCTGCCGTAACCGCGGTCATTGCGCACAGTAGCGCTATCAGCACAATCGATACTGCTGATGGGAATGAAGTTCCAAATCGTGATATCCATCCAGGAAGTCACCTAGCAGTGACAGTCCCGGGCTCGCAAAGCCAGAAATCAGAGAACAAGAAACGAAAGCATCAAGCCCGGAAAGAACGCAAGAGAGCCCAAATGCTGGCTATACCACAGCAGCAAGTGGAAACCCCTGCCGTTCCCATACCGCACAGGTCATATGAGGGAAAACTCCCGAAGTGTGATAAATGTAGTTTCCATCATCATGGGACTTGCCATGAGATGCAATGTTGCAATTGCCTAAACATAGGGCATCATGCTCATGACTGTGGAGCACCGAAACGACCCATCACTCAAGTCCCTTTCATCGAGACTAACCCTGCGCACAAGACGAGTTATAGCGCCGAACGATTCAAGAAGCAATTTTCGAGGTGGAGTAACGAGGAAGGCACTCGTGTCCACATAACACTGGCTAAACACCGAAATCCCGTCACCAAGGCTAGTACTAGCCAGTCATGCCACCAATGCAGTGAGATAGGGCACTTCAAGAAGGATTGCCCGATAACGCAAAACTCTGGCGCAGACGGGAAGATTCTCAGGATCACAGCTGCAGGAGAGCCTGCTCAGGAACCACGTTAATGTATTTAAGGCGTTTCGTTGTAACAGACTTATAAACTATTTAGAACTAGTGCAACTAGAGTCTTACCTTTTGCGAGATCCTCTCTGTATAGGAATTCTCATGCTGTGTATACTTGTCTTTTGTAGTATATCTTATTTCGCAGCAATGGTCTTGTGGTAAATCTAAAGTACTGTACTCTTGTTCATGGTTGCACGGTTGTGTTTTTCTGTAAACGTCTTATGTTTAATTCTAATGTCTTTAAAGTTTCTGTATGATCCCGACATTATCATACAATCAGATTTCATTTGATCGACGCGAAAACAACTTCATACGTACGTCCCTATCTTCTAGATCACCTTTCCAGCGAAGCCGTCATATCAGAACGCCGAAGTACTCATTCCCAGAGTACCTCTTAGTTAATTTGTTTCCGAAGAAATCCCCGAGGTACCACTCGTGCAGTACGTCAAGTTCAATCCAGGGATTCATGCGGATGATCTATCACTGAGGAAGGTATACATAAGAGTGTTATATAATCAAGGTTCTATAGGTTTAGAATTGATGATTCCGCCTTAACTCATTTCCTCCTTGAGATGTGAGGGTAAGGAAGAATCAGTTATTCGACTACCTTTTCAATCTTAATTATATACGACTCGTATACACGAAATTGTGATCGTGAAGCCCGGTATGAATTCTAAAATGGACTTCAGGACGGAGAAACTGCCTGAGTGTACGAGTAGTCACATCGTCATGTGAATAAACTTAGAACCCAGTACGACTCCCGAAAACAGATCACCCTATAGTTAAACACCCACGGAGATGCCAGAACAGTGCAGACAACTAAGCAAACCACACAGAAATAGAATTACAAGACTAGGTTCTCGCCCTAGAGAACCTCTATCATATTCTCACAGAGATCGACGGATTGCAACGTATGTGCCTCGGATATCGAAGAATCCGTGAAGATTTTTATAGAAATCATTATCTCTGCCTCACATAGACAAAATGAGTGATCACGAGTAAGGAAAGACACTACTTCCAGGAATGGACCTAAGATCCGAATATCACCAGTTCGATGTGTTAGGGAAGGATGTCTGGGAGGCTATCTTCTGAATTCGATGCGGACGCCTCGAGTCCGTAGTGATACCTTTCAGATAGGACAAGTACGCCCATGGTTTTCATGAGCTAAATGAATAGGGTTACGTCTTTCTTACTTAGGATCGATTCGTCATTCTCAATAAAAAGACTTACTTATCTACCCTCATAGTAAGAAGAAATCTGATGAAAACATTTCCTACAGAGGAACTTTTAGCAAAGTTCTCTAGGCACGAGATTTGGAAATTGAAGAGTCAAATTTCTAGGACACACTGCTAGTAATGTGGGAAATTTTGAGTACTCTTTCAGTTTTCCAAAACATTTGAGTATTCATCGACACCAGATAAGCCGACAGCTTTCGCCAAATGTTAGGTCTTACCGACCTACCGCCTTAGTTCATTCAGAACTCCTCGCAAGCTTCATAAACTCGTACGACTTTGACCCAACGAGGGATGGCCTTTGACTGGGAAATTACACAGGAAAAAAAAGGAACCTTCGAGATTCCGAGTGAGTGACCAAGTTCCTTAGGATAACTCACTCTGAGAATGGCTTAATACGCTTAGTAAAGCGTGAAAAGCTAGATGCAAATTTGACAGGACCTCCAAGATTCTTATCAAAATCTGTCCTGTGCCTCGCACAAACTAGACCTACTCCGCGAACTCAGTAACATACTTTCTACTTTTCGCATCTCGATCGTGAAACCATACCTTTCCGTTAGGACTCTTACAAGTCCATTCGTCGAGATCTTTGCCTTCGTATCAGAACCGTAGTGACCCTCGACTGAGAGGTCAAGTGGACGAAGCAACGCTGTCGCCAACTAGTGAAGGTTCGTTGGAATACCAACCGAGAGCCCGATTTTCACTTAGGTGCGCTAGAACCAATCGATTAGGAAGTTTCCTCCTCACGTCTCGATCATTCGTGCATACTTCCATGCCTAAATTCTAATTTCGGGACGAAATTCCCTTTAACAGGGGGATGATGTGACAACCCGAAATTTTCCATTCAAATCAAACCACATCAATCCAATAGAAGTAGAGCAGTTTCAGTGAGAATTCAAACTTTTGGAATAAGTTTGGCAGTTTTAGGGTTTTACACCTAAGGAGTTATTAGGAGAGTGGTTGCACTAGGATTTTGTGCAACACTGTAAACCCATTACTCTAGGTCATTAGAATCCATTCCGAGAATAGAAATATTTTCTGCCAAAAATCTCTGGACTATAAATAGAATTTTGAACCAAATTGGTTCATTATTTGATTTCCAATTAGAGAAAAGCCAAATACTCTCTCACGGATCTTCGGGTTTTCATCCCAGATTGTGAGTCTACTTCCCTTAATGTGTTTTAATGCTTGTTATATGCTTTATAACATTGTTTTCATGTCCAAAACACTAGATCCGGGAGTTTACCGCCCAAGAACGTTCTTGGGGAGTAAACTCCAAAATCAAGCCTAAAGGCCACATAGTCCCATTTCCGTGTTAGGCATCTAGCTAAGGACTTAGTGTATGATCATTAGAAGCTAGAAACAAATCAAAAGAAAGTAGTTTGAGGAGTTTACGGCCAAGGAACCACCTCTTGGGTCGTAAACTCCAAGTAAAGGGCATAAATGAGTGCCTAGTGATCCTTTAGCCTTAGAACAAGAACCTAGAAGCCTTAAGCAAGTGTTTTAGACCAACAAAACAATTAGAAACCCACTTTGGAAGGGAGTTTACGGCCAAGATGGTCCTTAGGCCGTAAACTCCAAGTTTTAGGTTCCAAAATGCCTTCAAACTCTTCCTAAGGCTTAGTATTCATTTTTGGCATGTACCTTAATGTGTTTAGGACCTAGAAAACACATGAAAAGCATAAGTGTTGAAGAGTTTACGGCCAAGAGTATTTCTTGGGCCGTAAACTCCTTTAATGAGGAAAAAGAGCACCATAGACACTTCCTTAGGCCAAGAAACTTTTAGGGCAAGTACCTAGATGAGATATGGACTAGTTAAAATTCTTAGAACCTCATGTGTGAGGGAGTTTACGGCCCAAAGAGTTCTATGGCCGTAAACTCCATCAAATGGTCCCATTTAGTGCCTTAAACCTTCCTTAAGCAAATGGTTGAAGCCTCGACTTGTTCCTAGAATTGTTAGACACTTGAAAGGACAATAAGAACCCTCCCAAGGGAGTTTACAGCCGTAAACTCCAAGGGAAAAGGGTCTTTGGGCCGTAAACTCCCCTTAGGAGTCAATATGGTACCTTAAACTCTTGTCTAGCCTTGAAGCAATTCCCCTCTAAGGTTGTAGTACTTTTATACTCCATTTCATGGCTTGTTTGAGAGTTTATGGCCAGGAGCTTACTCCCCTGGGCCGTAAACTCTAATGGATATGGTCTTTTGACCTTAAACTTCCACTAGGGGCGTTGCACTTCTTTGTTGCAACCCATTAGCCTCCAAGCGCTTGACCAAAAGTGTTGACCTCGCGCGTAAATGTTTATACTTGCATAGTTAGTGATTAAATCTCTAATTATTTATATACATATGTCTTCATATGTAAATAGGATCATTGTGTGTGTCTAAGTCATCACTTGACACCAAGCACTTGTCCGATCCTTCCGTACGATAACAGCCCGTTCATTTCCAGTCACATACTGCAGGTGAGTTCATACCCCTTAACTATTGTTTTAAACTATTTTAAATGTTTTATGGGGGGGGGATACAAGTAGAATCATGCTACTTATTATTTCAATCACATGTGATTAGTAAGTAGGACATTATTACTTATTACATCAATCACATGTGATTAATATACAACATTCAAAAGATTTGGCTACTCATTAGCCGTTTTACCAAATAGTTTCCTTCAAATGATTTTTATAAACCTTTTATATGTTTTCAACTACTTATTACACTGTACTTCTTACTCTGTCATCATATTTCAAACTTATTTACAACTGTGTTTCAAACAAATGTTTCTTTATACTCAAAACTGTTTTATTATACTTATGCCTTCAAATTGTTTTATAGATTGACATCAAGTCGATCTTCTCTTAAAATAATATTTCTGTTTCAAATGTTTTACAAAACTTACTTATGCTTTTATTTTATTATAAATTGCATGCCTCTATATGTATAGTTATATAAGAAATGTTTAAAAGACTTAGGAAGACTATCCACTCTATTTCCTTTTCGCGCCTTGAGATGTGGTCTGGTGGGACATTGGGTATTCGTCCGAAGGTCGTTTAAAGATTTGTTATATATCATGTGTACATATATAGTCATAAAAGGTCCTTCCAGTTCATCCTATGCCCTTGGGTAGCAAGGGTATACATCCACGTCCATACGTACTACTTAGATTACTAGTAAGCTACCATATGGGTAGTTCAGGAAGATACTAGAACCATTACTAGAACGCGATATCATACAACGAGTCAGTTCATTCACGAGTCAATACTTTCTAGAACATTACTGTACATTACATATACATCTATACTAGGACGAGAACATATACAATTATACTAGAACGCTTACATTACTATACTTGCTAGATAGAGAGAACACACATTACAGCTAGCACATAGAACATTACAGCTCATTACATTACTATACTTGGTAGAACAGTCCATTACATTATAGTTAGAACAGTACATTACATGTACATATACGAGAATACGTCGATTACTGTGATTTAAATCGGAGCATGACTTAAAACCTCATGACTTGAGTTGCGGCCAGAGTCTCTTGAAGGGGGAGCGTTGAGTTTGCGTATAGATTCTATAATGGATTGACTATCCTAAGCCTTGCTGCTAGCTACAGCCGGACCTGCAAGTCTGCGGGTGCCAAACGTCATACACTGATTTCGACATCCTTATGTTGAGTTTGTGTATAGATCTATGCTGGATTGACAATCCTACACCTTGCTGCTAGCTACAGCCGGACCTGCAGGTCTGCAGGTGCCAAACGTCATATCTTTATTACGACCATTCATTATGTCATTGCTACTAGTCGATAGTATGGCGCAATTTATCACGTAATGCCTTTGCCCAAGATCCGGCCTGAGGTAGTTAGTACGGTAGTAGTCCTTTTAGAGCTACGTTTTAGTACTACGTTAATTTTTCCAGTACATATTGTTAGTGATAACCTCACTTAAACGAAATTATACAAACTATATTGTTGGATAATGATAGTTATACTTTGGAAAAATACTTACTCTTACAAGAGACACACACAGAACAGTTAAGTCTTGGTAGAAGACTCCTTTTGTTACTAATAGGAATCATAGGGATTTCTAGGGATTTTCAAACATTTACAGTTGAGCTACAAACATTTTCATACTTATACTAGCTTTTCTTTCAAAGTAATGTGAAGTCTTAGAAATTATAAGTTTTTACAAATTAAGACACATTAATACTTATGATCTCACCAGCTTTATAGCTGATACTCGCTTTCAAAATTAATTGTATCCTCAGGTCATCATAGACAGGTACCGATGCAAGGAGAAAGGAAGATGAAGCTTATTCAAGACTTATCTTTCATTTTGATTTATGCTTTAGTGTTTATCAAAATTTGACAGAATACAATTGTATAATAATTATTTTATTAATGCAATGGATGATGTTGTTGCTTGTTTACTACTTTACATTGTTGTTGATATTATACATGACGTCCTCCGCCCCAGAACGTTTCCGCCGTTCTTGGTTTTTGGGTGTGACACGGGGCCCTGACGCCCCTTCCTCTTGTTGTTCTTTCCTTTCTTGCCATCACCTTCCTTCTTGCCCTCAGTCTCCGCTGGCTTCTCACCCTTTTTGTTGTTATGGTCATACAGCTTCTTTGCCAATCTTTTTGCACTGTCAAATGTTTCGGGGTTTGCAGCTATCATGTTTCCTTGGATTGGTTATGTTAGTCCGCAGATGAATCGCTCAATCTTCTTTCCTTCCGAGGTGATCATACCCGGGCACAACAAAGATAGTTCACTAAATCTCGATATGTAGGCATCGATATTCGCATTCTGCATAGTGAGGTTCCATAGCTCTTGCTCCATTTCTTGAATCTCACCTCGTGGGTAGTATTCAGCCATCAACATTTCCTTCATTTCTGACCACAGCATGGTGTTGGCTATAGGGAGTGTCATGGCTTCCACGTGTCCGTTCCACCAAGTGAGCGCTTGATCGAAAAAAGTGCAGGCTGCGAACTTCACTTTCATCTCCTCAGGACAATCGCATATCTCAAATATCGATTCCACCTTCTCGATCCATCGCTTCAGAGTGATCACTCCTCCAGTGCCGTTTAAAGTTCGTGGTTTGGCGTTTGTGAAGTCCTTGTAGGTACATGTCTTGGTGGGTCCTTGATTCATCCCGTTGTTCGAACTCCCGGCCCCTTGCCCGTTGCCTCCTCCGTTGTTCCCTTGGTGAATTTGTGCCATAGCTGCGGTGACCGCAGCAGACACGACCGCCTGGAATGCAGTGGAGTCAACTTCGGGTGGGGTTGGTCCAGGGTTTCCGTGAGTAGGTCGGCGAGGCATCTTTCTGTCATGAAACGGAAAGATGTTGAGTGTTTGGGGTTTCTGGGAGGTTGTGACCCTACTGACTAGGTGCAAGGTACGAACTTAAACACTCCTACCATTTAATCATACAATCATAGATTCTCAACACATAGCAATTTGTAATATCATAACAAAGCATGTAAGAGTTTGCTAATATTATCTGCATTTGATACATGAAAAATTTGCTCGTAAGAGCATACATGAGTGACACTAGTTCGACAGCATAACGGCTCTATGAGTAGTGTAGTCACTTAAACATAGAGTCGGGGTACATAGCATAGTTCCTAATGACCTACTAAGATAATTCTATCCCTAACCGCGATGAGCTGCGTTCGGAGGTGGTGCCGAGGATGTGGATGCTCCCTGAAGACAAGCGACCAGTCGTTCTGCGTCCTGGAGTCAAGACTCCCACCTTACTTGGCTCATGTGGAACTCCCGAAGGACGTCACGTGTCTCCTGTTCCGCACGCTCGACCCTAGTCCACAACTGGCGTACCTGATCAGCAGTGCCCTGAGCAAGTTCGCCAGTGTTCCGTAATCGTCTCACCATGACCGGTAGGGCTCGGTCGGCCGGTCCTCCATCCCTCGGGTCAAAGAACTTGCGCGACATGCCGAACGGGGGTCGCTGTCCCTGCTGTCTGCTCCATCTCCAAAAATCAATACCCCAGGGAGGGGTAGGACAAGTGGGGCCCACACGGTAAGCAGACACCTTGATCGGGTAAGGGGGGTTGATGACTTCGGACTCCGCGCACAAATCACCCCCTTCACTATCATCGGGTTCCTCCTCGAAGTTCCCTTCGTCTTCTTCTGGTTCGGCAGGCTCGCGCTTGTCTCCTGCCTCCGGTTCCCCGTCAGATTCCTCTTCGGGGTCTTCCTCAGGCTCTTCCTCTAACCATCCGTTATTCCCCTGATTAGGGAAATAAGGGTCTCCGGGTTGATGAAAACCAGCCATGCTGTCTGCGTGAGTATGTAAATATGCTAACATTATTCCTAGGATGCTACAATTATTGTACAGACTAAGCAGGCGTTCTCTTTTTGGTGATAAAGGGTTATAGTTTTAGGTTCCCTAGCTATCACGATTCATCAGAACGTGTGTTAGTTATACTTTGGAGAGAATGTAGTTGATCAGGATACATCCACTCCTTGGTACCGCTAAGAACAGTACTGAATTAACCGAGATACTAGCATTATCTTGTTTGGTTCGGCGTTATGTTCCTTATTCCTAATGCAAGCAAGGTGTTTTATTATTGTATTTTACTTGTTTTGTTCAGAGTTGTGTTAGTCCCTCTTTTGGTTTATAGTTGCATATCAATGTATGGTTAGATATGCTAGTTCACTATAAACAGAGCGCTGATACCAACCTGTCACACCCCCGAACCAGACGGTGGAAACGTCCGGGGGCTGTTGTGACTCAATTGAATACCATCACAATGAATATACATGAAACATAACATAATACATTACCAAGCATTGAAATATTACAACTGGTAGCATTTACATTCAGTACATTGATCCATAATATTACATGCCCAAAAGTAAACTGTTCGATGCTAATTAAAACAACAGCAAGACGTTACTGAGTACATTTTTCCTTTTTCGATTTACCTGTTACCTGAGAATACAAGTATTTTGAAAAACGTCAAGATATGAAATGTTGGTGAGTTCATAAGTAAAGTTTGAAATATAGTGGTTTGTATTGTTTTGAAAATCGCCAAAAATTGCGATATTTTCTGAAAAGAGCATAGTATAAAAAGGGTGAAGATTCGTAAGTATGCTTGTTTGTTTTCTATAGATGTAAAAGTACAATTTGTAAAACTCGGTATGTAACTCGTAGGTGTATTAATTAAAAACCCTAGGAAAACTCGATGTTTTCCTAATACTTTGCATCAAATGATTATTATTTTGTTATTTCGTTGTGACGGGTGTATTCGTTGAGTCCCGGTGACGGATTAATTATGGATTGCGAATTGTTATAAACACACATTAATGAAAATGACTATTTTACAACTATACAAACGATCCCATAGGCGTCGTTCGCACTATTCACTTAATCTAATCACCCGGACATCTCATAGCCCCACAACCGAGGAGGAAAAGAGGGTGCGAAGCCCCCGATATTTTTCCATAAGTCGTTCAAGGCTATCGTGAATGCGAAGGGCTCTTAGCCCGCCTCACATTTGGTGAATTCTCGACTTTACTAGCAGCACCAGAGGACCCTTAGGGTCCAACAACACAAAGCCTGTAAAAGTCCTTTTACACGGAATTAGGTCATATAAGACCCAACTACATGTAAGTGAGTTTCCTTCGGGCCTAAAGATCATGTCATTGGGCTAGCTAGGCCCAACAAGCACGATTTGCAACTTTCGGGCCCAAAGACGGTCTAGCGACGTCTGGTGAATTCCCACGTGTGTATTGACTTCCTGAAATATCCGCGTGTGTATTGAATTCCCGAGATTTCCGTGTGTGTATTGAAGTATCGTCATGTTAGTAATTTCGGATTCGTTATTGATTCGAGACCGAATCAATTCGTTTGATAACGATTTTTGGTGTTGAAGGTGTATTATATTTAGCCGATAGTCAAGGTACTAGTAATTCATCATCTCGGATTTATTGTTTAAAAAATTAGAATTTTTCATTTTTCAGCCCCTTTCTTATGGATAAATTTACGCGTTTGACCATATGTATAAAATAATTTCTATTTTAGTCCTTAAACCATTTTTCTTGACACTTTAGTATCAAAACTTGTAGAAAAGGTATTTTTCATGTCAAATTTATTTGGAAAACAATTTTGGTCCCTCAAATGAAATTTTTCTCGGCTGAAACCCTTATTTTCGCAATTTTTACACTTTTGGCCCAAAATAGAAAATCTTTGCATCTTTGGTCCCTTTTAAAAATGAAAAGCATTTTTAACCCTTGAAATGGACTTGGAGCACTAGTAGTCCCCTGTTTTACAGAAAAATACAGTTTCAGCCCCTCTAATTTGAAAATCTCGCAATTTGGGCTTTATTGGGCCGAAAAGTTCAGTTTTGGCCCAATATGCTTAAAAATTTCACATTTAATCCTTCAAAGAGAATATTTCAAAAAAAATACATTGTTGAAACTGTTTTGACTCATTTCATCCATCATAATTTGTATTTTTTCATTTTGGGCCCTTTAATCTTATATTTTTAACATTTCGAGTCCAAAAATGGGATTTTTAGCCCAAGGAGTTCATATCAACCAACTTGGTTATTTTTCTAGAAATGATTTGTGTGTAATAATATGTTTTATACTTGTTTCATACATCCTAATGCAATTCTCGGTTTTAAGGACTTTTTGACTAGATTTAACACCATAATCACATAAGAACATGTAAATAAACATAGAAATCATACAAAGCATACATATACACATAGATCTACACATTTTCTTGTATTCCCCCCCCCCCCCCTGCAAAACTTATAAAAACCGAAAAATAGGGGGTATGAAGCTCACCTTTGGGTGTGGTTTCGGTTGTGGAGAAGAGATGGAAGAAAATGAGATGATTTTCGGCCTAAGCAACCTTTCCTTGGAAGATCTCGAGTTTAAGGGGTTCTAAGATACAAGATTATGATTTCATATGAGTTAAGAAGAGATTTTTTTTTGGATATAAAAAGGCGTCTAAAGTGTGGATCCAAGCATCAACTTACCTAGATGATGATTTTTGTGAAGAATCCTCCTTGCAAGGCCCTTGAATCTCGAAATTTTGAAGGGAAAGTGAAGGGATTTGTGGTGTGTTCTTGAGAGTGTTTAGGTGAATGATTGTGTGTGTGTGTGTGGTACTGTCGGCCGAGAACAAAGAGGAGAAGTGAGAGGGAGTTGAAGTGACACTCCTAGATGCATGTTGGTCCATGGATGGAGGCATGTGAGGTATAAGTGAGGTGGCACTCCATAAGTCAACTCTTCACCCTTGGATTTGGGCTTTGGGCCGAGATTTTGAAAGAAAAAAGAGAGTATTGGGCTTTAATGCCCCTAAGCCCATATTAGAGATAGGTTTGATGATTGTTGGCCCTATAAAATATAAGTGTGATTTTTATACTTTGTTGGGCTAGTTTAAGTTAATTATGGTTCATAATGGTTCATAATATTTAATTCATTTCATTCTAGGCCCAATGTGGCCCAAAATGTTGGAATAAATAAAAGTGGGTCCAATTAAAGCCCATTTAAAGGTTCTAAGCCCATGATAGTCAAATTGGAAGCTTATTGGTCCTTTGAGTCCCATAAGGAAGTCCTAGTCCAAAATGGACCTAAACAAGAACTTCTAGGGTTTCCAATTGCTTGTTGACTATTTGTAATACTTGTATGGTGTATTTGATTGAAAATTTTGATGTCATAGAGTAAGCATCATACATGCTCTTAAGTTTTTGATTCTACATTTTACTTGAGTGTAATGATTACAAGACACAAAATTTCTAGTTGTGACAGACTTTGTTGAGGACGAATCGGCAGAATGTGGGAAGTGGCATGAACAGAAGATGAGTCCACCATTGAAGTGAAGAAGATGGAAGAGATGATGAACAGTAGAAGGAAGAATGCTTTTCTTGCTCTCTGAATTTTGGGTGCAATAAAGAGGTAAATAATGGGTGAAGTTATCTTTTATACTGTGGTGAGAAGAGAGAGAAGAATTTGTTCCCAAATCTTCGAGGGAAATACGAAGGGTTTCCTTAGAAGACTGATGTGTGACAGTTGGGTGCCCCGATGATTACACAGGAGAGAGAAAAAAGTGTCCTGATTCACACGCCTTCCCATCAGGCGCCGTTTGAGAAAAAAAAAAAGGTTCCACTTCGCACGCCTGTCCTTCAAGCGCCGTTTAAAAATCAAAGCGATTTGACTCCCGGCTGAGTCAGCAAACTTATCCCTTTAGAGTGAGCTTTCATCATAAAGCAGAATGACCATGTGTAACATTGTGAGCCACAACTCGTTTATAACTTCAAAGAAATGGCTTGTAAGTAATGAAACCAGAATTATGGAAAATCAAAAAGATTTTCGTGCTTAGTGTGTAAAAGAAAAAGAAATAAAGCAACACATATGTGGGAAATTGTGATGTCAATAAAGACATGAAACAGTGGATCCCGGGCACGAATCTCTTCCTTCAAAGTCAAGAGAGACCTTAAAGTGTCTGTTTGGTTTCCCGTTGAAATATGATCAGACACTTATTGAGAAGTGTTAAAAGGCATCTTTTAATCAGGCTAATTTGGGTGGCTTTCGCTTCAGTGCAGAATTCCTGATCTTGACATAAGATAGAAATCGACTGAAGTACTTGTGAGACCAATGTAGTCTGTTGAACAAGTAGGTTTGAAAAGAATTTAAGTGACATGCTGAAAAAAAATTTGTAGGTGAAATCTCAAAAGAAAAATTAAAACTGGATTCCATGGGAAGAAATGTTATGGGATTTAACAATTTCATAGGAATCACACAAAGATAAAATTCAGAGATTTCAAGGTACAGTCTTAAGGCTGAATTTGTCAATTCTTTAGTGAAAACTAGAGCAAAGTTAATTCTTCACCGTCAATGCATAGAAGGTAGTAAATTGTGGGTTTCACTTAGCACGTAGTGGCACGAAGCTAAGATCATGAACACATAAATTGTGTAACCATAAACCTCAGTGGTAATTTCTGAGAGTCTCAAGGGTTAAGTGTATGAGATCGAAATATGATGGACAAAAATATTGAAGATGGTGTAAAGAAACCAAAGTACCTCTGCTATTAAAATAAGGACCAAGCAGAAAACTCTTATCTCATGTGAGAAGAGAGTAAGGTAGCTCATGATTAGAATAAATATAAAAGCCTAATTTGGAAGACAAGGTTTGTATATACCAAGTCAGTAAGGCTGTTATTCAGAATCAGGTGAGGCTTTGGACACATATAGCAGCATGCTTCTAGGGACACTTAACTAATAAAGGAATGTGCCCACAAATATCCACACAAAAAAAAAAATTTAACTAACACAAATAATAAAAAAATGTTTTTGGAGTTTTTGATTTAAATTTTTTTTTGAAATTTTTGATTCAAAGAAAGAAAAATAAAAATAAAAATAAATAAAAAAATAGACACAAAAAAAATTGGAACCGAACCCGAGCGTTCAGTCTATTTCGGTTGCAAAAAAAAATGAAGTTGAAAAAGAAAAGGACTTTGAAAATAAGAGAGATGAAATTGAGAAAAGGATACAAAAGGTTTACAACCAAAGAAACTACCTTTGAGTGATAAGCGAGGATAAGAGAATAGGACCGAACCCGAGCGCTCGGTTCATTTCGGCACACACGTGAACCGAACCCGAACGTTCGGTTCATTTCGCTTCTTACTTTTAGATTGGAGAGGTAATTTTTGGTACTGACTCCGATTCCATCATTCCTAGCCCTTGTAGAATTTTATTGAAACTTGCTTCAGGAAGAGCTTTCGTGAAGATATCAGCCAGTTGATCAGTGGTTCAAACAAAGTGAATTTCGACGTTTCCATCTTCCACATGATCCTTAATAAAGTGATACCTCAGTGCTATATGCTTTGTCTTGGAGTGTTGCACTGGGTTATGACAGATCCTAATTGCACTTTCTGAATCGCAATATAGTGGGATCTTTTTCATATTAAGTCCATTATCACGGAGCTGGCATTGGATCCAAATGACTTGAGATGTATAGGAGACAGCTGCAATGTACTCTGCTTCGGCCGTAGACAGAGAAACACATGTCTGTTTCTTTGATTTCCAGCTAACCAGCTTCCCATCTAGGAATTGGCAGCCTCCTGTGGTGCTTTTCCTGTCTAAACCACATCCTCCAAGGTCTGCATCTGAGTAGGCTTGAACAAAGAAACATGAGTTTGATGGATACCATAGATCGAGGGAGGTGGTTCGTTTCATATACTGGAGTATGTTTTTCACTGCAAGCATATGTGGTTCACGAGGATTTGGCTGAAACCATGCTCTAGGCGCTTGTTTCAGACCGTAAACTGCCTTGTCCAGAATTTAACAGTGATTTGGATGCTTTTCATTCACAAAACCAGGAGGTTGCTCCGCGTAAACCATTTCTTCAAGTTCTCCATTCAGAAAGGCGCATTTTACGTCCATTTGGTAGACCTCGAAGTTCTTGTGTGCAGCATAGGCCAGAAATATTCGACCAGATTCTAGCCTTGCTACCGGAGCAAAAGTTTCTTCGTAATCAATTCCTTCTTCCTGGAAGTATCATTTCACCACGAGACGAGCTTTATTTCGAATTACATTACCCTCCTTGTCCATTTTGTTTCTTAATACCCATTTGAGACCAACGACTAAGGCATCTTTAGGTGTTGGAATAAGGCGTCATACCTTGTTTCTTTCAAACTCATTGAGTTCATCTTGCATGGCTTGTACCCAATCGGAATGATCAAGAGCCGTGTGAACTGTCTTCGGCTCAACTTTGGATACAAAGGAGTTGTACATGCAGAACTCTACTTTGGAGAATAGAGATGATTGCTTTGCCTTCAGTTGGGATCAGGTCAGGACCTTTTCAGAGACATTACCCACTATCTGAGATACAGGATGATCTCTGGTCCATTTAATAAGAGGAGGACCATTTGGATCATAAGATGGATCTAATTCGGCGTTGACCATTTCTTCTAATTCAGATTGACTATCGTCATCGTAGAACATGTTGGAATTCTCCCCCTCGACTGATGAATCTCTTTGGTTTTCAGGTTGGTTCGTACCTTTGGGTGCAACATAACTCTCAGGTGTAGCTGGACTTTCTGGTGCTACAGGACTTTCGGGTGTAGCAGAGCTTTCGGGTGCTATAGGACTTTCGGGTGTCACAGGAATAGAATTCTCCCCCTGAAAGTGTGAATTCGGTTGATTTGAAGAAAATGGATTCTCCCCCACAACTGAAGTGTCGTGCTGAGGAGGTTCGTTTGGAACTTGTTCTCCTTCACCCATTTGTTTGGCTGCATCTTCGACGATTTGCTTCAGATGATCGATTTTGTTGTTTGTTGCCTTGGCTTCCGAGAGAGTAGCTTTCTCAGGTTCATCGAATAAGTCCACAAATTGATCGAACAAATTAGTAATCGTGGCCGTGACTTGACCTGTTTGAGAGAAAATCTCTCCAATTGCTTCTTCAGTAGTCTTTAGCTTCTTGACGTAGGTATCATCGAAAGTTACATAATATGTTTCTTCAATCTTTCTAGAATGCTTATTTAAAACCCGGTATGCTTTTGAAGTAAGAGAAAATCCTAGAAAAATTCTTTCATCAGCTTTAACGTCAAACCTGTTACGATGTTCTTTGGAGTTGAAGATGAAACATCGTGAGCCGAACACATGGAAGAACTTTACGTTCGACTTCCTGTTATTGATGATGTCATAAGGAGTAAGAGAGAAACGCTTGTTAAGATAAGACCTATTCTACGTAAAACATGCTGCAACAATAGCATCAGCCCAGAAATATAAGGGAAGAGAAGCAAAACTTAGCATAGTTCGGGCCGCCTCACACAAGGATCAGTTTCGCCTTTTGACAATTCCGTTCTGTTGAGGCGTGTAGGGGGGTAGAGAAGTTGTGACTGGTTCCTTTTTCTGCCAAAAAGTTTTCAAATTCATTATTCTTGAACTCCAGTCCATTGTCGCTCCTAATGTTGCGAACGACTTTTCTCAGTTGCACTTCAACCTGCTTGATAAACATCTTTAGCTTAGGTCTAGCCTCAGATTTGTGTTTCAGAAAGAATACCCATGTAAAACGTGAGAAATCATCAACAATAACAAGAATATACTTGCTACCGCTAGTGCTTTCGATTGATGATGGACCACACAAGTCGATGTGAAGCAACTCAAGTGATTCAACATCTTTGTGTTTATAATTTATGGGTGACTTTGACGACTTTGTTTCCCCATTTCACATGCAGGGCACAAGTGTTCTCGATCAAAATTGAGCAAGGGAAGACCCCGAACACGACCTCCGGTTACAAGCTTGTTGATGTCTTTGAAGTTGAGATGTGAGAGCCTTCGGTGCCACAACCAACTTTCGTTAGAATGAGCTTTTGACAAAAGACATATAGCTGGATTTCCTTTGATTGGTTTGAAATTTAGAGGAAACATTTCGCCTTTTCGGTCCGATTTAAGGATGACCTTGTTGGATTTCTTTTCTATAATCTTTGAACCTTCGTCGTCGAATGAAACTTTGAGACCGGTACTGGCCACCAGTTGAGATACACTGATGAGATTATGCTGCAACCCTTCAAAGTACGCCACCTTTCTTATTGTGAACTCTCCATTAGTTATCATCCCATAACCCTTTATCGTTCCATAGGAGTTGTTACCGAACTTGAAATTCCCACCATTTTGAAGAGATCGAAACTCCCTTAGCTCTTCCTTCCTTCCTGTGATGTGACGTGAACAGCCACTGTCAATGTAACATTCTTCGTCGAACTGCTCGTCACTTATAACCTGCAAAAATTAAGCAGATTGAGGAACCCAAAGTTTCTTGGGTCCATGTGAGCTTTTCACAGGAACAGGAATAGTGAGAGAAACATCAACAAGATATGTTCATTTTATTAATGTTGTTTCATCTTTTCTTTTAATAGTAAACACTTTGATTTTGTTACGGTTAGCTACAATCGTTTTGGTTTCAGATTATGGTGTTTGGGCATTATTCTGCTTTCGGTCTTCCTGGACTGAGGAAATCTTCGATTTTCCTTTCAAGTTCGTTGATGATTTTGAATTTTGTGCAAGAACAGAATTGGGTTTAGAAGAGAAGTGAGAATGAGAAGAATTAGAAAAAGAGAATTTAGAATGGGAATTTCTTCTGACTTGAGGTTTGAAATGACCCTTTTGTTTATGGTCATTGGAGGGATCGAACCTGGACCTTTGGTAGCTACTTGCTGATGAGTCGAAGTTGGATTTTTGAGTGTGGTTGATCGGACCGAACCTATCCTTTCGGTTCTTGTTGCTCTCAGAACCGAACCTCTCTTTTCGATTCTTGTTGCTTTTAGGACCGAACCTCTCATTTTGGTTATGTTCTTCATGTGGACCGAAAGTCTTTTTCCGTGACTTTGAATCTTTATTAGGATAAGGGAAGTGAGCATTTTGAGAGCGCCAAAACTGCTTGCGCTCTGAGAGATTCTTTTTGTATCTCAGGTTTCTCTACTGCTTTTGATTATTCACCTGTTTCGGTTGTCTATGGATATTAGCTTTTTGTTTTAGCTTCTTGACAGCCGGTTCACTCTTCATAGATGAGGTTTCGCTTGTGGAGGTGACTTCTTCTACATGTATTTCTTTTGTGCCACTTGTACTTGGCACGTCAAAGTTGTCAGGCTTATTCAGTGGTTCTGGTACATATCTTCCTTTGGTTTTCCAGGACGTTCGCTATGACAGACCAACTGTTTCGTCTGCATTATCTATAGGAGCTGACCAGAAAAACTCATCACAGCCATCTGCGTTATCTTCGTTCACTATGGCAGTGAGTTCGGCTGTTTGATGTTCGGTTACTCCTGTGACTTTATATACCTGATTTGGAGTAGTTCTAACCTTCTTAAACACAAGAGCTTTATCTTTAAGGGCCCGAGACTTATTTTTGGACAAACGAGCGAATTCCACAGAATTTTTAGAAATCATATTTTTGTGGTTTTCGGGTTCGCTCTTGACAAACTCAGAACAATCAACGTCAACCTCTACTGAAATTGCACTCATATCATCGTCCTCATTAAGTTCAGATGCGTTTTCAACATCAATTTTATTTTCTGAACTTAAAGTGGCACTCAATGAGTCGAATTTTTGTATGGTTTCGGTCCTGAGTTTCAGCTTATCATTTTCATCCAAAAGATTTTTAAGCATGTCCTTATGGTCTTTAGACTTTATAAAAGATTCTATTTTGTCCAGACCGTACATATAAGTAGGATTCACATCATCGGAAGATACAACACTTTCACGGTTGTATGCTTTAGCATCAATTTCATCCTCCTTAAACTCAAGGAAGGGTAAAATCATGCGATGTATCTTCTGCCCTATTTCACAATTCAGATGCAGTTGAGTAATGTTAGCATAAAGTCTTTTAGCAATAAAAAAAAACATTCCTTTGTTTTAACAATTTCAAATTGTCTCTTTGCAAACAAATGTTTTCATCCTTAGACTTAATCAGCTCTGACTCCTTCTGCTCAATCCACATCCTTCGCTCCTCACTCTTGGATGACACCCTGCTTATTTGGTCAGTTAGGTTAGAATTTGTGACCCGTGTTTGAGTTAAACAACTATCCAGATTTTAGATTCTTGAATTTAAGTTATTTAATTCCTTTTCATATGATTTCTGTGGAATTTTGAACAAAATAAAAAGAGATTGTACCTTCTTGATCAGTTCATCAACGTCACTGATCTGCACACTAAGAGGTTTTGCTGTGAAGCATAAGTCCTCTCGCTCCTTGGCGTCTTCATTTCCACCATCAATATTATATCCCCTCATGTGAGATGCGTCAGTCACCATCAGACACTTTCCACTGCTTTCACCACCTCTTGCGACATAAGCCTTTCCATGAGAAGGCTTTCTCACCTCATCATCTTCTGAGTCGGTCGACCAAACCTATATGCCACCGAACTCATCATCCTCTGCCGAACCTTGTACAATAAGAGCATTCTTAGAAGGATTAGTAGCAACTTCCTTCCTTTTAATCTCTTCTAGCTTTTTCATCAAGACTGCCTCTTCATCTTTCTCCTCATCTTTCTCTATCATTTTCTTCAAAACACAATCTTTGGTGTAATGATTCTTTCCTCCACAGTAATAACAGCTAACACCATAATCAGCTTCCACCTTCGCCTCTTTCTTTGGTTCTTCAGTCTTCGGCTCCTCCCTCACTTTTTCAGAACTGTAGCTTCCCTACCAATTTCGGTTCTTATTGGTAGGAAACTTCTTCTTGATGAAACTTTTGGGATTGGACACCATCATAGCATAATCTTCTAAAGTTAGTGCCCTCTCACCCTTTATATAGGGGTTGGGTTTGTGGCTAGGTGGGAATTTACCCGATACTGACGCTAAACGAGGTTTAAATTTTTACCCGATTAAATGGTCGTAATTAAAAAACTTTTACCAAATTATTTGGAGGGTATTTTACGTGTTATTATTTATTTTATTATGACACTAATAAAATAAAATAACACATTTATTGATTTGTCTAAACCAAATGTTAACGGAATCTTAACAAAAATAGAATATTCTATTAACGGAAACGGGTTATATCGATGGAATAAATTTTGGGTTGCCACATCATGACCCCGTTAGAGGAAATTTCGTCCCGAAATTTAGAATTATAGCAGCTAAGTTATTATAGTACTACTAAGCGAAGAGATGGGGATACTTGAGTTTCATTTTATCCTCGCGCCCCCAAGTGAACTCCGGTCCTCGTTTAGCATTTCAACGAATCTTCACAATTAGGATGCGACTTTTTTTCATTTGTTTGACCTCTCGGTCCATAATCTCGGTAGGCTCTTCCACGAAGTTGAGTCCCTCGCTGACCTCGATCTCGTCGAGTGGGATTACGAGAGTCTCGTCGGATAGGCATTTCTTCATGTTTGAGACATGTAAGGCAGGATGTATGTTACTAAGCTCGCGGGGTAAGTTGAGTTTCTAAGCTACGGGGCCGATTCTGGCGAGAATCTCGAAAGGCCCTATGTACCTTGGGTTCAGCTTTCCACGCTTTCCAAATCGTATCGTGCCCTTCCAGGGTGAGACTTTCAAAAGGACTAGGTCTCCCAGCTGGAATTCCAAAGGTTTTCTTCGTTTGTCTGCGTAGCTCTTTTTGTCGATCCCTAGCGGCTTTTAATCGTTCGCGAACCTGTACAATCTTCTCGGTCGTTTCTCGAATGATCTCTGGACCTGTGAGAGCGCTGTCAGGAACTCGTCCTTTAGCTAATTGAGTGTCACCCACCTCAGCCCATCACAGAGGGGATCTGCACTTCCAACCATAGAGGGCTTCGAGTGGGGCTGCCTTGATGCTCCTGTGATAACTGTTATTGTAAGAAAACTCTACAAGGGGTAAGTGGGTATCCCATGCCTTACCAAAGTCGATCACATAGGCTCGCAGCATATCTTCCAGGGTTTGAATAGTTCTCTCACTTTGCCCGTCGGTCTGCGGATGGTAGGTTGTACTCATGTTCAATCTCGTCCCTAAGGCGCTTTGTAGCGATTTCCACAATCTCGAAGTGAACCTACTATATCTATCGGAGATTATAGATATAGGGACACGATGCAATCTTATGATTTCCTTAATGTATGTTCTTGTGAGTTTCTCCATCTTATCTGTCTCTTTGATGGGTAGGAAGTGCGCGGAATTGGTCAATCTGTCTACGATGACCCATATGGTATCCAGCCCACCCGTTGCCTTGGGTAGCTTAGTTTTGAAATCCATAGTGATCCGCTTCCACTTCCACTCCGGTATCTCCGGTTGCTGGAGAAGACCTGATGGCTTCTGGTATTCGACCTTGACCTTCACACAAGTAAGGCATTTACCCACGAAGGTAGCAATCTCTGCTTTCATGTTAGGCCACCAGTATAACCTTTTGAGATCCAGATACATCTTATCTGATCCAGGGTGAACAGAATATCGAGTGTTGTCTGCTTCCTTCATGACCAAGTCTCTGAAACCACCATGACATGGCGTCCAGATTTGGTCCATGAGATATAAGGCTTCGTCACCCTTGACCTTTAAGTTCTTATCCATTCCACGTACAGATTCTCTCGCCACATTCTCAGGCTTCAAAGCATTGAGCTGAGCCTCCTTAATCTGTGCGGATAGATGTGAATGGATAGTCGTTGTTAACGACTTGACTCTTCGACCATAATACTCTTTTCTACTTAGGGCGCCTGCTACTACATTGGCTTTTCCTGGGTGATAACGAATCTCGCAATCGTAATCATTAAGTAGCTCGACCCACCGTCGTTGTCTCATATTGAGCTCCTTCTGGTTCAGTATGTGTTGGAGGCTTTTGTGGTCAGTGTATATTGTGCTCTTCGTTCCATATAGGTAATGTCTCCACATCTTTAGAGCGAATACGACTGTTCCTAACTCGAGGTCGTGCATGGTGTAGTTAATCTCATGTGTCTTCAGTTGTCTCCAGGTATAGGCGATGACCTTACCTCGTTGCATCAAGACACAACCGAGCCCCTGGTTCGATGCATCACAGTATACCACGAAATCTTCTGTCCCTTCCGGAAGGGATAATACCGGTGCGGTGCATAGGGATCGCTTCAGGGTTTGGAACACCTTCACCTTTTTCTCTTCCCATTCAAATGTCATGCCTTTCTAGGCCAATGTGGTGAGACGTTTCGCAATCCGAGAGAAGTTCTGAATGAATCTGCCGTAGTAGCCAGCGAGGCCTAGAAATTGATGAATTCAGGGTTTGGAACACCTTCACCTTTTTCTCTTCCCATTCAAATGTCATGCCTTTCTAGGCCAATGTGGTGAGACGTTTCGCAATCCGAGAGAAGTTCTGAATGAATCTGCCGTAGTAGCCAGCGAGGCCTAGAAATTGATGAATTTCTGTAGGCGTCTTCGGTGCTGACCAGTTCTCGATAGATTTTATCTTGGATGGGTCCACATGGACTCCTTCCTCACTAACCACGTGTCCAAAGAATTCCACTCTTTGGATCCAAAATTCGCACTTAGAGAACTTCACGTATAACTTCTCTGATCGTAGGGTTTCTAGGACTCGTCGTAGATGATCGCAATGTTCTTCCTAACTCCAAGAGTAGACAAGTATGTCATCAATAAAGACGATGGCGAACTGATCTAACTAAGGACGACACACCCTATTCAACAAGTCCATGAATACTGCGGGTGCATTAGTCAGTCCGAAGGGCATCATTACGAACTCGTAGTGTCCGTAATGGGTTCGGAAGGTTGTTTTCGGAATATCCTCCTCAAGCACTCGTAACTGGTGATACCCAGACCTAAGATCAATCTTGGAAAAGTAACTCGCCCCTTGAAGTTGGTCGAATAGGTCATCTATACGGGGAATAGGGTAGCGATTTTTGACCGTGAGTTTGTTGATCTCCCTATAATCGATGCACATACGGAACGATCCGTCCTTCTTCTTCACGAACAAGACCGGAGCTCCCCAGGGTAAGAAACTCAGTCTTATAAAGCCCTTGCTAAGCAGCTCGTTAAGTTGACCGGACAGTTCTTGCATCTCTGCAGGCGCTAAACGATAAGGCGATTTAGCTATGGGGGTAGCTCCTGGGACTAGGTCGATTCTGAACTCAACTTGACATGTGGGAGGTAAACCTAGGAGCTCCTCTGGAAAGACGTCGGGGAAATCGCATACGATGGGGAAGTCTTTTAGATCTTTCGTTTTCTGGCTCGTGTCAACGATGGGTGCAAGGAATGCACGATATTCCTTGCACAAGTACTTCTGGGCTTGAATACTCGAGATGAAACGAAGGCTCGCACCAGGTTTGTCTCCGTAGATTAACAGGATTTCGATATTTGGCAGATTTAGGCGGATGGCTTTGTCTAAGCATAGGATATCAGCCCGATGGAGACTCAACCAGTCCATGCCCACAATGACATCGAAACTCTTGATCGAAACTGGTATGAGGTCGATTAGGAATGAATGATCATCTAGCATGAGAGTGCAACCTAGGTAGATTTCATTAGAGCTTTCGGTCTTTCCGTTAGCCATTTTTACGACGAATGTTTCTTTTAGCGGTTGAGGGGATTGCATAAGTAAGACATTTAAAGTTTTGGTTTATGAAGCTTCTTTCTGGACCACTATCGAATAAAACACAAGCATAAGAGTTGTTGAGAAGGAACATACCCGTGACTACTGTGGGGTTCGCTACTGCTTCATTGTGGTCAACTGCGAGTAGTCTTCCCATTCCTCCTGTATTCCCGGCCTTCGGAAAATTTTTCTTGAAATGACCTACCTCTCCACAGCCATAGCAGGCCAGACTCACTCCCAAGCTTGGGACTTGAGAGATAGGTTTGGGTTGGGATTTGCAAAACTGGACGGTATGGCCCTTCCGGTCGCAGTTGGTGCAGTGTAATTCACGGTTGGGGCCGTTGTGATGGAAGGGGCACTTGGGACATTTGGGCAGGTTTCCAACATAGGTTTTTGCTGGTATTGGGGTAGCAGGAGTGGTGGCAGCATGGACAGCCACCATCTGTTGGTTTTTGGAAGAGGATTGAGCTTTCTTGTCCCTCTTTTTGTCCCACCGCTTCCTCTTGTTGTCGGATGTCTTCAGCGGTGCAATTGGTAGTTGTTGTTGTTGTTGATGGGGTGGAAGGAGTTTCATGATCAATCAACCTGTGGCCCAACTCCTTGGCGCTGTCAAAGGTTGCAGGATTTGAGGACAAAACATTTCCTCGATACGGGGGCACTAAACCCCAGATGTATCATTCGATTTTCTTGCTTTCAGAAGGGAACATCTTAGGGCACATAACTACCAGGTCACAGAACCTGGATGTATAAGCCATTATGTCTGTCCCCTTCATCTTGAGGTTCCAGAGTTCCTCCTCAAGCTTCTGAACCTCACCTCTAAGTCAGTACTCCCTTCTTAGTAGGTCCTTTAGTGTGTCCCAGCCCATGACATTGGCCGTTACTAAAGTGACTGAACTGACATGGCCATTCCACCATGTCAGGGCTCTTTCAGTGAAGGTGGCAGCAGCGAACTTTATTTTGCTTTCTGCGAGGCATGAGCACATTTCGAAAACGGGTTCGGCTCTTTCGATCCATTGTGACAGAGCAAGGATTCCTCTGGTCCCTTCGAAAACGGCTTCGGCTATACGAGAGGGGATTTCACCATGTCTAGAGTTGGTGCCCATTCCGGCTCCACTAGCATCACCAGAATTCATTTGGGCTATGGCTGCCATCACAGCTATGGTCACAGCTGTCTGAAATAGCACTGGATCGAACTGCGGAGGAGGAGGTGGTGGAGGTGGGGTTTGAGTCGCAGCTCTGCCTCTGTTCGGGCGCTTGCGAGGAGGCATCTTTTACTGCAAGTTCATAGAGATGATGACAATAGTCAAAGTCTATTGCAAGTATCATAAGAGTGTTTCATGGACTAAATCAACATAGCCCGATAATCAGAGAGAGTCATAGCAGCAGAGTAGTTAACTGCCAATTTTACTGGTATTAATGATGTAATATGAGTTCGGGAAAAGTGACCTAACAGTAGGTCTTACATCAAAGCTTAAGGAAAAATGTTGGCAGTCTAGAGGCCTAATTAGAGTACTTTCAAAGTTAGGAATGTTTACAGACAAGTGCTCTACCGATCATAGAAAAGAAAAGGCTAGTCCTAAAACAAAAGAGTGAGATGTTTTGACAACTCCTACTGGCGACGGGTACCCATTGGGCGAACCCTCAGATCAGCTAGTTGGCGCATAACTTCTTAAAGATGTCATTCATGAGCCCTCTGACGTGCTCGGAGTTCCCTAACTTCGGCTCGGGATGCAGCTAGATGTTGCTGCAGAGCCTCATTGGTCCTCCTCCTCCTATCCATAGCTTCTTCCAGTTGGCGAATGCGAACAATGTTGAGATTAGAGTTGGCATCCACTTCCACAACTCGACCAATAGCTGCTTGACCTTGCTCGACGTTCCTGGCAATCCTTCTGACCATGATCGGCAAAACTCGGTCCGCAGATCCTCCTTCGCTTACATTGTAGAAGCTTCAGTCTCCATTGAAAGGTAAGGGATGACCCTGCTCATCGCTCCATCGGTTCAATGTTATTGCCCACGTGGGACTGGGACCTTGAAATGTCGGGCGGGGGTTGGGATTTGGAGCTACAGGGGGTAGGTTGTTAACCTCTGGCTCGGAGCTGGAGCTATCCGAAAAGCCTTCTGCATGGTGATCATCCAAAGGGATCGGGTGATCATCTTCTGGCTCCTCATCGAGCCAACCTAAATTGCCTTGGTTAGGATAATACGGATCGTCGGATGGTGTAAGCCAACCATGCTATCTACACGAGAATGGGGAAACAAAGGTTAATAGACGTACTAATCTAGGATACTTATAAGATGCTCGTTATTAGTCTACCCAATACTTGCATAGTGCATACCAATTACATGTAACCGAAGCAAGATAGTCCTTCGAATAAGCGATCCTAACTCCAGATCCCCGATCAAACAAGAACAAGAAATGAAGCAAAGGTCACAAATTCTAAGTCTATAGCGCCCTAGTCACATGTAACTGTGGTGTATCCATTTAGCAACTATTGCCCTACTAGTAATGACCCTTTTAGTTATCACATATGTAGTTAGTAGAATACAGAATACTCCTATAGTATTCTTGTTCTAATGTTCTAGTGGTAATTTTGGTAAGATTCTAGACTTGTTGCAACACCACAACCACTCTTAGGCACATTCTAGTCACTCCTGGAAAAATGTAGTTGATCAGGCTACATCCACCCAGAAGTGACTATATGTCTCTAAGCTTAATTGTTCTGTTCAACAATCTTAATACTTATGTTCTGTTCTAGTATGATACTGACCCATTGTAGTGGGGAATGTATATATATATATATATATATATATATATATATATATATATATACACACACTTAATTAAATATTTTAGTATTTAAAGTATATATTCTTGGCCAGAGTGTTTTAGTCCCGAAGTGTTTATTGTTCGTATATCTTTTATGGGTTGATATACTTGATTCACTATAAACAATGCTCTGATACCAATCTGTCACACCCGAAAACCGAGAACGGCGGAATACGTTCTAGGGTGGAGGACGTCATGTATAGTATCATAACAGTTGCATAATAGTAAAAACAAGCAACAACAACCATTTCATTAATATAGTGATTATAATTACAAACGTGTTTAGCACAGTTAATAGACACCAAAAGTATAAACAAAAATAAAAGATGAATCTTGTATATGCTCCATCTTCTCAAAAGCTGCACCAGCACGTGTCTATCTTTGACCTGAGGATACAAGTTATCTTGAAAACGAGTATTATCATAAAGCTGGTGCGTTCATAAGAATTTAGTGTCATTGTTTATATAAAAGTGGTTGCAATCATGTAATGTAAAAGCTGAAATTTATGTTTGCGAGTAGTAGAAATCTTTGGAATATCCTATATTTTCCAAAATTACATTTGTAAGTTAAATCCTTCGAGTGTGTAAAGGTATTTTCATTGAAACTTTCAGTTATAAAAATAAAGTAATAAACCTCATTCAAGTAACGTGGATGAGGAAAATTTATGCCGGCTGGCTGTAGTAGTGTTGCAAACTTCAATTAGTAATAGATGTTTATTTACTTCGGGATGTTAGCTTAGACTTTATGTCTTAGTGTATTAATTTGGATCTGGATGTAATCCCTCATGTAACCAAACTGAATGATAATAGAGAGCCCGATGACCTTCCCGGTCATACGTAGTGTAGTGATGTACTGCCATCCCTGGGCCTAGTCGGCTCGGATTGTAGTTAACAGTCGGGGTGTAATAGCGTCCGTCCTGTATAGATCTATACATGTAGTGTTGCTTTCCTTCCGAGAAGCCTTGGTTACATGGTATTTACGCAGTAGAGTGTTGTATAGAGGGGTAGTGTGTTATACTCTGGATTAGTGTATTCTCTTGTGTTATAGTATAGTAAACTCTTATTATAGTACATAGAGTGTTCTCTTTAACGTGCATTAACTTGTAATAATAGCAATTATAGTTAGTATAGTAGTAATAGAAGTAACGAGCAGTAGTCTTAACTATACCTATTATAGTTAAATAGAGTGTAGGATAGCATGTCTTTGATTTACAAAGGTATTGAATAAGATGAAGACTTTCACATCTAACACAAATGTATATGATATATAACTAAGAAATCAACGACAGACGGACGGATAACAATATACCATAAGACCACAATCAAACAAGAACATGAAATAAGGTGAGCTATCAGTCCTAAGTCCTTCAAGTCTTACTTATATAAATATATTAGTGTAGATATAATTTAAAAGAAAAGTAGTTTAAACACAATTTAAAAATATTTTAACAACAATCTAACCTTGAAAATGTGTTTGATAATTATTTAAAACAGTTTTATTGATAAGTAGCTAAAACTATAGAAAATCCTTTTTAGTTGCAGGTTATAAGTCACTTATGCTTTGATACTAATACTTGTGCATTTAACTTTTATCCCCCCCCCCCCCCCCTAAAGAATGTAAAAACATTTGAAACGATTCATTAAGGGGTATGAACTCACCTGTAGCGAGTTTAGTGGGTGAAGTTGTCGGGTAGAATGCTAGACGCCAAATGAGAATATGAACACTCACACGGATCCTATGAAACATGTAGTGACACATAATGGTGTCAAATTAGTTATCTAATCACTAGAAAAGTATGTAATTACACCTTATTGCATGAAAACACTTTATTTTATAGGCTAGAAGGCTATTGGGTTGCAAGGAATTAGTGTAAGGCCTCACTATGGAGTTTACTCCTCAAATGCTCACCTTAGGTGAGTTTACGGTTGTGGGACCAAATCCCCCATGAGTTTACGGCCGTAAACTCATGGGAGGAGTATATTCGTGTGTCTTAAGGTTTCTTGTATCACTAGAAAGGGTTCTAGAGTAAAATCCAAGGCTTAAGAGGTGTTTAGGGTTCAAATGGGGCACTCCCTTGGAGTTTGCGGTCTTTGGACAACTCCTTGGGAGTTTACGGTCATAAACACTAGGGTTTACGATCGTAAACCCTTTAGAACATCCTTCACTTCGTGTTTTGTGGTCCTAAGCTCAATCATACAAGTTTCTAGCCCAAAAATCATGCTAAGGAAGGAGTTAGGGGCACCAAAACACCATTTATGGTGTTTACGATTTTTGTGTTTACGGTTCATGAATATTCATGCACCGTAAAATCATGTTTACCCTCCTAAAGGCCCGATTTTTGGTTTCTAGCTTCATGCATGTATATTTTTAAGTCAAGGATGAGTATTAGATGAGTTTTGGAGGGATTTTGGGCTACAAAACCCCCCTTAAGGGTGTTTACGGTTTTGGGAGGTATTCCCAAACCGTAAACTCAAGTTTTAAGGTTTTTGAGCGATTAAATCTTGAGTTTGTATGAATGTAAAGCTAAACAACAAGCTAGGGAGTATTACTTAGGATTTTGGAGCTTAAATGAGGTGATTCTTGAATAACCCAACTTCTAGAGAGAGAAAGTAGAGAGAGAGTGACTAGAGTGGTAAAAAGCTCCATCTAGTGCCCACTCACCCTTTATATAGGGGTTGGGTTTGTGGCTAGGTGGGAATTTACCCGATACTGACGCTAAACGAGGTTTAAATTTTTACCCGATTAAATGGTTGTAATTAAAAAAACTTTTTCTAATAATTTGGAGGGTATTTTACGTGTTCTTATTTATTTTATTATGACACTAATAAAATAAAATAAAACATTTATTGATTTGTCTAACCCAAATGTTAACGAAATCTTAACAAAAATAGAATATTCTATTAACGGAAACGGTTTATAACGATGGAATAAATTTTGGGTTGCCACAACAATAGATATTAATCAAACATGTCCCCAAGATCATAAATCAAATCTCCTCTCGATGTGTACCGTTCATGTCGGCACCTTCCCACGGTCCTTGCTAGTACCTGAACCACATAACACAACAACTGTAAGCATAAATGCTTAGTGAGTTTCCCAAAATACCACATACAACACATACGCCACTCAAGGCTACTATACGACCCTCCGGTGATATGTCTCTGCGGGACCCTCCAGTCTCGTAGCTCGTTGGACCCTCTGGTCCGGTCATAGCTCGTTGGGAACTCCGACCCGGTCTGAATCGTTGGACCCTCCGGTCCGGTCTATACAATTATATACATATCATACATACATCACATATCACATAATCTCATATATGGCACACAATCTCATACATAGCACATAAGACCTTCCGGTCAACTCATAACACCTCTCTAGGTAATGTATAGTGAGAAGACTCACCTCACGTAACTCGGTAACTCGGAAATCTCGGTCTCCGTGAAATAGAATCTAGCTTGCGCCTAATCATACGAAAATAAACACTCGACATCAACACAATTTCCAAGGCTAGACCATTCCCTTTCTTAGCACTCTTAGGAGGGTAAAAGACTATTTTACCCCTCTCAAGGCTCAAATACTCTAAAGTTGACCAACCCTAAAAGTCAACTAAAGTCAACGGTCAACCCTTTGACCAAAATCGCCGAGTGCACAATTGTGACTCGGCAAGTTCAGTCATGAACTCACGTCCTCAAAACCCTAAATGACTCACTAAGTCACTTCCCCAACTCAGCGAGTTACCATCTGCGTGATTTATGGGGGAAACTCATCCTACTCGCTAAGTCTGTTCTTCGACTCGGCGAGTTCAAGCCATGCTCAAACTCAAATGACCATCTGAGGTCAGATCTGCTCCTCTAATCCATAGATATAACTTCCCCAAGCTCAATAAACACGTAAAGGTTTGAACTTGATACACATGTAACGTCCAAATGACAATACTTGATGATTTGGTCCCAAATTCAACATTCTAAGATCATCTCTACCATAACCCAACATAAAGAAAAATGGATAACCTTCTCTGGACAACTATGGGTCCAGATATGAAGTCTAAACATGATAAAGGACCCTATTCTCAACAAATCAACCCAATAAAGGGCATAGGAAACCCTAGATCCATCGATGCCTTAACAAAAAAGAAAGAGGGTCGATATGCTACCTCTAAGATGATGCCCTCTACTTGAAATCCACGAATATGCAACTTCCTTGGCCTCCTCCAAGCTGGAATCAACTTCTTCTTGCAAAACAAACCCACAAAGGTCCAATAGTGGCTTCTTCTCTCTCACAAACGCTCAAGCACAATAAGGGTTTCTCTCAAGGGTCGGGTAGCCACAAATGGTGGCTATAATCCCCTTTAAATAGGTCTCAAACCCCGGGGATTAGGGTTGCATTAAACAGCATGGACTCGCCGAGTCCGCCATTAAATTAGTCTGACCATCCACGCTCCTACTCGGTGAGTCTGAGCACCTACTCGCCGAGTCTCTCTCCAAAAACTCAATATTAAACCATAAATAAAATACCTGGGAGTCCGGATGTTACATCTATAGAGGACGAAATTGATTGTGCTACTTTTGTGAATAATCTTGATGGACCAAAGAAAATTTTAATTTCTGAAACTCAATCGAATTTGTTCAAATTGTTGAAAACAAAGATTCAAAAGTATTGAAAGAAGAAGCAACAGTTTTTCCAAAAGATTAAACAACTCCAAATAGAGTTTTTGTAAAGAGAGGACTGAACAAAAATGACACTTATGAATTAACATCCACGGCTGCTAATGATAATGCAAAAGGTTGTAATGAATTTTTTTGGTCAACACCAATAGACGATGCTGATGAAACACAAGGTCTCTCAGAAATGACCTCTTGGAAATGAAAAGTAAAATACGTTTCTGAACCATTCAATCATGTAAAATTTTATTACGATAAGCTCGGACCAAGTTGTACAAAAGATATTTCAAGTGAAACTTCATTAGAAAAGAATGAAACACCGATTAGAATGGAAAAACCAAAATCTAACATTATGAAATCAGCTGAGGATTTAATTACAAAGAAAGGATAAATGAATGCAAGATACAAAACAAATTTGATTAATAAAAAACAATTTTTGAAGAAAGTTGGATTGAATTCAAATCAAAGTTCTGTCACTTCATCAAGATCATTTAATTAAAATACTGATTCATCTCAAATTCCAAAACCAAAATGAAGTTATTCACCAAAGTCACAGTTTTCAAAACAGATTGGTAAAATGAAAGATTTTAATGCTAAAAACAAGGTGGTTTCAGATTGATAAATTCCTCTCAAAGAATACGAAGCAAACTTTAAAAAGGAAGAAAAAGAGTTTTCAAAAAATATGGCTCCAAAATCTGATCCAAGAAGGAAAGGAGAAATGTATCCTCTAAATCTAAATATGATCCAAGGGAAGCCATCTATCTACTTTCTTACAAAACTTCCTCGGATGACAATTGGTTATGGGACAGAAGGCTTTCTCACCTAAACCTCAAGGATATGAACAAACTTGTAATTGGTGATCTTGTTCGTGGACTTCTTCTTCTGAAATTTGAAAATGAACACTTATGTACTGGTTGTGAGCTCGGAAAACAAAGTGGAAAGATTCATTCTTCTATAATAAATACCAAGATCATTGAACCACTAGAATTGATGCATATTAATCTTTATGGTCCATCTACTATTGAAAGCACTGGCGATAACCAATACATTTTGGTTATTGTTGATGATTTTCACGATTTACTTAGGTATTCTTTCTTAAAAAGAAATCCAACACCACTCAAAACCTCATTGATTTCGTCAAACAAGTTAAGGTACAATTACGAGAACCAGTTCGAAAAATTCCTAGTTATAACGGTTCTGAATTAAAAAATCATGCATTTGAAGAATTCTTGACAAAAAAAGGAATTTCTCATAATTTATCTTCGCCTTACACTCCACAGTAGAACGGTGTAGTTGAAAGATAAAATCGCTCTCTCTATAAAGCTGCAAGGACAATGCTCTTATTTGCAAATCTTCCATTATATTTCGAGGTTGATGCTATTGCCAATGCTTGTTTTACTCAAAACCGATCTTACATTTACAAACGATTTCTGATTACTCTATATGAAATTCTGAAAAATCGAAAGCCTAATGTCAAATTTTTCAATGTGTTTGGATCCAGGTTCTTTTTGTTCAATTCAAAAGAAGATCAGAACAAATTTGATGAAAAAGTCGATGAAGGAATCTTTTTGGGATATTCAATAACCTTAAAGGCATATCTTCTTCTGAAAAAAAGATCTAATAAAATTGAAGAAACCAATTATGTTACGTTTGATGACAATTACAGGAAGAAATATAAAAAAGAAGATTGTCGGTTTTAAGAAAATTTTCCATCAACAAATTCTAAGAGTATTGCTCTTATAAATTTATATGAGGATTTTCTACATTTGTTTAATGAACCTGAAAGGGAAATTTCTCAAAATCAAATGCCAAGGATAATCATGAGGATCAATTAATAAAGATTGTTGATAAAGCTATTGAAGAAATTGAGACTCCTCTCAAGCACCCTATTGCGAATGCAACTTAATAAGAACCTCATGATGTTTCAATCCAAGGAGAGAGTTCCACTCCAAACTTCAATACAAATGTTCCATTCCAAGGGGAAAACTCAAATCCGAAGGATGAGTCACATGCAAATTTCTTGTGACAACCCGAAATTTCCATTTGTACGAACCTTGTCTATTCAATAGAAGCTAGTTCAGTTTCAGTGATTTTCAAGCTTTTCCGAACAAGTTTGTGTACATTAGGGTTTATGTTTTAGATGATATCAGGAGAGTGGATACTCCTGGTTTTGTGAAACTTGGGCATTTCAAGTTTCATAATGTTACAGTCCAATATCAGGAATAAAAATAATTTCTGCCAAAATATTCCAGGACTATAAATAGTTTTCTGAATTAAATTAATTCATTATTCACAATTCCAAATAGAGAAAAGCCATATTCTCTCTGACGAATCTTCGGGTTTTCATCCCATATTGTGAGTCTACTTTACTAAATGTGTTTCAATACTTGTTAGATGCTTATTAACATCAATAACATGTTTAGATTACAAGATCCGGGAGTTTACCGCCCAAGAACGTTCTTGGGGAGTAAACTCCAAAATGGAACATAAAGGCTTCCTAGTCCCGATTCCTTGTTAGACAACTTGTTTAGGAGTTAGGGTATGATCTTTATAGGCCAAAAAGCATCCAAGAAACACAAGTCTTTGGAGTTTACGGCCAAGGAACTTCCTTGGGCCGTAAACCCCTTTTCAAGGGCTTAATGTGCCCTAAACTTCCTCTTATGCTTAAAGACTTTAACCCTCAAAGGCTTATGCTTATTTAAGACATCTAAACCCTTCAAAATCATAAATTTGTAGGAGTTTACGGCCAAGAACCCCTCTTGGGCCGTAAACCCCTTTTTGTAGGGTAAAAATCATTCCAAGCACACCTTAGGCCTTAAGACAATTTACCTTGAATACTTGGGACTAGAATGGAGAGTAGAACACATAATAATCACTCCTTGAAAGGAGTTTACGGCCAAGGAACATATCTTGGGCCGTAAACTCCAAGTGAAGGCACAAAAGTGTGCCTCTTGTCCCCATTAGCCTTAGATAAATTCATGGAAGCCATCCTTGATGTTTAAGAGCCTCAAAACAGTTAAAAGCCATCACCCATAGGAGTTTACGGCCGTAAACTCTAGGGTGAATGGACTTTAGCCCGTAAACTCCCCTTTGGAGTATTCTAGAGCCTTAAACTACTTCATGTGTTATTCCAACAAAGCTAGGAGTGTTCTAGGATCAAGATAGCACCACAAAACACCCAAAAACCACCATGTGCGGATTTCACGGCCATAAACCCATGAGTTTACGGCCGTAAACTCCAAGGTGTGGGGTTTGTTGGATGGTGAACTCCTATACAAGGCCATTTGATGTTTCAAACCCTTTTGCCTTTCTCGTAGCAACTTAGATGCAACCATTTGAACCTTAAACACTCATAAAAGTGTTTACATGTTTTCTAAGTGTCTTAACTTATTTATTTAAGTTATTAATTGTCTAATTAGTTATATATATGCTTATTATATGATAACTAGGCTCGTGCGTGTAAACCAGTCTCTGGTAGCCACCTAGCACGGTATCCGACACTGCAATTCAAACGACTCACCACAAGTGAGTTCATACCCCTTGAATCAACCTTTGAGATGATTTTAAATGTTTTAAACACTTTATGGGGGGAATACAAGTCAAATACTTATAGTTATTGTTTCAATCACATGTGATTGCATTTAATCACATGTGATTAATAACTAGGAAAACAACGATTTTTACCACTGTTCAAACTGTTTATCAAACTGCTTTACTTTGAAATGTTTTACAAACTGTTTTACTATCCAAACTTACTTATAGACTGTGATTCAAACAAATGCTTCTTATACTTAAATGGTTTTATCAACTTATGCCTTCAAATTGTTTTATGGATCGACATCAAGTCGATCTCCTCTGGAAATTATATTTATGCTTCAAATGTTTTATGAAAAACTTATTTATGCTTTTATATATTCAATTGCATGCCCATATATGTATAGATGTATAAATAATGTTTAAAGGACTTAGGAAAGCCATCCGCCCTATTTCCTTTTCGCGCCTTGAGATGTGGTCTGGTGGGATTTCGGGTGACCATCCGAAGGTCGTTTCAATATTACTTATATATCATATATACATATATAGACATAAAAGTACTTCCATATTCATACTCATCAGTACATCATTAGTTGGTTACCGTCTGGGTAACACAGGATCATACATATACAGATATACTAGAAACAATACATATACAGATATACTAGAAACAATACATATACAGATATACTAGAAACAATACATATATAGATATACTAGAAACAAGTACATATACAGATATACTAGAAACAAGTACATATACAGTCATACTAGAACGAGAAACAATACATATACATAAATACGTTGATAATCGTGATCCACTGTGTCGGAGCATGCCTTAAATGTCATGGCCCGAGTTGTAGCCAAAATTCTCTTGGAGGGAGAGCGTGAGTTTGCGTATAGATCTATACTGGATTGACTATCCTACACCTTACTGCTAGCTACAGCCGGACCTGCAGGTCTGCGGGTGCCAAACGTCATTTCTTTTATTACGACCATTCATTATGTCGTTGTTACCAGTCGATAGCATGGTGCAATTTATCACATTATACCTTAATATAAATTCGGTTTAAGGTAGTAGTATTTAGTACAATAGTAGTCTTATTATACAAAGCTACAGTACTACAATGATTTACCCATTACATATTTTAGTGATAACCTCACTTAAGCATTAATGTACAAACTATATTTTTAACAAATGATAGTTATACTTGGGAAATTACACACTTTTACAATAGACAAGTTTACAAAACAGTTTAGCCTTGGTAGAAGGTTACTTTAATAGAAAATATAGGTTTTTCTAAGAGACTCAAACTTTCACAAATACTTTCAAACATTTACTTACATTTTCACAAACTTATACATTGAGACAGGTTCAGACGTTTTTACAAGAAACATTGACACTAAAATACTTATGAACTCACAAGCTTAATGCTGATAAACTCTTTCAAAATAACTTGTATTGTCAGGTCATCAGTAGACAGGTACCGAGGCCAGCTTTTGAGAAGATGGAGTGCATTCAAGACTCATCTCATATTATTTTGTGTTACATTATTTTTGGTGTCTATAACTGTACAGAACACACTTGTATTAAAATTATATATTTAATGCAATGGATGATGTTGTTTGCTTATTTACATTTACTGTGTTGTGATGCTATACATGACGTCCTCCGCCCCAGAACGTTTCCGCCGTTCTTGGTTTTGGGGTGTGACAGATTGGTATCAGAGCATTGTTTATAGTGAATCAAGTATATCAACCCATAAAAGATATACTAATCTATAAACCCAAAAAGGGACAAAAACACTCTAACCAAGAGTCTATACTTTAAAGAATAAAATATTTAATTAAGTATACTAGTCTGCATTCATACTAAAATCAGTGTCACAATAACAAGAACAAAAGTATTACGATTGTTGAATATCACAAGTGAGCTTGGGGATGTATGGTCAGTCCTGGGAATGGCATAGCCTGATCAACTATGCTGGTCCTAGGAGTGATTAGCATATGCCCTAGAATGGTTGTGATATGTTAACAAGTCTAAAAACTTACCAACAATACCACAAGAAGATCAGTAGAACTTAAACTTAAAATACTATAGGTGTATTTTGTGCTACTAGTTACACGTATACTATATTCTTATACCTCTCTTCTCGCGTAGATCTAAATGGCTGGATTTCATCATGGCGACCCGTACTTTCCCAATGAAGGCAATGCCGGGTGGATCGATGAAGAGCCCGAAGATGAGCATCCAATCCCTTTGGATGATCACCTCGCAGAAGGCTTTTCTGATGGATCTGACTCCGAGCCTGAAGTCAACAACCTACCGCTTGTAGGTCAAGCCCCGAACAATAACCCTCGACCAGCGTTTCCAGGTCCTACACCCATGTGGGCAAACAACCTGAATCGCTGGAGTGATGAATAGGGTCAACCCTTACCATACTTTGGGGACCGAACCTTTTACAATGTTAGCGATGGTGGCTCTGCTGACAGAGCTCTACCGGTAATCATCCGCAGAATAGCTCGTAATGTCGAGCAAGGTCGAGCAGCCATCGATCGGGTCATGGAGGTTGATGCCAATTCAGGTGTCAACACAGTCCGCATTCGCCGTTTTGAGGAAGACATGGAACGGACCAGGAGAACCAACGAAACTCTGCAGCAACAGCTGGCTGCCTCCCGTGCTGAAGTCTTAGAACTTCGAGCTCGTCAGAGAGCTCAGGATCGACACCTTCAAGAGGTGTTTCGCCAAGTGTCCGACCTCAGGGCTTGCCCGGGGAATTCCCATCGCCATTAGATGATGTCTAGTACATCTCTGTCTTTTGATTGAGGGATAGCCTTGAACTTATGTGCTCTAAGTAGCACTTGTTTGTAAAATATTCTTAACTTTCGATACTCTAATTAGGAATCTAGGACTGTCAGTCTTGTCCTTATGGTATGATGTAAGACCTACTGTTAGGTCGATTTTTCCTTGAACTTATTACATCAGTAATACCCGTACTATTGAAATCTATCTAATCTGTGGGAAAAATTTGTACACTTGTGTATTCCTACTAATATTTCTTATTGTGATTTCAAACACTGATTCAAACTGTTGGGCTATGGTTAGTTAGTCCATGGGTCACTCTCTCGTTGCTTACAAATTGATTCTTACCATCCTTCTTGTCTTTATAAACTTATAGCTGAAGGATGCCTACTCGCAAATCTCCCAGGAATAGGAATAATCCAGCACCTCCACCGTCTCCACCACCTGCGGTCATCGATACTGCAGCCCTGAATGCTGCCGTAGCTGCAGCAGTGGCAACTGCCATGGCTCAGTATCACTCATCAGATGCTAGCAGAGGTGGAACCCCTGTAGAATCTATTCCGATCGAAAACCCTGTGCGCTTAAGGGAGTGCTCTTACAAGGATTTCACAAACTGCAAGCCGAAGCCTTTCTATGGCACCGGCGGAGTCATTGCTCTCTCGCAATGGTTCGAGAAGACCGAATCAGTCTTCGAAATCTGTTCGTGCCCTGCTGCATTTAAAGTGAAATATGCCGCATGCACCTTCAAGGATAAAGCCCTAACATGGTGGAACGGCCACGTCAAAGCCCTAACTCTCATTGTGGCTAACAACATGGGCTGGGAAACGATGAAGGACCTCATGACTGAGGAATACTGCCCGAGGGGTGAAGTCCAGAAGTTAGAACATGAACTCTAGAATCTGACCATGAAGGGCACCAACGTGATCGCTTACACTGCCCGCTTTAGCGAACTGGTGGCCCTATGCCCCAATATGGTTCCCACTGAAGGGAAGAAGATTGAACGGTATGTATGGGGACTAATGCCTCCGTACCAGGGGAATGTCTTAGCATCCACCCTGCTACCTTCGACAGTGCCAAGCGATTGGCACAAAGACTCGTTGACCATGGAGTCAAGACCCCTGCAACCACAACCACCCAAGCCATCCCAGAACCTTCCAAACCCGCTGGCAACAAGCGAAAGTTCTGGGATGAGAAGAAGAAGCAGCGAGCTTCAAAGAAACAGCAAATCGTAGCAGTACATGCTGCGGTAGCCCCTACTGCTGTTACTGCTCCGGGGAAACAGTATTCTGGAAGTTTGCCGAAGTGCAACAAATGAAACTTCCACCACAACGACGCCTGCCGTGAAATGCAGTGTACTAACTGCCACAGAAAAGGACACACCGTCCGATTCTGTAAGTTCCCGGCGCAACCGATCTCCCAAATTCCTGGCTCTGGCGCGAGCCCAACTTGTTATGGATGTGGCGAAGCAAGGCCACTTTAAAAGGGACTGCCCTAAGGCGAGGAATACTGGAGGAGCAGGGAGGGTACTAGCAATAGGCCACGGGGAAACAGTCACTGACCCGACAGTGGTGACTGGTACGTTCCTCCTTGATAACTCCTATGCATGCATTCTGTTCGATAGTGGAGCGGAGCGAAGCTTCGTAAACCACAAATTTGCTCGCATGCTTAAGCAACAACCACACGCACTTAATGAACAATTCACAGTAGAAATGGCCAACGGGAAAACTGAAAGTTCTAATAGCATTTACTTAGGTTGTCTTCTAACCTAAGATAACCATTCATTTCCAATCGACCTTATGTCGGTCTCAATAAAAAGTTTCGACGTTATTATCGGCATGGATTGGTTAAGTCTTCATCGCGCCGACATCATGTGCTACGAGAAAGCAGTCCATCTAAACCTCCCGTCTAACGAAACTCTTATAGTCTACGACGACAAACCTGGTGCGAGTCTTCGCATTATATCTAGTATTCAAGCACAGAAATATCTGTGCAAAGAATACCATGCATTTCTTGCTCACGTCGTCGACACGAACCTAGAAACGAAAGAACTAAAGAACCTACCAGTAGTGAGCGACTTCCCCGACATTTTCCCAGAAGAACTACCCGGGTTACCTCCGCAACGACAAGTCGAGTTCAGAATCGACTTAGTCCCAGGAGCTACCCCAGTAGCCAAGTCGCCCTATCGTTTAGCACCAGCCGAGATGCAAGAACTCTCTGGTCAACTTAATGAACTGCTCAGCAAGGGCTTTATAAGACCAAGTTTGTCACCTTGGGGAGCACCGGTCTTGTTCGTTAAAAAGAAAGACGGATCATTCCGTATGTGTATTGACTACAGAGAACTCAACAAATTGACGATCAAAAATCGTTACCCTCTGCCACGCATAGACGATCTATTCGACCAACTGCAAGGGGCGAACTATTTTTCCAAGATTGATCTGAGATCCGGATATCAGCAGTTACGAGTGCTCGAGGAGGATGTGCCGAAGACAGCCGTCCGAACTCGTTACGGACACTACGAGTTCGTGGTGATGCCATTCGGATTGACCAATGCGCCCGCAGTCTTCATGGATCTGATGAATAGAGTATGCCGACCTTACTTGGATTAGTTCGTCATCGTTTTCATCGATGACATCCTGATCTACTCCTGAAGTAAGAAAGAGCATGGTGATCATCTGCGACAAGTTCTAGAGACATTACGGAAAGAGAAACTTTATGCGAAGTTCTCGAAATGTGAATTTTGGATCCGAAGAGTCGAATTCTTAGGACACGTGGTAAGCGAAGAGGGAATCCACGTGGACCCATCCAAAATAAAAGCCATTGAGAACTGGTCAGCACCAAATACGCCTACAGAAATTCGTCAATTTCTAGGTCTCGCTGGCTACTACTGCAGGTTCATTCAGAACTTCTCACGAATAGCGAAGCCTCTTACGACCCTAACCCAGAAAGGCGTGGCCTTTGACTGGGAAGAGAAGCAAGAAAGAGCGTTCCAAACGCTCAAACGAGCCTTGTGCACCGCACCAATACTATCCCTTCCAGAAGGAATAGAAGACTTCGTAGTCTATTGCGATGCATCCAATCAAGGACTCGGATGTGTTCTGATGCAGCGAGGTAAGGTCATCGCCTACGCCTCGAGACAGTTGAAGACACATGAGGTTAACTACACGACCCACGATCTTGAACTAGGAGCAGTAGTGTTTGCTCTGAAGATCTGGAGACATTACTTGTATGGAACGAAGAGCACTATCTTTACCGACCACAAGAGTTTACAACACATTTTCGATCAGAAGGAGCTCAACATGAGACAACTACGGTGGGTCGAGCTACTCAGTGACTACGAATGCGATATTCGTTATCATCCGGGTAAAGCCAACGTAGTAGCAGACGCCCTAAGTCGGAAAGAATATTCTGGTTGCAAGGTCAAGTCATTATCCATAACCATCCATTCACACCTGACTAAACAAATTCAGGCGGCTCAACTTAAGGCCATGAAACCTGAAAATGTGTCGAGTGAATCCCTTAGGGGAATGGACAAGACCTTCGAAGCCAAGGGTGATGGAGCTTTATTTTTCATGAACCGGATCTGGACACCGAAACACGGTGGTTTCCGAGACTTGGTCATGACCGAGGCGCACAACACTCGGTATTCCGTCCACCCAGGTTCAGATAAGATGTATCTGGATCTTAAAAAGCTATACTGGTGGCCTAATATGAAAGCAGAGATTGCTACCTTTGTGAGTAAATGCCTTACTTGCGCGAATGTTAAGGTCGAGTACCAGAAGCCCTCTGGTTTACTGCAACAACCAGAGATTCCAGAGTGGAAGTGGGAGCGGATCACTATGGATTTCATAACCAAGTTGCCCAAGACGACGGGTGGACTTGACACCATATGGGTCATCATTGATAGATTGACCAAGTCTGCACACTTCCTGCCTATCAAAGAAACCGACAAGATGGAGAAACTTACGAGAACATACATCAGGGAAATTGTACGGTTGCATGGTGTACCTATTTCCATTATCTCCGATAGAGATAGTAGGTTCACCTCAAGATTTTGGCAATCCCTACAACATTCCCTAGGAACAAGGTTGGACATGAGCACAGCCTACCATCCACAGACCGACGGACAGAGTGAGAGGACCATCCAAACACTGGAAGATATGTTGCAAGCCTGTGTGATTGATTTTGGAAAGGCATGGGATACTCATTTACCCCTTGTCGAATTTTCCTATAATAATAGTTATCACACGAGCATCAAGGATGCTCCATTCGAAGCTCTCTACGGCCGAAAGTGCAGATCTCCTCTATGTTGGGCTGAGGTGGGTGATACCCAATTAGCTAGGGGCAAGCTTCCGACAGTACTCTCACTGGTCCGGAAATCATTCGGGAAACGACAGAGAAAATCGTTCAGATCCGTGAACGATTGAAAGCCTCTAGAGACCGACAGAAGAGCTACGCCGATAAACGAAGAAAACCTTTGGAATTTCAGGTGGGAGACCGAGTCCTTCTCAAAGTCTCACCCTGGAAAGGCTTAATACGCTTCGGCAAGCGTGGGAAGCTTAATCCGAGGTACATAGGGCCTTTCGAGATTCTTGCCAGAGTCGGCCCCGTAGCTTACAAACTTGATCTACCCGATACACTGCGTAACGTACATTCTACATTCCACGTATCTAACTTGAAAAAGTGTCTGTCCGACGAGACTCTCGTAATCCCACTCGACGAGATCGAGATCAACGAGAGCCTCAACTTCGTGGAAGAACCTGTAGAAATCATGGACCGTGAGGTCAAGCAGACGAAACAAAGCCGTATCCCTAACGTGAAGGTTCGCTGGAACGCCAAGCGAGGACCGGAATTCACTTGGGAACGCGAGGATCAGATGAAGTTGAAATACCCTCATCTTTTCGCTTAATTGTTTGTAACTTTTATTTGCTTAAATTCTAATTTCGGGACGAAATTCCCTCTAACAGGGGGATGATGTGACAACCCGAAATTTCCATTTGTACGAACCTCGTCTATTCAATAGAAGCTAGTTCAGTTTCAGTGATTTTCAAGCTTTTCCGAACAAGTTTGTGTACATTAGGGTTTATGTTTTAGATGATATCAGGAGAGTGGATACTCCTGGTTTTGTGAAACTTGGGCATTTCAAGTTTCATAATGTTACAGTCCAATATCAGGAATAAAAATAATTTCTGCCAAAATATTCCAGGACTATAAATAGTTTTCTGAATTAAATTAATTCATTATTCACAATTCCAAATAGAGAAAAGCCATATTCTCTCTGACGGATCTTCGGGTTTTCATCCCATATTGTGAGTCTACTTTACTAAATGTGTTTCAATACTTGTTAGATGCTTATTAACATCAATAACATGTTTAGATTACAAGATCCGGGAGTTTACCGCCCAAGAACGTTCTTGGGGAGTAAACTCCAAAATGGAACACAAAGGCTTCCTAGTCCCGATTCCTTGTTAGACAACTTGTTTAGGAGTTAGGGTATGATCTTTATAGGCCAAAAAGCATCCAAGAAACACAACTCTTTGGAGTTTACGGCCAAGGAACTTCCTTGGGCCGTAAACCCCTTTTCAAGGGCTTAATGTGCCCTAAACTTCCTCTTATGCTTAAAGACTTTAACCCTCAAAGGCTTATGCTTATTTAATACATCTAAACCCTTCAAAATCATAAATTTGTAGGAGTTTACGGCCAAGAACCCCTCTTGGGCCGTAAACCCCTTTTTGTAGGGTAAAAATCATTCCAAGCACACCTTAGGCCTTAAGACAATTTACCTTGAATACTTGGGACTAGAATGGAGAGTAGAACACATAATAATCACTCCTTGAAAGGAGTTTACGGCCAAGGAACATATCTTGGGCGGTAAACTCCAAGTGAAGGCACAAAAGTGTGCCTCTTGTCCCCATTAGCCTTAGATAAATTCATGGAAGCCATCCTGTAACCGACACACAAAATTGTCAAAAAGACTTTGTACATGATAGTACTTCTGGCACATTATAGTACTCTGGTATGCGAAAGAATCATACCCAAGAACATAATAGTACCATGGCACAAGCAGCACCCTAGACACAAAGCTTTGAAAAAGACTTCGTACATAAAATGTACTTCTATACGTAGGACGTACTTCATCGATCATCAATCTCACCCCACACGTACTCTTAATAAGAGACTACCCAAATTCCAATCTTAATTGAACTAAACTTCCATTTAAGTCTTAACCCATCACTAGGCAAACCTACAATGTTTATATTCAATTTTTTATACTATCTCCGTTTAGGGAACGCTAACTAGTGAATACTTAACACAAGGTTTTAAGTAATAGTATCTGTGACATCCCCAAAATCTCGGCCAGAAAAGACCGATTTTCATTTATGCTTTTAAAATATTTTCAGAGTAAATCCTTTTGATTTGAAAGAGTTGCGGAATTTGTTCCCAAAAACAAAACATGATAAAACAATGTTTACCAAAGCATTTCATAAAAGAAATGTATTTTCATTATAATCAAAACTCGGGGTGTCATGTTCCGATACAGACCAATAAGCATAAACGATAACGTTAAAAGTCATTCAACCATATATACATATACAGACTTGTATACAAAACAACTGATGGTTCATCCATCTTATGCCCTTGCGCCACTTCTTGTAATACAAATAAAACTGAGTGGGTCAGGGTTGGGAGCCTGGTGAGCATATAGGGTTTTCAACCCACAATAAATAATCATATTTAATTTTCACCAACCAATAATAACCCAATAACCCATTTCCGTTATTCTCACTTTATGTCCCTAAGACAACTAACATAAGGGACCTAGTCTAAGAATATTTCATCGGGGCGACAACACATGCTTCGGGGGTACCTCAGCAATATAAGTCAAATAAGGCAACCATGAGGGGGATGGAGTACAGCGAATGAACACCCAAGTTCATTAACACCTACAGGTGGCAAACCTGCTAATGTTTCCACAAGACTATCTACAAAAGTATGTGGTCGTCATCCAAACTCCGCTAGATGACTAAATCAAACAACAACAAGGCCTCTCATCTGTTTATTACACACCAACTATCTACCCATGTTCTACCCAACATATTAGTCGATAAAAATATACATTTTATACATAGTTTAAATACATGTATATCATGCTTTAATCAACACATATTTCACATAACAGATGAGGCACACACACACATAACACATATCTCATAGAGAATAAATCATATCTATAAGTTAGAAGAAAGTGAATACACATTCACACATATAAACAACAATATACTTAATACACTCAAACCATACTTGTATTATTAGCGTGTTTATGAAAGGTAATATACACTCACTTGATCAGAAGATGATCCGACAACACTACGACTTGCAGAAGTAGAAATCCTCAGCAAATCTGGAAGATCTCTTCAAAAATCGAACTTCTCGCGGGCAGAGCTTCGGCTCGGGAACCGTACTTCTCGGGATCTTCGGGATCTCGGGACTTGCTTCGGGGTTTGAGAATAATATCGGGGCTTCAGGGTATTTCTGGCACGCAAAACGATGCAAAACGGGACAAAGAAGAGAGAAAATAGCAAAAGAACTTGGCTGCCCTCGAATCCTATTTATAGGAGGCTGGAGCCTCGGAGTACGCGGTGCGTACGCCTGTACGCGGGGCGTACAGGTCCGAAATCGTCATGGCGTTTGTCATCCAAAGCCACTTGCTGCGAGCGTCATCATGCTTCGCTGTACGTGGGGCGTACACGAGTACGCGGGACGTACTTCGGATCGGATCGCTGACTCCCCTTCGGATAATGCCGAATTTTCCATTTAAAATTAAATACAAAATATTTAATAAACTTCGGAAATTCATATCTTCTTCATACGAACTCCGTTTTCGATGTTCTTTATATCCACGCGAAGGTGAGACTACGCTCTACAACTTTCGTTTAGACTCCGTCGGCTAATTTTAAATTTATTTTTATTATTTATTTTTAATAGGCCGAGACAGAAAAACTCCGTTATAAATTCATAACTTCTTCGTTTGACGTCCGTTCTCGCCTAACTTTTTATCGCTTCAATACCAACAACGAGACCTTCGATCCTCGTTTAGATTGCTTCGGCTAAAAACCCCTCGATCTCAAATCGAGTATAACAGGCTGCATACCGCTAAGCCGAAACTTCGATAAATCATAACTTCCTCATACGAAGTCAGATTTGGGCGTTCTATATATATTTGGAAACCTCGTTTCAATTACTACAACTTTATTCAAAATATCAAGTTTATTTTACACTTAAATTTTGACACTTATTTTTATTCTTAATTAATCAAACTACATAATTAAGCAATTAAGCACAAAACACATAATACTCAAATAATACAATCTTATTATTCCAAAACATGTTACAAAGGTTAACCTAGACCATTACATTGCTAAAACTGGCAAGCCCAGAAACGCAAGCGTTATAATTCTCTCAACCTTAGAATGACTCTGTCCCCGGAATCACACATCAACAAACAAATGCGGATAGTGACTCAACATGTCACTCTCCGTCTCCCAGGTGAGATTCGGCCCATTCGCGTGTTTCCATCGGACAAGCACTAACCCAACTATTTTGCGTCGCAACTTCTTAGTCTTTCGATCAACAATTGCCTCTGGTTCTTCAATCAACCTTTTGTTCTCATCAATTCTCAATTCAGAAATTGGAATTATATCGGGAACTTCTCCCGTGAACTTCCTCAAATAACACACATGAAAAGTGTTGTGAATTCCATTCAGTTCTTCGGGTAATTCGAGCTTGTCAGCTTGGTTCCCAACCCTCTGAAGAACTTTAAACGGTCCAATAAACCTTGGGCTCAAATTTCCCCTTTTACCAAATCTTATAAGTCCCTTCCATGGCGAGACTTTAAGCAAAACCGAATCTCCAACCTCAAAAGTCATCGGTCTTCGCTTCTTGTCAGCATAGCTCTTTTGACGATCTTGAGCTGCTAACATTCTTTCCCTAATTATTTTCAACTTTTCAGCAGTTTGATGAACCATCTCTGGTCCCATAAACTGCTTTTCCCCAGCCTCAAGCCAACAAGACGGCGTACGACACTTCTGTCCATACAAAGCTTGATAAGGTGCCATCTTAATGCTCGAGTGAAAACTATTATTATAGGAAAATTCTACCAATGGTAAATGTTCATCCCAATTACCTAGGAATTCCAAGGTACATGCTCTCAGCATATCTTCAAGTGTTTGTATTGTTCTTTCACTCTGACCATCAGTCTGCGGATGGTAAGTTGTACTTAAACATAACTTGGTACCCATTTCCTCTTGTAGACTTTTCCAAAACCTTGAGGTGAAACGACTATCACGATCCGATACAATCGTTAACGGAACACCGTGAAGCCTCACAATTTCCTTCACATAAGAATTCGCAAGCTTTTCCATAGACCATTTCTCCTTGGCTGCTATGAAATGTGCACTCTTAGTGAATCGATCAACGACCACCCAAATCATGTCGTGACCATTCTTTGTTCTGGGCAGTTTAGTGACAAAATCCATATCAATGTCTTCCCACTTACCCATAGGCACAGGAAATGGTTCTAAACTCCTATAAGGTTTCTGATGTTGTGTCTTGACTCTCGCACAAGTCACACACTCAGCCACATACTTTGCAACATCAAGCTTCATTGTCGGCCACCAGTAGTAGGGTTTTAGGTCCCTATACATTTTTGTGCTACCAGGATGAATCGAGTATATGGTTTTGTGAGCTTCTTCCATTAGAAGATCCCTAATTCCTCCTGACTTAGGTACCCAAATACGATCTTGGAATACCTTCAGTCCATGACCGTTTGTACCAAACACCAACATTTTACCCAAACGTTCCTCCTTTCGGTCATTTTTCTCAAAAGCTTCCTCTTGAGCATTCTTTATACTTTCCACAATGGTCGAGACAACTTCAATTCTCAACGCTCTTGGCCTTCTCCTTACAAGATTGACTTTCCGACTGAGAGCATCAGCAACAACATTAGCTTTACCGGGTGGTAAAGTATCTCGCAGTCGTAATCTCTAAGTAATTCTAGCCAGCGTCGTTGCCTCATATTCAATTCCTTCTGATTAAAGAGATATTGGAGACTCTTATGATCAGTAAAAAGTTTGCACTTCGTGCCATAGAGGTAATGCCTCCATATTTTCAGAGCGAAAACTACCGCTGCCAACTCCAAATCATGAATCAGGTAGTTCTTTTCATGCTCTTTCAGCTGTCGAGACGCATATGCTATCACCTTTTCTCTTTGGGTCAAAACACAACCCAATCCAACCCCAGACGCATCGCTATAAATAGCAAAGTCTTCAACTCCATCGGGTAGAGAAAGTATCGGCGCCTCGCATAGCTTCTTCTTTAACTTCTCGAATGCTTCTTTATGCTTATCACTCCAAGCATAAGTAGCTCCTTTGTGGGTCAAAGCTGTCAATGGAGTAGCAATCGAAGAAAAGCCTTGGATAAACCTGCGGTAATATCCAACTAATCCTAAAAAGCTTCGAATCTCCGTGGGACTTTTCAGTTCTTCCCACTTCATCACAGCTTCATTCTTTACTGGATCAACAATTATCCCTTCTTGGATGACCACGTGACCCAAGAATTGGACTTCACGAATCCAAAAATCACATTTAGAGAACTTTGCATACAGCTTCTTCTGCTTCAAAACTTCTAACACTTCTCGCAAGTGTCTGCCATGCTCCTCCTGGCTTTTCGAGTAAATCAGAATGTCGTCTATGAACACTATCACGGATTTATCAAGGAAAGGATTACAAACCCTATTCATCAAATCCATGAATGTTGCTGGAGCATTGGTTATTCCAAACGACATAACCAAGAACTCGTAGTGTCCATATCTAGTTCTGAATGCAGTTTTCTCGATATCTTGCTCTCTTACTTTTAGCTGATGATATCCTGACCTAAGATCGATCTTCGAGAAATAGCTCGAACCTTGCAATTGATCAAATAGGTCATCAATCCTAGGCAACGGATATCTATTCTTTATTGTTGCCTTGTTCAGCTCTCTGTAATCGATGCACCTTCTCATACTTCCATCTTTCTTCTTCACAAATAACAACGGAGCTCCCCAGGGCGATGAACTAGGTCTAATGAAACCTTTGTCCAATAACTCCTGAAGTTGCATCATCAGCTCCTTCATCTCCGTCGGTGATAATCGATTAGGTGCTTTTGCTATTGGCGTGGTTCCTGGTAACAAGTCAATACGGAATTCCACTTGTTGATCAGGCGGTAATCCAGGAAGATCTTCGGGAAATACTCCCGGATACTCACACACCACTGGAATACTCTGCATCACCTTCTTTTCTTTCTTAGCATCAATCACGAATGCTAAATATGATGTACATCCCTTGGTCAAACACTTTCTGGCTTTCATTAGAGAAATGATTCCAGAATTCACTCGCCGTTTGTCCCCATACACATTAAACGAATCTTTCCCACGCAGGTTTACTTTAACTATCTTCTTCTTGCATAAAATTTCGGTATCATTGGCGCTAAGCCAATCCATTCGCAGAACGACGTCGAAACCATTAAGTTCGATAGGCAATAATTCCTCGTGAAACTTATTCCCATTAAGGTCGATTAAGATGTTTTTCATACGATAGCTAACATGTACAAACTAGCCACTAGCTACTTCGACTAATAAAGCATTATCTAGTCTATCAACAGGCAAAGCTAGCTTTCTACCAAACTCATGCGAAATAAAGGAGTAGTTGGCTCCAGAATCAAACAAAATTTGAGCAGGTAATTCGTTTACGAGAAAGGTACCTGAAGCAACATCAGCTTCATCTTTAGCAGCCTCAAGTGTCATCTGGAAGGCTCTCGCCTTCGGCTTTGGTGGAATGTTGGGCTTTGCGGCCTCCTTCTTCTTTGGAAAGTCTATCAAAATATGCCCCTCTTCATTACAACTAAAACACATCCTTTTGTTGTTCGGCCATTCATTGGCAAAATGTCCGACCTTTCCACACTTGTAGCAGGTTACATCCTCGCTACATTTCCCAAAGTGCTTTTTCTTACACTTATCATACCACTTTGCTTCGCCTCCTTTTCCTCCAAACTTTTTCGAATCAGATTTCGAAAATTTGCCTTTCTTACCGATACAAGATGTTCCCTTAAACTATCTTTTCTCACCAACCTCAACCTTGTCGGTGGTTCTTCCCTTAATCATGTTCTCAATAGACTTGGCAGCCCAGATAGGTGCCTCTAGAGTAAGTGCCTGACGTACTGGCACCTCATACTCCCATGGGAGTCCCTTCGCATACCGATCCACCTTTGTCAGCTTATCTGGAACGATGCGGAAAGAAAACTCCATCTTATCGGTGAAGTTATTGGTGTATTCATCAACTGACATGCTGCCTTTCATCAATGCCAAAAACTTGTTCTCCAACTCCAACAAATTTTGGGCCGAGTAGAACTTGCGCTTGAACTGCACCAAGAACTCTGCCCATGACAATTGTAGTGGCTCATTAGGGCTTAACGTCTTCCCTAGAGTGTTCCACCAACGTACGGATCCACCTCGGAACTGACACACTGGATAGATAATCTGCAACTTGCCTCTGCAGCCACAAGTCATAAAGGCCAATTCCATTTCGGAGATCCAATCCAAAACCCCAATCGGATCCTCATTTTCATTGAAGGTCGATGGTTTGCAAGTTAGAAAGTCCTTGTACTTGCATCCCATTCCATCATTCCTTCCATCATGGTTGTGTTGCCTAAGTATCGGTGGGTTGGCTTGACCAACAGACCCACTGAAGTTTCCACCTTCCGAGTGTCGTTCATTTAATTCAGGCTCTTCCACACGAATTGACAGTTCTTCACGATTCTGTTGAAGCAACTGTCTAGTTTCATCCATCTGACGATCCAACATCGCCTGAATCATCATTTGCACACCATCCATGGTTATTGGCTCAGGTGCTACTGCTACGACAGGCATTTGTTCAATCACTGGTGGTTGATTCATGTTTTCATCAGCATTTCCAACTCCAATTCTTGTTCTCACCATTTTGATCTACACACTGAATAAGGTGAAATTAGATCCTCAATCACGATAGATATTCAAATCATCCTGATCACTCCAAAACATTTACATGCTAGTTCTAATATCGTAGACGTACGCTTAGAATCCTCCACACATAAGGTTTCTAGATCCGGTCGGCAACAGATCATAGATCCGAACAAATAATATCGTATATGGCAACATATAACATTTAGCACATAAAGCATTTAAGGCAACTTCCCTAAAATAAACTAGTGCTCGTGTCTAAAACACAACAGACACACATCTCAAAATTTCACTTAGCATTCTAAGTTTAAGTCTAGAAATCCTACAAATTCCTAGTTCGCTTAAACTAATGCTCTGATACCAACTGTGACATCTTCAAAATCTCGGCCAGAAAAGACCGATTTTCATTTATGCTTTTAAAATATTTTCAGAGTAAATCCTTTTGATTTGAAAGAGTTGTAGAATTTATTCCCAAAAACAAAACATGATAAAACAATGTTTACCAAAGCATTTCTTAAAAGAAATGTATTTTCATTATAATCAAAACTTCGGGTGTCATGTTCCGATACAGACCAATAAGCATAAACGATAACATTACAAGTTATGCCCTTGCGCCACTTCCAATAATACAAATAAAACTGAGTGGGTCAGGCTTGGGAGCCTGGTGAGCATATAGGGTTTTCAACCCATAATAAATAATCATATTTAATTTTCAGCAACCAATAATTACCCAATTACCCATTCCCGTTATTCTCACTTTATGTCCCTAAAACAACTAACATAAGGGACCTAGTCTAAGAATATTTAATCGGGGCGACAACACATGCTTCGGGGGTACCTCAGCAATATAAGTCACATAAGGCAGCCATGAGGGGGATGGAGTACAGCGAATGAACACCCAAGTTCATTAACACCTACAGATGCCGAACCTGCTAATGTTTCCACAAGACTATCTAGAAAAGTATGTGGTCGTCATCTAAACTCCGCTAGATGACTAAATCAAACAAAAACGAGGCCTCTCATCTGTTTATTACACACCAACTATCTACCCATGTTCTACCCAACATATTAGTAGATAAAAATATACATTTTATAAATAGTTTAAAAACCTGTATAGCATGGTTTAATCAACACATATTTCACATAACATATGAGGCACACACACACATAACACATATCTCATAGAGAATAAATCATATCTATGAGTTAGAAGAAAGTGAATACACATTCACACATATAAACAACAATATACTTAATACACTCAAACCATACTTGTATTATTAGCGTGTTTGTGAAAGGTAATATACACTCACTTGATCAGAAGATGATCGGACAACACTACGACTTGTAGAAGTAGAAATCCTCAGCAGATCTGGAAGATCTCTTCAAAAATCAAACTTCTCGCGGGCATAGCTTCGGCTCGGGAACCGCACTTCTCGGGATCTTTGGGATCTCGGGACTTGCTTCGGGGTTCGAGAATAATATCGGGGCTTTGGGGTACTTCTGGCACGCAAAACGATGCAAAACGGGAGAAAGAAGAGAGAAAATAGCAAAAGAATTCGGCTGCCCTCAGATCCTATTTATAGGAGGCTGGAGCCTCGGAGTACGCGGGGCATACAGGTCCGAAATCGTCATGGCGTTCATCATCCGAAGCCACTTGCTGCGAGGGTCGTCATGCTTCGCTGTACGCGGGGCATACTTCGGATCGGATCGCTAACTCCCCTTCGGATAATGCCGAATTTTCCATTTAAAATTAAATACAAAATATTTAATAAACTTCTGAAATTCATATCTTCTTCATACGAACTCCGTTTTCGATGTTCTTTATATCCACGCGAAGGTGAGGCTACGTTCTACAACTTTCGTTTACACGCCGTCGGCTAATTTTAACTTTATTTTTATTATTTATTTTTAATAGACCGAGACAGAAAAACTTCGTTATAAATTCATAACTTTTTCGTTTGACGTCCGTTCTCGCCTAACTTTTTATCGCTTTGATACCAACAACGAGACCTTCGATCCTCGTTTAGATTGCTTCAGCTAAAAACCCCTCGATCTCAAATCGAGTATAACAGGCTGCATACCGCTAAGCCGAAACTTCGATAAATCATAACTTCCTCATACGAAGTCAGATTTGGGCGTTCTATATATATTTGGAAACCTCGTTTCAACTACTACAACATTATTCAAAGATATCAAGTTTATTTTACACTTAAATTTTGACGCTTATTTTTATTCTTAATTAATCAAACCACATAATTAAGCAATTAAGCACAAAACACATAATACTCAAATAATACAATCTTATTATTTCCAAACGGGTTACAAAGGTTAACCTAGACCATTACATTGCTAAAAATGGCAAGCCTGGAAACACAGGCGTTACAGTATTACATGTACACATCTTAACACATATTGAACCTTATCTGATTCGCTCATTGTATATATTAGCAAATACCTCTAACGCGTATTTCAGACAATAACAAATACTTCACATACATATGTATATTTCATATTATAATCAATACTCGTATTTAAAATCACGTTCCTAAAAGGGACTATACACATGATACCTTATCGAATGAATACGTAGTTCTTAAATACATAATCCGTACTCCCGGATCTTAAATTTTCCTCATTACCTAATCCATATTCCCGGATCTAAAACTAACCTCTTGATCTGATCCATACTCTCGGATCTAAAACTAACCTCCTGATCTGATCCATACATCCAGATCTAAAACTAACCTCCTGATCTGATCGATACATCCTGATATAAAACCAGTTTATCTCTTTATCCTTTTATCTCATGGTCCAACCCATCTTTTATCACCTAGCAACAACCTCTTCTACTCATGTTCTACCCAACATATTTTTGGATACAAAATACATATATAGTTTAACTCATTAAAACTTATATAATTCATCCATTCCACAATCATCTCAAATAAACAACAATATATTATACACATAGCACGTATTTCATAGCAAATACATAATATTTATGTGTTAGATGAAAGTGACCACACACTCACTTGATTAGAAGATGATCGGACAACACTACGACTTGTAGAAGTAGTATTCTTCGGTAGATTTGGAAGATCTTCACAAAAATTGGCTTCTCGCGGGCAGAGCTTCGGCTCGAGAATCTCACTTCTCGGAATCTTCGGGGCTTCGGGACTTGCTTCGGGTCTGAGGAATGATACCAAGGCTTCGGGATATTTTTTGCTCGAAAAACGAGGTAAACGGGAGAGAGAGAAGAGAAGTTGAGCAAAAGAATCATCTTCCCTCGACTTTCTATTATAGGGGGCTGAAACCCCGAATTACGCTGGTCGTAATTCTATGTTACGCTGGGCGTAACCCGGATAAGTCCGGTGACTCCCCCCTGATATTATCGGATTTTATATTTAAATATAATACTTTAATTATTTAATAAACTTCAAAAACTCATATCTTCCTCATACGAACTCCGTTTTCGACGTTCTTTATATCCACGTGTAGGTGAGACAATGCTCTACAACTTTCATTTAAACACCATCGACAAATTTTGAATTTATTTTTATTATATTATTTTAGTAGGGCGGAACAGGAAAACTCCGTTATAAATTCATAACTTCTTCATCCGACGTTCGTTTTCGCCTATCATTTTATCGTTTCACTACAATTAACGAGATCTCTGATTCTCGTTTAGATTGTTTCTGCTAAAAACCGCTCGGTCTCAAATCGAGTATTCGGGATGCATACTGCTTAGTCGAAATTTCAGAAAATCATAACTTTCTCATACGAAGTCAGATTTGGACATTCTTTTTATGCACACTCTCGGTTTAACGTATTCTACGACTTTCATTTAGATCTCTAAGGCCATATATCTATGTAATGTAAATTGACTATTTACATCGCCCTGTGTCATGCCGGTTCTGTCGCGAATCTTCGACATGTCATAACTTCTTCGTTATAACTCGGATTTTGGTGTTCTTTATATGTACGGAATCCTTGTAGCATATACTACAACTTAGTTATGATTATTCCTTCAAAATAATCTTCCATCAAAAAGTCATTTTTGACGCTTAAGGTCTCTAAATTGAATAGCCCTGATCTGCAGGCGTTATAATTATCTCCCCCTTAGGATGATTACATCCCGAAATCATCAACGAAATAGGACTTGCATAATGATTCCACACATTATTTCTTCATCCTAGGTAATTATCGTAACTTCTTTGTTTCCTCATAAGAGTATTTAACTCTATGGCTTTCTTGACCGCAGATGATGCCAAATCTTGTATCTGCTTATTGTACCATGTTGTACTTGTCAATCGTAACCTTTGAGTTACCAAATAAGTCCTTATTGCGGAATCCTTCTTCTTAGGATAAATACTTTCCTTTATCTATTGTAACATATCGCTGGGTAATGTTCTAATGACCTGTCATCGCATGATGCAACGCTTTGACTCAAGTCTCTTAGTGTCAAATTCCAGAATGGAATATACCTTCCTTCATATTCTAATGTGATATAATCACATTTCTGCATGTAGCATTTGTACCTGCAAACTTCTTTTAACAACAAGCGCGATACTATCAATCTCATTAATTTGAACCTTCTGACTTACATCAGATGTTAATTCAAACTTGGTTCTCTGAACCACGTAACATACCCACCGTAGTCAGACTCAATTTGAATATGACCACTAGGGTCGGAATAACAATCATCTTACTATTCACTACCGAAACAAAGGTAATGACACACTTGAACAAAATGGAATCAATTACTAGCTTCTTGGTAACCTTGTGACTTTCCCTGATCCAAGTGCGAGTCCTGTGCTTCCGGTAGTATATGCATCTACTACCTTTCACACCTACTCATACTTGTCCGAAGTATTGTCCCGCAGTCGACCAAGTCACCATACAAGAAAATCACAAAACAATTTAACACATACGAATGTGTCCAAATAATCGTAAACAATTTCCCTAGATTCTACTAGGACTTCTTCATTGCTCAATCTTCAATCATCAATTCTACTTCAACTCAATTGGTGATGAAAATATCAGACGATGAGACAACTTCATGAATTTCATCAATCGTTCCATCATCCTGCCAATCGAAGGTGTACCTCAGACTTACCGTACTCCTCTAAACATAGTGTTATTTTATAAGACATATTCTAAAGGCAAGATACCACTCTTACGATATCTCCCGATAGGTGTCATTCACTATCATAAGCCTTTTCATTTCCTCTATTTACTCAATGCTCTACGAGTCTTCACCATGACCTTTTGTGCACCCAAGCGGACATTCGATGTACCAAGCGAGAACTTAAGATAGGAATGCTTCATTTACGATAAAAGTATAAATCTCCTTATCGCTCCGAAACGTTTACATGCTAGTTCTAATATCGTAGTCATACACTTAGAATCCTACACACATAAGGTTTCCAGATTCGATCTACAACAGACCATACATCCGAACAATTAATAACATCAAAATAGATATCACAAAAATGATTTAGCACATAAAAGCATTTAAGGCATCATTCCTAAAATAACTAGTGCTTGTGTCAATTTAGGTGTACTACCTAACATATTTTAGACACACTCCTCACAATCATTACTTAGCATTATAAGTTTAAGTCTAGAAATTTCCTACAAATTCGTAGTTCGCTTAAACTAATGCTCTGATACCAACTGTGATATCCCCATTTTCACGACCAGAAAAGACAGATTTGTTTATGCTTTGTTTTATAAAATCAGAGTAATCTTTTAAAGAAAACAGTTGCGGAAGTTGTTCCCAAAACAAAATATGATAAAAATTATCAAAGCATTTCTCTAAACAAATGTATTTTCATTACATAACAAAATCTCAGGAGGTCATGTTCAATACAAACCAAAAGCATAAACAGAAAAAAATAGACCTTACAACAGTTATTCATAACTACTGACCTATAATCCAAAATCTCTCGTCGAGTCCACCAACTTGTATTCTTGTGCCATTACCTGTAATGCAAAGAAAACTGACTGGGTTAGGCTTGGGAGCTTCGTGAGCACATAGGGTTTTCAATCCACAATAATATAATTATTATATTTAATTATCAAACAATCAATTCAATTACCCACCCCCATTATCTCTATTTATTTATAAAGATATATCCTAAGAACCGATTACCCTTCTCCCATTCATTCCTAAGGATTGCCTTAAGGAACTGGCACAAAGTCTAGTGCTGCCAAGGTTCTTAGATTTCCTCTGGTGAACACGCAATTCACAATAATTAACAAACACCTTGTTCAAAAACACCTAATGAACACTTAGTTCCAATATTACCCAATGAACACCTAGTTCACAAACACTTAATGAACACTTAGTTCAAATATTACCCAATGAACACCTAGTTCACAAACACTTAATGAACACGTAGTTCGAATATCCCTAATGAACACTAAGTTCAAGTATCTAGTGAACACTTAGTTTGAATATCCCTGGTGAACCCAATCACCTAAGGAACACAGAGTATGAGAGCTCTTAGTTCACACAGCGTGATAATAAAGTATATCTCGACCCTGCAAAACCACTAATATTGTAAACACATATAAATTATATTTCTAAAACAATATATCCCATCTCGTCGATCCCCATATACTGACCCTATACAATGATCTTACGAGATCTAGCCTAAGGAATCGATATGAACCACAAACTGACGAAGCTGCTTCGGAAATTCCCTGGCGAGAAACGAGGACCAGTAAAGACATCAAATGAGGGGAATAGAATAAGTTCACGATGAACCTTCGTTTGTAAAAGAAAGGACCACAAGATAATTAAGTCAGGGGTAGTTATCTAGATAACAATGCCTAGGTGTGGTCCGACTATCATGAGGTATTATACCCCCAGACTCTACCTATCCCAGCATCGAACTTTGCCTAGCAGTGGGCTAAATACATGAGGTATTTCACCCCCAGACGCACCCTATCCAACAATATAACACCAGACATACCTAGCAGTGGTCTATTACCGACACACTTTACTAGGTAGTCTACGAAGTTCCCTTAATTACTTCGTGAAAGAAAACGCTGACATATGAAGCTCGGTCGATCACCTCATAAAAGAAACGCTGACTCCAAAGCTCTGTCAAAATAAAAGTATGGGGAAATACTACTAGAGTACTCCCGTACGCTCCCGAAACCGACACACAAAATTGTCAAAAAGACTTTGTACATGATAGTACTTCTGGCACATTATAGTACTCTGATATGCGAAAGAATCGTACCCGAGAACATAATAGTACCCTGGCACAAGCAACACCCAAGACACAAAGCATTGAAAAAGACTTCGTACATAAAATGTACTTCTGTACATAGGACGTACTCCATCAATCATCAATATCACCCCACACATACTCTTAATAAGAGACTACCCAAATTCCAATCTTAATTGAACTAAACATCCCATTTAAGTCTTAACCCATAACTAGGCAAACCTACACTGTTTATAATCAATTTTTGATACTATTTCCGTTTAGGATACGCTAACTAGTGAATACTTAACACAAGGTTATAAGTAATAGTATCATATATACACATCTTAACACATATTGAACCTTATCTGATTCGCATGTTGTATATTATCAAATATATCTAACACGTATTTCGAATAATGACAAATACTTCACATACATATGTATATTTCATATTATAATCAATACTCATATTTAAAATCATGTTCCTAAAAGGGACGATACACATGATACCTTATCGAATGAATACGTAGTTCTAAAATACATAATCCATACTCTTGTATCTTAAATTTTTCTCATTACCTAATCCATATTCCCGGATCTAAAACTAACCTCTTGATCTGATCCATACTCTTGGATCTAAAACTAACCTCTTGATTTGATCCATACTCTCGAATATAAAACTAACCTCCTGATCTGATCCATACATCCAGATCTAAAACTAAACTCCTGATCTGATCCATACATCCAGATCTCAAACAAGTTTATCTCTTTATCCTTTTATCTCATGGTCCAACGCATCTTTTATCACCTACCAACAACCTCATCTACTCATGTTCTACCCAACATATTTTTGGATACAAAATACATATATAGTTTAACTCATTAAAACTAATATAATTCATCCATTCCACAATCATCTCAAATAAACAATAATATATTATACACATAGCACATACTTCATAGAAAATACTTAATATTTATGTGTTAGATGAAAGTGACCACACACTCACTTGATTAGAAGATGATCGGACAACACTACGACTTGTAGAATTAGTATTCTTCGATAGATCTGGAAGATCTTCACAAAAATTGGCTTCTCGCGGGCAGAGCTTCGGCTCGAGAATCTCACTTCTTGGAATCTTCGGGGCTTCAGGACATGCTTTCGGGTCTCAGGAATGATACCAAGGCTTCGGGATATTTCTTGCACCAAAAACGAGGTAAAGCGGGAGAGAGAGAAGAGAAATTGAGCAAAAGAATCATCTGCCCTCGACTTCCTTTTATAGGGGGCTGAAACCCCAAATTACGCTGGTCGTAATTCTATGTTACGCTGGGCGTAACCCGGATAAGTCCGGTGACTCCCCTCCTGGATAATATCGGATTTTATAATCAAATTAAATACTTTAATTATTTAATAAACTTCAAAAATTCATATCTTCCTCATACGAACTCCGTTTTTGACGTTCTTTATATCCACGCGTAGGTGAGACTACGCTCTACAACGTTCGTTTAGACTCCGTCGGCTAATTTTGAATTAATTTTATTTTATTATTTTAGTAGGCCTGGACAGGAAAACTCCGTTATAAATTCATAACTTCTTCATCCGGCGTCCGTTTTCGCTTATGTTTTTATCATTTCACTACAATTAACGAGATCTCCGATTCTCGTTTATATTGTTTCGGCTAAAAACCGCTCGGTCTCAAATCGAGTATTCGGGTTGCATACTGCTAAGTCGAAACTTCGGATAATCATAACTTCCTCATACGAAGTCAGATTTCGACATTCCTTTTATGCATGCTCTCGGTTTAACATATTCTACGACTTTCATTTAGGTCGCTAAGGCCAAATATCGCTCTAACATAAATTCACTATTTACGTCGCCCTGTGTCGTGCCGGTTTTGTCGCGAAACTTCGACATGTCATAACTTCCTCGTTATAACTCGGATTTTGTTGTTCTTTATATGTACGAAATCCTTGTAGCATATACTACAACTTATTTAAGATTATACCCTCAAGATAATCTTCCATCAAAAATTCATTTTTGATTCTTAACGTCTCTAAATTGACTAGCCCTGATCTGCGGGTGTTACATATAACTTTTCGGAGTGATAAGGAGATTTATACGCCTGTCGTAAATAAAGCTTTCCCTATCTTCATTCTCATCGTTGTACACTAAACATTTGCTAGAGTGTATAGATCGAAATGGTGAGAACTTTCAGCGGATTAGAAGGAGTAGAAGTTGCACCCAAGAAAATCATGATGGCAGGAGTACAAGTAATGATACAAACAATGTTGGATCGTCATATGGAAGAAACAAGGCGTCTACTTCAACAGAATATGGATGAACCTACTGTGCTTATTGTGCAGCCTGAACTGAATGGAGAACGATGGATGAAAGAAATTATAGTAGAACCGTTAGTCTAGCCGAATCACAAGTGGTTAGAAAGAAATAACCAAAATGAAGGAATTGAAAGGAAAGAAAGAAAGTATAAACACTTTACGACTTGCAAACCATCAAACTTTACTGGGAAAGACAATTTAATCACAATAATGGATTGGATTTCCGAGATGGAGCTAGCTTTCATAACATGTGGTTGCAAAGGCAAGCTACAAACCACTTATGATGGGTGTCATTTTAGGGGTTGGGTTGTTTGTTGGTGGAACACTTTGGGAAAGATCATAAGCCCTAATAAGCATCTACAACTAACATGGGCAGAATTCTTGGTACAATTTAAATGCAAGTTCTACTAAACCCAAAATATGGTAGAGCTGGAAAACCAGTTTCTGACGTTGATAAAGGGCGATATGTCCATTCATGAGTATACCAATGCCTTCACGAACAAGATGGAGTTTCTTTTGCACATTGCCCCTGACGAGGTAACAAAAATCGATAAGTATACAAAGGGACTACCATGGGAGTACATTGTGCCAATACGCCAGGAACCTACTCTTGAGGCGACCATCTGGGCAGCTAAGTCTGTTGAAGAAATGATCAAAGACAAAACCGCCAGCAAGGTTGAAGTATCGAGAAGAGGAAGTTTGAGGTATCTTCAAAGTCCAGCATGAACATCATGTTCTCAAAGTCTGCAAGCGGAGGAGGTGAAGCAAAATGGTGTGAGAAGTGCAAAAAGAAACACTCTGAAAAATATGGCGAGGAGGTGACTTGTTTCAAGTGTGGGAAGATTGGGCATTATGCCAATGAGTGTACATTCAACAAGAGGGCATGTTACGGATGTAATGAAGAAAGGCGTATTTCTGGAGACTGCTCGAAATAAAAATAAAGCAGGAAGACCGAATGTGCCACTAAAACCAAAGGCAAGAACATTCTAGATGATCGTTAATGAAGCAGGTGACAATGCAAGGAATCAGGAGTAAGGATCTATATATCCGAATATCGAGAAATAAAGTAGCCAGATAGATAGTATCATGTGGTGTAGCCTGACATAAGTGGCATAGTGTAGTGTGAAATTGACTATCTATGTAATCTTTTCAAGAAATAATATAAACCTTATTTATGTTATCCAATGTCACACCCCCAAACCAGAACGGCATAATCGTTCGAGGGTGGATGACTTCATGTAGTATCAAAACAGTTGAGTAAATACTAAAGAAAGCAAACACAACCATCATAAATATAATTTAAAAAGTTACATTGTTGATACTACATGATGCAACCGCCGGTTTGCCAAGTCACTTTTGGTTCCCAAAATCTTTTGACAGGGAGAGCGTTTAGTATGGGATCTAGCCATCACATTATACCTTAATAACCAATTAAGGCAATCAGTACAATAGTAGTTATTATAACATAATACTACAATACTTCATTATTTTCCCCATTACATCTACTTTTGTGATCATTTCACATAAACAGTAATGTAAAAACTATATTTTATTAAATGATAGTCACCTTTGGGACGAATACTCACTTTTACAATGAACAAACATACAGTACATTGATGTCTTGGTTGAAGGCACCTTTTAGGAGAAAATATAGAATTTTCTATGAGATACAAACATTTACTACAAACATTTACAAACTTATGCATTCAAACACTTACAAACATTTTCATACAAACAACGAAACTAAGATACTTATGAACTCGCCAACTTTGATGTTGATAAACTCTTTCAAAATAACTTGTATTCTTAGGTCATCAGAAGACAGGTACCGAGGCCAACATTTGAGAAGATGGAGCGCATTCAAGACTCGTCTTTAATGTTGATTCATATTTTTGTGTCTTAAAAACTATATAGAACACACTTGTATTAAAATACATTATTAATGCAATGGATAATGTTGTTTGCTTGTTTACTATTATTTTGTGTTGTCATACTGTACATGACATCCTCCGACCCAGAACGTTTCCGCCGTTCCAGTTTTGGGGTGTGAAAGATTGGTATCAGAACATTGTTTATAATGAATTGAATATATCAACCCATAAAAGATATACAAACTATAAACACAATGGGATTAAAATACTCTGACCAAGAGTTTATACTTTTAAATAACAAAATATTTAACTAAGTATACCTACCTGCATTCATACTAAAATCAGTGTCACTAGGAGAGAACAAAACTATTACGATTGTTGAATATCACAAGTAGGCTTGGGGATGTATGGTCAGTTCTGGGAGTGGCATAGCGTGATGAACAATGTTGGTCGGAGATGTGATTAGCATATGCCCAGGAATGGTTGTGATATAGCAACAAGTCTAAAAACTTACCAACACTACTATAATGATAACATTAGAACAGAACATAAACCTAAAATACTATAGGAGTATTTTATGTTACTAAAATTCTTATCTGAGAACTAAAAAGGTCTTCATTAGTAGGTCAATAATTGTTAAGTGAATACGCTATGGTTATATGTAACTAGGATGTCATAGACTTAGAATTTGTGACCTTTTCTTTACTCCCTATTCCTTGTGGATTTGGAGTTAGGGTCACTTATTCGAAGGTCTATCCTGTTTTGATTTCATATAACTGGTATGCACTATACAAGTATTAATGTAACTGATAAAGATCATCTTATAATTATGTAATTAGTATGTCTATTAATTAATTCTCTATCCCTATTCTTGCGTAGATAACATGGCTGGATTCCATCCCCACGGCGACCCACACTTCCAAACGAAGGTAATGTTGGATGGATTGAAGAAGAGCCAAAATATGATCATGCAATCCTTTTGGATGATCACCATACTGAGGGCTTTTCTGATGGTTCAGACTCTAAGACCGAAGTCAACAACCTACCTCTTGTGGCTCCCGTTCCAAACCCTAACCCTCGTTCGGCTTTTCAACGCCCAACGCTTGCATGGGTAGAATGCTTGGAGACATTGAGCGAAGAGCAGAATCAGCCCATGCCATTTAATGGAGACTGAAGCTTTTATAACCTGAGCGAAAGAGGCTCAGCAGACAGAGTTCTACCAATCATGTTCCGCAGCGCAACAAAATCCAGGGCAGGATAACTCTCAATCGCATCATGGAGGTTGATAGCAATGCAAGAATGCATACCATCCGCACCATTCATCTTGAAGATGCTTGTGAGAGCTCTAGGAGGGACCACGAGGCCCTACTACAAGAACTAGCTGAAACTCGAGCCGAATTCATGGAGCTCCGAGTACGCCAGAGGGTGTACGAAAGACACCTACTTGATATAAAGCGCCAACTGGCTGAACTAAGGGTTCACCCGAGGGATAACCATCAACAGTAGGAAATACTCTACCTTTTTTCCTTTGGTATAAGGAATCGTTTTTCCTATCTATGCCCCATGTAGTACTTTTCTGTATAACTATCCATATACTATAAGTATTTTTTAGTTAGGCCTTTTTGCTGTCAAAGCTTTTCTACTTCGGATATGATGTAAGTCCTACTCCAAAGTCAATTTTTCTCGAACTTATTACATTCTAAATATCAATGATATTAACAGACGGTTAATCCCTGTGACAATCCTTGTCCAAACTCTTTCATTCTACTATCAATAGAAATCTATCTAAAACTTATTTTCGCCAAATTATTGAGTTGTGGTAATTTAACTCAAGGGTCACTTCCAATTCTTGTCGAGGTTGGATCATGTTATCCATCAACCAATGAAAGTCTAGCTTGAAATATCAATCGTCTAGTGACCATTCTATAAACTTACTTCAACACTTTTCCAGTAATGCATCATAGGGATATAGATCAAACCACCGAGAACAGTTTAACAAAACGAAAAAGTTAATTTATGTAAAAGAGTAGAATACATCTAGATTCAACCCTAAACCATTCACGAAATCCTTTTCTTTTGTATAAACAGAATCATGTCGTTATCCGAAAATAGTCAGCCAATCGGCGAAACCCCGATCCTCCATATAGACGTCGCTACATTCCAAGGTGATGTTACAACTAATGTGACCGCTGTCATGGCACAATTACAATCCAACATACCGAACGAAATTAAAGGCAATATCAACCCCTCAGGGCGAAGTAACATCCAAGGAAACCAACGAAGGCGAACCCAGGCGGACATCCTAACCCATAAACCAAAGGGAAAGAAACGAATATTTTGGGATAAGAAAAAGGGTAAAACATTTCAAAAGGTATCCAAGAGAAAACAATCAAGGCCGACATTTGCATCCACGATGACTATTACCCATATCTATGCAAAGCGTTATGCCGAAAATCTACCCAAATGCTCAAAGTGTTGTTTCCATCACCTGGGTGCATGTCGAGTGTAACATTGTCAAAGATGCAACAAGAACGGGTACACTACCCGTTCCTGTAGAACTCATATCCAACACTTTACTTCAACCACCAATGTCGAAATCAGTCGTATATGTCACATATGTGGTGAGATAGGACATCTCAAGAAGGATTGTCCAATAACAAAGAACTCTGGCGCAGACGGGAAGATACTAAGGATCACTGTCGCAGTAGAGGCTACTCCGGACCCACATTGAAATATTAGGGCGTTTCAATATAGTGGTCTTATAAACCATTAAAATACCGAGTCTTAACTTTTGCGAGATCCCGTTAGTCAAGGGACTCTCGTGTTGTGTATACTTGCTTTTTGTAGTATACCTTGTTCGCAGCATTGGTTTCTTAGATAAAACTAAAATACCGAAACTCTGTCAATTTTACACCAATATGTTTTGTAACACCTTTATGAACTAGTCTAACGCCTCATCTTCCAAGTAGTCCGACATTATCATGTAACTTGAGTCAATTCGATCCTCACAATGCCAGTCTCGTGCAAAAATACTTTTCCCGATAATCGCCTTTCTATCGAAGTCGTCATTCCAAAACTCCAAGGTACTCGTGCGTAGAGTATATTATTTTTCGTATCCTTCCCAAAGGAACCTCAGCAAACCTCCCCGGTATACCGCTCGTACAGTACGTCAAGTTCCACCCGAACACCCATATGGTTAATCTATCGTTGAGAAGTGTATATGCAATGGTGGTATATAGTCAAGGTTCTACAGGCTTAGAACTGATGATTCCGCTTTAACTTCTTTTCCTTGTTTGGATGTGAGCTTAGAGAAGAATCATTTATTCGACTACCTTTTAAATCTTAATTATATACGACTCGTATACGCGAAGCTGTGATTGATAAACCAAATATGAACATCAGGACGGAGACTGCTCCAGACTACGAGTGATCGTACTGCCATGCGAATAAACATAGGAACCAAACAAATGCCCTTCTTGCCGATCGGGACAAGAGATACAGATAGAACAGAAGTACTTATCCTTTCTTTAATGTATGAGTAATCATATTTTATTTTAGATTTACTAGACACCTTTCCAGGAGAACTTCCAGGATTTACCTCTTCTATGTCATGTCGAGTTCATAATCGACTAAATTCCACAGGATACCCCAGTAGCCAAATCTTCCTACCATCTAGCACCTACAGAGATGCAAGAACTGCCCGGTCAACTTAACGAACTGCTCAACAAGGGCTTTGTAAGACCAAGCTTTTCATCCTGGGGAGCTCCGGTCTTGTTCCTCAAGAAGAAAAACGGATCGTTTCGTATGTGCATCGACAATAGAGAAGGTAATTGCGAAATTCTATAAATGTAAGTTTTGGATTCGAAGAATCGAATTCCTGGGCCACGTTGTTAGTGAAGAGGGAATTCCTGTGGACCCTTCCAAAATCAAAGCCATTGAGAACTAGTCAGCACCGAAGATGCCTATAGAAATTCGCCAATTTCTAGGTCTCACTGGCTACTATCGTAGGTTCATTTAGAACTTCTCTCAAATTAAGAAACCCCTTACGACTTTGACCTAGAAGGGCGTGGTCTTTGACTGGGAAGAGAAAACATTCCAAATGCAAAAGCGAGGCTTATGCACCGCACCGATACTATCCTTCCCAGGAGGAATAGAGGACTTCGTGGTCTATTGCGATGCATCCAATCAAGGGCTCAATTGTATTCTGATGCACCGAGGTAAGGTCATTGCCTATGCCTCAAGACAACTGAAGACACATGAGGTGAACTACACCACACACGATCTCGAGTTAGGAGCAGTTGTGTTTGATCTAAAGATCTGGAGGCACTACCTGTAAGGTACAAAAAGCACAATCTTTACAGACCACAAAAGCCTACAACACATATTCAACCAGAAGGAACTCAATATGAGAAAACGACGATGGGTCGAACTACTCAATGACTACGAATGCGAAATTCGTTATCATTCGAGTAAAGCCAACATAGGAGTAGAATCCCTAAGTCGTAAAGAATATTCTGGTCGAAGAGTCAAATCATTGACTATGACTATCCATTTGCATTTGTCCACACAAATCAAAGAGGCTCAATTCGAAGCCTTGAAACCCGAAAATGTGGCAGGTGAATCCTTGCGAGGGATGGAGAAGAATTTAGAAGTCAAGGGTGGCGGAGCCTTATACCCCATCGACCGGATCTGGACACCGAAACGTGGTGGCTCCAGAGACTTGGTCATGACAGAGGCGCACAACACTAGATATTCTGTCCACCCGGGTTCAGATAAAATGTATATGGATCTTAGAAAGTTATACTGGTGGCCTAAAATGAAAGCAGAGATTGCTACCTTTGTAAGTAAATGCCTTACTTGCGCAAAGCTTAAGGTCGAATACCAGAACCCATCAGGTTTACTTCAACAACCGAAAATACCGGAGTTGAAATGGAAGCGAGAGGATCAACTAAAACTGAAATATCCTCATCTTTTTACTTAGTTATTTCTAACTACTTATTTGCTTAAATTCTAATTTCGGGACGAAATTCCCTCTAACGGGGGGATGATGTGACAACCCGAAATTTCTATTTGTACAAACCCTATAGTCAAGCACTTCAATAAAAAGTCAAACTTATTTCTGCTAATTTTTAGCTTGGTTTAGAGTCCGTTTCGTTGTTTTAATCTTAATTCATCAAAAGAACAAATGAAAGGAAGTACCTTCTAGGGTTTATGGTGCATCAATCAAACATTAAACACCATAACGTGGTGTTTACGTCCAAACTTTCGGAGTTTGCACCGTAAACTCCACTTAGGCCGTGAACTCATGCTATAAGCATGAATTTACTCTTTTCCTCCTTCATTTCTTACCTTCCAAGCTCAAGAATCCTTCATTTCTCTCTCAAGTATCATAAGTCTTCATCTAAATCTTCCAAAAATGTAAGAATTTATTCTCTTTATTTGTTGTTATAACTCTTCATCTAGTAGTTATACATGATTTCATCCAAGAAATCCTTTCATTTTGATAGATCATCAAGTGTTCTTCATTTCTCCAAGAACACCAGGAACACACATTAGTGTTCTTTGTCCTTAAACACTCTTACAAGCTTCCTATAAGTAAGTACACTCCTCTTAACTATTTATATGCTTAGATTACATGTTAAACCATTGAAAACACCAAGAAAACTCAAGAACACATGGGTTTACGACCAAGGCAATCTCCTTGGTCTGTAAACACCATAAAGTGGTTCTTATGTGGCACCACTCCTTTCTAATGCTTGAATATTGGTCTAGAAACCTTCCTACATGAACTAAGGGCCTTAAACAACAAAATGGTAGAAGTTACCCTGGGTTTACTGTCGTAAACCCATTAGGGCTGCAAACCCTGGGCTGTAAACTCATGGATAGTTGGTCCTTGGGCCGTAAACTCTAAAGCAAAGCCATACAACCCTTATATGCAACCCTATGCTCTTATAACACTCGAATCAAATTGTGTTCCACGTTCTAGGGTGTCTTTACTTGCTTAATTAGTGTTATAATAACTAATTAGATACATATATGTGTCTCTATATGTTAAATAGGATCAGTGTGTGTGTGTTCCAGTTTTCACTTGACACCTAGCAACTTATCCAACACTTTCATCCAAACTACGCACTACAGGTGAGTTCGTACCCCTTAACCAACCTTTTAAGTGTTTTTAAATGCTTTTATTGGTGGGGGGAGGGGATACAAGTTGAATCATTATAGTTATAATATCAATCATATGTGATTTATAACTATCAAACAAATGCATTTGTTATACTTTTAACTGTTTTATCAAACAAACTACTTCAAACTATTTATCAAACTCTTTTATATGTTAAACTCTTTATCAAACTTATTTGTATATGCCAAACTGCATTCACATCATTTTATAAAAATTACATAAAGTCACCAATATTTATCTAAACTTTTCAAAATGTTTTAAAAAACTTATTCTTCAAACTTATGTATATTGTCAAAACCATGTCTAATGCATATATAGTTATATAAGTCAGGTTTGAAGGACTTAGGACTAACAACTCACTTTATTTCTTGTTCCTCGTTTGGATGTGGACCTAGAGTACCCTGTTGTTTATCCGAGTGTCGTTTGATCCTTAGTTATATATTATGTATATATGTATAAGACATAAAGGCTTTTATCTCATTCAAATTCATTCAGTTATACCAACAATTCTACTAGTAAAATATAATAGGTATAGTTTAGGAAGATACTACTCATTACTTCTAGTACAATGTAACATACAAAGAGTCATTTCATACATGAGTCAATACAGACTATCACGAGAAACTAATAGAATACTATAACGAGAAACTAAGCAAATACTATAACGAGAAACTAAGAGGATAATATAACGAGAAACAAAACATACAATATACTATACCACACAAGAGAACATATAATACTCTAGTACATACAATGTATACACACTATATACTATACAAAAGAACATACTATGATGAGAGTCAGAGAGAACATACACCACACTAATGCATACAATACAAACTAAGATGCTATAGCATCGAACAACTACAGGATCTAATTATACCAATGAATCACTAACTCATTGTTCTAAACAAAAGGTGATAGTTAAATTAGGTATACATGATCATATGACTTTAGTGTGGACGTACACGATGAAACCGCCGGTTTGCCGAGTCGCGTTTGGTTCCCAAAATCTTTTGACAGGGAGAGTGTTTAGTATGGGATCTAGCCATCACATTATATCTTAATAACCAATTTAAGGTAATCAGTACGGTAGTAGTTATTATAACATAATAGTACAGTACTTCATTATTTTCCTATTACATCTACTTTGTGATCATTTCACATAAACAGTAATGTAAAAACTATATTTTATTAAATGATAGTCACCTTTGGGAGGAATACTCACTTTTACAATGAACAAACATACAGTACATTGATGTCTTGGTAGAAGGCTAGTTTTAGTAGAAAATAAAGGATTTTCTAGGAGATACAAATATTAAAAAACTTATACATTCAAACACTTACAAACATTTTCATACAAACAACGACACTAAGATACTTATGAACTCACCAACTTTAATGCTGATAACTCTTTCAAAATAACTTGTATTCTCAGGTGATCAGCAGACAGGTACTGAGGCCAACATTTGAGATGATGGAGTGCATTCAAGACTCATCTTTTATTTTGATTCATATTTTGGTGTCTTATAAACTATACAAAACACACTTGTATTACAATACATTATTAATGCAATGGATGATGTTGTTTTCTTGTTTACTATTATTTTGTGTTGTGATAGTGTACATGACATCCTCCGCCCCAGAACGTTTCCGCTGTTCCAGTTTTGGTGTGTGACAGTACGCCAGGATGTCAATTCAAAACACAACTAAGTACTTATATATTTTCCCATTACTTTCATAAAGTGACAGTTCCACTTGATAGATAACTCAAACTATTTTCGATTCAAGATAGTTATAAGCTAGGGAAGACTTACATCTTTTCAAAAGACAAATAGAACAGTCTGGTCTAGTACATTTAGTAGAAAGGGACCATAATGCTAACCTTATGATTCCTGAATGTATACATCAAGGGTTATATATTAATCGGATCCGACAGGTCATAGGATGTGTGTTTTCCGCTTCATTTCCTATTCCTTGTTTGGTTTTGGGCTTAGAGCAGATTCACCCAGCCTATTATCCATTCGATCTTAATTATGTATATGTTCCGTATACATTAAGACATCATAAGGGGTACTAGGTATGGGTCAAGTCATCGGACACTAATACAATGCACAGTTTTCTAGTACAAAACATACTTTTCAAATCAGAACTTTTGGTATCCAAATCTAGAAACTTACTAGTAATGGGTTTAATCCATTTTATTAAACCAGTATATCTTAAAGGACCTTAGGTGGTTAATCCTACAATACCTTAGTTTATACATCCGGGTTATATATAAGTAATACCCAAGAGATAGTTAAATGTGTGTCTTCCACTTCATTCCCTGTTCCTTGTTTGGTTGTGGGCTTAGGGCAGATCCACACAATTAAATATTTGTTCAATAATTAGATTATATATAGTTAGTATAAACTAAGTGATTATAGAAGCAACCACTGTGGTTACTATTTTTATTATCAGAAATATGGGTTTTCTTAAAGAATCTTTTCATCAAATATAAAGGAACTATTACAGTTAACTCCATGAGTACCAAGTGAATACACCAGGGTTATATATAACAATGATCTAACAACCAATGGGATGTGTGCTATCCGGCTCATTTTATGTACCTTCTTTGGTTGTGGGCTTAGGGAAGATACACACAATCGATTGTTTGTTTACTCTGAGTTTTATATAACTTGTATCCATTTAGTACTCATAGAAAGGATTGTAGAGTCATTTTTTGTGACATCCCCTAATTTCTCAGCCAGAAAAGACCGATTTAATTTATGCTTTTTAAAATAAAATCAGAGAAATCTTTTTAAAAGATGTTGCGGAATTGGTCCCCAAACAAAATATGATAAAAGTTTATCAAAACCCTTCATTAAGAAGGTATATGTTTCCCATATATATATCAAAACCTCGGGATGTCATGTTCCGATACAGATCCAAAAGCATAAACAAAACATTATAAGCCTTTTAATAGTTATTTACAACTACTGGCCTATAATCCAAAAATCTCTCGTTGTCCTCCGACTATGCTCGGGGTCCACTACCTGTAACATAAAAAGCTGAGTGGGTCAGGCTTGGGAGCCTGGTGAGCATATAAGGTTTTCAACCCACAATAATATTAAACTTACTAAGTTCATCAATCAACAATAACCCTGATTACCCGTTCCCGTTATCCTCACTTTATGTCCCTAAACACTTCTCACAAGGGACCTAGCCTAAAGAATATCATCGGGATGGACACTACTGCTAAGGGGTTTCCTCAACCATACATGTCCTAAAGGCAACCATGAGGGGGATGGAGTACAGCGAATGAACACTCTTAGTTCATTAACACCTACAGGTTGCGGACCTGCTAATGTTTCCCACTGGACTGTCTAGAAAGTCCGTGGTCGTCATCCAAACTCCGCTAGATGACTGGATCTCAAAACACATCGAGGCCTCTCATCAATTTTATTTTATCACACATCACAATCTACCCATGTTCTACCCAACATATTTGTAGATAAAAATACTTATACAGTTTAAAACATGTATAAAACATCAACACAACAATCACCTCAAATAAATAATTAATATATTTACACATAGCACGTATTATAAGGTAAATACTTCATATCTATGTGTAAAATGAAAGTGAGTATACACTCACATGATTTGATGATAATCGGGCAGCAATTCGTTTCCTAAAACGACCGTTTCTAATAAAACCGGGAGTTTTATTGAGAAACCGGGCTTTGTAAAAGTCGGGCTTCGAAACCGAAAAGATAAATTTTCCGGGCTTCTCGGCACTTCGTGGGGTATTCTGGGCTTTACAATCGATACCGGGGCTTTGCGGGATGTTAATATGAAGAAAATATGGGTTTAGTGGCTAAATATGGCAAAATTCCAAAAATACCTGGGAGGTCTCGCACCCTCCTATTTATAGGGGGAAGGTTCTGATCGGACGACCAGGAGGCTTCTGATCCGACAGCTGAGAAGGCTCGCAGAGGGGGAGACTCGCATGAGGGCTACGCGTGCGAAGGGCTCTCTGGCGGCTTGTGATTGGACCGAGATCTAGGGTCCGAAGTAGGGGGTTCGTGGCGCCTGCGAGGGTTCGGACTCATGAGTCACTACACACGCGTCGGATGCGAGGTTCGCCACCGAGGCGTCTACGTGTAGTCAGCGGATTGGACCGCAGCTCGAACTCGGAAGGACATGACACGCCTCGCCAGGTGGCTTCGTGACTCAGCAGCCTGGTGACTCAGCTGCTTCGGTGACTAAGCAGGACACGTGTCACATGCGAGGCGAGGGTGACGTGGCAAAGTGTGACTATGCGAAATTTCTCGGTTTTCGCGCCAAAACTTCTAAAATCCATAACTTTCGCATATGAGCTCCGTTTTTGACGTTCTTTATATGCACGCGTAGCTAAAATTACGATCTACAACTTACGTTTAGACTTCGTCTGCTAATTTTGAATTTAAATTTTATATTATTATTTTTAACAGACCGGGACAGGAAATTCGTTAAAAATTCATAACTTCTTCATCCGACGTCCGTTTTTGTCAGACTTTTTACCGTTGTGCTCCTAATGACGAGACCTTCAATTCTCGTTTAGGTTGTGTGGGCTAAAAATCGCTCGATCTAAAATTCGAGTTTTTTAGTTGTCTACTACTACGCTGAAACTTCGAAAAATCATAACTTCCTCATACGAAGTCAGATTTGGGCGTTCTTTTTATCGAACTTCTCGATTTAACGAATACTACAACTTTTGTTTAGATTACTAAGGCTAAAAATTAGTTTATCAAAAACTCACTTTTTACGACATTCAGTACCGTGCCGGTTTTGTCGCGAAACTTCGACAGGTCATAACTTCTTCGTTATAACTCGGATTTTGGTATTCTTTATATCCCCGAAATCCTTGTTTCGACCACTACAACTTTACGTAAAGATATCGGGCTTATGTCACACTTTAATTTTGACGCTTATTTTTATTCTTAATTAATTAAGCCCTAATAATTAAGCATAAAACACATAATTTACATAATATTCACATAACTCCTTTTCATTTCTTCAAAATGAGTTACAAAGGTTAACCTAGACTATCAACTCAATATAAATGCCTAGGCTATAAACACGAGTGTTACAATTCTCTCCCCCTTAGGATGATTCCGTCCCCGCAATCATATATCACCAAACAAATGCGGGTAGCGACTCATCATGTTACTCTCCATTTCCCAAGTGAGATTTGGTCCATTCGTATGTTTCCAGCGCACAAGCACTAAATCGACCATCTTGCGTCGTAACTTCATAGTCTTACGGTCAACGATTGCCTCAGGTTCTTCGATCAACCTCTTGTTTTCATCCAACCTTAACTCAGAAATCGGAAATATGTCGGGCACATCTCCTGTGAACTTTCTCAAATAACACACATGAAAGGTGTTATGAATACCCTCTAGTTCTTCCGGTAACTCTAGCTTGTAAGCTTGATTCCCGATTCTCTGAAGAACTTTAAATGGTCCAATAAACCTTGGACTCAACTTCCCTCTCTTACCAAATCTTATAAGTCCCTTCCACGGCGAGACTTTAAGTAAAACCGAATCTCCAACATCGAAGGATATCGGTTGTCTTTTCTTGTCAGCATAACTCTTTTGTCGATCTTGAGCAGCTAACATCCTTTCCCTTATCACTTTCAACTTTTCAGCAGTCTCATGGACTACTTCAGGTCCCATAAACTGCTTTTCCCCAGCTTCCAGCCAACATGATGGCGTTTGACACTTCTCCCCATACAAAGCATGATAAGGTGCCATCTTAATGCTTGAGTGGAAACTATTATTATAGGAGAATTATACTAAGGGTAAGTGTTCATCCCAGTTACCTTGGAATTCTAGGGTACATGCTCTCAGCATATCCTCCAATGTTTGAATCGTTCGCTCGCTCTGACCATCGGTTTGTGGATGGTAAGCTGTACTCAAACACAACTTGGTACCCAATTACTCTTGTAGACTCCTCCAAAACCTTGAGGTGAAACGGCTGTCACGATCGGACACAATCGTTAAAGGAACACCATGAAGCCTCACAATTTCCTTTACATAAGAATTCGCAAGTTTATCCATAGACCACATCTCTTTGGCTGCTATGAAATGCGCACTCTTAGTGAAGCGATCAACGACCACCCAAATCATGTCGTGACCGTTTCTTGTTCTAGGCAGTTTAGTCACAAAATCCATGGTGATGTCTTCCCATTTACCCATGGGTACGGGTAAAGGTTCTAAACTCCCATACGGTTTCTGATGTTGTGCCTTAAACCTAGCACAAGTTTCACACTCGGCCACGTACTTGGCAACATCGAGCTTCATCGTCGGCCACCAATAATAGGGTTTTAGATCACTATACATTTTCGTACTGCCGGGATGAATCTAGTACATGGTCTTGTGAGCTTCTTCCATCAGAAGATCTCTTATTCCGCCCGTCTTAGGTACCCAAATTCTATCTTGAAATACCTTCAACCCTTGGTTGTTTGTACCGAACACTAACGTTTTGCCTAAACGTTCTTCCTTTCGGTCATTTTTCTCTAAAGCTTCTTCTTGAGCTTTCTTTATACTTTCCATAATTGTCGAGACAACTTCAATTCTCAACGCTCTTGGCCTTTTCTTTTCAAGGTTTACCTTCCGAATGAGAGCATCAGCAACAACATTTGCTTTACCAGGGTGGTAAAGTATCTCACTGTCATAGTCCTTGAGTAAATCTAGCTAGTGTCGTTGCCTCATATTCAATTCCTTCTGATTAAAGACATATTGGAGACTCTTATGATCAGTGAAAAGTTTACACTTGATACCATAAAGATAATGCCTCCATATCTTCAAGGCAAATACTACCGCTGCCAACTCCAAATCATGAGTGGGGTAGTTCTTTTCATGTTCCTTCAGTTGCCTCGATGCATACGCGATCACTTTATCCCTTTGGGTCAGAACACAACCTAACCCAACTCCGGATGCATCGCTATAAACTACAAAGTCATCAACTCCTTCAGGCAATGAAAGAATCGGTGCTTCACACAATCTTTTCTTCAACTTCTCAAAGGCTTCCTTATGCTTCTCATTCCAAGCATAAGTGGCTCCTTTGTGGGTCAATGTTGTTAATGGAGTAGCAATCGAAGAAAAGCCTTGGATAAACCTTCGGTAATATCCAGCTAATCCTAAAAAGCTTCGAATATCCGTAGGACTTTTTGGTTGTTCCCACTTCATTACAACTTCAATCTTTGCTGGGTCAACCATTATTCCTTCTTGGTTAACCAAATGACCTAAAAATTGGACTTCTTGAATCCAAAATTCACACTTGGAGAACTTTGCATACAGCTTCTCCTTTTTCAAGACTTCTAGCACTTCACGCAGATGCTTTTCATGCTCCTGCTTGCTTTTCGAATAAATCAAGATATCATCTATGAATACTATCACGAATTTATCTAAGAATGGTTTACAAACCCTATTCATCAAATCCATGAAAGCTGCTGGGGCATTGGTTAGTCCGATCGACATAACAAAAAATTCATAGTGTCCATATCTCGTTCTAAAAGCAGTCTTTTTGATATCTTGCTCTCTCACCTTTAGTTGATGGTATCCCGACCTAAGATCGATCTTCGAGAAATAGCTCGAACCCTGCAACTGGTCAAACAAGTCATCGATCCTTGGCAACGGGTACTTGTTCTTTATCGTCACTTTGTTCAGCTCTCTGTAATCGATGCACATTCTCATGCTTGTGTCTTTCTTCTTTACAAATAACACAGTGGCTCCCCAGGGTGATGAACTAGGTCGAATGAAACCTTTGTCCAATAACTCCTGAAGTTGTGTCATAAGTTCTTTTATTTCGGTTGGCGCTAATCGATAAGGTGCTTTCGCTATCGGCGTCGTTCCTGGTAACAAGTCGATACGAAATTCTACTTGTCGATCAGGGGGCAATCCGGGAAGATTTTCGGGAAAGACTTCCGGATAATCGCACACCACCGGAATATTCTGCACCTCCTTCTTTTCCATCTTGGCATCGATCACGAACGCTAGATATGATGTACATCCCTTGGGCAAACACTTTCTGGCTTTCATTAGGGAAATGATTCCAGAGTTTACTCTGCGTTTGTCTCCGTACACCATAAACGACTCTTTCCCTGGCGGGTTTACTTTTACTATCTTCTTTCTACATAGTATTTCTGCATCATTGGCGCTAAGCCAATCCATTCCTAAAACTATGTCGAATCCATTTAACTCGATAGGCAATAATTCCTCTTGGAACTTATTCCCATCATGTTTTTCATACGATGGCTAACAGGTACAAACTTGCCACTAGCAATCTCAACTAATAAGGCATTAACTAGCCTATCTACAGGCAAAGCTAGCTTTCTACCAAATTCATGCGATATAAAGGAGTAATTGGCTCCAGAATCAAACAAAATTTGGGCAGGCAATTCGTTTACGAGAAAGGTACCTGAAGCGACATCGACTTCTTCTTTTGCAGCTTCGAGGGTCATCTGAAAGGCTCTCGCCTTCGGCTTTGGTGGTAGATTGGGCTTTGCGGCATCCTTCCTGTTTGGACAGTCTTTAAGAACATGCCCTACTTCATGGCACTCAAAACATATCCTGTTGTCGGACGGACACACGTTGGCATAATGCCCAGTCTTTCCACATTTGAAGCAAGTCACCTCCTCACTACATCTCCCAGAGGGCTTTCTCTTGCACTTCTCACACCATTTCACTTCACTTCCTCCTCCTCTAAACTTCTTGGACTTAGAAAATTTGCTTTTCTTGTTGGAACCCGAAGTTCCTTCAAATTTTCTCTTTTCACCAACTTCTGCCCTCTCCAGACCCTTCTCCTTGATCTGAACCTCGACATTCTTAGCAGCCCATATGGCGGCTTTCAAAGTGGTTGCTTGCTTAACCATCGGACCAAAGTCCGCTGGTAATCCGAGGGCAACCTTGTTGATCTTAGAGAGTTCAGTTGGAACTAGATGAGGAACTAGCTTCATCTTTTCCATAAAACTAGCAGCGTATTCAGTAACGCTCATCTTTCCTTTCTTTAAATTCTGAAACTCATTGTTGATTTCCAGAAGATCCTGCTCAGAGTAGTACTGCAATTTCAGTTGGACCACAAATTCTTCCCAAGACATCTTACTAGCTTCACCCTTGGGCATCGAATCAGCTAGTAACTTCCACCAGCTCAACACACCAGACTTTAACAGAGGAATTGCAAGTGCGGTCTTTTGTTTGTTGCTGCACACGCAACTTTCAAACATCGTCTCCATTTCGGAGATCCAATTCATGACTTCCATCGGTGTCGGACTCCCAGATAGACACGGCGGTTTGGATGCCATGAAATCTTTGTATTTGCATCCGCATCCATCAACTCCTCCATCCTGGTTGTTTTGTCTAACTATCGGTGGGTTGGCTTGACGAAGAGTCCCACTGTAGTTCCCTCCTACTGATTGCCCTTCATTCAATACGGGCTGTTCAACAGGCATCGTTGTCTCTTCCCTATGTTGTTGTAGTAATCGCCTTGTCTCCTCCATTTGGCGATCTAACATCATTTGCATCATTGCTTGTACCCCAGCCATCGTCATTGGCTCAGGTGCAGCTCCTACAACGGATACTTGCTCAACTACTTGAGGTTGCGGCTGTTGATCCCTGTTTCCGTTTGCATTTGCAGCTCCACTACGAGTTATGGCCATTACAATCTATATAACGAATAAGGCGAATTTAGGTCTTTATCCTTGTTAGACATGTCAATTCCCTTATCACTCCGAAACATTTACGTGTTAGTTCTAATCTCGTAATCATACGCTTAGAATCCTACACACATAAGGTTTCCAGATCCGGTCGGCAACAGACCATAGATCCGAACAAATAATGGCACACATGGCAAACACATAGCATTTAGCACATAAGGGCATTTTAGGCATCTTCCCTAAAATAAACTAGTGCTCGTGTCTAAAATATGGTAGACACTCATCTCACAATCATCACTTAGCATTCTAAGTTCAAGTCTTAGAAATTCTACAATTTCTTAGTTCGCTTAAACTAATGCTCTGATACCAACTGTGACATCCCCTAATTTCTCAGCCAGAAAAGACCGATTTAATTTATGCTTTTTAAAATAAAAGCAGAGAAATCTTTTTAAAAGATGTTGTGGAATTGGTCCCCAAACAAAATATGATAAAAGTTTATCAAAACCCTTCATTAAGAAGGTATATGTTTTCCATATATATATCAAAACCTCGGGATGTCATGTTCCGATACAGATCCAAAAGCATAAACAAAACATTATAAGCCTTTTAATAGTTATTTACAACTACTGGCCTATAATTCAAAAATCTCTCGTTGTCCTCCGACTATGCTCGGGGTCCACTACCTGTAACATACAAAGCTGAGTGGGTCAGGCTTGGGAGCCTGGTGAGCATGTAAGGTTTTCAACCCACAATAATATTAAACTTACTAAGTTCATCAATCAACAATAACCCTGATTACCCGTTCCCGTTATCCTCACTTTATGTCCCTAAACACTTGTCACAAGGGACCTAGCCTAAAGAATATCATCGGGATGGACACTACTGCTAAGGGGTTTCCTCAGCCATACATGCCCTAAAGGCAACCATGAGGGGGATGGAGTACAGCGAATGAACACTCTTAGTTCATTAACACCTACAGGTTGCGGACCTGCTAATGTTTCCCACTGGACTATCTAGAAAGTCCGTGGTCGTCATCCAAACTCCGCTAGATGACTGGATCTCAAAACACATCGAGGCCTCTCATCAATTTTATTTTATCACACATCACAATCTACCCATGTTCTATCCAACATATTTGAAGATAAAAATACTTATACAATTTAAAACTTGTATAAAACATCAACACAACAATCACCTCAAATAAATAATTAATATATTTACACATAGCACGTATTATAAGGTAAATACTTCATATCTATGTGTAAAATGAAAGTGACTATACACTCACATGATTTGATGACAATCGGGCAGCAATTCGTTTCCTAAAACGACCGTTTCTAATAAAACTGGGAGTTTTATTGAGAAACCGGGCTTTGTAAAAGTCGGGCTTCGAAACCGAAAAGATAAATTTTTCGGGCTTCTCGGGCACTTCGTGGGGTATTCCGGGCTTTACATTCGATACCGGGGCTTTGCGGGATGTTAATGTGAAGAAAATATGGGTTTAGGGGCTAAATATGGCAAAATTTCAAAAATACCCGGGAGGTCTCGCACCCTCCTATTTATAGGGGGAAGGTTCTGATCGGACGGCCAGGAGGCTTCTGATCCGACGGCTGAGAAGGCTCGCAGAGGGGGAGGCTCGCATGAGGACTGCGCGTGCGAAGGGCTCTCTGGAGGCTTGTGATTGGACCGAGGTCTAGGGTCCGAAGTAGGGGGTTTGTGGCGCCTGCGAGGGTTCGGACTCATGAGTCACTACACATGCGTCGGATGCGAGGCTCGCCACCGAGGCTTCTACGTGTAGTCAGCGGATTGGACCGCAGCTCGGATTCGGAAGGACATGACACGCCTCGCCAGGTGGCTTCGTGACTCAGCAGCTTGGTGACTCAGCAGGACACGTGTCACATGCGAGGCGAGGGTGACGTGGCAAAGTGTGACTATGCGAAATTTCTCGGTTTTCGTGCGAAAACTTCTAAAATCCATAACTTTCGCATACGAGCTCCGTTTTTGACGTTCTTTATATGCACGTGTAGCTAAAATTACGATCTACAACTTCCATTTAGACTTCGTTGGCTAATTTTGAATTTAAATTTTATATTATTATTTTTAACAGACCGGGACAGGAAACTCGTTAAAAATTCATAACTTCTTCATCCGACGTCCGTTTTCGTCAGACTTTTTACCGTTGTGCTCCTAATGACAAGACCTTCAATTCTCGTTTAGGTTGTGTGGGCTAAAAATCGCTCGATCTAAAATTCGTGTTTTTTAGCTGTCTACTTCTACGCTGAAACTTCGAAAAATCATAACTTCCTCATACGAAGTCAGATTTGGGCGTTCTTTTTATCGAACTTTTCGGTTTAATGAATACTACAACTTTCGTTTAGATTACTAAGGCTAAAAGTAGTTTATCAAAAACTCACTTTTTACGACATTCAGCACCGTGCCGGTTTTGTCGCGAAACTTCGACAGGTCATAACTTCTTCGTTATAACTCAGATTTTGGTATTCTTTATATCCCCGAAATCCTTGTTTCGACCACTACAACTTTATGTAAAGATATCGGGCTTATCTCACACTTTAATTTTGACGCCTATTTTTATTCTTAATTAATTAAGCCCTAATAATTAAGCATAAAACACATAATTCACATAACTCCTTTTCATTTCTTCAAAGTGAGTTACAAAGGTTAACCTAGACTATCAAATCAATATAAATGCCTAGGCTAGAAACACGAGTGTTTCATTTTTACTTATCTTTCATCAAAACAGGTAATATAGGATTTTCTGGAGGAACTGGCAAACCTTTCTAAACCAAACCTACAACTTACTACAACTTTCTACAACTTACTTACATCACTAAATTCTTATGAACTCATCAACTTAATTGCTGATCAACTCTTTCAAAATAACTTGTTTTCTCAGGAAACTAGTAGACAGGTACTCGCGCCGGGAATTCAGAAGATGGAGCACTATAGCTTCATCTCTTATTTTGTTACTTGCATATTTATTCTATGTTTTGTGAACACATACTTTGTAAACACTTTATTTCTAATGAAATGGTTGTTTATTACTTTGATTACTATGATGCATGTCTTGTGATACTAAACATGACGTCCTCCACCCCAAAATGTTTCCGTCGTTCCGGTTTTGGGGTGTGACAGATTGGTATCAGAGCATTGTTTAAAGTGAACTAAGTGTATCAACCGATAAAAGATATACAACTATAAATACAATGACGCTTAAGTTCTCTGGATAATAATATATTTTAAGAATATAAAAATAATTTATAAAAATATACCTACTTGCTTATACATGTATACAATAGAACAAGTTTCACAAGAAGAACAGAACATAAGGATTTAAAGGTTGAGCACTGCGGTCAAACCTGGACAATTATGTAATCATAGCTAGGATCAATATAGCCTGATCAACAATATTCATTTGAGATGTCACTGACATGTGTTTGGGAGTGATGTGGTGTTGCAACGGTCTTAAAACTTACCTAACACTATATAAGGGGTTTCTAGATCAGAACATGAAAGTTAGAATACTATAGGAGTATTCTATGACACTATAGCACGATAACAAGTTTGAAACAGACTAAGTACATTACATTAAAATACTATATGAGTATTTTAGGCACTATATAAATAACTTATGTGATAACTTAAAAGACCCTTACGGATAGGTCTATAATCTTGGAATGTATACTCCCAAGGTTTTATATAATTGAGATTTTATAGACTTAGAATTTGTGATCTACGCTTCACTACCTATTCCTTGTTTGGTTGTGGTTTTGGAGTAGGATCACTTATTCGAAGGCCAATTTAATCTTAAATTATATAGAACTTGTATAAATTGTACAATTATAGAAGGACTCTGTAAGGATCACCGCATAAAGTTACCCTAAATCTCATAGATTCTTTAGACGCTTCCATTCTCGCACGACAAACCTAGATAGATGTAACCACTTCCTCATAGCGGTCAACATCAGAGTCAAGGAGGAACAAGAGCAAGTTCAAGAGAAATTTTCAAATAGGGATCAGCTGAAGTAACCAAAACGTCTTATGCGTCACACTAATAATTAATAATATTGGTTAACTTAGTGAGTTAGTGAAAACATTGCAAAGCCTATGTGTTAGGATTATTTTCTTTACATGTAACTGGTAACAGTTATTCAGGTCACAAATATTCATTCAAGGATAGCCATTACTAATTCATACGGTTTATTCGGTATAGACTCTTTTATGAATCGTTTCCAGAACCCTGTGAAGTCAGAACCCGGTACACTCAAAACTCGGATAACCTTGTCTTTCAGCTTTCAAATTTTTATCCACAGTAATAGACTTGTTCCATCTCATCTTTGTATTCTTTTAGCAAAGATGCCTCCTCTCAGATCGAATAGACGTACTACTCCGATAACTCAAACTCCAATGCCACAATTCGATCCTGGTGCTCTCCAAGCAGCGATATCGTCCGTAGTGGCAATTGCTCTAACTCACTTCGGTGATAGTGGTACCCTTGGATCTAGTAGTGGTACCCACTTAGACAACCCCGAAGATTCTCATAGAAAGCCAAGGGAGTGTTCGTACAAGGACTTCATGAACTGCAAACTCAATTCCTTTAATGGAAATGGTAGAGTAATCGCTCTGATGCGATGGTTTGAGAAAACAGATTCGGTCTTCGCAGTCTGTTCGTGCTCTTAAGGGAGCAAAGTAAAGTTTGCTGCTTGCACCTTCTTCGACAGAGCCCTGACATGGTAGAAAAGCAATGTTAAGTCACTAACCCTATCAATGGCTAACTCAATAAGTTGGTAGAACCTAAAATTGTTAATGTTGGATGAGTACTGCCTGTTGGGCGAAGTTCAAAAGCTGGAACAAGAACTATGGTAGCTCACGATGGTCGGCTCAGACATAGTGGCCTATACTGACAGGTTTAGCGACATGGCAGCACTATGCCCCGCGATGGTTACCGCAGAGAACAAGATGATACAAAGATACATTTGGGGTCTAACTGCCCCGATCGAAGGAGATGTGTTTTCTTCTAACCCAGCCACATTCAATAGTGCCAAACGTCTGGCTCAACGACTCATCAACCATGGAATTCGCCATGGTGTAGAAGTCCCCATTCCCGAACCATCAAAGGGAGAGGACTATTAATGGAATTCATGGAATAAGAGGAAGAAGAAGCGAACAACAAAGGAAACCCCGCAAGAGCAACAAACAAGTACTATATACGCTGCCACAACACCTGATACTTCAGCACCTGCCAGTCGATATGTTGGAACCCTTCTTAAGTGTGGAAAGTGCAACTATCAGCACACCGGAGTATGCCGGGAAATGCAGTGTTTGAACTGCCACAGAAAGCGACACACCGTCCGTTTCTACAGGGCATCGGCTCAACTGATCTCCCAAGTCCCCGGTGCCGTAGAAAACCAAGCATGCTATGGATGTGGTGAGACTGGTCACTACCAGATGGACTGCCCGATAACAAAGAACTCTAGAGTGGATGGATGAATTCTGATGATCACCGCAGGAGAATCAACGCCAGAGTCGTCAATGAGCAGTGGTACGTCTTCGATTTATGAACTGTTTTAAAAATTAATTTATATTTATATAAGATTAAAACTTGGGGAAAAGACTTAAAAGTAATTATAATAACTCACTTATCGGAACAAGTCATAGTATTCAAGAGAACTAAAAGATTCGTTCAGAGAACCTATGATGGCTTAGTATGTACATAAGGGTTGTGCATAGCTAAGATTTTGCAGACTTAGAGTGAGTGATTCTGCCTTAATTCCCGTTCCTTATTTGGTTGTGGATTTGAGGCAGAGTTACTTAGTCGACCGTCCTATTTATCTTAATTATTCATAACTTGTATATGATAGGTGATCATAGTGGTACCAAGGAGGATCGTAGTATAAAGTATTGACACTAGTTAACAAAGCACTTTCTCAGTATGCATGCGCACATCGCGGTACGATACGTAGAAGTGTTATCATCAAGGGGAAATCAGAAATCACTAGAACGTTTACAAAGAGTATATTGTCGAGCACACAAGGGGTACCTCATCGCATAACAGACGTTCCTTTCAAATCGGCCAAACTTTGTTCAGTAAAGACTCCATTTCTATCATTTGTCATGAGTTGGTGTGGTCCTCACCAAACTAAGTTCATATGTTTCTATCGCCTTGACTGTCAAATTCACGAAACTTTCATCATTCGTATCGACAGTCCGACCTAAACCTTACTTTTGTTTTTTGTATTCTAAACCCCGAAGTACTCATACGAAGGGTACTTTGTCCTCCGAAGCCTTGCCATCGTATGTTCCGCAGACCTTTTCGAAATTCCACTCATCCAGCAGACCAAGTTCAAGCACAGAGGCTAAGGACGAATACAATCCAACTATCATTATTCGGTGTATACGCGAGGGTGGTATAAGATTATGATTACGCAGATCTAGTATGCGTGTTTCCGCCCTATCTCCTGTTCCTTGTTTGGTTGTGGAACTGGAGCAGAGTCGCACATCCGACCGTCTAACTAATCTTAAATATATACGACTTGTATATACGAGGTAATGATAGATGGACCAAGTATGAATCCTATCATAAACACTCAGGCAAAGTTGTCCGGTTTATGAGTGGGGATTCTGCAATTCAAAGGAGCGCAGCCCTAGTAGTACTGTAAAGAAAGCTAATTTTGGGACTAAATTTCACCTATTGGAGGATGATGAGACAACCTAAAAATTTTGCCTTGAAAAGTCAAGCCAATCAACCTTAAGTCAAACTCGATCGTGCTATCTTTTACCACTGTTTAGAGTCTGATTGAGTGTTTTAAGCCTGGTACACTTAAGGAATGTGAAAATAGTCAATTTCGGGTCAAGTCAAAGTCAAACAAAGTCAACAAGTCAAACCAGACGACTCCATTAGCCCTTGTATATTAGGGTTTACATTGTGTAATCACTAAACAACTCATTATTTTAATGAGAAAACATCATTGGAAAATTCGTACGTTTGAATTTACATAGCCGTGAAAATGCTAAACATTGAACCAAAGCGATAAAACATGGCTTAACGGGGTTTACGAACCTCGCATTGTGAATCCGGACACTCAAAAAGGTCACAAACGAAACCTGTCTCAATCGTTTTCGTCATACCTCTTTCTATTTGAAATCTCTCCCAAAATCTCTCCCAAATCTCTCTCAAAAGTTCCCGTGACTTTTTGAAGTCATTCGGGTCCTTCCGACCCTTAACCGGGTCAAAAATCGCTTAAAATGAGGGTAGAACATGTAAAATACCACAAAGGATCTGGAGCCTCCCCCTAGTGTCGAAGCCTCTTAGAGACCGAACCTTCTTGGACCAGAACCGCAACATACGAGCCGCAGCAGGCACGCCGCAGCCACACACTGCATCAGGACTCCCCTCGGACCGGAGCTTCCTTCCTTCGGATCCGCATCAGCAGCCGAGCCACTCCGGTTCCAAGGCTGCTGATGACCGAACCTTAGCACCTTCGGCCCTGAACTTCGGATTTCAGCACTTCCTACCCGGTTTTCAACATTATTAACATTTTAAGCCCATTTTTAATTATTTTAACGTGGGATTTTCTCCAAAAATCATATTTTAACATATAAGACCCTAATTATTCATAATTTAGACATATTTTTATGGAAATATTTATTTAAGAATAAAATCTATTAAGTGAGATCTTGAGGTGGAGTGTAGATCTTGCCATAATATTTGACACAAACAACCACCCCATGTTCATTCCTTTGACCAGCTATTATACTCCCCACTACTCCTAGTCACCTCAAGGCACTACCCCACTCCTTTCCCAGCAAACCCACATCCAAATGAGCTGGAAAACTCTCTTTCACTCTTCACTTCACTCATTTTCCTCATTTCCTCCAAGTGTCAAACATCACATTTCTCTCATCTCCTCTCACTCCAATTTCGAGATTTAAGGGCTGATCATCAAACTTTCTCTCTTTTTTGGTAAGTTTCATCATTCTCCTTATGGTTATTACATTCCCTCTTACTCAAAATCATAGATTGCTTACACAAACATCATCGAATTCAGGTTAGATCTTCAAATCTTCAAGTGTTCTTGAGTTGAACACTTCTCATCTTCAACATTCACCCACTGAAATCACTCAAGGTGAGTTCACACCCCTACAATTTCATATTTTCATAAGTTGTAAGCGGGGAATACATGTTAAAATCACTAAGAGCACAACTAAATACTTCTAACAGCTTTCATCAGAAAAGTTGGGCTCCATTCACGGACTGTTTTGGTCGACCTAAACATTTTTGTTTTCAAAACTGTATTAGGTGCAAATAGTTCAGGTTTATACCTTTAAAATGACTACTTTCACATCTCCACATGATTTTCCTACAACTTATGGTGATTTTTACAATATTGTCTATCATTTCAAGAACTAATCCGGACCAGTCGGTGATTATGGACGTTTTCACTCAGGTTGGAGACCACTAAAAATCATGAGAAAATTTGGAGAAACTAGACTCATTTTCCAAACTCTCAGAATTTATGGATTCTGATTTGGACCTTTAATTAATGTTCTACAAATTTTCCAAGATCAGTGATAGAAAATCTTATCACCAGAAAAATGTTATCAATTTCAATTCACCTTGTAACATGTTGAGCAAGGTTTATAACTTTGTGCAATTATATGTTATTGCAATATATGACATTTTGGTCTTAGTATTTAGACATACATCAGTTAACAAATGAAGTTTTCTAGATAAAGCATAGAAATAACAATTTGTTACAATGATAGTACATCCATTACATACAAATATTTGAATAAACTATGTTAAGAATAGTTTACCTGCATTACCACTACTACCCTTGTGTTGATAAACTATAATAGGTATAGTTTATGATACATCACTTCACACAGTCATACAAAAAGGGTACATTTATAAAAAAAATGGATTTTTCATTACGTTACATGTAAATTCGTTAGTGACTTTTGTGTGACATTCGCTTCACTTTTCCAATAAGTATTGTATTGTAACCAGAGTTTCCTGGAGGGAGAGCGTGATAGTTGTATATAGATCTATATTGGGTCTGACAAACCCACACCTGAGCTACTTGCAACAGCTAGACCGACAGGTCTGAGATGACAAATGTCATATCAGGTCTGACGCTTGAAGAACGTCGTTTCAGGCCAACTAGGTCATAGCATGCTTATAATAGCTCACATTAAGTATTAACAAACATAGAATTTATAGGGAATTCATTGAAATCAAATGAGGTTATGTAGATTTAAACTTGCATTATTTTATTACAAGTATAACAAATTACTTGTACACTTCGGTCTTTGGGTTTTAAGACTACTTTTAAATATAAAGGAAAATATTGGATTTTTCTAAAACAAACACTACTTTTACAAGAAAAAGATTTTCATAAACTGCCTACAAATACTTATGAACTCACCAGCCTTTGTGCTGACACTTTTTCAAATAACTTGTATTCTCAGGAAATCACTAAACAGGTATCAAAGTGCATTTTGAGGATGGGACGTTAAGACGTCAACATTTCATGTTTTGTCAACATATTGTAATTGATTTGGAAACTTGTAATTCATCCAAAGATGTAACTTTTTCAATTATATATATGTTGGTTGTGTTTGCTTAAATTACTATTGCAATTGTGGTTATGATACTATACATGAAGTCCTCCACCCCCGGACGTTTCCACCATCCTTGGTTTGGGGGTGTGACTGATTGGTATCAGAGCACGGTTTATAGTGAATTAAGTATATCAAACGACGTAAGATATACATGATGGGTTTTAGGTAAAACAAATAAACTAGAAAAACAATTACTATGTTCACATGCAACCTACTTTGGATCTATGTTTTAACTATTGAGCATACAACTTTTAATTGCAAAACAAGAACCCTAGAGGAGAGAGGATAATTTCGAAATTAACAAACTACGGTTTAGTAATTACATACCTATCAATTGCTATAGTATACAATTGATAATTCCCTTGATCTTGATCTTCTTGGAAGCTTAGCACCACAAGTGTAATGCATCTAATGGAATCACACCCAAAATAGCAAGAAGGAAAATAGAAGAGAGAGAGGAGGGAGTATGCAATTCGGCCATGGTTTCTTCCAAAGAAATCAGCGTCCTCAAATGTGAACCAGGAGGCTCCTTATATAGTTAAAGGATCTAGGGTTTAGGGGAAACCCTAGTTATCCTTTTCTTAGGGCCTAAGCAAAACCCAAGGGCCTTATCTTGGACCCCTTGGACGAATTCTCTAGGGTTTCCCCTAGAGTTTTCGTCCACCTCCTTCAGAGGGGGTTCTGGATCCTTCCATTCAACTATCAGTTAATTGCAAACGAGTCCCTGCACTTTATAATTAATTCTTTTAACCCCAAAATTAATTCTAATTAATTTCTGGCTAACAATTAATTAAAAAAAATGATTTCTTATTAATATATTAATCTTTTACCATATTATTAAATTCATTTATAATAATTTATTAATCTTATAATAAATTAATATCTCTCCTTTCATAATTTCCTTGTCCGGTTGCTAGGTTTGAGGGGAACCCAAAAGGACTGTGCTGCTATCAATTCAAGTACATACCAATTATAGTTATGGGCTTAGACACCTAATCCAACAATACAAACTATAAACACATTTGGGGACTAAAAGTCTCTGATTTTAAAACATTTTAACGGGTTATACTTTTAGAAAATAAACAGTTTTCTCGTTTAAAAGTATACCTACCTGCATTACATACTAACGTAGTGTCATAACTAGAAGAACATAAAGTAAAACAAGAGGAGTTGAACGCTACGAGTATGCCTTGGTATGAGTAATCAGTTCTGGGAAGGATATAGCCTGATCAACTATATATGTCCGAGAAGTGACTTACTCATACCGGGGGATAGTCGTAGGGGGAAACAAATCTAATAGCCTAACTTCACTCTAGAAAGAATGCTCTAAGAACAAAATCTAAAAATTTAGAATACTATAGGAGTATTTGTATGTTGCTATAGCGCAATGTTATTGTTATTAACCGTTACCTGCTTCTTACACTCGTATTCACGCGCAGATGACATGGCAGGATTCCACTTAATAGGAGACCCATACTTTCCCAATCAAGGAAATGTCGGATGGATTGAAGAAGAGCCCGAAGAACCAATTGAAGAGGACCCCAAAGAGGATCCCGGAGAGGAACCCGAAGAAGAAGAAGAGGAGGTAGACGAAAAAGAAGAAGAGGAGGTAGATGAAGAAGAAGAAGAAGAGGAAGAAGACAAGGTAGACATGGATGAGGAAGAAAGTGAAGAAGAACCAGAAGTTTTCAACCCTCCTTACATCTCGAGGGTGCCTGCAAACCGCTTTGGATACAACGGGCCTGAGCCCCGTTGGGCAACAACGATCGAGAGGTGGAGCCGACAATAACGCCAACGGTCACCATATGGCCACCAACGTGGTTACTACGACCTCTGCCACGGAGGACTGGCTGACAGAGCCCTCCCCGTTATGGTCCAACATATCACGAATTTGGGAACCAGAGTAGGGAAATGGCAGATAAGGTTCGAAATCACAGCGTTGTTACGGCAGCCACCGATGCATGCACTAGGGATCTGGAGAGAGACTTCTATCCAGTGGACCAACTTATCGAGTACCTCACCACTGCTCGAGCGGAGGTAAGGGAGTACCAGGAGAGGCACGCAGCTCTCAGGGAGAGAGTGATCGCAGCCGAACACCGATTGTGGAACTTCAGGGAGTCTTGACCTCATCTCAGGGCCACCAGGGACCAGATGCCACCCACCGCGAGTAGTTTTCGCGCTACTCATGTTATGTTATAAAACTAGGATTCCGAGTATGCGTTGGTTCTACTCTTTCTTGCGGATAGGCTGGCCCCGTGATTAAGTGACTACACTAGTCAAAGGGCTTTTGTGCTGCCAAAGATCATCTTTTATTTTGATGTAATATGGAACCCTATGAGGTCAAACTTTCCCCCAAAACAATACGTACTAAAAATATATCAATGAATTTGGCATGCATTTTACTTAAGTTGATGTTGACATGAGTTTTTACTATGTAGTATTACAAACAAATTTACAACTGATAACTCTAAGATTCTTTTAGTGTACCTTGTTGTTATGTGTAATTAAAGAAGTAATCGACCTAGAAATGATGAGTCCGCCTTAGGACCTGTTCCTTGTTTGGTTGTGGACTTAGGGCAGACTCATTAGTATCAACAGCTTATTAAAATTTTAATTACAAATAACTGGGGCACATCGAGCGAATCTTAGGAGTGGTTCAGACACAGAACCAAGCACATGACTCTGCTTGGGTCAACACTATTTAATTCGTAAGTTTAATTGCATAAACTTTTGTATGAATTACCTGCTAATGTAATAAAGTCGGGATATAATACGAATGAGATAAAACAGATAACACTCGACTCGTTATTTCTATTGAAGTCTTACCGACTTGTCATTTAAAATTATGACAGAACTAAAAGGAAAAGACCAAGAACTTCTAGTAGCACAGCACCACCTCCTCCGCCGCTACCACCACAATTTGACCCAGCAATGTTCCAGGCTGCAGTAACAGCAGCTGTGGCAGCAGCTATGTCACAAATCGTCCCTAATGGCAGTGGTGGATCCAGATCTGGTGCTACACCCTCTAACCAGGGTGATAGTTTGGGGCGCATAAAGGAATGTACCTACAAGGACTTCATAAATGGCAAACACGATACATTCAATGGGAGCGGGAGCGTCATCACATTGATGCAATGGTTTGAAAGAACCGAAGCAGTTTTCAAAATCTATGATTGTCCCGAAGCAAGCAAGGTCATGTTCGCGACATTCACTTTCACCGGTAGGGCTCTCACTTGGTGGAATAGCCGAGTTAAATCACTTACTCCCGCAATGGCTAACTCCATAAGCTGGGAAGATTTGAAAGCGTTAATGCTAAATGAGTATTGCCCGAGGGGCGAGATACAAAAACTCGAAGAAGAATTCTGGAACCTCAGAATGTCGGGAACAGATCTTGAAACTTACATTGCCTGGTTCAATGACCTAGCACTCCTCTGTCCAACAATGGTCACTCCAGAGGGGAAAAAGGTGGAACGATACCTCTGGGGACTATCATCCTAGATTCAAGATAGTGTACCGGACTCGAAACCTACTACCTTTGAGAGTGCCAAGGAATTGGCACAACAACTTATCGATCATAGGGCCAGTTGTGGTACCGTGATCGCCGCCACCAACCAAGCAAAAGGAGGAGGCAACAAGTGGATGTTCTAGAACCATAAAAAGAAGCAACCGGCACTGGTCCCCACCAAGAAGCAACAGACTGTTGCTGTCCGTGTTGCCACTACTGCTACCGATCCAGCGCCACCGAAGTAATATGCTGGAAATCTCCCTAAGTGCAACAAGTGCAACTACCACCACAATGGTGTTTGTAGGGAAATGCACTGCAAAAACTGCGACAAGAAAGGGCATACCGCTAGTTTCTATAAAGCGCCAGCACAACCGAGCAACCAAGTTGTCAATGCAGAGGCAAGCCAAACCTGCTATGGATGTGGTGAAGCAGGACACTTCAGGAGAAATTGCCCCAAAGCACAAGCTCCTAATGCTGGTGGTGTAGGGAGGGTCCTGGCAATCGGACACGGGGAAGCAGTCAAGGAACCTACAGTGGTTACCAGCACGTTCCTCCTCAATAACACTTATGCATGCGTACTTTTCGATTGTGGCACAGAAAGGAGTTTCATGAGCCACCAATTCAAACATTTACTTAAACAAAATCCCCAGTCATTAAAAGATTCATACGTCGTAGAAATGGCAAACGAATAGGTTGAGCGCACTAATGATATTTACATATGGTGTACCCTCACTCTAGACAACCATTCGTTCAAAATCGATCTAATGCCAGTCACAATAAAAAGTTTCGACATCATCATTGGTATGGATTGGTTAAGTTCTAATGGTGCCGACATTTTAGGTTACGAAAGGCGCGTCCGCCTCAATCTGCCAAATGACGAAACTCTTATCGTCTACGGCGATAAAGCCAGTACAAACCTACAAATCATTTCTTGCATCAAGGCTCAAAAGTATCTCCAAAAGGAATACCATGCCTTTTTAGTCCACGTCGTAGATGAGAATCAAGGGGTGAAGGACATCAAAGACATTCCGGAAGTGTCCAACTTCCCCAACGTATTCCCACAAGATCTGCCACGTGTACCCCTCGCACGACAAGTCGAATTCCAAATCGACTTAATTCCTAGAGCTACCTCCGTTGCCAAAGCTCCATACCGCCTAGCACCAGCAGAAATGCAAGAACTGTCCAGCCAGTTGAATGAACCGTTGAGCAAAGGATTTATTAGGCCGAGCTTCTCACCTTGTAGAGCACCAGTCCTATTTGTGAAAAAGAAGGATGGATCATTTCGCATGTGCAATCGACTATCGAGAGTTAAACAAACGTACCATCAAGAATCGATATCCCTTACCCCGAATCGACGACCTCTTAGACCAACTTCACGGAGCAAGCTACTTTTCAAAATTTGACTTGAGGTCGGCTTACCATCAACTGCAAGTTCAAGAAGAAGATGTCCCCAAGACGGCATTCAGAACTCGCTATGGACACTACAAATTTGTAGTGATGTCATTCGGATTGACAAACGCGCCTGCAGTGTTCATGGATTTGATGAACCGAGTTTGTCGATGCTTCCTAGATAAATTCGTGATCATTTTCATCGATGATATCTAGGTCTATTCAAGGAGCGAAGAAGAGCACAGGCAACACCTGCGACTAATACTGGAGACTTTAAGAGCCGAGAAGCTTTATGCTAAGTTTTCGAAGTGAAATTTTTGGCTCCGAGAAGTGGGATTCCTTAACCTTGTGGTTAGCAAGAAAGGGATTCACGTGGATCCCTCAAAAATCAAGGCGATTGAAAACTGATCAGCACCTACAACGCCAACAGAAATCCGACAATTTCTGGAACTCGCAGGCTACTACCGAAGGTTCATACCGAACTTCTCCAAGTTTGCTAAAACCCTTACCACTTTGACTTAGAAAGGTGTGATGTTTAAGTGGGAAAATAAATAAGAAGCCGCCTTCCAAACGTTAAAACAAGCCCTATGCAGCGCGCCGATCTTGTCTCTCCCAGAAGGAACTGATGACTTCATGGTGTATTGCGATGCTTCAAATCAAGGTCTCGGATGTATGCTCAAGAAGAGAGGGAAGGTCATCGCTTACGCGTCAAAGCAACTTAAGACCCACGAAGTTAACTGTACTACCCACGACCTCGAATTGGGAGCAGTAGTGTTCGCCTTAAAGATCTGGAGACACTACCTCTATGGCACAAAGTGCACCATCTTCATCATTCACAAAAATCTTCAGCATATCCTCAATCAAAAAGAGCTCAACATGCGACTAAGAAGATGGGTAGAGCTACTAAACGATTATGAGTGCGAAATCGACTATCATCCGGGCAAGGCCAATGTTGTAGCTGATGCCCTAAGCATAAAAGAATATTCGGGTCGCCAGGTGAAGTCATTGACAATAACGATCCATTCGCACCGGTTCACACAAATCAAGGAAGCTCAACTTGAAGCCTTGAAACCAGAAAACGTGACAGGTGAGGCATTGAGAGGGATGGATAAAAACCTAGAAGTCAAGGAGGGTGGAACTCACTACCTCATGAACTGGACTGGACACCAAAGTTCGGTGGGTTCTGAGACGTTGTCATGAACGAAGCACACAAGACACGATATTCCGTCCATCCAGGTTCAGATAAGATGTATATAGACCTCAAGAAGTTTTACTGGTGGCCGAACATGAAAGCTGAGATTGCTACCTATGTGGGCAAGTGTCTGACTTGCGCCAAGGTCAAGGTAGAATACCAGAAGCCATCCAGACTATTACAACAGCCAGATATACCTGAGTGGAAGTGGGAACAAATAAACATGGACTTCATAACTAAGCTGCCTAAGAGATCGAGTGGGCTTGACACCATATGGGTAATCGTAGACAGATTGACCAAGTCTGCGTACTTCCTGCCAATAAAGGAAACCGACAAGATGAAGAAGTTAACAAGAACGTACATTAAGGAGGTTTTGCGAATGCATGGTGTACCAATATCCATTATCTCCGACCGAGATAGTAGATTCACCTCGCGATTTTGGCAGTCGCTACAGAAATCTCTGGGAACTAGGCTAGACAATAGTACGGCCTACCATCCACAAACCGACAGGAAGAGCGAGCGCACCATACATACATTAGAAGACATGTTGAGAGCCCGTGTGATTGACGTTGGTAAGATATGGGATACCCATTTACCGCTTATCGAATTCTCCTATAATAACAGCTATCACACTAGCATTAAAGTCCCTCCATTCGAGGCTCTCTACGGTCGCAAGTGCAAATCACCCCTGTGTTGGGCTGAAGTGGGGGATGCCCAGCTGGCTAGGGGGAGGGTCCCTAGCAGCGCCCTCACTGGTCCTAAAATCATAAGAGAGACCACAGAAAAGATAGTCCAAATTTGAGAAAGACTGAAGGCGTCTCGTGATCGACAAAAGAGTTACGCAGACAAATGACGCAAACCCTTGGAATTCCAAGTGGGCGACCGGGTACTACTAAAATTTTCCCCTTGGAAAGGAATGATACGATTCGGCAAGCGAGGGAAACTGAATCCAAGGTACATTGGGCCATTTGAAATCCTTCCCAGGATTGGACCAGTGGCATACAAACTTCGGTTGCCTCAAGAACTTGATAAAGTACATCCTACATTTCATGTATCGAACCTAAAGAAGTGTCTGTCTGACGAAACACTCGTAATACCACTAGACAAAATTGGAGTTAACAAAAATCTCCACTTCGTGGAGGAACCAGTCGAAATCATGGATCGAGAGAACAAAAGAACTAAACGAAGTCGTATTCCCATTGTGAAGGTTCGTTGGAATGCAAAACGAGGACCTGAGTTCACCTAGGAACACGAGGATCAAATGAAACAAAAATACCCACATCTCTTCCCGAACTCTTGAAGTCCCACCAAAAATGCAAATTTCGGGACGAAATTCCTTCTAACGGAGGAATGATGTGACAATAGTCAATTTCAGATCAAGTCAAAGTCAAACAAAGTCAACAAGTCAAACCAGAAAATTCCATTAGCCCTTGTATATTAGGGTTTACATTGTGTAATCACTAAACAACTCACTATTTTAATGAGAAAACGCCATTGGAAAATTCGTACGTTTGAATTTACTGTTGGGTTTTGAGCATTCTAACACTCCTAAGTGTACATGCAACCCTAAATACCTTGGATCTATGTTTTCTCTATTATACATGCAAATAAGAACTTCCAAGATATTATCCTAATCTAGCATACAAAACAATGACTATAGCAAGATAAAATACATACCTATTTGATGTAGAAATTCTTCATGAAGCTTTAGTTCCTAGTGCCCCAAGTGTGACACCTCAAATGGTTCACACAACACCAAATACTCTTGTAATAACTTGAGAGAATTCTACACTCATGAAAATCAGCTAGCCCTTTTACTTCACCCTCTGTAGTGGCCGATTTTGGTCAAGAATAAGATGCTTATATAGTTAGGGTTACACCATGTAAGCCCTAATTGACATGGCCTTTCATTTTCATGATCCATGGGTACAAATACACCATGGAGCATCCATGGACCATCATATGGGTTTTAGCCCAACTTGATTATCCATGGAGCATTAGCCCACTATACAAGTATGGATGATTTACACAATCAACCCATATATTTAATTAGTCTTCTTTTGATCACTTAATTAATCCTAGATTAATTCTTGATCAATACTAATTAAATAATCTTATTATTCTTATTATTAATATACTAGAACTTATAATATATTAATAACCATAAGTGTCTTATTTCTCTCATTAAGTCTATCCAAGTGCATGATGCCATGCAACCCAAATGGACCATGTCGGGTCGGGTCAAGTCTTACCAATTATAGTTATGGACTTAGACATTAATCCAACAGTCTCCCACTTGGATAAGTCTAGAACTATTATTGCGTATGACTTCAGGAACCAACTGGCAATCGTAGCTCTCAAAAGCTTCTGTCGAACTCTGACCTTGTAGATGAACTCTGACCTTTGTCAGTGACTTGTCCATTAGATAAGGGATCATATATTCCTCCATTCTAGATATCATATGGACTGAGACATGGATTATAATCATTCTCTCTGTCCATTTGTTGTTTCCCGATTTTCGATTTATGACGACTAACTAATTGAACAAATCAAATCAGTCCTGGCCCGGCCGAGCACTTCCATTTGTCATCTTCAAATCATCGAGGGGCCCATAGATATCGCTTTTATCCCGAAGGTAAAAGGAATGGATAAACTTCGACTCATATGGCTTGTTCTACTACTTGTTGAATCATACACAAAGGCACGTTTTATAGCACCGAGTTACCAAATGTGTTTTCGTGCAATCAATGTACAACCAAATCATAGTAACAACTAATATCTCTAGGTGTGAAGAATATAAGATATTATCGTCTCATGATCACTCGTGATAAAATCCGTGAATTGATTCCAATGAGCGCGGGTTGAATCCAATACTCAGAACTTATAAGCACTCATGAGTGTTGTAGCCCTTTGTCCAACACCTTAGACCTCTACAAGCCAACCCATGACAATCTTAATTCATATCTACTTCCAACATATGACCGACTGTGGATGGTTTGAATAACTTAGTCATTCCGGAAGAATAACCTAGTTTATTCGAGAAGTCAAAACATGCAAAATGAAACACAATAATAATTGAATCCAATATGGTATCAAAACCTATGAACATAAATAAAACACCTTTTATTTATCACCATATGATTACACATTATTCATTGTATACCGTTTCAGCTATCAACTTTATTCTTGAATTTAAAACAATAGTTGTCCCATGCTCCAAGCATGTACACTATGTTTTCTAAACACTAGTCATGCCACACACCAAGTATGCATACTATGTTTGTCTATGATCTTTACTTTGTGAACTAGATCAATTGAACATAACTTCAATGATTCTCTTTTCACACTCCCAAATCCTTACTGCAAATGCAAGAATTCCAAATTCATGCCATTTACTGAAATCTGTTAGATTCTAAACTTATATGCATTGATCCTCTTGTAATGATTATGCACAAAGTCAGAAAGACTTGACAGCAATCATTATAGAGTATTCCAAAGGAGATCAGATCCTTGGAAACATCCTTCTTGCATTAAGTTTCCTAAGTCTTACACAGATTGAAAATTCCTAACGTTGAAACATTTCCAGATTCCATTTTGACTTATCACTTCTGAACAAGAGTTGCCTCCTTACAGACTATGTCAATATGGTCCTTCCAGAATAATCACTTCCAACTGTCCTTGAGCACCCAATCTTTGGTAAACCTTAGATTGTCCTCGACAATTGTTTAATCCTTTTAGTTATATCCAGTTCTAAACCTTTTCCCTTCTTAATGCCCCAGGCATTTGGAAAATTTTAGAAAGGATGAATATAGCACATGTAATCGATCCTATATCCGAAGCATATGGGAATCGATTCATGATGTCTCACATAAAGACTAACCCAGTCTTTTGCTATAACATTTCCATTTCTATTTGCCATGTTCTCATAATTCAGATTATGAAAAGGGATGTCGTAATCATAATCAAATTTTAGAACGCAAATAATGGACTCATATACAAAATTTCCTTATGTTGAGCCATTCCAACATGAAATTCATATATATATATATATATATATATATATATATATATATATATATATATATATCCTTGACTAAATGATTAAAACCTCACGATCTAAGCTTATAGATTCGAGATGAAGTATAATTTCCTCTCCCTTAATTATAGCAAAACAACTCTTTCTCAATTGAAACTTTTGTTTTCTATAATTAACATTGCTAACTTGCAATACTTATCATAATTATCATGCTCCCACTCACATGATGATTATTAGCATAACACTTATGCTCCCACTAGCTTTGACATGTACTCAGAAATCAGCTGGACTTCTAGAAATCAATACTTCATTGACTTTCTTACCAAACTTTAGATTTCTGATACTAGATTGTTTTGATAAAACTTTATCAAAATCATACACCTTCCCTTAGATAGCACACTTGTGTGTCTAATCATAATGGTTAGACCTTTTTTCCACTTCTCACAAGTCCAGGTTAGTGTGCCGGTAAACCACACACGCTCCACTAACGACTTTGAGAATGCAAATATCACAATTGCTATCTAGATAAAATCTACTCAGTGAAAGAGTTTCCTCACCATCATTTTCATGAATCGGAGAGAAACCTTATGACACTTAGATTTAGATGGTGTATGAGTTCCTACCCATTTGAATTTGTCAAAACCATAATCACAAGACAAAGATAATGACAAATCCAAAACCATATGGATTGAACTCAATCTTAATTACTTGCCTCTTGGCAGCTCAAGGGCTTGCCATTGCTTCCAAGTTGTTGAGCAACACATTGAGAACTCTAAGAACTCATATGCAAGGCCAACTTTAACTGGAATGGGCACAGAATATGTCAACACGATAGGTTATAAACCTCAATTCGTGTGCTAGTGGAGAACTTCAGGTTCTACTCTTGATTAGTTCTTGAGACTTTTAAGACTCCCACTGTCCTCTTGAACTATAAGACTCCCTTGTCAAATATCCAAGAGATAGTGTGGATTCTAATCAAGACAAATACTTCACTCAATTGGCCTAAGTTGGTCTTTGTTTTATCCAAAACATCACAACTTACCAATTTCAAATGTACAAGAGTAGAAAAGTTTTACTCTTACATTTAACAAGTGTTTTAAACCTTCTTTAAGACATGTCACTCAAGTTACAATCTTGGAGTATGACTCTAAGACTTGTATTGGTACGAAGTATGACTCATCTTCTTGATTTTACCATTTCAAAAATTCAAGTTCCTTTTCTTAGTCATAAAAATCCACTAAGATTTTCCTTAGAGAACTAATTTTGATATGGTTTCTTAATCATTAAGATGATCACAAAATTGATACTAAAGTACTCTCCCATCTTTTCAGATTTGAGAAACTTTTATCCTTCTGCCTAATTTGATTCTTCTTATTCGCTCTGCCTTACATTGGAACCTTTTTCCAATATCTCAGAGTTACACTTAAGCTTGTAAGTATAATCATATTTACTGAGCTTTAGTAAACTATGACGAATAGACTTATCAATCTTTTGTGGTGGACTTGACCAGTGCACAAGAATGTGTACTCGATCCCTTAGTGCTTCACTTGACTCACACATCCATGTGAACAAGTAATAAGTCTTAATTTTCCAATACTTGAAAGTTCTCATTCATCATGCTATACAACTTGCATGATTCCAAGTTCCGGTGCAATTGAAACTTGGGTGATGAGAATCTTTTCTTATTTGGTAAATTTAGACATTACCACAAATGAAAGAATGGAATCATATAAGCAACAATTTTTCCTCAAATGCCATTGTAAGCATATTTTAAAATAAATAAAATCAAAAATTTTCTTTTATTTTAAAACTTTGCGGAAAAACTTATCCTTACAATCTATATGAAAACTTGTTGTTATCTATTCCTAAGCAATATCTCATAACTCCTAAGAAGTAGCTCAAGAATCCGATCTTCAAACTACGCGATAGAAATCCATCTATGCGATCAGATTCAGCATATTCTTTCTTTAAGTTTCTTCACTTTTCTTTGATTCTTAAAACATCACCATGTGACCCAGTCACATCATGTATCAAGAGTCTTAGAATAGAAACTTAGCAAAGTTAGATAGTGGACTTTACCTGAAGTAGAGTCAAACTTATTGACTTTAACATCCTTAGGTAAATTTGGCAGATTCGTAACCAATTTCCCTTCCTTTGGCAATATAAACATATGGACCCTTTGATAATGGTACACGAGACTATCACAGACCATTTGGTCAACCGAGTTGACTATGGCCGATCCCTTTCCACTGGGAAGAGAATGCTTTACTAGATACCCAATGTCATCATTGTCAATGTCCATAAAGTTTTAGGAAGTTGATCTTATCAAATAGATAAGATCATTAAGGGTCTTGTCATAGTCTATTTCATAGGTGTTCCAAAAGAACTCACTATGTGACTTAGAAAGTAGTTGAACCACCAACTTTCTCAAGACTTTGACACCCAACTCTCTCGGCTTGTCAATATGTGACTACATCTCCAAGACGTGACCATACCCAGACCTTGGCTTTCCAATTAGGCTTGAGTGACCTTAAACTTTTCAAGAACTTGTGGGTTGAGGAGAATAATTGGAGGAGGTGAATGAAGTATGATTTCCAAGGGACATCATCTTCATTTAGGAAAGCTTGTTTCAAGAGATTTGGGAAGATCATAAATGTCTAAACTAGACATGATTTTGGGAGATATTCAAGAAAGTTGATTTTTAAAGTCCTTAATATGACACCCAATATGAAATATTAAGGCTAGGACCCAACAAACTATTTTATAACTTAGAAGAGGTATGCCATAATCCAAGCTATAAAACATTTGAAGGTAGGTGAATGACGATTCACCAATTTCCACCAAGATAAACGAAATGTATTATTAGGTTTTAATTGGTTTTTGAAACTCCTAGATCTTTGAGATTCATTGAACTGTTCAAAGGCATGTTTGAATCTCGAGTGTGCCCTTCAGGTTTTGTGACTGGGATGTCGAGGATCACAAAACAAGGTGTGAAGTAACCATGCAAATTACTTGGTACCCTTAAGTGTTTACCCCTTAATCGATGTGCCGGTTAACCACACACGCTCCATCAATACTATGATAAGCATTAAGTTACCATTTGCCTACCTTGTTAAATACGAGTTAGTGTGCCGGTTAACCACACACAAAAAGTGTAATTTCATGGATTAGCACCTTATTCACATTTTTCCTAAGTAACTAAGATTGGGTATTATTAAGAGTTTAGTTACTTAGTATTTATCATTAATACTTTTAATGAAGGGAGAATTATAGTCCTGTCAAACCCATTCGGCTAACGACCCTCCACCGGTCAAGCAAGCGGTGGGTGAGAGTGGACACCCATTAAGTTGCCATTTTATAGGCAACAACCTTATACCCACCTTATAGACCGGCTTCGTGAATAAGGCGTACTAGCGGTAAGAATGACTTTACTCTTATACATACATATATATATATATATATATATATATATATATATATATATATATTATTAACTTATAATATTATAAAGTTTAAGGGTTGAATTTAACTTTTAAAATTCTAAGGGCTAACTTGGAATTAAAGTATTCATAAGTGAAAACTTTTCAAATTCCAAAACTTGAGGGCAAGTTTTGAAACTTTTCAAAACTAATTAATTCCATAACTTATGTGTTTAAAGTAGTTTTAATCCAAAAACTCTTCAAGTTCCATAACTTGAGGACAAGTTATGGAAGACTTTAAATTATTAAAGAATGTAACTTTTTCTTTATTTTGTAACTTATGGAATTAATTAAGGTTACACTTTATTTATTTATTTATTAATGAAGTGACTCTTGAACCTCCATAACTTAAGGACAAGACTCTTCATCTTTTGTAACCATTGCCAACTTTTATGAGTTTTATGAAACTTAAATGTGACTTTTCATATAACTTGAGGACCAGTTATAAAAACACATTTTAGAATCAACTCTTAGATTAATTTGGATTGAAAACAACTATTTCACTCAACTTTTCTATTAATCTAAGCAACTTATAAGAACAAGATAATTCAAATCAAACTTTTTCATGTAATTAGTCTAAACCTTAAACTAATACAAAACATGAATCTATTGACAATTATCTTTGAAATTGGATTAGCATGAACATTACCACATCAAAAACAAGTTTATAAGTTCAAAAACATCTTAGGGTAATGTTCCTAGTCCAATTCCAGCCAAAAAAGTCGAATTTATGCTGTCTGGGGGTTCAACTTGTCGAGTGCACGAACCAACTCGGCGAGTTGGATGCTTTTTGCCTTGGACTCGGCGAGTCCATACATGGACTCGGCAAGTCTGCTGGGCAGACAGCATCAAAACTCGATTTTCCAGCTTCTTTTGCAAGTATAACAAGAAAACAAACCTAGGCTCTGATACCACTGTTGGGTTTTGAGCATTCTAACACTCCTAAGTGTACATGCAACCCTAAATACCTTGGATCTATGTTTTCTCTATTATACATGCGAATAAGAACTTCCAAGGTATTATCCTAATCTAGCATACAAAACAATGACTATAGCAAGATAGAATACATACCTCTTTGATGTAGAAGGTCTTCATGAAGCTTGAGTGCCTAGTGCCCCAAGTGTGACACCTCAAATAGTTCACACAACACCAAATACTCTTGGAATAACTTGAGAGAATTCTACACTCATGAAAATCGACTAGCCCTTTTACTTCACCCTTTCTAGTGGCCGATTTTGGTCAAGAATAAGATGCTTATATAGTTAGGGTTACACCATGTAAGCCCTAATTGACATGGCCTTTCATTTCCATGATCCATGGGTACAAATACACCATGGAGCATCCATGGACCATCCTATGGGTTTTAGCCCAACTTGATTATCCATGGAGCATTAGCCCACTATACAAGTATGGATGATTTGCACAATCAACCCATATATTTAATTAGTCTTCTTTTGATCACTTAATTAATCCTAGATTAATTCTTGATCAATACTAATTAAATAATCTTATTATTGTTATTATTAATATACTAGAACTTATAATATATTAATAACCATAAGTGTCTTATTTCTCTCATTAATGTCTATCCAAGTGCATGATGCCATGCAACCCAAATGGACCATGCCGGGTCGGGTCAACTCTTACCAATTATAGTTATGGACTTAGACATTAATCCAACATTTACATAGTCGTGAAAATGCTAAACGTTGAACCAAAGCGATAAAACACTATTGCGCACTTATCGGGAGTGTGTAGGACCTTAAAACATGGCTTAATGGGGTTTACGGACCACGCATTGCGAAGCCAGACACCTTCTCTCAATCATTTTCACCATACCTCTTTCTATTTGAAATCTCTCCCAAAATCTCTCCCAAATCTCTCTCAAAAGTTCCGATGACTTTTTGAAGTCATTCGGGTCATTCCAACCCTTAACCGGGTCTAAAATCGCTTAAAACGAGGTTAGAACGGGTAAAATACCCCAAAGGATTCGGAGCCTTCCCCTAGGACTGAAGCCTCTAAGAGATCGGACCCTCATGAACCAGAACCGCATGATACGAGCCGCAGCAAGCGCGCCGCAGCCCCAACCGCAGCAAGCGAGCCGTAGCCAGCGAGCCGCAGCCATGCACCGCATCAGGACTCCCCTCGGACCGGAGCTTCCTGCCTTCGGATCCGCATCAACAGCCGAACCACTCCGGTTCCAAGGCTGCTGATGACCGAACCTTAGCACCTTCGGCCCTGAACTTCGACATTCAGCACTTCCTACCCGGTTTTCAACATTTTTAACATTTTAAGCCCGTTTTTAATTATTTTAACGTGCGATTTTCTCCAAAAATCATATTTAACATATAAGACCCTAAATATTCATAATTTAGACATATTTTTATGGAAATATTTAATTAAGAATAAAATCTATTAAGTGAGATCTTGAGGTGGAGTGTAGATCTTGCCATAATATTTGGCACAAACAACCACCCCATGTTCATTCCTTTGACCAGCTATTCTACTCCCCACTACTCCTAGTCACCTCAAGCCACTACCCCACTCCTTTCCCAACAAACCCACGTCCAAATGAGCTGGAAAACTCTCTTTCACTCTTCACTTCACTAATTTTCCTCATTTCCTCCAAGTGTCAAACATCACTTTTCTCTCAACTCCTCTCACTCCAATTTCGAGATTTAAGGGTTGATAATCAAACTTTCTCTCATTTTTGGTAAGTTTCATCATTCTCCTTATGGTTATTACATTCCCTCTTACTCAAAAGTATAGATTGCTTACATAAACATCATCACATTCAGGTTAGATCTTCGAATCATCAAGTGATCCTTCAAGTGTTCTTGAGTTGAACACTTCTCATCTTCAACATTCACCCACTGAAATCACTCAAGGTGAGTTCATACCGCTACAATTTCATATTTTCTTAATTTGTAAGGGGGGAATACAAGTTAAAATCACTAAGAACACAACTAAATACTTCTAGCAGCTTTCATCAGAAAAGTTGGGCTCCATTCACGGAATGTTCTGGTTGACTTACACATTTTTGTTTTCAAAACTGTATTAGATGCAAATAGTTCAGGTTTACACCTTTAGAATGACTACTTTCACATCTCCACATGATTTTCCTATAATTTTTGGTGATTTTTACAAAACTGTCTATCATTTCAAGAACTAATCCGGACCAGTCTGTGATTATGGACGTTTTCACTTAGGTTGGAGACCACTAAAAATCATGAGAAAATTTGGAGAAACTAGACTCATTGTCCAAACTGTCAGAATTTATCGATTCTAATTTGGACCTTTAATTTATTTTCTACAAATTTTCCAAGATCAGTGATAGAAAATGTTATCACCAGAAAAATGTTATCAATTTCAATTCACCTTGTAACATGTTGAGCAAGGTGTATAACTTTGTGCAATTATATGTTATTGCAATAGATGAAATTTTGGTCTTAGTATTTAGACATACATCAGTTAACAAATGAAGTTTTCTAGATAAAGCATAGAAATAACAATTTGTTACAATCAAAGTATATCCATTACATACAAATATTTGAATAAACAATGTTAAGTATAGTTTACCTGCATTACCACTACTACCCTTGTGTTGATAAATTATAATAGGTATACTTTATGATAAATCACATAACACACTCATACAAAAAGGGTACATTTATAAAAAAAATGGATTTTTCATTACGTTACACGTAAATTTGTTAGTGACTTTTGTGAGACCTTCGCTTCACTTTTCCAATAAGTGTTGTATTGTAACCAGAGTCTCCTAAAGGGAGAGCATGATAGTTGTATAGAGATCTATATTGGGTCTGACAAACCCACACCTGAGCTGCTTGCAACAGTTAGACCGACAGGTCTGAGGTGACAAATGTCATATTAGTTCTGATGCTTGAAGAACGTCGTTTCAGGACAAGTAGGACATAGCATGCTTATAATAGGTCACATTAAGTATTAACAAACATAGAATTTACAGGGAATTCATTGAAATCAAACGAGTTTATGTAGATTTAAACTTGCATTATTTTATTACAAGTATAACAAATTACTTGTACACTTCGGTCTTTGGGTTTTAAGACTACTTTAACATATAAAGCAAAATATTGGATTTTTCTGGAACAAACACTACTTTTACAAGAAAAAGCTTTTCATAAACTGTCTACAAATACTTATGAACTCACCAACCTTTGTGTTGACACTTTTTCAAATAACTTGTATTCTCAGGAAATCACTAAACAGGTATCAAAGTGCATTTTGAGGATGGGACGTTAGGACGTCAACGTTTCATGTTTTGTCAACATATTGTAATTGATTTGGAAACATGTAATTCATACAATAATGTAACTCTTTCAATTATATATATGTTGGTTGTGTTTGCTTAAATTACTATTGCAAATGTGGTTATGATACTACACATGAAGTCCTCCACCCCCGGACGTTTCCACCATCCTAGGTTTGGGGGTGAGACAAGGAATGAGTGTTAGAATGTACCTGCTAGTGACATTGTGCAACATTCATGCCATAAACCCCTCAATGAGGAGTTTACGACCATAAACTCATGGTGGCCGTAAACTCTAGGCTATAAGTATGAAGCTTGGCCATTTTTCTTCACTTTTACCATTTCAACCTCAAGAACTAGATTTCTCTCTCAACTACCATCCGATTTTTAAACTTGGATCTTCAAGATTGTAAGTGTTCTTCCCTTGAATTCATCCATGAATTTCATCTTTTGATTCTAGATCTTCAAGATCCTCAAGAACATCAAGAACACTCTTGTTGTCTGGGTCGAAAACTATCCTTTCTAGCTTCTACATTGTAAGTATTTTCTTATATACTTACTACCTTGTAAAGACCCTTGAATTCCTCCTTGAAATAAAGCATTTTCCTAAGAACATGAGGTGTTTGCGGCCAAGAACATCTCCCTTGGTCGTAAACCCTAGTTAGTGGTGCTTTTGAGCCTTAAACTCTTCCTAAGGCTTGGAATTGAGGCTAAAACACTCCCTTGTGCTTTGTAAGACCTTGAAAAACCTTTACATGCACCTTTTACTATGAGTTTACGGTCGTAAACTCCATGGCTGTAAACACCTAATGGTGGCTGTTAACCTTCCTTTAATCAATCACATGTGATTCAACACTTCATTTGCAACATCCCAAAATTCAAGGCCAAAAATTTTGTTTTTGAGTAAATTATGACATAAAAACCATCGATATAAAAGCATTCATAATGATATCTCATGTCACAACCGATATGTCAATAATTCAAAACGTGCCACCATAAAAACCATTTTTGTCAAAAGTAAAATGAATCAGAGTACATTCCTAAGAATCTCATAATGCAGAAATCCGACGTGTGTGTAATGATGTGCAGCTACTTCGCCAGCTCCTTCCCCTTTGCTGAAGAGGTACCTGAAACAAAACTGAAAACTACAAGCACGAAGCTTAGTGAGTTCCCGCATCGTATTACATACCATACAATCATAAAACATACGTACTGTCGGGCAATGTTGGGGTGCCCGACCTACCCTTTACGACCATTCTGGGGTGCCGACCTACTCGGTACGACCATTCTGGGGTGCCGACCTACCCGTGTAAAGCCATTATGGGGTGTTGACCTACCCATATCGAGCCATTTTGGGGCGCTGACCTACCCGTAGGTCCTAACAACCGACTCTCGGGGACTATTCCACCCTCAACTGCTATTATCACATATATCATAACATAAACACACTACTAGACATATCTGGGGTGTCCGAACCGCCCTTCGGTCTAAACAACCAATCCTGGGGACTATTCCCCTCCTACTACCACTTTTAAATATAACATATCATGACATCATATATACATATCATCACATATTGTCAGACGTATCTGGGGTGCCTAACCTACCCTTTGGTCCTAACAACTGAACTCTACTACTATCACATATAACGTATCATGCCAGCATATAACATATCAGTTAGTAGCAAACCTAGATGATATCACAAAGAGAATCATCTAACATACAACTCCTACTGGTGGGCAGGAATTGTGGCCGTAGACCCACTGCTACTGGAAGGTAAGTCACCTCGCAAGGCTGATAGCTGAAAAGCTGATCGACAGATGTCTGACTGCTGCTCTGATGATCCTCTAGCTATAATTCCATAAAACACTTAGTGTGACACTGATAACTACTCTTAGGGTAAAATGACTATTTTACCCATGACCAAGTCAAAGTCAAAATCAAAGTCAACTTTCGACTGACCTGACTCGCCGAGTTGGGCATCCAACTCGTCGAGTCCATACCCTTCATATGTCCTTCTTGACGCTTCTACTCATCGAGTTTAGCAACGACTCGACGAGTTCTTCTTCTAAAACAACCACAAATGAACCTTCATCCAACTCGCAGAGTTGTACAAGTCCAGAACATGACTTGCCAAGTTGTATGGACAACTCGTCGAGTTCATCAATAATTGTTGGGACATTGCCTTGGACTCGCTGAGTCTGCTCATGCACTCCTCGAGTCCTATGAACTCCAAGTCTATGGCTATGTTCAACACGTTGGATCACTCCCTTGGACCCTCTAAAACCCTTCTAACATTCAACTGGGTTCCATTGAACCTTAACAGAAAAGGGAAGTCAAGCCACGGACTAGCCGAGTCCCAGGAATGACTCACCAAGTCAAGGTTGTTCAAGTCTCATTTCTCGATTTCTGATGTGAAACACTTGTCCAAATGATAGATCTAGGCTCCTAAGATCGATCTAGCATGTAAAGTTACTAACTTTACATACATGCATGGGACTATGAGCTAAAAAGACCCTAAAAGAAGCTCTTAAGTTGCATTAGGCTTTCCATGGGTGCAAAGGCAGTCCCTTTCTGCCTTCTAACTCCTTAAGGAGCCTGGATCTAAAGCCTCGACCTCCAACCATGCTTGCAATCATGATTGGTCACCAAGAATGGCTTATAAAAGCCCTAAATCCCCCCAAAAAGGGATCTAATGTAAGAAGGAGGAAAGTGTCGACTTTATACCTTCCAAGGACTGTAGATGATGAACAAGCTTGACTCTTTCTAGTCTCCTCTTGATTCCTCAAGCTTTTCCTTCCTTCTTGCCACAACAAACCACTAAAAATCACCAAAAAGCCCTTAGATCTTTCACAAGACAGTTAGGGTTCGAAATGGAGTATTCTAGGAGCATAAAGGGGCGATGGAGGCTATATAGCGTCGTTTAAATAGGGTGCAAACCCTCATATTAGGGTTTTGCCCCGCCAGAGCCTACTCGTCGAGTCTTGTCGCTGACTCGATTAGTCTGCCACTTAAACCCCGGGTCCAAGCCGCTACTACTTGACGAGTTGGGCCATTAACTTGCCGAGTCTCAGTCCAAAATGCGAAAAATGCTTGAATGAAATACATACCAGGAACCGGGTGCTACATCATTACAAGTGTTTCCTAGTCCCTAAAGGTGTTTCCTTTCAGAGGATTGCTTCTAAACACTATATTTACGCCAATATATGCCATTATATGTCATTTAGGACTCGTTAAGTCTCGGGACTTCATTCATGGAGCTTCTTATCCTTATGCGCATATTCGTTTGAATCACCCATATCAGGTGAGTTGATACCCCGTAATGAATCTTTTAGCTATTTTAAATGCTTTTAAGGGGGGGGGGGGGGGGGAATACAAGTTGAACACAATGATAATTGTGTAAATTTTTGTTATAAACATCTTTCAAAAGATTGCTTATGTCTTGTTTAAGTGATCGAAACATTTCAAAAACTCTTTTTAAGTTATGTTGCTTTATAGTTTAACAAAACTCCATTTTTAAAGTACAAGCATAACTTAATAGATAAATGAGTCTTTTAAAAAACAGTTCAAGTAAAACACTAGTAAACTATAAGGGGTATAGTTTAGAGGTTCAGTTCATACTAGATACAATACACGATAACATAACAGAACACACAATAAAGAGAAATAGGGAGGAATATACAATACATGATAATAGAAAGAACATAATAAGATACTATGTCACACCCCAAAACCAAGAACGGCAGAAACGTTCTAGGGCGGAGGACGTGATGTAAAGTATCACAACACAGTAAATGTAAATAAGCAAACAACATCATCCATTGCATTAAATATATAATTTTAATACAAGCGTGTTCTGTATAGTTTTAGACACCAAAAATATAACGTAAATCAAAATAATAATATGATGAGTCTTGAATGCGCTCCATCATCTCAAAAGCTGGCATCGGTACCTGTCTTCTGATGACCTGAGAATACAAGTTATTTTGAAAGAGTAGATCAGCATTAAGTTGGTGAGTTCATAAGTGTTTTAGTGTCGGTGTTTGTTATTGAAAACGTTTGAACCTGTCGCAAGTATAAGTTGTAACATATATGCAAGTGTTTGTAAAAGTTTGAATCTCTCAGAAAAACCTATATTTTCTATTAAAGTAGCCTTCTACCAAGGCTTAGCTGTTTTGTATGCTTGTTTGCTGTAACAGTGTGAAATTTCCCAAGTGTAACTATCTTTTAACAAAATATAGTTTGTACATTATAGTTTAAGTGAGGTTATCACTAAAAATGTAATGGGTAAATCATTGTACTACTGTAGTTTTGTATTATAGGAACTACTGCTGTACTAACTACCTTAAACCGGATTTATATTAAGGTATAATGTGATAATTACACCATACTATCGACTGATAACAACCACATAAAGAACGGTCGTAATAACGGAATGACGTTTGGCACCCGCAGACCTGCAGGTCCGGCTGTAGCTAGCAGCAAGGTGTAGGATAGTCAATCCAGTATAGATCTATACGCAAACTCAACGCTCTCCCTCCAAGAGAATTTTGGCTACAACTTGGGCCATGACATTTAAGGCATGCTCCGATACAGTGGATCACAATTGTTAACGTATTAATGTAAGGGTAATGTTTCTCGTTCTAGTATAGTTGTATATGTTTTCTTCCTAATATAGTTGTATATGTTCTCATAGTGTAGTAATGTATAGACTCATGAATGAACTGACTCATTGATCTAAGAGTTGTAACAGTATGATACTGTGTTACCCCGATGGTAACTCAATAATGACGTGTCTAGTACGTATGAATATGGAAGTACTTTTATGTCTATATATGTATATTTGATATATAATTAATTAATATTGAAACGACCTTCGGATGGTCACCCGAAATCCCACCAGACCACATCCAAATCGAGAAAAAGGAAATAGGGTGGATGGCCTTCCTAAGCCCTTTAAACATTATTTATACATCTATACATATATGGGTATGCAATTTATAATATAAAAGCATAAATAAGTTTTTATAAGACATCTGAAACATAAATATTATTTTAAAGAAAGATCGACTTGATGTCAATCTATAAAACAATTTGAAGGCATAGGTTTGATTAAAACAGTTTAAGTATAAGGAACATTTGTTTAAATCACAGTTGTAATATAAATTTGAAAAGTAAATGGGTTTGTAAAACATTTTGAAGTAAAACAGTTTGATAGACAGTTTGAACAGTGATAAAATCACTGGTTTCCCTAGTTATTAATCACATGTGATTAATGCAATCACATGTGATTGAAGCAATAACTATAAGTTTTTAACTTGTATCCCCCCCCCCATAAGTATTTAAAACATTTAAAATCATTTCAATGGTTGATTAAAGGGGGTAAGAACTCACTTGATTGATTGAAGAAAGCGAGATGGAAAACCGGGCAGAGTTTCGTCTCGAGAAACAGATTTTTCTCGGGATTCTCGGGAATCTCGGGAGTAAAATCGACCCTCGGGACTTGAGCAAAAAGACCAGAGCTTCGGGTTTGAACGGGCACGGAAATCGAGGCAAGATCGTGAGAGAAAGGAGAGAAATGGGTTGAATTTCCCGGAACCCTTGCATTTCTATTTATAGGGGGTCTGAGAAGCCTCGTACGTGGGGCGTACGCTTGTATGCAGCGCGTACGCGTACGTCACGCATGAGCGAGTCCTCGACTGCCTCGGCTTCGGATGGGACGGATCGGATCGGACGGGTCGGACGGGGCGGGTCGGACGGGGCGGGTCTGAAGCTTCGCATAGGGGGACGTGGACGATCCGAGGCCCTTGATCTGAGTACGCAGGGCGTACTCCGGTCCTATCCGATGACTCCCCTTCGGATAATACCGGGAGTTTAAAATTAATTTTATATTTATTTTAAATAAACTTCTAAAACTCATATCTCCTTCATACGAACTCCGTTTTTGACGTTCTTTATATCCACGCGAAAGTGAGACTAAGATCCACAACTTTCGTTTAGATTCCGTTGGCAAATTATGAAGTTATTTTTATTATTTATTTAATAAAATGACGTGATAAAGGAATTTCTTCAAAAATTCATAACTTCTTTACCCGACGTCCATTTTGGACGTTCTTTTTATGTACGCTCACGGTTTGAGGTTATCTATAACTTTCATTTAGATACTTAAGGCTAAAAACTATTGTATTGAAATTTCGCGTTTTCCGTTTAATCGCTGTTGTCGGTTTTGCCGAGAATCTTCGGTTGGTCATAACTTCTTCGTTATAACTCGGATTTTAGGGTTCTTTATATGTACAAAAACCTTGATACGATTCCTACTACTTTATTTAACCCAAATAAGATTTTAGGAAAGTTATATTTTGACCTAGATTTGATTGGTTTTACATTACATTGTCTCGAAATATCGGGTTGTCACATCATCCCCCCGTTAGAAGGAATCTCGTCCCGAAATTAGAATTTAAGCAAGTGATAAATTACAAATAACTAAGCAAAAAGGTGAGGGTATTTCAGTTTCATTTGATCCTCACGCTCCCAAGTGGATTCCGGTCCTCGCTTGGCATTCCAGCGAACCTTCACGATAGGGATACGACTTTGCTTTGTCTGCTTGACCTCACGGTCCATGATCTCTACAGGTTCTTCCAAGAAGTTGAGGCTCTCGTTGATCTCGATCTCGACGAGTGGGATTACAAGAGTCTCGTTGGATAGACACTTTTTCAAGTTAGATACGTGGAATATAGAATGTACGTTACGAAGTGCGTCTGGTAGTTCGAGTTTGTAAGCTACGGGGCCGACTCTTGCAAGAATCTCGAAAGGCCCTATGTACCTCGGATTAAGCTTCCCACGCTTGCCGAAGCGTATCAAGCCCTTCCAGGGTGAGATTTGAGAAGGACCTGGTCTCCCACCTGAAATTCCAAAGGTTTCCTTCGTTTATCAGCGTAGCTCTTCTGTCGGTCTTTAGAGGCTTTCAATCGTTCACGGATCCAAACGATTTTCTCTGTCGTTTCCTGAATGATCTTCGGACAGGTGAGAGTACTGTCGGAAGCTTGCCCCCTGGCTAATTGGGTATCACCCATCTCAGCCCAGCACAGAGGGGATCTGCACTTTCGGCCGTAGAGAGCTTCGAATGGAGCAGCCTTGATGCTCATGTGATAACTGTTATTATAGGAAAACTCGACAAGGGGTAAATGAGTATCCCATTCCTTCCCAAAGTCAATCACACAGGCTCGCAACATATCTTCCAGTGTTTGGATGGTCCTCTCACTCTGTCCGTCGGTCTGAGGATGGTAGGCTGTGCTCATGTCCAGCCTTGTTCCTAGGGAATGTTGTAGTGATTGCCAAAATCTTGAGGTGAACCTACTATCTCTATCGGAGATAATGGACATAGGTACACCATGTAGCCGTACGATTTCCCTAATGTATGTTCGCGTAAGTTTCTCCATCTTGTCGATTTCTTTGATAGGCAGGAAGTGTGCAGACTTGGTCAATCTATCAACGATGACCCATATGGTGTCAAGTCCACCCGTTGTCTTGGGCAACTTGGTTATGAAATCCATAGTGATCCACTCCCACTTCCATTCCGGGATCTCTGGTTGTTGCAATAAACCAGAGGGCTTCTGGTACTCGACCTTAACCTTTGCGCAAGTAAGGCATTTACTTATGAAGGTAGCAATCTCTGCTTTCATATTAGGCCACCAGTATAGCTTCTTAAGATCCAGATACATCTTATCTGAACATGGGTGGACGGAATACCGAGTGTTGTGCGCCTCATTCATGACCAAGTCTCGGAAATCACCGTGTTTCGATGTCCAGATCCGGTTCATGAAATATAAGGCTCCGTCACCCTTGGCTTCTAAATTCTTGTCCATTTCTTTAAGGGATTCATTTGTCACATTTTCAGATTTCATGGCTTCAAGTTGAGCCTCCTGAATTTGCTTAGACAAGTGTGAATGGATGGTTATTGACAATGACTTGACTTTGCGACCAGAATATTCCTTCCGACTTAGGGCGTCTGCTACGACGTTGGCTTTACCCGGATGATAACGAATATCGCATTCATAATCACTGAGTAGCTCGACCCACTGTCGTTGCCTCATGTTGAGCTCCTTTTGATCGAAAATGTGTTGTAAACTCTTGTGGTCGGTAAAGATAGTGCTCTTCGTTCCATACAAGTAATGTCTCCAGATCTTCAGAGCGAACACTACCGCTCCTAGTTCAAGATCGTGGGTCGTGTAGTTAACCTCGTGAGTCTTCGATTGTCTCGAGGCATAGGCGATGACCCTACCTAGCTGCATCAGGACACATCCGAGCCCATGATTCGATGCATCGCAATAGACTACGAAGTCTTCTATTCCTTCGGGAAGGGATAGTATTGGTGCGGTGCACAAGGCTCGTTTGAGCGTTTGGAACGCTCTTTCTTGTTTCTCTTCCCAGTCAAAGGCCACGCCTTTCTGGGTTAGGGTTGTAAGAGGTTTCGCTATTCGAGAGAAGTTCTGAATGAATCTACGGTAGTAGCCAGCGAGACCTAGAAATTGACGAATTTCTGTAGGCGTCTTAGGTGCTAACCAGTTCTCAATGGCTTTAATTTTGGATGGATCCACGTGGATTCCCTCTTCGCTTACCACGTGTCCTAAGAATTCGACTCTCCGGATCCAAAATTCACATTTCGAGAACTTCGCCTAAAGCTTCTCTTTTCGTAATGTCTCTAGAACTTGTCGCAGGTGATCGCCATGCTCTTTCTTACTTCGGGAGTAGATCAGGATGTCGTCAAGGAAAACGATGACGAACTGATCCAAGTAAGGTCGACATACTCTATTCATCAGATCCATGAAGACTGCGGGCGCATTGGTCAATCCGAATGGCATCACCACGAACTCCTAATGTCCGTAACGAGTTCGGAAAACTGTCTTCGGCACATCCTCCTCTAGCACTCGTAACTGGTGATATCCGGATCTCAGATCAATCTTAGAAAAATAGTTTGCCCCTTGCAGTTGGTCGAATAGATCATCTATGCGAGGCAGAGGGTAACGATTCTTGACCGTCAGTTTGTTGAGTTCTCTGTAGTCAATACACATACGGAATGATCCGTCTTTCTTCTTAACGAACAAGACCGGTGCTCCCCAAGGTGACAAACTCGGTCTTATAAAGCCCTTGCTGAGCAGTTCGTTAAGTTGACCAGAGAGTTCCTGCATCTCAGCTAGTGCTAAGCGGTAAGGCGACTTGGCTACTGGGGTAGCTCCTGGGACTAAGTCGATTCTGAACTCGACCTGTCGTTGCGGAGGTAACCCGGGTAGTTCTTCTGGGAAAATGTCGAGGAAGTCGCTCACTACAGGGATGTTCTTTAGTTCTTTCGTTTTGAGGCTCGTGTCGACGACGTGAGCAAGGAATACATGGTATTCCTTACGCAGATATTTCTGTGCTTGAATAGTTGATATGATGCGAAGACTTGCATCGGGTTTGTCACCGTAGACTATAAGAGTTTCCTTAGACGGAAGGTTTAGACGAACTGCTTTCTCGTAGCACATGATGTCGGCACGATGAAGGCTTAACCAATCCTTGCCAATGATAACGTCGAAACTTTTTATTGAGACTGGCATGAGGTCGATTGGGAATGAGTGGTTATCTAGAGTTAGGGTACAACCGAAGTATATGCTACTCGTACTTTCAGTTTTTCCATTAGCCATTTCTACTGTGAATAGTTCTTTAAGTGCGTGTGGTGGTTGATTAAGCATGCGAGCAAATTTATGGTTTACGAAGCTTCGCTCCGCTCCACTATCGAATAGAATGCATGCATAGGAGTTATCAAGGAGGAACATACCAGTCACCACTGTCGGGTCAGCAACTGCTTCCCCGTTTTCTATAGCTAGTACCCTTCCTGCTCCTCCAGCATTCCTCTCTTTGGGGCAGTCCCTCTTATAGTGGCCTGCTTCGCCACATCCATAGCAGGTCGGGCTCGCGCCAGAGCCAGGGACTTGGTTGATAGGTTGTGCCGGGAACTTACAGAAATGGACGGTGTGTCCTTTCCTGTTGCAGTTAGAGCACTGCATTTCACGGCAGGGGCCGTTGTGGTGGTAGTTGCATTTGTTGCACTTGGGCGAACTTCCAGCGTACCGACCCACCGGAGCACTAGTAGCAGCAGCAGGGGTTATTGCAGCATGTATTGCCACAATTTGCTGCTTTTTGGCAGCCTGTTGCTTCTTCCATTCATCCCAGAATTTCCGCTTAGTATCAGCGGGTTTGGAGGGTTTCGTGATGGCTAGGGTGGTTGTGATTGCAGGGGTTTTGATTCCATGGTCAATGAGTCGTTGTGCCAATCGTTTGGCACTGTCGAAGGTAGTGAGGTTTGATGCTAGAACATTCCCCTGATACGGAGGCACTAGCCCCCATATGTACCTCTCGGCCTTCTTCCCCTCGGTGGGAACCATATTGGGGCAGAGGGCCACCAGCTCGCTGAATCGGGCAGTATAAGCGACCACGTTGGTGCCCTTCATCGTCAGGTTCCAAAGTTCCTGCTCCAGTTTCTGGATCTCGCCCCTCGGGCAGTATTCCTCAGTCATGAGGTCTTTCATTGTTTCCCAGCCTATGTCGTTGGCTACGACGAGAGTTAGTGCCTTGACATGGCCGTTCCACCATGTCAGGGACTTTCCTTCAAAGGTGCATGCGGCATACTTGACTTTACTCGCCGTAGGGCTTGAACAGATTTCGAAGACTGGTTCAGTCTTCTCGAGCCATTGTGAGAGGGCAATGACTCCGCCGGTGTCGTAAAAAGGCTTCGGTTTGCAATTTGTGAAATCCTTATATGAGCACTCTCTCGAGCGCATAGGGGTTTCAACCGGGGTTGATTCCACAGGGGTTCCACCTCTGCTGGCATCGAAAGAGTGATATTGAGCCATGGCAGTTGCCACTGCTGCAGCTACGGCAGCATTCAGGGCTACAGTGTCGATGACCGGAGGCGGAGGAGGTGGTGGTGCAGGATTATTCCTGGGAGATTTGCGAGGAGGCATCTTTCAGCTATAAGTTTATAAAGATAAAAAAATGGTAAGAATCAATTTGTAAGCAATGTGTGAGTGACACATGGACTAACTAACCATAGCCCAACAGTTGAATGAGTGTTTGAAATCACAATAAGAAATATTAGTAGGAAAGCACAAGTGTATAGATTTTTCCCACAGATAGATAGATCTCAATAATATTGGTATTACTGATGTAATAAGTTCAGGGAACATCGACCTAATAGTAGGTCTTACATCATAACATATAGAAAAGTTTGACAGTTCTTAGATTCCAAATTTGAGTACTAAAAGTTGGGAATATTTTACCGACAAGTGCTACTTAGAGCACAGATGTTACAGGCTATTCTTTAATAAAAAGACAGAGATGCACTAGACATCGTCTAACGGCAATGGGAATTCCCCGGGCGAGCCTTGAGGTCGGACACTTGACGGAACACCTCTTGAAGGTGTCGATCCTGAGCCTTCTGACGAGCTCGAAGTTCCAAGATTTCAGCTCGTGAGGCAACCAACTGCTGCTGCAGGGTTTCATTGGTTCACCGGGTCTGTTCCATGTCTTCTTCAAGACGGCGGATGCGGACTGTGTTGACACCTGAGTTGACATCAATCTCCATGACCCGGTCGATGGCTGCTCGACCTTGCTCGACATTACGAGCTATTCTACGGATAAAGACAGGCAGAGCTCGGTCAGCAGAGCCACCATCGCTGACGTTGTAAAAGCTTCGGTCCCTAAAGTATGGTAATGGTTGACCCTACTCATCACTCCAGCGATTCAAGTTGTTTGCCCACAAGGGAGTAGGACCTGGAAAAGGTGGTCGAGGGTTGTTGTTCGGGGCTTGACCTACGAGCGGTAGGTTGTTGACTTCAGGCTCAGAGTCGGATCCATCAGAAAAGCCTTCTACGAGGTGATCATCCAAAGGGATTGGATGCTCAACTTCGGGCTCTTCATCGATCCACCCCGCATTGCCTTCATTTGGAAAGTACGGGTCGCCGTGATGGAATCTAGCCATTAGATCTACGCGAGAAGAGAGGTATAAGAATGTAGTATACGTGTAACTAGTAGTACAAAATACACCTATAGTATTTTTAGTTTAAGTTCTACTGATCTTCTTGTAGTATTGTTGGTAAGTTTTTAGACTTGTTAACCTATCACAACCATTCTAAGGCATATGCTAATCACTCCTAGGACCAGCATAGTTGATCAGGCTATGCCATTCCCAGGACTGACCATACATCCCCGAGCTCACTTGTAATATTTAACAATCGTAATTGTAACAGCCCGGAATCTCAGGTATTATTAAATTATGTTTTTGGGGTGATTTAAGAGGGGACTCGGCGAGTTGGAGCCTAGACTCGCCGAGTAGGATCGCAGACTTGGTCGCGGGATCGCGACGGGACTCGACGAGTCCAGGTATGGACTCGGCGAGTCGACGCTGTTCAGCAGAAACCCTAACCGTTCAGTTTGAATCGTATATAACGCCTCTTAGGCCGTCATTTTCCGTCTTTTGATCGATTGAAAGGAACCCTAATCGTTGTGGACGTCTAGGGCAGGAGAGAAAGCTATTGGAACTTGGAGGAACTTGCTAGGCAAGAAGAAGAAGAAATTGGCCAAAGGAATATCAAGGAGGATCGAGTCCTGAGGTTTGGGGAACACAGAGGGAACGTTCTCAGGTAATACTCGGATCAATTCTGTTAGTTAATGTGTTTATGGACCTAGGGTTTATGAAAAACCCATTTAGTGATTAGATGGGTTATTATGTTATTACCCAGATGTTATACCCTCTGTAATGAGATGTTTAGAAGTCCAGAGAGTCCCATAGTTGTATATCTTGGGACCATACGTAATTCAGGAAGCAGTTGCTCGTCTGCATGGCATGGACTCGCCGAGTTGTTCTTCAGACTCGGCGAGTAGCTTGAAGATTTACTGGGACTCGCCGAGTTGTTCTTCAGACTCGGCGAGTGGAGTCGGGGTGGCCCCGCGACTCGTTCAAGGGTAACTCGTCGGGTCGAGGAGGGTACTCGACGAGTAGATAAGGAATCTCAGAAAGTTGGAAGACGTCTAGACTCGCCGAGTCGCCATGGTACTCGCCGAGTCCGGTCGAGTTGACCGTTGACCGTTGACCAGAGTTGACCTAAGTCTGACTTCTTAGGGATAGTCACACTTAGAAGAGATAAGTATTAATGAGTTATGTAATGTTATAGGGAGGTTGTAGCTTGTCGGTGGTGCACGAGTCATTTCAGGAGTTGCTAGTTTTCAGCATATACGAGGTGAGTCTTCTCACTACACTGTACCCGGAGGGGTTTGACTGTGTGACCGGAAGGTCGGATATGATATGAGATATATGTGCTATATGTGATAAGTTAATTGTTATACGTGCTATGTATGTTATGTGGGCTGGAAGGCGATTATGTTATGGGCCGGAAGGCGTTGTAATGAGGACCGAAAGGTCAGGGCCTGGAAAGGCGTATGTGCGTAAGTGTATATTGGGGAACTCACTAAGCATTTATGCTTACAGTTGTTGTGCATGTATTTCAGGTACTAGCGAGGACCGTGGGCAGGCGCCGGCATGATCGATACACACTGAAGACTGCCTTTATGATCTTGGGATTTTAAATAAATGTATTTGACAGAATACTTAACTATTTATGCCTTGTTTTAAATGGAATTAATTATGTTTTAAAAATGAAAAATTTGTTTGAAAAATTTGAGTTGTTACAATTGGTATCAGAGCCTTGGTTTGAGGGATTCGGGTGCACCTTAGGGGGTAACTGAACTCAAACCGAGGATTTGAGGAAGCTTTTCAAATAAAGGCATAAACTTTTGTAAATGGTTTTGTGGTAAGCAAGAAAGAAGCAGTGTGTACGATCAGTCAGCGCCCGAACGGTAAAGATCCCCAAAATACCTTACAATATTATATGATATGAATTGTTATGCATGCTAGAAGACTAGGTATTCATGATAGGACTAGAGTGGCCTGATTTGTGATGCCTTGGTCTAGGGAAGTTGCCTATATGAGATGCTTTGCTAGTATGCGGGTAGATAGAGCGTATCAGAAGTAGAGTACTCATTATCCGGAGTTTGGGGAGGAGGACTTGGGATGAACATTGATGCGGTGTGGTCGGTAGTATTGGGCCCGTACTACCGAGGACACCGGGTCAGTGGGAGGCCCAAGTAAGAATCCCTGGATATCTGGGAATGAGTAGGGTTGCGTATCGAGTACGATTATACTCGGTAGAATCTCTGATAGTTTTATGTTGTATTTCAGAGATATCATGGTTAGACCGCGTCACGGAGCAAGTACGAGCGGTGTGAGTGACGAGGATATTCGTCAGATGATCCACGAGGAGGTGGCGGCGGCGATCCGGGCTGAGATCCCGGAGATGTTTGGGTCTATCAAGACCACCCTGATGGAGACGTTCGACGAGCGGTACGCCGCATTGACTGAGGCTGCAACCGCTGCAGCTACCGCAGCTGTGGCCGCTGCTAGGCCACAGGGGGGTGATTCATTGCTGTTCCGAGAGTTCAGCAACACGAAGCCACCAGAGTTCGACGGGACGCAGGATCCGATTGCTGCGATGAGGTGGATCGCAGATATAGAGGGGTGCTTCTACACTTGTTCATGCCCGGAGCACCTGAGGGTACGGTTCGCTTTGAACCAGCTCCGTCTGGGAGCAAAGGACTGGTGGAAGTTCGTGACGGCGAACTTCACTTTGGCAGAGACTGCGGCAGTGACATGGGAGGGGTTCACTACCATGTTCAGGGAGGAGTACGTTCCCCCGGTGGAGCGGGAACGATTGGTTCAGGAGTTCTTAACCCTCAAGCAGGGTACTGATTCGGTGGCGGCGATCACGCGGAAGTTCCATGAGAGGGCGATGTTTTGCCCCGAGCTGGTGGCCACAGAGCAGGCTCGGATGAGCCGGTACTTGGGTGTTCTGAGGAGGGAGATCCAGGAGTTTGTGTCAAACTCCACTTACCATACTTTTACTGAGCTTCAGGCGAATGCCAGGAAGCGTGAGATCGAGTTAGAGACTCAGGCCAGGGAGGAGGCCGAGTCTCAGCAGACAGACCGGCGGCCGGCACAGTCCCAGCCGGTAGCCAAGCGGATCAAGTCCGCCGATTCGAGGACGGGAGGTTCGAAGAACCGCACTTGCGTAAAGTGCGGCAAGGGTCACGATGGGGCGTGTCGAGCCGGTGCTTGCTACAAGTGCGGCAAGGAGGGGCACATTGCTAGGGAGTGCCCTAAGGGGTTTATGGTTTGCTTCCATTGCAACCAGACCGGCCATCAGAAGGCCGAGTGCCCTCAGCTTCGTCAGGGATCTGCACCTGTTGCCAGGACTACTGAGACTCGACCGGTGAAGGTCGAGGCCCCGAGGGCTCGTGGGAGAGCCTTTCAGCTGACTGCGGAGGAGGTCCGCGCTGCGCCCGATGTTGTGGTAGGTATGTTGTAATTTGTGTAATTATTTTAATGTTGATATGTTATGCTTATGTTATTATGCGCGTAGGTACGTTCCTTGTGAACTCTGTGCCTGCCTTAGTGTTATTTGACTCGGGTGCGAGTAGGTCCTTTGTGTCCTTAGCCTTTAGTCAGCAGATCGGCGTTAGTCGTGAGTCGTTGAGTCGACCTTTGAGAGTTTCTATAGCTGACGAGAAAGTGATTCGTGCTACGGAGGTTCTTCGGGGATGTGTACTAGAGATTTTCGGGGTTGAATTCCCGATTGACCTGATTCCTATTGCGATGGGGGATGTCTGTGTTATCGTGGGCATGGACTGGTTGAGCCGATTCGGCGCTGTCATCGACTGCGAGCGTCAGTTGGTGACCATACGAGACCATAGTGGGGGAGTTCTTTCGGTGTATGGTGAGGGTACCCGTTCAGGATCAGCTTTTTGCTCGGCCGCTAGAGCGAGGCAGTGTCTACGGCAGGGCTGTAAGGGTTTTGTGGCGTATGTGATGGATACGCGGGAGGTTTCCGAGAAACCGAAGTCAGTTGAGGAAGTTCCGGTGGTGCGCGAATTTTCAGATGTCTTTCCCGAGGAGTTGCCGGGAGTACCGCCTGTGAGGCATGTAGAGTTTAGTATTGATCTGGTTCCGGGGGCAGCACCTATTGCTAAAGTGCCCTATCGTCTTGCACCTCCAGAGATGCAAGAGTTGTCCTCGCAACTCCAGGAGTTGCTGGGGAAGGGATTCATTCGGCCGAGCAGCTCGCCATGGGGAGCACCTATTTTGTTCGTCAAAAAGAAGGATGGTTCACACCGGATGTGCATTGATTACCGGGAGTTGAACAAGCTAACGGTCAAGAACCGTTACCCGTTGCCGAGGATCGATGATTTATTCGATCAGTTGCAGGGAGCATCTTGGTTTTCCAAGATCGATCTGAGGTCGGGTTACCATCAGGTGAGAGTACGGGATGAAGACGTCCAGAAGACAGCGTTTAGGACGCGATATGGGCATTATGAGTTTGTGGTGATGCCTTTTGGACTCACCAATGCCCCGGCTGTGTTCATGGATCTCATGAACAGGGTATGCAGGCCGATGTTGGATCGGTCAGTGATCGTATTTATCGACGACATTCTGGTGTATTCGAGATCTAGAGAGCAGCATGAGGAGCATTTGAGGGAGGTCCTTGAGGTATTGAGGTCGGAGAAACTTTATGCAAAGTTCTCCAAATGTGAATTCTGGTTGCGGGAGGTCCAGTTTCTAGGACATGTGGTTAATCAGAAAGGGATATTGGTCAATCCGGCCAAGGTTGGGGCGGTGATGAGTTGGGAAGTGCCGAAGTCACCCTCTGAGATCAGGAGTTTCCTTGGGTTGGCAGGGTATTATCGGAGATTTATCAAGGATTTCTCCAAGATCGCAGTGCCACTCACCAGAATGACCCGGAAGGGTGTTACGTTCTCATGGGGGCCCGAGCAGCAGACCTCCTTTGAGACACTTCGCCAAAGATTGTGCGAAGCCCCGATATTAGCTCTTCCAGAAGGGATGGAAGATTTCGTGGTATACTGCGACGCATCGATTTCGGGATTGGGTGCAGTGTTAATGCAGAGGGGTCATGTGATAGCTTATGCGTCGAGGCAGCTGAAGCCTCATGAGGCGAGATATCCCACGCATGATTTAGAGTTGGGGGCAGTAGTGTTCGCTCTCAAGATTTGGCGTCACTACTTGTATGGGGTTCGATGTACGATATACACGGACCATAAGAGTTTGAAGTATTTGATGGATCAACCCAACCTAAATATGCGTCAGAGGAGGTGGTTGGATGTGGTCAAGGATTATGATTGTGAAATCCTGTACCACCCAGGCAAGGCTAATGTGGTAGCCGATGCATTGAGCCGCAGGGCGGAGAGCACTCCATTGCGAGACATATGCTTGAGACTGACTGTGATGACTCCTGTATTGGATGATATTCGTAGGGTACAAGCTGAGGCTGTACGACCAGAAATGCAGAAGAAAGAGCGGGTTGTGGGGTTAATCCCAGAGTTTGTTAAGGATAGTCGAGGGCTTATGACGTTTCAGGGTCGGGTCTGGGTACCGTTCGCGGGCGGTACGCGTACTACTTTGATGGAAGAGGCTCATAGATCGAAATTCTCGATTCATCCCGGTGCTACAAAGATGTATTTGGATTTGAGGAAAGAATATTGGTGGCCCTGTATGAAGAGGGACGTGGCATGGTTCGTTGAGAGGTGCTTGACCTGCCGTAGGGTTAAAGCTGAGCACCAGAGACCGCATGGCAAGTTACAGCCATTGGAGATCCCCGAGTGGAAGTGGGAACAGATCACTATGGATTTTATCACCAAATTGCCAAGGACTGCTAGGGGAGTTGATGCAATTTGGGTGATCGTGGATAGGTTGACGAAGAGTGCACACTTCCTTGCCATCAGTGAGAGTTCTTCAGCGGAAAAGTTGGCGGAGATATACGTGAAAGAGGTGGTGTCTCGGCACGGGGTGCCGATCTCGATTGTGTCAGACCGCGATGTGCGCTTCACTTCCAGGTTCTGGAAGAAATTCCATGAGGAGCTGGGTACTAAATTGCATTTTAGTACCGCATACCATCCCCAGACAGACGGTCAGAGCGAACGGACGATTCAGACGCTGGAGGACATGCTCCGAGCGTGTGTGTTAGACTTCGGGGGTAGTTGGGATGCGTATTTACCGTTGGCAGAGTTCTCCTACAACAACAGCCATCATTCGAGCATTGGCATGCCACCTTTCGAGCTGTTGTATGGTAAGAGGTGTCGGACCCCCATTTGCTGGGGAGAGGTGGGACAGAGAGTGATGGGCAGCACGGAGATCGTGCTCCAGACGACAGAGCAGATTCAACAAGTGAGACAAAGATTATTGACTGCCCAGAGCCGACAGAAGAGTTATGCAGACAGGCGCCGATCCGAGCTTGAATTTCAAGTCGGCGACTTCGTTCTCCTGAAGGTCTCTCCTTGGAAAGGAGTGATTCAGTTCAGGAAGAGAGGCAAGTTGGGGCCCCGGTATATTGGGCCATTTCGTGTGATTGCAAGGATAGGTCGGGTAGCCTATCGGTTGGAGTTACCAGCAGAGTTGGGTCAGATCCATGACACTTTCCATGTGTCGCAGTTGAGGAAGTGCATAGCCGATGAGTCGGCAGTGGTTCCATTGGAGGATATTCAGGTGGATGCAAGCCTGAATTACGCGGAGAGACCAGTGGCGATCAGGGATCGGAAGATCAAGGTTCTTAGGAACAAGGAAGTACCTCTGGTGTTGGTTCAATGGCAACACCGTAGGGGATCGGAATTGACTTGGGAGCCGGAACGTGAGATGCGGGAGCAGCATCCGGAACTATTTGCAGAGTGAGACTTCGAGGGCGAAGTCTAATCCAAGTGGGGGAGAGTTGTAACAGCCCGGAATCTCAGGTATTATTAAATTATGTTTTTGGGGTGATTTAAGAGGGGACTCGGCGAGTTGGAGCCTAGACTCGCCGAGTAGGATCGCAGACTTGGTCGCGGGATCGCGACGGGACTCGACGAGTCCAGGTATGGACTCGGCGAGTCGACGCTGTTCAGCAGAAACCCTAACCGTTCAGTTTGAATCGTATATAACGCCTCTTAGGCCGTCATTTTCCGTCTTTTGATCGATTGAAAGGAACCCTAATCGTTGTGGACGTCTAGGGCAGGAGAGAAAGCTATTGGAACTTGGAGGAACTTGCTAGGCAAGAAGAAGAAAAAATTGGCCAAAGGAATATCAAGGAGGATCGAGTCCTGAGGTTTGGGGAACACAGAGGGAACGTTCTCAGGTAATACTCGGATCAATTCTGTTAGTTAATGTGTTTATGGACCTAGGGTTTATGAAAAACCCATTTAGTGATTAGATGGGTTATTATGTTATTACCCAGATGTTATACCCTCTGTAATGAGATGTTTAGAAGTCCAGAGAGTCCCATAGTTGTATATCTTGGGACCATACGTAATTCAGGAAGCAGTTGCTCGTCTGCATGGCATGGACTCGCCGAGTTGTTCTTCAGACTCGGCGAGTAGCTTGAAGATTTACTGGGACTCGCCGAGTTGTTCTTCAGACTCGGCGAGTGGAGTCGGGGTGGCCCCGCGACTCGTTCAAGGGTAACTCGTCGGGTCGAGGAGGGTACTCGACGAGTAGATAAGGAATCTCAGAAAGTTGGAAGACGTCTAGACTCGCCGAGTCGCCATGGTACTCGCCGAGTCCGGTCGAGTTGACCGTTGACCGTTGACCAGAGTTGACCTAAGTCTGACTTCTTAGGGATAGTCACACTTAGAAGAGATAAGTATTAATGAGTTATGTAATGTTATAGGGAGGTTGTAGCTTGTCGGTGGTGCACGAGTCATTTCAGGAGTTGCTAGTTTTCAGCATATACGAGGTGAGTCTTCTCACTACACTGTACCCGGAGGGGTTTGACTGTGTGACCGGAAGGTCGGATATGATATGAGATATATGTGCTATATGTGATAAGTTAATTGTTATACGTGCTATGTATGTTATGTGGGCCGGAAGGCGATTATGTTATGGGCCGGAAGGCGTTGTAATGAGGACCGAAAGGTCAGGGCCTGGAAAGGCGTATGTGCGTAAGTGTATATTGGGGAACTCACTAAGCATTTATGCTTACAGTTGTTGTGCATGTATTTCAGGTACTAGCGAGGACCGTGGGAAGGCGCCGGCATGATCGATACACACTGAAGACTACCTTTATGATCTTGGGATTTTAAATAAATGTATTTGACAGAATACTTAACTATTTATGCCTTGTTTTAAATGGAATTAATTATGTTTTAAAAATGAAAAATTTGTTTGAAAAATTTGAGTTGTTACAGTAATACTTTTGTTCTTGTCATTGTGAAACTGATTTTACTATGAATGCAGACTAGTATACTTAATTAAATATTTTAATATTTAAAGTATAGACTCCTGGTCAGAGTTTAATCCCTAATGGGTTTATAGTTTAGTATATCTTTTATGGGTAAATATACTTGATTCACTATAAACAATGCTCTGATACCAATCTGTCACACCCCAAAACCAAGAACGGCGGAAACGTTCTGGGGCGGAGGACGTCATGTAATGTATCACAACACAGTAAATGTAAATAAGAAAACAACATCATCCATTGCATTAAATATATAATTTTAATACAAGCGTGTTCTGTACAGTTTTAGACACCAAAAATATAACGTAAATCAAAATAATAATATGATGAGTCTTGAATGCGCTCCATCATCTTAAAAGCTGGCATCGGTACCTATCTTCTGATGACCTGAGAATACAAGTTATTTTGAAAGAGTAGATCAGCATTAAGCTGGTGAGTTCATAAGTGTTTTAGTGTCGGTGTTTGTTATTGAAAACGTTTGAACCTGTCGCAAGTATAAGTTGTAAAATATATGCAAGTGTTTGTAAAAGTTTGAATCTCTCAGAAAAACCTATATTTTCTATTAAAGTAGCCTTCTACCAAGGCTTAGCTGTTCTGTATGCTTGTTTGATGTAACAGTGTGAAATTTCCCAAGTGTAACTATCTTTTAACAAAATATAGTTTGTACATTATAGTTTAAGTGAGGTTATCACTAAAAATGTAATGGGTAAATCATTGTAGTACTATAGTTTTGTATTATAGGAACTACTGTTGTACTAACTACCTTAAACCGAATTTATATTAAGGTATAATGTGATAATTGCACCATACTATCGACTGATAACAACCACATAAAGAACGGTCGTAATAACGGAATGACGTTTGGCACCCGTAGACCTGCAGGTCCGGCTGTAGCTAGCAGCAAGGTGTAGGATAGTCAATCCAGTATAGATCTATACGCAAACTCAACGCTCTCCCTCCAAGAGAATTCTGGCTACAACTCGGGCCATGACATTTAAGGCATGCTCCAATATAGTGGATCACAATTGTTAACGTATTAATGTAAGGGTAATGTTTCTTGTTCTAGTATAGTTGTATATGTTTTCTTCCTAATATAGTTGTATATGTTCTCATAGTATAGTAATGTATAGACTCATGAATGAACTGACTCATTGATCTAACAGTTGTAATAGTATGATACTGTGTTACCCTGATGGTAACTCACTAATGACGTGTCTAGTACGTATGAATATGGAAGTACTTTTATGTCTATATATGTATATTTGATATATAATTAATTAATATTGAAATGACCTTCGGATGGTCACCTAAAATCCCACCAGATCACATCCAAATCGAGAAAAAGGAAATAGGGTGGATGGCCTTCCTAAGCCCTTTAAACATTATTTATACATCTATACATATATAGGCATGCAATTTATAATATAAAAGCATAAATAAGTTTTTATAAGACATTTGAAATATAAGTATTATTTTAAAGAAAGATCGACTTGATGTCAATCTATAAAACAATTTGAAGGCATAGGTTTGATTAAAACAGTTTAGGTATAAGGAACATTTGTTTAAATCACAGTTGTAATATAAATTTGAAAAGTAAATGGGTTTGTAAATCATTTTCAAGTAAAACAGTTTGATAGACAGTTTGAACAGTGATAAAATCACTGGTTTCCCTAGTTATTAATCACATGTGATTAATGCAATCACATGTGATTGAAGCAATAACTATAAGTATTTAACTTGTATCCCCCCTCCCCATAAGTATTCAAAACATTTAAAATCATTTCAAAGGTTGATTAAAGGGGGTAAGAACTCACTTGATTGATTGAAGAAAGCGAGATGGAAAACCGGGCAGAGTTTCGTTTCGGGAAACGGATTTTTCTCGGGATTTTCGGGAATCTCGAGAGTAAAATCGACCCTCGGGACTTGAGCAAAAAGACCAGAGCTTCGGGTTTGAATGGGCACGGAAATCGAGGCAAGATCGTGAGAGAAAGAAGAGAAATGGGGTGATTTTCCCGGAACCCTCGCATTTCTATTTATAGGGGGTCTGAGAAGCCTCGTACGCGGGGCGTACGCTTGTACGCAGCGCGTATGCGTACCTCACGCATGAGCGAGTCCTCGACTGCCTCGGCTTCGGATGGGACGGATCGGATGGGACGGGTCGGACGGGGCGGGTCGGATGGGGCGGGTTGGAAGCTTCGCATAGGGGGACGTGGACGATCCGAGGACCTTGATCTGAGTACGCGGGGCATACGAAGGTACGCAGGGCGTACTCCGGTCCTATCCGATGACTCCCCTTCGGATAATACTGGGAGTTTATAATTAATTTTATATTTATTTTAAATAAACTTCTAAAATTCATATATCCTTCATACGAACTCCGTTTTTGACGTTCTTTATATCCACGCGAAGGTGAGACTAAGATCTACAACTTTCGTTTAGATTCCGTTGGCAAATTATGAAGTTATTTTTATTATTTATTTAATAAAATGACGTGATTAAGGAATTTCTTCAAAAATTCATAACTTCTTTACCCGACGTCCATTTTGGACGTTCTTTTTATGTACGCTCACAGTTTGAGGTTATCTATAACTTTCATTTAGATACTTAAGGCTAAAAACTATTGTATTGAAATTTCGCGTTTTCCGTTTAATCGTTGTTGTCGGTTTTGCCGAGAATCTTTGGTTGGTCATAACTTCTTCGTTATAACTCGGATTTTAGGGTTCTTTATATGTACGAAAACCTTGATACGATTCCTACTACTTTATTTAACCCAAATAAGATTTTAGGAAAGTTATATTTTAACCTAGATTTGATTTGTTTTACATTACACTGTCTCGAAATATCGGGTTGTCACATACTATAACAGGATGAACATACTAAGATGCTATAGCATGGAACAACTACAGGATCTAATTATACCTATGAATCACTAACTCATTGTTCTAAACAAAAGATGATACTTAAATTGGGTATACATGATCACATAACTTTAATGTGGATTAAAAACAATATTTGAACCCTACATGATCACATAACTTTAAATTGGGTATACATGATCACATAAATTTAATGGTGATAGTTAAATTGGGTATACATGATCACATAACTTTAAATTGGGTATACAGGATCTAATTATACCATTGAATCACTATCTCATTGTTCTAAACCCTTGGGTCCTAAGGACCATTGTGAGGGAAACTAATCACTACCTTACATATAACATAAATCCAGATAAACCTCATAACAAACACATAAACAGACCAAGATAATTATCATAAAGACCATTATCTTCTAAATACCCATTTTTGGTGGGCCAGCATTGTGGCCTTAGACCCACCCCTACTGGAAGGTAACTCACCTCAATGTCGTGCAGTGTCTGAACTAGCCTCGACGCACAAGTCGACTCCCTACGACTACTCGATCCCTACAAGACAACCTTCAAGTCAACAGGGACACTCCCAGTGTAAGTCAACATTTGTCAAAGTCAACATTCAGTTGACCTAACTCGCCGAGTTGGCATACCAACTCATCGAGTCCATGCTTCTCTAATCCCACAAAAAACCCCGGCTCCACTCGTCGAGTCTAGCAAAAACTCGACTGGTTCTTCTTCAATCATAACATTGAGACCATCTTCATCCAGCTCGCTGAGTTCCTTCTTGAACTCGTCGAGTTCATCTCCAACTTAAGAACTTGTCCAGTCTATGACTCGCCGAGTTGTATGAACAACTTGTCGAGTCCATCTTCAAATATTGGGAGATTGCTATGGACTCGCCGAGTCTGCTCATACCACTCGCCGAGTCCCGTGGCTTCCAGTTCCCTTTTTGCGTCTAAACCCACAAGGGACTTCCTTCCTAACACTTACCCATTCACAGAAAGGGTTTGATGCACAATGGTCACCGACTCGTCGAGTGCCAAGAACAACTCGCCGATTCCAACCTTGACTGATTCCATACAATCGATTTAAATGAGGTCTAACACACTAAAACCATAGATTTGGCCTCCTATTATCCATTTTATACGTAAAGTTCCAAACTTGATGCACATGCATGGGGTTTTTAGCTCAAAATTCCATATAAAGTGCCCTACAATGTGCATGGGGCTCTCATGGCCCTAAAGCTGGCACCTTTATGCCATGAGACCCCTCTTAACGTCCAGATCTGAAGTTAAAACTCACTCAACACTTCCAAATCCTAAATATGACTTAGATATCCATAGAGATCCCAATTTATAGATGAATAACCACATAGATGAGTCAAGACAGGGGCATTTTACCTTGAAGCTGCTGAAAGTGAGGTAAGATCTCCGGATCTACAAGCCCCAACTCGATTTCCAAGCTCCTTTCTTCCTTCCAAGCTTTACAATCCACACAAGAACACCAAAAATGGCCTTAACTCATACATAAATGGCTAGGGTTCGATATGAAGCTTTCAAGAGAGTGTTAGGGACAAGGTAGGCTGATTTAAGTTGTTTATATAGGGTGCAAACCCTCAGATTTAGGGTTTCACTTATAAAGCACCTACTCGCCGAGTCAGTCTCCCGTCTCGTCGAGTCGGTCACTTATAATGTCCGCAACCACGTCCCTACTCGACAAGTTGATCCTCCAACTCGTCGAGTCCTAGAGAAAAATAAATATATTGAAGAAATCATATCGGTTGTTACAAATCTCCCCCACTTATTTTAGTCTTCGTCCTCGAAGTCTGTCGCTTGATCCTGAAAAAGATCTGGGTAATACTCCCTCATCTTGTCCTCCGGCTCCTAGGTCCATTATGATCCCTTTCGATGCTGCCACTAGACCTTTACCAGATCCACCCTCTTGTTCTGTAGATCCTTTGACTTCTTGTCAAGAATCGCCACCGGTCTCTCGATGTAGTTCAACCTCTCGTCAACCTGAATATCCTCCAAGGGTACCACCTCTGATTCGTCCACCAAACATTTCCATAAATAGGAGACGTGAAAACTGTTATGAATCTGACTAAGCTTGGATGGCAGATCCAACCTATACGCAACCTTGCCCACCGGGCTATAACCCTAAAAGGTCTGATATACATGGGGCCCAGCTTGCCCCGCTTCTTGAATCGGATGACACCCTTCCAAGGTGACACCTTCAGGAGAACCATAACCCCGACCTGGAATTCCAAGTCTGATCGACACTTGTCGGCATAACTTTTCTGCCAACTCTAAGCAGTCTGGAGCCTGCTCCGGACCTGTTGGATCCTCTCCATAGTCTTGAGTACCACTTCGGTACTCCCCATAACCTTCTGACCAACCTCACCCCAACATATCGGGGTCCTACACTTCCTCCCGTACAACATCTCGAATGGAGGACGGTCAATAATCGTGTGATAGCTGTTGTTGTACGAGAACATAGCCAAAGTAAGGTATGTATCCCAACTACCTCTGAAGTCTAAGACACACGCCCACAACATATCCTTAAACGTCCGGATGGTCCGCTCACTCTGTCCATCTGTTTGCAGGTGAAAATAGGTGCTAAAATGCAGACGAGTTCCCAGCTCTTCATGGAACTTCTTCCAGAACGTGGAAGTAAACCGAATGTCTCTGTCTGAAATCACCAATGCTGGCACCCCGTGTCGTGCCACCACCTCCCTGATTTAAATGTTGGCCAACTTTTCGGCCGAAATACTCTCCTGAATCGGGATAAAGTGGGCGCTCTTGGTCAATCAATCGACGATGACCCAGATCGAATCCACACCCCACGCGGTCCTGGGAAGCTTTTTCATAAAATCCATTGTGATATCTTCCCATTTCCACAGCGGAATATCCAACGGCTGCATCTTGTCGTGAGGTCTCTGATGCTCGGCCTTGACCTTCCTGCAAGTCAAGCACCACTCTACGTACCATGCCATGTCCAGCTTCATGCAGGGCCACCAATAGTCCAGACGAAGATCCGTATACATCATCTTCGCCTCGGGATGAATGGAGAACCGAGATTTGTGAGCCTCCTCCATCAGAACCTAGTGCACACCCCCGTGGTATGGCACCCACACCCTATGGTGTAGTGTCAGTAATCCTCGGTTGTCATAGTCGAAGGAGGAAACCTACCCACAATCCGCTCGCTCTTCCGATGTTCCTCCTTCATGGCCTCCTGCTGGGCCTCTCGAATCTGCTCCAACATCGGAGTCACCACTGTTATCCTCAGGCAGATATCCCTGATTGGTGCTACCTTGCGGCTAAGAGCGTCAGCCACCACATTGGCCTTCCCCGGGTTTTAAAGGATCTCGCAATCTTAATCCATTACCACGTACATCCACCGACGTTGCCTCATGTTTAGATTCGGCTGATCCATGAGGTACCTCAAACACTTATGGTCCGTGTAGACGATACAGTGAACCCCATAGAGGTAATGACGCCAAATCTAGAGGGCGAACACACCAGCCCCCAGCTCCAAATCATGCATCGGGTAATTCACCTCATAAGACTTCAGCTGCCTCGACGCGTAGGCAATGACATGCCCTCTCTACATCAGAACTGCGCCCAAACCTGAGATGGACGTATCGCAATATAACAAAAAATCCTCCATGCCCTCTGGCAGGGCTAAGGTTCGCGCCTCACACAATCTCTGTCTCAGAGTCTCGAATGTGGCCTGCTGCTCATGCCCTTAACGAAAGACCACGACTTTCCTTGTTAGCCTGGTCAGGGGTACGACTATCTTGGAGAAATCCTGGATGAATCTCCGATAGTAGCCGGCTATTCCTAGGAAACTCTGAATCTCAGATGGAGACTTCGGTACTTCCCATATCATCACGGCCTCCACCTTGGTTGGGTCCACTAAAATCCTGTCCTGGTTGACGAGATGCCCAAGGAACTACACCTCACGCAATCAGAACCCACACTTGGAGAACTTAGCATAAAAGTTCTCCCTCCTCAAAGTCTACAAAACCTCCCGCAGATGCTCCTCGTGCTCCTCCTGTGTCTTGGAGTAAACCAAGATGTCATCAATAAACACTATCAAAGACTGGTCTAACATCGGTCTACACATGCGGTTCTTGAGGTCCATGAACGCGGCAGGAGCATTAGTGAGCCCGAAGGGCATCACCACAAACTCGTAGTGGCCATAGCGTGTCCGAAACGTAGTCTTCTATATATCCTCCTCTCTGGCCCTCATCTAATGATATCCTGAATGCAGATCAATCTTGGAGAACCAAGATGCTCCCTGTAGCTGGTCAAAGAGGTCATCAATCCTCGGGAGTGGGTAGCGGTTCTTTACCATTACCTTGTTCAGCTCCCGATAATCTATACACATTCAATGCGACCCGTCCTTCTTCTTCACATATAGAATGGGGGCTCCCTAGGGAGAACTACTCGGTCTAATGAATCCTTAGTCTAATAGCTCCTGCAGCTGTATAGACAACTCCTACATCTCAGGAGGAGCCAGCCGATATGGTGCCTTGGCTATCGGAGCCGCACCGGGTACTAGGTCGATCCTGAATTCCGCCTGCCTCTCCGGAGGTATCCCAGGCAACTCCTCGGGGAATACGTCTGTAAACTCACACACCACGGGCACATCTCCCACCGTCGCCTTACCCACCTCCCGGGTTTCCATAACATAGGCAACATATCCTATGCAACCCTGCTAAAAGTAACGCCTGGCTATCGTTGCCGAACATATCGTTGGTCCTTGCTGCGGCCTCTCACCCTAAACTACCAAGTCTCCCCCACTTGGGGTTCTGATCCGAACCAGCTGATGTGCGCAATCTATCACTTCCCCAATGGGGGTCAACCAATCCATGCCTATAATCACCTTGTTCCCCCTCAACGGAATAGGAACCAGGTCTACCAGGTAACGCTCCTCGAACTGCCTCAAAACACATTCCCTATAGACCTCTGATGCTCGTACCGACCAGTCATCCACAATCTCGACCTCTAGAGGGCAATCTAACATGCCCGAACACTCTGGAAACTTCTTGATAAGCACAAGAGAGACAAATGATCGGGTGGCACCTGAATCAAACAACACCTGAATTGGGATTTCGTTCACATGGAACGATCCTAAACAAGGCACATGATATATGAAGATCACAATGACATAATATAAAATCATGAGGATAAGAAATCATACCCATCACCACATCGGGTGCAGTACGTGCCTCCTCGGTTGTCAACTGAAATGATCGGCTCCGAACCACTGGAGCCTCCAACTTGACCTTCCAGTCATCCACAACCCGCCCTCTCGCTGGAGTCGGTGCCACTGTCGGCGCCGCTGTTGCCAACCTAGGGCAATTTGCCTTTTTATGGTCCTTCTGATTGTAATGAAAGTAAATCAGGTCTGACATATGTATCATCAGAGTATGGGCAGTACAAACCCTACCAAAATGCCCAACCTTGCCGCACTTATAGTAGCCTGAACCCGGCCCAGAGCGACAAGCTCCCTCGTGTGACCGGCCGCATTTCCCACAGCGGTCCCGTCCTGACTGGCCTTTCGGCCTACCATCGGATCCCTTCGGCTTCTTCCCTGAAGCCTCCGCCGTCTGCCCCTCCTCTACTTTCCTCTTCCGGATGTGCTCTAGATCAATCTCCCTCTTGTTGGGTTTTGAGCATTCTAACACTCCTAAGTGTACATGCAACCCTAAATACCTTGGATCTATGTTTTCCTTATTATACATGCAAATATGAACTTTCCAAGGTATTCATCCTAACTAGCATAATAACATTAATTCAAATGAATATATTAAGTTAGAATTACATACGTCTTCGATGTAGATTGTCTTCATGAAGCTTGATTGCCAAGTGCCCCAAGTGTGACACCTCAAATGGTTCACACGACACCAAATACACTTGGAATAGATTAGAGAGAAATCCACACTTCATGAAATCGGCTAGCCCTTCATTCTCACACATAGTGGTCGATTTTCACAATGATATGATCTTTATATAGTGTCACAATTAGGGTAAACCCTAATGATCATGGCCTTCCATTTCCGTGGATCCATGGGTTCAAATGCACCATGGAGCATCCATGGAGCATCCTATGGGTTTTAGCCCAACTTGATAATCCATGGAGCATTAGCCCACTATACAAGTATTGATGATTTACACAATAAACCCATATATTTAATTAGTCTTCTTTTGATCACTTAATTAATTCCAAATTAATTCTTGATCAATACTAATTAAATAATCCTATTAATATATTAGAACTTATAAGATATTAACCAACCTTAAGTGTTATTTCTCTCATTATATCCAAATGCATGATGCCATGCAACCCAAATGGACCATGTCGGGTCGGGTCAAGTATTACCAAATATAGTTATGGACTTAGAAATTAATCCAACAGTCTCCCACTTGGATAAGTCTAAAACTATTATTGTGTATGACTTCAAGAACCGACTAGCAATACTAGCTCTCAAAAGCTTCTGTCGAACTCTGACCTTTGTCAATCACTTGTCCATTAGATAAGGGATCATATATTCCTCCATTCTAGATATCATATAGACTGAGACATGGATTATAATTATTCTCTCTATCCATTTGTTGTTTCCCGATTTCCGATTTATGACGACTAACTAATTGAACAAATCAAATAAGTCCTGGCCCGGCCGAGCACTTACATTTGTCATCACCAAATCATCGAGGGGCCCACAAATATCGCTTTTATCCCGAAGGTAAAAGGAGTGGATAAACTTTGACTCATATGGCTTGTTCTACTACTTGTTGAATCATACACAAAAGCACATTTTATAACATTGAGTTACCGGATGCATTTTTCTACAATCAATTTACAACCAACTCATAGTAACAACACATATCGCTAGGTTTGAAGAATGTAAGATATTATCGTCTCATGATCACTCGGGATAAAATCCATGAAGTGATTCCAATGAGCGCGAGTTGAATCTAATACTCATAATTGATGAGCACTCATGAGTGTTGTAGCCCTTTGTCTAACATCTTAGACCTCTACAAGCCAACCCATGACAGTCTTAATTCATATCTACTTCCAACATATGACCGATTGTGGATGGTTTGATTAATTTAGTCATCCAAAACAATGACCTAGTTATGTAGGAAGTTAAAACATACAAAATGAAACACAAGAATAATTGAATCTATTATGGTATCAAAACCTATGAACATAAATAACAAAACCTTTTATTTATCACCATATGATTACACATTATGCCTTGTATACCGTTTCAGCTATCAACTTTATTCTTGAATTTAAAACAATAGTTTTCCCATGCTCCAAGCATGTACACTATGCTTTCGAAACACTAGTCATGCCATACACCAAGTATGCATATTATGTTTGTCTATGATTTTTACTTTGTGAAATAGATCAAATGAACATAACTCCAATGATCCTCATTTCACAGTCCCAAATCCTTACTGCAAATGCAAGAATTCCAAATTCATGCCATTTACTGAAATCTGTTAGATTCTAAACTTATATGCATTGATCCTCTTGTAATGATTATGCACAAAGTCAGAAAGACTTAACAACAACCATTACAGAGCATTCCAAAGGAGATCAGCTCCTTGGAAACATCCTTCTTGCATTAAGTTTACTAATCTTACACAGATTGAATAATTTCTAACTTTGAAACATTTTCATATTCCGTTTTGACTAACACTTCTGAACAAGAGTTTCCTCCTTATAGATTATGTTAATATGGTCCTTCTAGAATTATCACTATACTTCCAACTGTCCTTGAGCAACCAATCTTTGGTAAACCTTAGATTGTCTTCGACAATTGTTTAATCATTTTAGTCATATCCAATTCTAAACCTTTTCCTTTCTTAATGCCCCAGGCATTAGGAAAATTTTAGAAAAGATGAATATAGCACATGTAATCGATCCTATATCTGAAGCATATGGTGTTGGGTTTTGAGCAATCTAACACTTCCTAAGTGTGCATGCAACCCTAAAAAACCTTGGATCTATGTTTGTCTAAATACATGCAAAATAATAATTTTTCCAAGGTTCATAACCTATCTAACATGGCATGGGGTACTTTTAAACATAAAAGAATTAGATGAGATTACATACCTTTTGATGATGAGTTTGATTCCTAAGGAGTTTGAGGGCCAAGAACCAATAATGTGAATGCCTCAAATGGAATCACAAATCACCACAAACTCTTGGAAAACTTTGAGAGAGTGTATACACACATAAAAATCGGCCACACACAATGTCTCACACAACTAGTGCCACAAGTGGCTATTTTATGCAACATAAGCATGCTTATATAGTGTACATGATTAGGGTGAAACCCTAATAACCCATGACCTTTCCTTTTCCAAGGATCCATGGGTTAAAAGCTCCATGGATCATCCATGGACTTCCATACAAGCCTAGCCCATTAACAAATGAGTGTTAGCCCACACTATATAAAACCAATAGCCCACAATCTAATTAGTCTTCCTTTTAATCTCTAAATTAATTCATAATTAATTTAAGACTAAGACTAATTAAATGACATGACTTCATATTAATATATTATAACTTATAATATATAAATAAACATCTGTGTATAACTCTCATAAAATTATCCATAAATAGTTTGGATGAAATGCAACCCAAATGGACCATGCCGGGTCGGGTCAAGTATATACCAAATAAGTTATGGACTTAGACACCTTATCCAACAGACTCCCACTTGGATAAGTCTAATAACTATATTTGCGTATGTTACTTCAGGAACCAACCAACAATCGTAGCTCTCAAAAACTCCGTTGAACTATGAAGCGCCATTTTAGATAAGTGATCATATAATCCTCTGTTCTCATGATATCAGCCGGACAAATACATGGAACAACGTCGTACTTATTGTCCAGCAGTTTGTTTCCCGATTTTCGATTTGTTTGACAAAGAACTTAATCGAACACATCAATTTAGTTCTGACCGGCCGGTACATAGGTCACAACAAAATCATCGAGGGGCCCAGATATCGCTTCTATTTCTAGAAGGAACAGATAAACTTTGACTCATATGGTTGTTCTACTACTTGTTGAATTGTACACAAAGGCACGTTTTATAACATCAAGTTATTGATGCGTTTACGTGCAATCAATGCACAACCAACTCATAGGTAACAACTCATATCTCTAGGTTTGAAGATTTATATGATATTACCGACTCACGATCACTCGAGATAAATTCCATGAAGTGATACAAGTGAGCGTGGGTTTATTCCAATACTCATAACTTATGAGCACTCGTGAATGTTGTAGCAACCATTGCTATGACTAAACCCATTTAGCCATCTACAAACTCGATTCATGAAAGTCTTGATTCATACCTACTTCCAACATATGAACGATTGTGGAGTGTTTAAATAACTTAGTCATTCGAAAGAATAACCTAGATATTTTGGAAGTCAAAACATGCAAAGTGAAACACAATAATAATCGAATCCAATATGGTCTCAGAACTCTTTTGAATATAAATAGAACCACCTTTTATTTATCACCATATCAATTACACATTATTCATTGTATAATGTTTCAAACAATCAACTTAAGACTTGAATAAAAAACAACAGTCGTCCCATGCTCCTAACATGTACACTTTGTTTTCTTAAACAATAGTTATGCCATACTCCAAGTATGCACACTATGTTTGTCTATGATCCTTACATTGTGATGTAGATCAATTGAACATGATTCCATTGATACTCATTTCACAATCCCAAATCCTTATAGTAAATGTGAGAATCCCCGATTCCTATCATTTACCAAAAAATCTGTTAGATTTTAAACTTTTATGCAATGTTCCTCTTGTAATGATTATGCACAAAGTCACCAAAACCTTGTCACCAGTCATTACAGAGTATTCCATAGAAGGTCAACTTCTATGGAACGGAAGTCTCATATTCAAAGTACATTGCTTTGAACATCCTTCTTGCATTAAGGTTTTCTAATCTTACATAGATTGAATAACTTCCACCTATGGAGACATTTCCATAGTCCCATTTTGACTATCACTTCCGAACAAGAGTTACTTCTTTTCAGAATATGTCAATATGGTCCTTTCCGACAGCTTACATCATACTTCCAACTTTCCCTGAGCAATCAATCTTTGGCGAACCTCAGATTGTCCTCGACAATTGCTTAATCACTTTAGTCATATCCAGTTCTAGACTTTTCCCTTCTCAATGCCTTAAGCATTTGGAAAATTTAGAAAAGATGAATATTATAGCACATGCAATAGATCCTATATCCGAAACATATGGGACACGATTCATGATGTTTGACATAAAGACATGATACTAGACAAGTCTTTTGCTACAATATTTTTTATTTTCCATGTTTTCAAAATTTAACTATGAAGAGGGATGCCGTAGTCATAATTGAATTTTAAGAACGCAATATATATAGAATTTCCTTAAGTCGAACCATTCAGACATAAAATTCATACATATATCCTTGACTAAAGATGATTAAAATCTCAATCTAAGCTTTTAGAATTGAAATGAAGTATAATTTCCTCTCCCTTAATTATAGCAAAACAACTTTTCAACCCCTGCAACTTCACGAATTGAAACTTTTTTTTCTATAATTAACATTGCTAACTTGCAACACTAAACATAATAATCGTGCTCCCACTAACATGATGATTATCTGCATAACACTTATGCTCCCACTAGCTCTGACATATTTCCAGAAATTTGCTGGACTTCTAAAATTTAGATTCATACACCCTTTGTTAGATAGCTCACATGTGTGTCTAAACAATTTTCAGAACTATGAAAAGGGATGCTGTAATCATAGTCTCAATTTCTTAGGCATTTGCCATTTCTCATAAGTCCATGTTAGTGTGCCGGTTAACCACACGCGCTCCACTAACAACTTTTGAAAATGCAAATAACACAATTGCTATCTACTTAAAATCTACTTAGTGAAAGCGTTTCCTCACCATCATTTTCATGAATCGGAGACAAACCTTATGACACTTATATTTTATAGTGTATGAGTTCCTATCCATGTGAATTTGTCAAAACCATAATCACAAGATAAGGTTAGTGACAAATTCAGCCTTACATGGATTAAACTTGTTCAATCTTAGTTTCTTGTCACCTTGGTGGCACAAGGCCCACCAACGCTTCCAAGTTGAACTCTGATAACTTACATGAAAATTGAACTTATTTGAAGTAGGTATAGAAATAAGAATTATGTCAACACGATAGGTTGCAAACCTTAAGTCGTGTGCTAGTGATAAATTACAGGTTTTACTCTTGATTAAATCTTTAAACTCTTTCAGGATCTTTAAGGCTCCCACTGTCCCCTTGACATATAAGTTTCCCCAGTCAAGAACCATTCCTTGACAAAACAAATATTCAAGGGACAGTGCGGATTCTTATCAAGACTAACACTTCACACAATTGGTCTTAGTTGGTCTTTGTCTCATCCAAGACATCACAGCTTACCAATCTCAAATGTACAAGAGTAGAAAACATTTTACTCTTACATTTGACTAGTGTTAATAAATCTTCCTTTATGTCACTCAAAGTTACAATCTTGGAGTATGACTCTAAGAATTGTTTTGGACCGAAGTATGACTCATCTTCTTGATTTTAACCAATCCAACAATTCATGACCTCTCTTCTTAGCCATAACAATGCACTAAGACATCCTTAGAGTATGAATTTGTGATATGGTATCTTAATCATTAAGATGATCATAAAACATGATACTAAAGTACTCTCCCATCTTTTCAGATTTGAGAAACTTTTATCTTTCTGCCTAATTTGATTCTTCTCATTTGTTTTGTCATACATTGTAACCTTTCCAATGTTATAGAATTATACTTAACCTCATAAGTATAATCATATTTACTAATCTTTAGTAAATCATGACAAATCAATGTTTGTGGTGGACCTTGACCAGCGCACACCTAGTGTACCTAATTCCTTAGTCCTTCAATTGACTCACGCATACATGTGATCAAAGAATTAGTCTTAATTTACAAAGATGAAAATTCTCATTCATCATACAATACAACTTGTATGATTCCAAGTTTCTGTCCAATTGAAACTTGGGTGATGAAAACTTTCTTCATTCTGTAAATTCAGACACTACCACAAATGAAGGAATCAAATCCACTTTCCAATATTGCTATTACTGGAAACATATAAGCAACAATTTTCCACAGATGCCATTGTAAGGATATTTTTAAAATAAATAAAATTAAAACCCTTTTTTCTTTTATTTTACAACTTTGCGGTAAAACCTATCCTTACAATCCACATGAAAACCTTGTTGTTATCTATTCATAAGCAATATATTATAACTCTTAAGCAACAGCTCAAAATTCTGATTACCGAACCATGTGATCGAAACCCACCTTCGCAATTAGAATCAATATATATTTACTTTAAGCTTCCTATTTGATTCTTAAAACAACAGCATGTGACCCATTCACATTATGTAATAAGAATCTCCAAATAGAAACTTAATAGAGTTAGTCAGTGGACCTTAACTGAAGTAGAGTCAAACTTTTTGACTTGATCAACCTTATGACCTTTCAGGTGAATAGGGCAGCTTCGCAACCAGTGCCCCTTCCTTTGGCAACAAAACACATGGACCCTTTGGTAATGGCACATGAGACTATCTCAGACTTAGCCTTTCTCTTTACCATTTGGTCAACCGAGTTGACTATGGCCGATCCCTTTCCATTGGGAAGAGAAATCTTTTTCTAGATATCCAATGCTACCATTGTCAATGTCCATTTAAGACTTGGGAAGTTGATCTTCTAACCAAATTTGCTTTACTGGTGTTCCAAATCATTGCTGATTCCACAACACCATGCAAATAGATAACATCATTAAGGTTCATGTCATAGTCTGTCTCATAGTAGTCCCAAAAAGACTCACTATGTTACAAAGAAAGTGATTGAACATCCAACTTTCACGAGACTTTGACACCCAACTCTCCCGGCTTGTCAATATGTGACTTTATCTCCAAGATGTGAGCACACATAGACTATGCTTTCTAATTGGGATTGAGTGACTTTAAACTTTTCAAGAACTTGTGGGTGAGGGAGAATAATTGGAGGAGGTGGAGGAAGTGAAACATGATGTTGAGGGACACCATCTTCAAGATATTTGGGAAGATCATAGTTGTCTGAACCAGACATCTATAATGGGAGAAAATCAAGTTAGTTGATTCAAAGTCCTTAATATAACACCCAATATGAAATATTAAGGCTAGGACCCAACACAATATTTTATAATTTTGAAGAGGGATGTCGTAATCCAAGCTATAAAATATTTGAAGGTAGGCGAATGACGATTCACCAATTTCCACCATGAAAAACGAAATAATTTATTAGGTTTTAATTGGATTTGAAATTCCTAGATATTTTGAGATTCATTGAACTTTTCAATGGCATGTTTCAATCTCGAGTGTGCCCTCTCAAATTTTGTGACTGGGATGCCGAGGATCACAAAACAAAGTGTGAATAACCATACCAATTCACTTGGTATCCTTAATATTGTCACCCAATCAATGTGCCGGTTAACCACACATGCTCCATTGATCTATGAAAAACATTAAGTCACCCTTCGTGATCCTTACTAGTCCAAGTTAGTGTGCCAGTTAACCACACACGCTCCACCAACGACTTCATAAGGTACAAAGTGTGAATTCCATGGGCTAGCACCAAATTCACATTTTTCCTAAAGTAACTAAGATTGGGAATTAAATAAAAAAATATTTAGTTACTTTATAATAATCATTATACTTTTAATGAGAATTTAAAGTCATTGTCCTACCCGTTCGGCTAACGACCCTCCACCGATCAAGCAAGCGGTGGGTGAGAGTGGACACCCATTAAGTCACCATTTTATACGCAACAACCTTATACCCACCTTATAGACCGGCTTCGTGAATGAGGCCTACTAACGGTAAAACGACTTGTTCTTATATATATATATATATATATATATATATATATATATATATATATATATATATATATATATATATATATATAATTAACCATTAATGTTATAAATAGTATAAGTGTTGAATTTTAACTTTTAAAATTTCTAGGGTATGGAATTAAAGTTTGTGTGAGACTTTACAAATTCCAAAACTTGAGAGCAAGTTTTGAACAATTCATAAACTTTTGGATATTCATAACTTATGAGTTTTAATTAAGTGTTTAAAACTTTTAATGAAGAGTCTCTTGGAAATCCATAACTTGAGGACAAGTTATGAAGTCCATAAAAGCATTTATGGGAAAAACTCTTCAAGAAAATGTAACCTACAACTTCTTAAAACATTTAAAAGAAAAAACTTTTGGAATTCCATAACTTGAGGACAAATTAAGAATTCCATTAAAACACATTAAGATCAAGAATTAGCTAACAAACAATTTGCAAATAATTCCCATGATCTAACAAAACTCATATGAACATGAACATCCACATCAACAATTTCAAGAATCATATGAACACATATAAACTTGAAATTTTGATTATAACTTTGAAATTGGTCCACCATCATCATTACCACATCAAAAACAGGTTTTATGAGTCCAAAACAGTTTAAAGTAATGATTCTAGACCAATTCCAGCACCAAAACTCGAAGATATGCTGTCTGGTGGTCCAACTCGTCGAGTGCATGAACCAACTCGCCGAGTTGGATGAGTTTTGCCTTGGACTCGTCGAGTCACTTTATGGACTTCGCGAGTCAGCTGTGCAGACAGCATAAAATCTTCGATTTTCAGCAATTTGCATCAAGTATTCAAACAAGCAAGCCTAGGCTCTAATACCACTATTGGGTTTTGAGCAATCTAACACTTCCTAAGTGTGCATGCAACCCTAATAAACATTGGATCTATGTTTGTCTAAATACATGCAAAATAATAATTTTTCAAAGGTTCATAACCTATCTAACATGGCATGGGGTACTTTTAAACATTAAAGAATTAGATGAGATTACATACCTTTTGATGATGAGTTTGATTCCTAAGGAGTTTGAGGGCCAAGCACCAATAGTGTGAATGCCTCAAATGGAATCACAAATCAACACAAACTCTTGGAAAACTTTGATAGAGTGTATACACACATAAAAATCGGCCACACATAATGTCTCACACAACTAGTGCCACTAGTGGCTATTTCATGCAACACAAGCATGCTTATATAGTGTACATGATTAGGGTGAAACCCTAATAACCCATGACCTTTCCTTTTTCAAGGATCCATGGGTTAAAAGCTCCATGGATCATCCATGGACTTCCATACAAGCCTAGCCCGTTAACAAATGAGTGTTAGCCCACACTATATAAAACCAATAGCCCACAATCTAATTAATCTTCCTTTTAATCTCTAAATTATTTCATAATTAATTTAAGACTAAGACTAATTAAATAACATGACTTCATATTAATATATTATAACTTTTAATATATTAATAAACATATGTGTATAACTCTCATAAAATTATGCATAAATAGTTTGGATGAAATGCAACCCAAATGGACCATGTCGGGTCGGGTCAAGTATATACCAAATAAGTTATGGACTTAGACATCTTATCCAACATATGGGACACGATTAATGATGTCTCACATAAAGACTAAACCAGTCTTTTGCTATAACATTTCCATTTCTATTTGCCAAGTTCTCATAATTCAAATTATGAAAAGGGATGTCGTAATCATAATCGAATTTTAGAACGCAAATAATGGACCCATATATAGAATTTCCTAATGTTGAGCCATTCCAACATGAAATTCATATATATATATATATATATATATATATATATATATATATATATATATATATATATATATATATATATACATATATATATATATATATATATATATATATATATATATATATATATATATATCCTGGAGTAAATACGATTAAAACCTTAATCTAAGCTTTTAGATTTGAGATGAAGTATAATTTCCTCTCCCTTAATTATAGCAAAACAACTCTTTCCCAATTGAAACTTTTGTTTTCTATAATTAACATTGCTAACTTGCAATACTTATAATAAATATAATGCTCCCACTAACATGATGATTATTGGTATAACACTTATGCTCCCACTAGCTTTGACATGTACTCAGAACTCAGCTGGACTTCTAGAAATCAATACTTTATTGACTTTCTTACCAAAGTTCAGATTTCTGATACTAGATTGCTCTGATAAAACTCTTTCATAATCATAAACCTTATCTTAGATAGCTCACAGGCGTGTCTAAGCAATTTTAAGAACTATGAAAAGGGATGTCGTAATCATAGTCTTGATTTTTTAGACCTTTGCCACTTCTCACAAGTCCATGTTAGTGTGCCGGTAAACCACACACGCTCCACTAACGACTTTGAGAATGCAAATATTCACAATTGCTATCTAGCTAAAATCTACTTAGAGAAAGGGTTTCCTCACCATCTTTTTCATGAATCGGAGAGAAACCTTATGACACTTAGATTTAATGGTGTATGTGTTCTTATCCATGTGAATTGTCAAAAACATAGTCACAAGACAAAGATGATGACATATCCAAACTCATATGGACTAAACTCAATCTTAATTTCTTGCCATCTAGCAGCTCAAGGGCCTGCCATTGCTTCCAAAGTTGTTGTGCAGCCAATTGAGAACTCTAAGAACTCATATGCAAAGACAACTTTAATTGGAATGGGCACAGAATATGTCAACACGATGGGTTATGAACCTCAACTCGTGTGCTAGTGAAGAACTTCAGGTTTTATTCTTGATTAGTTCTTGAGACTTTCAAGAACTTAAAGACTCCCACTGTCCTCTTGACATATAAGACTTTCTTGTCAAATATTCAAGAGATAGTGTGGATTCTAATCAATAAAAACACTTCACACAATTGGCCTTAGTTGGTCTTTGTTTTATCCAAAATATCACAACTTACCAATTTCAAATGTACAAGAGTAGAAAACTTTTACTCTTACATTTGACAAGTGTTTTAAACCTTTTTTAAGACATGTCACTCAAGTTACATTCTTGGAGTATAACTCTAAGAATTGTTTTTTGGAGCGACGTATGAATCGTCTTCTTGATTTAACCACTTCAACAATTCATAGCTCCTCTTCTTAGCTATCAAAATGCACTTAAAGGATGAATTGTGATAAGGTCTCTAAATCTTTAAGTTGATCATATAACATAATACTAAAGTACTCTCCCATATATTCAGATTTGAGAAACTTTTATCCCTTTGCCTAATTAGATTCTTCTTATTCGCTCTGCTGTATATTGGAACCTTTTCCATTCTCTCAGAATTACACTTAAGCTTGTAAGTATAACCATATTTACTGAGCTTTAGTAAATTCTGACGAATAATCTTATCGACCTTTCGTGGTGGACTTGACTAGTGCACAAGAATGTGTACTCGATCCGTTAGTCCTTCACATGACTCACATATACATGTGAACAAGGAACCAGTCTTAATTTTCCAAAGATAAAAAGTTCTTATTCATCATGCTATACAACTTGCATGATTCCAAGTTCTGGTCCAATTGAAACTTGGGTGATGACGATCTTTCCTTATATTGTAAATTTAGACATTACCACAAATGAAAGAATCAATTTCACATTTCCACTCTTGCTATTAATGGAGTCATATAAGCAACAATTTTTTTCACAAACGCCATTGTAAGGATACATAAAAGGAACAAAATCAAAAATTTCCGTTGATTTTAAAACTTTGTGGAAAAACTTATCCTTACAATCCATATGAAAAGTTGTTGTTATCTATTCCTGAGCAATATCTCATAACTCCTAAGAAGTAGCTCAAGAATCCGATCTTCAAACTATGCGATAAAAATCTATCTACGCAATCAGATTCAACATATTCTTTCTTTAAGTTTCTTCACTTTTCTTTGATTCTTAAAATATCACCATGTGACCCAGTCACATCATGTATCAAGAATCTCATAATAGAAACTTAGCAGAGTTAGATAGTGGACTTTACCTGAAGTAGAGTCAAGCTTGTTGACTTTAACACCCTTAGGTAAATTGGCAGCTTCGCAATCAATGCCCCTTCCTTTGGCAATTTAATATATGGACGCTTTGGTAATGGAACATGGGACTATCACAGAGTTATCCTTTCCCTTTACCATTTGGTCAACCGAGTTCACTATGGCCGATCTCTTTCCATTGGGAAGAGAGAGCTTTACTGGATATCTAATGTCATCATTGTCAATGTCCATAAAGTTTTAGGAAGTTGATCTTAGCAAATAGATAAGATCATTAACGGTTTTGTCATAGTCTGTTTCATAGGAGTCCCAAAGGAGCTCACTATGTGACTTAGAAAATAGTTGAGCCACCAACTTTCTCAAGACTTTGACACCCAACTCTCCTGGCTTGTCAATATGTGACTACATCTCCAAGATGTGACCACACGTAGACCTTTACTTGCCAATAGGTTCTGGAATCATCTCCCTGATGAAAGCCAGAAAATATTTATCCAAGGGATGTGCATCATAATTGGCATTTGTGATTGATGCTAAGAAAGAAAAGAAGGAGGTGCAGAATATACCGGTTGTGTGCGATTATCCGAAAGTCTTTCCGGAAGATCTTCCGAGATTACCACCTAATAAGCAAGTGGAGTTTCGGATAGACTTGTTACCAGGTACAACACCAATAGCAAAGGCGCCTTACCGATTAGCACTGACGGAGATGAAGGAACTTATGACGCAACTTCAGGAGCAGTTGGACAACAGTTTCATTCGAACTAGTTCATCACCCTGGGGAGCTCCGGTGTTATTTGTAAAGAAGAAGGACGGAAGCATGAGAATGTGTATAGACTACCGAGAGTTGAACAAGGCAACGGTGAAGAACAAGTATCCATTGCCAAGGATTGATGACCTATTCGATCAGCTGCAAGGTTCGAGCTATTTCTCTAAAATCGATCTTAGGTTGGGATATCATTAGCTGAAAGTGAGAGAGCAGGATATTGAGAAGACTGCATTCAAAACGAGATATGGACACTACGAGTTCTTGGTTATGTCGTTTGGATTAACCAATGCTCCAGCAGCATTAGTGGATTTGATGAATAGGGTTTGTAAACCATTCCTCGATAAATCCGTGATAGTGTTCATAAACGACATTCTAATCTACTCAAAAAGCCAAGAGGATCATGGCAAGCATCTACGCGAAGTATTAGAAGTGCTGAAGAAGGAGAAGCTTTATGCAAAGTTCTCCAAGTGTGATTTTTTTATCCGAGAAGTCCAATTCTTGGGTCATGTGGTTAACCAGGAGGGAATAATGTTTGACCCCGCAAAAATCGAAGCTGTAATGAAGTGGGAATGTCCAAAGATTCCCACGGAGATTTGAAGTTTTCTAGGATTAGCCGGATATTACCGACGATTTATCCAAGGATTTTGTTCGATAGCTACTCCATTGACAGCTTTGACTCACAAAGGAGTTGCGTATATGTGGAGTGAGAAACACGATGAGGCATTCGAGAAGCTAAAGAAGAAGTTATGTGAAGCACCGATACTTTTTCCACTAGATGGAGTTGAAGACTTTGCGGTTTACAGTGACGCATCTAGAGTCGGGTTGGGTTGTGTTCTGACCCAAAGAGAAAAGGTGATAGCATACGCATCTCGACAATTGAAAGAGCACGAAAAGAACTACCCCACTCATGATTTGGAGTTGACAGTGGTAGTTTTCGCTCTAAAGATATGGAGGCATTACGTCTACGGCACGAAGTGCAACCTTTTCACTGATCATAAGAGTCTCTAGTATCTCTTTAATCAGAAATAGTTGAACATGGCGCAACGACGCTGGCTAGAGTTACTCAAGGACGACGACTGTGAGATACTTTACCACCTTGGTAAAGCAAATGTTGTCACTGATGCTCTCAATCGGAAAGTCAACCTTGTAAGGAAAAGGCCAAGAGCGTTGACAATTGACGTCGTCTCGGCGATTGTGGAAAGCATCAGGAAAGCACAAGAAGAAGCCTTAGAAAAGAATGACCGAAAGGAAGAACATTTGGGCAAAACGTTAGTGTTCGGTACAAACAGTCAAGGACTGAAGGTATTCCAAGATCGGATTTGGGTACCTAAGACGGGAGGAATAAAAGATCTTCTGATGGAAGAAGCACACAAGACCATGTACTCAATTCATCCCGGTAGCACTAAAATGTATAGCAACTTAAAACCCTAGTACTAGTGGCCGACGATGAAGCTCGATGTTGCGAAGTATGTGGTCGAGTGTGTAACATGTGCAATAGTTAAGGCACAACATCAGAAACCATATGGGAGTTTGGAACCTTTGCCTGTACCCATGGGTAAATGGGAATCCATCACCATGGATTTGTGACCATACTGCCCAGGACAAAGAGCGGTCATGACATGATTTGGGTGGTCGTGGATCGTTTCACCAAGAGTGCACACTTCATAGCAGCCAACGAGAAGTGGTCTATGGATAAGCTCGCAAATGCTTATGTGAAGGAAATTATAAGACTTCACGGTGTTCAACTTACAATTGTATCAGATCATGATAGTCATTTCACGTCGAGGTTTTGGAGGAGTCTGCAAGAAGAATTGGGTACAAAATTATGTTTGAGTACGGCTTACCTTCCACAAACTGATGGTCAGAGCAAAAGAACGATTCAAACACTGTAAGATATGTTGATAGCATGTACCCTTGAGTTCCAAGGGAATTGGGACGAGCACTTACCTCTTGTAGAATTTTCCTAGAACAACAGTTTCCACTCGAGCATCAAGATGGAACCTTATCAAGCTTTTTACAGACAGAAGTGTCGTACACCATCTTGTTGGCTTGAAGCCGGAGAGAAGCAGTTAATGGGCCCCGAGATAGTCCATGAAACTGCTGAGAAACTAAAGGTGATTAGGGAAAGGATGTTAGCAGCTCAGGATCGTCAGAAGAGCTATGGTGACAAGAAAAGACGACCGATGACCTTCGAAGTTGAGGATTCGGTATTACTTAAAGTCTCACTGTGGAAGGGACTTATACGATTCGGGAAACGGGGAAAGTTAAGTACAAGGTTTATTGGACCGTTTAAAGTTCAGTAGAAGATTGGGAACCAAGCTTACAAGCTGGAATTGCCCGAAGAACTCGATGGTATTCATAACACCTTCCATGTGTGCTATCTAAGGAATTTCACTGGAGAAGTTCCCGACATAATTCCAATCTTAGAGTTAAGAATGGATGAGAATCAAAGGCTAATCGAAGAGCCGGAGGCAATTGTTGACTGTAAGACTAAGAAGTTACGACGTAAGATAGTCGACTTAGTGCTAGTCCGATGGAAACATTTGAATGGGCCGAATCTCACTTGGGAAACAGAGGATGACATGATGAGTCACTATCCACATCTGTTTGATGATGCACGATTCCGGGACGGAATCATCCTAAGGGGGGGGGGGGGGAGAATTGTAACGCCTAGGTTTCGGGGCTAAGCATTTTTGACAATGTAATAGTCTAGGTCAACTATTGTAACTCTTTTTGAAGTAATAAAGATGAAATATTTGACTATTATGTGAAATTATGTGTATTTATGTGCTTATTATTTAATTATAAATGTATAATTAATAAAGAATAAAAATAAGCGTCAAAATTAAAGTGTGAGATAAGCCCGATATCTTTATATAAAGTTTTAGTGGTCAAAACAAGGATTCTCGGGATATAAAGTGTGACAACCCGATATTTCAACTCTTTGTAATGACCTAAAAGGGTCAAGTATTGTAACCACTTTTGAGTTAATAAAATTAACTTTCATAATAAAATGTCCAAATAGTTCTATTTAAATTCCTTCTATATTTAAATGTCTTTAAACCATGATCGTACATAAAAAGAACGCCCAAATCCGACTTCGTATATTGAAGTTATGATTTTTCCAAGTTCAGCTTAGCAACAGACAGCTAAAAACTCGAATCGGAGATCGAGTGACTTTTGGCCGGAATGACCTAAACGAGAATCGAAGATCTCGACATTGGTATTTCAGCGGTAAAAAGCCTGGCAAAAACCGACGTCTGATAAAGAAGTTATCAATTTTTGAAGAAATTCCTTAAACACGATGAGTTATAAAATAAATAATAAAAATAATTTCGGAATTTGCTAACGGAGTCTAAACGAAAGTTGTAGAGCGTAGTCTCACCTACGCGTGGATATAAAGACCATCGAAAACGGAATTTTTGAAGCATGCGAGGGCTTCTGAGAAAAATGTTCATTTCTCTCCTTTCTTTCACGATCTTGCCTCGTTTTCCGTGCCCGTTCAAACCCGAACCTCTGGTCTTTTTGCTCAAGTCCCGAGGGTCGATTTTACTCCCGAGAATCTCGAGAAAAATCTGTTTCCCGTGACGAAACTCTGCCCGGTTTTCCATCTCGCTATCTTCAAACTTTCAAGTGAGTTCATACCCCTTAATTTACCTTTTAAATGTTCTATAAATTCTTTTATATGCTTTCAAGGGGGGATTACAACCAGAGATACCAGAATGGAAATGGGAGCGGATTACTATGGACTTCATAACCAAGTTACCCAAGACGACAAGTGGACTCGATACCATATGGGTCATTGTCGACAGATTGACCAAATCCACGCATTTCCTACCCATCAAGGAGACTGACAAAATGGAGAAGCTTACAAGAACTTACCTAAGGGAAGTAGTGCGACTGCATGGTGTTCTGATATCCATTATCTCTAATAGAGATAGTAGATTCACTTCAAGATTATGGCAGTCACTACAAAGTTCCATGGGGACTAGGCTAGACATGAGTACAACCTACCACCCACAAACAGACGGACAAAGTGAAAGAACGATACAAACTTTAGAAGATATGCTGAGAGCCTGTGTGATTGACTTTGGAAAGGCATGGGACATCCATTTACCCCTTGTCGAATTTTCATACAACAATAGTTATCATACAAGCATAAAGGTTGCTCCGTTTGAAGCCCTCTATGGTCGAAAGTGTAGATCCCCTCTGTGCTGGACTGAAGTTGGCGATACCCAATTAGCTAGAGGAAGAGTTCGTGAAAGCACTCTCACCGGTCCGAAAATCATACGAGAAACGACAGAGAAGATCCTTCAGATTCGTGAACGATTGAAAGACTCTAGAGACCGACAGAAAAGCTACGCTGACCAAAGGAGGAAACCTTTGGAATTCCAGGTAGGAGACCACGTCTTATTAAAGGTCTCACCGTGGAAGGGTTTAATACGCTTTGGAAAGCGTGGGAAACTAAATCCAAGATACATAGGGCCTTTCGAGATTCTTGCCAGAATCGGCCCTGTGGCTTACAAGCTTAACCTACCGCGCGAACTTAGTAACATCCATCCAACCTTCCACGTCTCAAACTTGAAAAAGTGTTTGTCCGACGAGACTCTTGTTATTCCACTCGACGAGATCAAGATCAACGAGAGCCTCAACTTTATGGAAGAACCAGTAGAAATCATGGACCGAGAGGTCAAAAAAACAAAACAAAGTCGCATACCCATCGTGAAGGTTCGCTGGAACGCCAAGCGGGAACCTGAATTCACATGGGAACGCGAAGATCAGATGAAACAAAAGTACCCTCATCTCTTTCATGTTCACTAGTATCTTTACTACTTTGAATTTCGGGACGAAATTCTCTCTAACGGGGGGATGATGTGACAACCCGATATTTCAACTCTTTGTAATGACCTAAAAGGGTCAAGTATTGTAACCACTTTTGAGTTAATAAAATTAAATTTCATAATAAAATGTCCAAATAGTTCTATTTAAATTCCTTCTTTATTTAAATGTCTTTAAACCATGATCGTACGTAAAAAGAACGCCCAAATCCGACTTCGTATATTGAAGTTATGATTTTTCCAAGTTCAGCTTAGCAACAGACAGCTAAAAACTCGAATCGGAGATCGAGTGACTTTTGGCCGGAATGACCTAAACAAGAATCGAAGGTCTCGACATTGGTATTTCAGCGGTAAAAAGTCTGCCAAAAACCGACGTCAGATAAAGAAGTTATGAATTTTTGAAGAAATTCCTTAAACACGATGAGTTATAAAATAAATAATAAAAATAATTTCGGAATTTGCCAACGGAGTCTAAACGAAAGTTGTAGAGCGTAGTCGCACCTACGCGTGGATATAAAGACCATCAAAAACGGAGTTCGTATGAAGAAGATATGAATTTTTGAAGTTTATTAAATAAATTATATATATATATTTAATTCAAAATTCAAGCATTATCCGAAGAGGAGTCAGCGTCCTCATCCGAGGTACGCGCTACGTACCCCTGTACGCCCTGCGTACCCGAGGGACTTGGCCTCGGATCGTCCACGTCGCCCTATGCGAGGCTACAGACCCGTCCGACCCGCCCGTCCGACCGACCCGTCCGACCCGCCGTCCCATCCGACCCGCCAGACTGATCCGTCCCATCCGAAGCCGAGGCAGTCGAGGCTTCGGTCATGCATGACGTACGCGTACGCGCTGCGTACGAGCGTACGCCCCGCGTACGAGGCTTCTTAAACCCCGCCTATAAATAGCATGCCAGGGCTTCCGAGAAAAATGTTCATTTCTCTACTTTCTTTCACGATCTTGCCTCGTTTTCCGTGCCCGTTCAAACCCGAAGCTCTGGTCTTTTTGCTCAAGTCCCGAGGGTCGATTTTACTCCCGAGAATCCCGAGAAAAATCTGTTTCCCGTGACGAAACTCTGCCCGGTTTTCCATCTCGCTATCTTCAAACTTTCAAGTGAGTTCATACCCCTTAATTTACCTTTTAAATGTTCTATAAATTCTTTTATATGCTTTCAAGGGGGGATTACAACCAGAGATACCAGAATGGAAATGGGAGCGGATTACTATGGACTTCATAACCAAGTTACCCAAGACGACAAGTGGACTCGATACCATATGGGTCATTGTCGACAGATTGACCAAATCCACGCATTTCCTACCCATCAAGGAGACTGACAAAATGGAGAAGCTTACAAGAACTTACCTAAGGGAAGTAGTGCGACTGCATGGTGTTCTGATATCCATTATCTCTAATAGAGATACTAGATTCACTTCAAGATTATGGCAGTCACTACAAAGTTCCATGGGGACTAGGCTAGACATGAGTACAGCCTACCACCCACAAACAGATGGACAAAGTGAAAGAACGATACAAACTTTAGAAGATATGCTGAGAGCCTGTGTGATTGACTTTGGAAAGGCATGGGACATCCATTTACCCCTTGTCGAATTTTCATACAACAATAGTTATCATACAAGCATAAAGGTTGCTCCGTTTGAAGCCCTCTATGGTCGAAAGTGTAGATCCCCTCTGTGCTGGACTGAAGTTGGCGATACCCAATTAGCTAGAGGAAGAGTTCCTGAAAGCACTCTCACCGGTCCGAAAATCATACGAGAAACGACAGAGAAGATCCTTCAGATTCGTGAACGATTGAAAGCCTCTAGAGAACGACAGAAAAGCTACGCTGACCAAAGGAGGAAACCTTTGGAATTCCAGGTAGGAGACCACGTCTTATTAAAGGTCTCACCGTGGAAGGGTTTAATACGCTTTGGAAAGCGTGGGAAACTAAATCCAAGATACATAGGGCCTTTCGAGATTCTTGCCAGAATCGGCCCTGTGGCTTACAAGCTTAACCTACCGCGCGAACTTAGTAACATCCATCCAACCTTCCACGTCTCAAACTTGAAAAAGTGTTTGTCCGACGAGACTCTTGTTATTCCACTCGACGAGATCGAGATCAACGAGAGCCTCAACTTTATGGAAGAACCAGTAGAAATCATGGACCGAGAGGTCAAAAAAACAAAACAAAGTCGCATACCCATCGTGAAGGTTCGCTGGAACGCCAAGCGGGAACCTGAATTCACATGGGAACGCGAAGATCAGATGAAACAAAAGTACCCTCATCTCTTTCATGTTCACTAGTATCTTTACTACTTTGAATTTCGGGACGAAATTCTCTCTAACGGGGGGATGATGTGACAACCCGATATTTCAACTCTTTGTAATGACCTAAAAGGGTCAAGTATTGTAACCACTTTTGAGTTAATAAAATTAAATTTCATAATAAAATGTCCAAATAGTTCTATTTAAATTCCTTCTTTATTTAAATGTCTTTAAACCATGATCGTACGTAAAAAGAACGCCCAAATCCGACTTCGTATATTGAAGTTATGATTTTTCCAAGTTCAGCTTAGCAACAGACAGCTAAAAACTCGAATCGGAGATCGAGTGACTTTTGGCCGGAATGACCTAAACAAGAATCGAAGGTCTCGACATTGGTATTTCAGCGGTAAAAAGTCTGCCAAAAACCGACGTCAGATAAAGAAGTTATGAATTTTGAAGAAATTCCTTAAACACGATGAGTTATAAAATAAATAATAAAAATAATTTCGGAATTTGCCAACGGAGTCTAAACGAAAGTTGTAGAGCGTAGTCGCACGTACGCGTGGATATAAAGACCATCGAAAACGGAGTTCGTATGAAGAAGATATGAATTTTTGAAGTTTATTAAATAAATTATATATATATTTAATTCAAAATTCAAGCATTATCCGAAGAGGAGTCAGCGTCCTCATCCGAGGTACGCGCTACGTACCCCTGTACGCCCTGCGTACCCGAGGGACTTGGCCTCGGATCGTCCACGTCGCCCTATGCGAGGCTACAGACCCGTCCGACCCGCCCGTCCGACCGACCCGTCCGACCCGCCGTCCCATCCGACCCGCCAGACTGATCCGTCCCATCCGAAGCCGAGGCAGTCGAGGCTTCGGTCATGCATGACGTACGCGTACGCGCTGCGTACGAGCGTACGCCCCGCGTATGAGGCTTCTGAAACCCCCCCTATAAATAGCATGCGAGGGCTTCCGAGAAAAATGTTCATTTCTCTACTTTCTTTCACGATCTTGCCTTGTTTTCCGTGCCCGTTCAAACCCGAAGCTCTGGTCTTTTTGCTCAAGTCCCGAGGGTCGATTTTACTCCCGAGAATCCCGAGAAAAATCTGTTTCCCGTGACGAAACTCTGCCCGGTTTTCCATCTCGCTATCTTCAAACTTTCAAGTGAGTTCATACCCCTTAATTTACCTTTTAAATGTTCTATAAATTCTTTTATATGCTTTCAAGGGGGGATTACAACCAGAGATACCAGAATGGAAATGGGAGCGGATTACTATGGACTTCATAACCAAGTTACCCAAGACGACAAGTGGACTCGATACCATATGGGTCATTGTCGACAGATTGACCAAATCCACGCATTTCCTACCCATCAAGGAGACTGACAAAATGGAGAAGCTTACAAGAACTTACCTAAGGGAAGTAGTGCGACTGCATGGTGTTCTGATATCCATTATCTCTAATAGAGATACTAGATTCACTTCAAGATTATGGCAGTCACTACAAAGTTCCATGGGGACTAGGCTAGACATGAGTACAGCCTACCACCCACAAACAGATGGACAAAGTGAAAGAACGATACAAACTTTAGAAGATATGCTGAGAGCCTGTGTGATTGACTTTGGAAAGGCATGGGACATCCATTTACCCCTTGTCGAATTTTCATACAACAATAGTTATCATACAAGCATAAAGGTTGCTCCGTTTGAAGCCCTCTATGGTCGAAAGTGCAGATCCCCTCTGTGCTGGACTGAAGTTGGCGATACCCAATTAGCTAGAGGAAGAGTTCCTGAAAGCACTCTCACCGGTCCGAAAATCATACGAGAAACGACAGAGAAGATCCTTCAGATTCGTGAACGATTGAAAGCCTCTAGAGACCGACAGAAAAGCTACGCTGACCAAAGGAGGAAACCTTTGGAATTCCAGGTAGGAGACCACGTCTTATTAAAGGTCTCACCGTGGAAGGGTTTAATACGCTTTGGAAAGCGTGGGAAACTAAATCCAAGATACATAGGGCCTTTCGAGATTCTTGCCAGAATCGGCCCTGTGGCTTACAAGCTTAACCTACCGCGCGAACTTAGTAACATCCATCCAACCTTCCACGTCTCAAACTTGAAAAAGTGTTTGTCCGACGAGACTCTTGTTATTCCACTCGACGAGATCGAGATCAACGAGAGCCTCAACTTTATGGAAGAACCAGTAGAAATCATGGACCGAGAGGTCAAAAAAACAAAACAAAGTCGCATACCCATCGTGAAGGTTCGCTGGAACGCCAAGCGGGAACCTGAATTCACATGGGAACACGAAGATCAGATGAAACAAAAGTACCCTGATCTCTTTCATGTTCACTAGTATCTTTACTACTTTGAATTTCGGGACGAAATTCTCTCTAACGGGGGGATGATGTGACAACCCGATATTTCAACTCTTTGTAATGACCTAAAAGGGTCAAGTATTGTAACCACTTTTGAGTTAATAAAATTAAATTTCATAATAAAATGTCCAAATAGTTCTATTTAAATTCCTTCTTTATTTAAATGTCTTTAAACCATGATCGTACGTAAAAAGAACGCCCAAATCCGACATCGTATATTGAAGTTATGATTTTTCCAAGTTCAGCTTAGCAACAGACAGCTAAAAACTCGAATTGGAGATCGAGTAACTTTTGGCCGGAATGACCTAAACAAGAATCGAAGGTCTCGACATTGGTATTTCAGCGGTAAAAAGTCTGGCAAAAACCGACGTCAGATAAAGAAGTTATGAATTTTTGAAGAAATTCCTTAAACACGATGAGTTATAAAATAAATAATAAAAATAATTTCGGAATTTGCCAAAGGAGTCTAAACAAAAGTTGTAGAGCGTAGTCGCACCTACGCGTGGATATAAAGACCATCAAAAACGGAGTTCGTATGAAGAAGATATGAATTTTTGAAGTTTATTAAATAAATTATATATATATTTAATTCAAAATTCAAGCATTATCCGAAGAGGAGTCAGCGTCCTCATCCGAGGTACGCGCTATGTACCCCTGTACGCCCTGCGTACCCGAGGGACTTGGCCTCGGATCGTCCACGTCGCCCTATGCGAGGCTACAGACCCGTCCGACCCGCCCGTCCGACCGACCCGTCCGACCCGCCGTCCCATCCGACCCGCCAGACTGATCCGTCCCATCCGAAGCCGATGCAGTCGAGGCTTCGGTCATGCATGACGTACGCGTACGCGCTGCGTACGAGCGTACGCCCCGCGTACGAGGCTTCTTAAACCCCCCCTATAAATAGCATGCGAGGGCTTCCGAGAAAAATGTTCATTTCTCTCCTTTCTTTCACGATCTTGCCTCGTTTTCCGTGCCCGTTCAAACCCGAAGCTCTGGTCTTTTTGCTCAAGTCCCGAGGGTCGATTTTACTCCCGAGAATCCCGAGAAAAATCTGTTTCCCGTGACGAAACTCTGCCCGGTTTTCCATCTCGCTATCTTCAAACTTTCAAGTGAGTTCATACCCCTTAATTTACCTTTTAAATGTTCTATAAATTCTTTTATATGCTTTCAAGGGGGGATTACAACCAGAGATACCAGAATGGAAATGGGAGCGGATTACTATGGACTTCATAACCAAGTTACCCAAGACGACAAGTGGACTCGATACCATATGGGTCATTGTCGACAGATTGACCAAATCCACGCATTTCCTACCCATCAAGGAGACTGACAAAATGGAGAAGCTTACAAGAATTTACCTAAGGGAAGTAGTGCGACTGCATGGTGTTCTGATATCCATTATCTCTAATAGAGATACTAGATTCACTTCAAGATTATGGCAGTCACTACAAAGTTCCATGGGGACTAGGCTAGACATGAGTACAGCCTACCACCCACAAACAGATGGACAAAGTGAAAGAACGATACAAACTTTAGAAGATATGCTGAGAGCCTGTGTGATTGACTTTGGAAAGGCATGGGACATCCATTTACCCCTTGTCGAATTTTCATACAACAATAGTTATCATACAAGCATAAAGGTTGCTCCGTTTGAAGCCCTCTATGGTCGAAAGTGCAGATCCCCTCTGTGCTGGACTGAAGTTGGCAATACCCAATTAGCTAGAGGAAGAGTTCCTGAACGCACTCTCACCGGTCCGAAAATCATACGAGAAACGACAGAGAAGATCCTTCAGATTCGTGAACGATTGAAAGCCTCTAGAGACCGACAGAAAAGCTACGCTGACCAAAGGAGGAAACCTTTGGAATTCCAGGTAGGAGACCACGTCTTATTAAAGGTCTCACCGTGGAAGGGTTTAATACGCTTTGGAAAGCGTGGGAAACTAAATCCAAGATACATAGGGCCTTTCGAGATTCTTGCCAGAATCGGCCCTGTGGCTTACAAGCTTAACCTACCGCGCGAACTTAGTAACATCCATCCAACCTTCCACGTCTCAAACTTGAAAAAGTGTTTGTCCGACGAGACTCTTGTTATTCCACTCGACGAGATCGAGATCAACGAGAGCCTCAACTTTATGGAAGAACCAGTAGAAATCATGGACCGAGAGGTCAAAAAAACAAAACAAAGTCGCATACCCATCGTGAAGGTTCGCTGGAACGCCAAGCGGGAACCTGAATTCACATGGGAACGCGAAGATCAGATGAAACAAAAGTACCCTCATCTCTTTCATGTTCACTAGTATCTTTACTACTTTGAATTTCGGGACGAAATTCTCTCTAACGGGGGGATGATGTGACAACCCGATATTTCAACTCTTTGTAATGACCTAAAAGGGTCAAGTATTGTAACCACTTTTGAGTTAATAAAATTAAATTTCATAATAAAATGTCCAAATAGTTCTATTTAAATTCCTTCTTTATTTAAATGTCTTTAAACCATGATCGTACGTAAAAAGAACGCCCAAATCCGACTTCGTATATTGAAGTTATGATTTTTCCAAGTTCAGCTTAGCAACAGACAGCTAAAAACTCGAATCGGAGATCGAGTGACTTTTGGCCGGAATGACCTAAACAAGAATCGAAGGTCTCGACATTGGTATTTCAGCGGTAAAAAGTCTGGCAAAAACCGACGTCAGATAAAGAAGTTATGAATTTTTGAAGAAATTCCTTAAACACGATGAGTTATAAAATAAATAATAAAAATAATTTCGGAATTTGCCAACGGAGTCTAAACGAAAGTTGTAGAGCGTAGTTGCACGTACGCGTGGATATAAAGACCATCAAAAACGGAGTTCGTATGAAGAAGATATGAATTTTTGAAGTTTATTAAATAAATTATATATATATTTAATTCAAAATTCAAGCATTATCCGAAGAGGAGTCAGCGTCCTCATCCGAGGTACGCGCTACGTACCCCTGTACGCCCTGCGTACCCGAGGGACTTGGCCTCGGATCGTCCACGTCGCCCTATGCGAGGCTACAGACCCGTCCGACCCGCCCGTCCGACCGACCCGTCCGACCCGCCGTCCCATCCGACCCGCCAGACTGATCCGTCCCATCCGAAGCCGAGGCAGTCGAGGCTTCGGTCATGCATGACGTACGCGTACGCGCTGCGTATGAGCGTACGCCCCGCGTACGAGGCTTCTTAAACCCCCCCTATAAATAGCATGCGAGGGCTTCCGAGAAAAATGTTCATTTCTCTACTTTCTTTCACGATCTTGCCTCGTTTTCCGTGCCCGTTCAAACCCGAAGCTCTGGTCTTTTTGCTCAAGTCCCGAGGGTCGATTTTACTCCCGAGAATCCCGAGAAAAATCTGTTTCCCGTGACGAAACTCTGCCCGGTTTTCCATCTCGCTATCTTCAAACTTTCAAGTGAGTTCATACCCCTTAATTTACCTTTTAAATGTTCTATAAATTCTTTTATATGCTTTCAAGGGGGGATTACAACCAGAGATACCAGAATGGAAATGGGAGCGGATTACTATGGACTTCATAACCAAGTTACCCAAGACGACAAGTGGACTCGATACCATATGGGTCATTGTCGACAGATTGACCAAATCCACGCATTTCCTACCCATCAAGGAGACTGACAAAATGGAGAAGCTTACAAGAACTTACCTAAGGGAAGTAGTGCGACTGCATGGTGTTCTGATATCCATTATCTCTAATAGAGATACTAGATTCACTTCAAGATTATGGCAGTCACTACAAAGTTCCATGGGGACTAGGCTAGACATGAGTACAGCCTACCACCCACAAACAGATGGACAAAGTGAAAAAACGATACAAACTTTAGAAGATATGCTGAGAGCCTGTGTGATTGACTTTGGAAAGGCATGGGACATCCATTTACCCCTTGTCGAATTTTCATACAACAATAGTTATCATACAAGCATAAAGGTTGCTCCGTTTGAAGCCCTCTATGGTCGAAAGTGCAGATCCCCTCTGTGCTGGACTGAAGTTGGCGATACCCAATTAGCTAGAGGAAGAGTTCCTGAAAGCACTCTCACCGGTCCGAAAATCATACGAGAAACGACAGAGAAGATCCTTCAGATTCGTGAACGATTGAAAGCCTCTAGAGACCGACAGAAAAGCTACGCTGACCAAAGGAGGAAACCTTTGGAATTCCAGGTAGGAGACCACGTCTTATTAAAGGTCTCACCGTGGAAGGGTTTAATACGCTTTGGAAAGCGTGGGAAACTAAATCCAAGATACATAGGGCCTTTCGAGATTCTTGCCAGAATCGGCCCTATGGCTTACAAGCTTAACCTACCGCGCGAACTTAGTAACATCCATCCAACCTTCCACGTCTCAAACTTGAAAAAGTGTTTGTCCGACGAGACTCTTGTTATTCCACTCGACGAGATCGAGATCAACGAGAGCCTCAACTTTATGGAAGAACCAGTAGAAATCATGGACCGAGAGGTCAAAAAAACAAAACAAAGTCGCATACCCATCGTGAAGGTTCGCTGGAACGCCAAGCGGGAACCTGAATTCACATGGGAACGCGAAGATCAGATGAAACAAAAGTACCCTTATCTCTTTCATGTTCACTAGTATCTTTACTACTTTGAATTTCTGGACGAAATTCTCTCTAACGGGGGGATGATGTGACAACCCGATATTTCAACTCTTTGTAATGACCTAAAAGGGTCAAGTATTGTAACCACTTTTGAGTTAATAAAATTAAATTTCATAATAAAATGTCCAAATAGTTCTATTTAAATTCCTTCTTTATTTAAATGTCTTTAAACCATGATGGTACGTAAAAAGAACGCCCAAATCCGACATCGTATATTAAAGTTATGATTTTTCCAAGTTCAGCTTAGCAACAGACAGCTAAAAACTCGAATCGGAGATCGAGTGACTTTTGGCCGGAATGACCTAAACAAGAATCGAAGGTCTCGACATTGGTATTTCAGCGGTAAAAAGTCTGGCAAAAACCGACGTCAGATAAAGAAGTTATGAATTTTTGAAGAAATTCCTTAAACACGATGAGTTATAAAATAAATAATAAAAATAATTTCGGAATTTGCCAACGGAGTCTAAACGAAAGTTGTAGAGCGTAGTCGCACCTACGCGTGGATATAAAGACCATCAAAAACGGAGTTCGTATGAAGAAGATATGAATTTTTGAAGTTTATTAAATAAATTATATATATATTTAATTCAAAATTCAAGCATTATCCGAAGAGGAGTCAGCGTCCTCATCCGAGGTACGCGCTACGTACCCCTGTACGCCCTGCGTACCCGAGGGACTTGGCCTCGGATCGTCCACGTCGCCCTATGCGAGGCTACAGACCCGTCCGACCCGCCCGTCCGACCGACCCGTCCGACCCGCCGTCCCATCCGACCCGCCAGACTGATCCGTCCCATCCGAAGCCGAGGCAGTCGAGGCTTCGGTCATGCATGACGCACGCGTACGCGCTGCGTACGAGCGTACGCCCCGCGTACGAGGCTTCTTAAACCCCCCCTATAAATAGCATGCGAGGGCTTCCGAGAAAAATGTTCATTTCTCTCCTTTCTTTCACGATCTTCCCTCGTTTTCCGTGCCCGTTCAAACCCGAAGCTCTGGTCTTTTTGCTCAAGTCCCGAGGGTCGATTTTACTCCCGAGATTCCCGAGAATCCCGAGAAAAATCCGTTTCCCGAGACGAAACTCTGCCCGGTTTTCCATCTCGCTATCTTCAAACTTTCAAGTGAGTTCATACCCCTTAATTTACCTTTTAAATGTTCTATAAATTCTTTTATATGCTTTCAAGGGGGGGATTACAAGTAAAACACACGAGTATTATCGTGTGTTACATAAAGAACTATTTTATATGCTTTTATATATATCCAAATCACATGCGATTTATAAACTATATAGGAAACTTTCATATAAATATAAAATATGTTATATTCCATCTTTTGAAATACAAATTGTTGTTAATGCATGTATAAACTAATCATTTTCTTAGATTATATGTATACTTATCATTCTTAGACTCTACACCAAAAATCTATGCTTTCATAACAAATGATCCCTTTTCTAAGTATTTCTAAACAAACGAGACACACTTTTAGAAAACTATAATAGGTATAGTTTTACGAACAAATTTCTAACTCTTATGTACTAGAAACATGAATTTCAAGAAGTCACTTTCGTATACCAGAACAAACGTAACATTTTAACAAGTAGATCTGTTTTATAGCACGGTTTTGTGAGACACTAACTTCATGTACGTTCGAGTACACATTTCAAGTCCTATATTATATACCAGAATCCCTTGGAGGGGGATCATGGTGTTTGTGTATAGATCTATACGGGCTTGACAACCCGAGCCTTGACTGTTAGCTGCAGTCCACCGTTTGGGGTGACAAACGTCATAACATTCCAACGCCTGAAGAACGTTGTGTATAGGCATTCCGAGTCAATAGTATGGTTATAAAACTCACATGGGGTATTAAAAAAAATGCATTGATTTACAAGGTTTTCAAACACATTGGTTATTTTACACTTACATACATTTTAGAAACAAACATTGGTCTTGAGTGAAGGCTACTTTTATACTAGTAGAAAATATCGGATTTTCTAAACACAAACAAACAAAGACAAAACATTTCATTTCATACAAACATTGTCATTTAAATACTTATGAAACTCACCAGCTTAAATGCTGATCTACTCTTTCAAAATTACTTGTATGTCCCAGGAAATCAGTAATTTCAGGTATCATTATGCTTTGTTGAAGGATGCTGCGGCGCCAGTTAAATCTCGTATTTTTGACATCATATTGTAATTGGTTTTGAACATGTAACTTTTGGCAAATGTAAACTTTCAATTATATATATGATGGTTGTATTGCTTTCTTTACTATGTATTCATTTGTTACGTTACCACATGAAGTCATCCGCCCCCGAACGTTTCCGCCATTCAGGTTTGGGGGTGTGACAGATTGGTATCAGAGCAATGTTTATAGTGCACTAAGTATATCGAACCACATAACATATACAAACTATAAATGCTTAAGGGACTAATACTCTCTGACAACACAAATTTTCTTTTTACGCTTAAGCAGCATTACGTTCAACTTAAATTGATAGTTCATTTAAGTACAATTACATGCATACCACAAATTATTTTCATGTTATACAACTATAAAAGTATTTAGACAAGTTGACACTACGATTGAGACTCGATATATGTAATCAGATTTTGGACAAATATAGCGTGATCAACTATATTTGCCCGAGATTGGACCAGCGTATATCGAGGAATGATCGTAGTAAGCAACAAGTCAAAACTTACCAAACCATTACTATAATCAAACACAAAAGTTTAAATACTATAGGAGTATTTGCTATCTAAACTAGTTTAACTTACATGTTTTGCACGTTCCAACTTTATTCCATTCTTATAAACCTATTTCTCGTACAGTCAAATGGCTGGATTTCACCACCCTGGCGACCCCTACTTTCCCAACCAAGGCAACGGAGGATGGATCGAAGATGATCCTGCAGAGGACGAGGAACCCATAGAAGTGGGTGATGACTCCGGTACCGACTCAGAGCCGGAAGTTATCGATCCACCACCCATTCAACCTCCCGTCTTCGTAAGGAACTTTCAAGGACCGACTCCCGTCTGGGGAAGTCACCTCCACCATTGGAGCCAACAGCAAAACCTACGCCCTCCCTACAGCATGTGCCGGGACTTCTATGATGTCCGCGGCAAAGGTTCGGCTGATCGAGCACTCCCAGTAATGGTGGGTAAGTTAGCCAATCAGTCCTATCAGTCTGGAGTTCAAGCTAGTCGACTCCGGGATGTCAACGTGGAAGTACAGGTTCACACTTCTGACATCCGTAGGCTGGAAAAGATACAAGACAATGCTCAACTCCAAACCGAAGCATTTCAAGCGCAAATGATTGCAGCCCTCGTTGAACTGAGGGAACAACAAGCCGCTTTTGATAGGCGTCTAATGGAGTCGAAGCAATCAGATGCGGAGTCAAGCTCCAAGCGCAACCTACGTCGCAAGTAGTGCTTGTCAAGGACTCAAATTTTTTTATAGCTTAGGACATCGGCTAAAAGTCTTTAAATTTCTCGAACTTTGTAATCGGAGACCCTTTTAGGGGTCAAGTTTTCATGATCGTTGTAACAACTTTTATATTAATATAAGTGACACTATTATTACTATGTTAAGTATTTCGTTCAAACCTTGAAAGGTCCTTGTGAAACCAAATACTTATTTCATACCTTCAGTCTTACAAATAACTTTCATTCTTCTATTTTAAGACTCATACTATCATCTGTTGTTGAACTATAGCGATTTAGTTCATGAGACACATACATTTTCTATTCTATGAAATTCTTATCCTTGTATTTTCAACCTATAGTTGAAGGATGCCTCCGCATAGGAACCCAAGGCGAAACAACGGTGAGGAAGAACCTGTACCACCACCACCTCAATTTGATGTTGTTATGTTCCAAGCAGCAGTCACCGCAGCAGTGGCAGCTGCCATGTCACAGATCAATAACTCGAGTACTAATGGCTCGGGATCTGGCACACACCTATCCAACCATGGCGAGAGTCATGGACCACCTCGAGAATGCATCTATAAGGACTTCACCAATGCCAAGCCCCGGATGTTTTATGGAACTAGCGGTGTGATGGCCCTGAGGCAGTGGACTGAAAGGACGGAGGCAGTCTTTGAAATCTGCTCCTATCCCGAGCACAGCAAAGTCAAATTTGCAACTTTCACCCTTATTGATAAAGCTTTAACATGGTAGAATGGCCACGTTAAAGTACTTACCCTAATCGTGGCAAACTCCATAAGCTGGGAGAGCCTGAAAGCCATGATGATGAGAGAATACTGCCCACGGGGAGAGATTCAAAAGCTCGAACACGAACTATGGACTCTCGGAATGGTTGGTACCGACATCGCTACTTATACCAACAGATTCTGCGAGCTGGCAATCCTTTGTCCTGATATGATTGCTCCAGAGAGCAAGAAAATAGAAAGGTACATCTGGGGACTAACGCCCCAAATTCGATCAAGCGTGTTAGCTTCCAAACCTGACACCTTTGAAAGTGCTAAGGAACTGGCACAATCTCTGATTGACTATGGAGGTCATCAGAACTCAACCACTTCTGCACCAGAACCACAGAAAGGAAACAACAACAACAACAACTACAACAACAACAACAACAACAACAACAACAACAACAATAGCAGGAAGAGAGTGTGGAATAAAGGGAAGGGTGGGTCTTCCCAAGAATCCGCAAAGAAACAACTGGTTTCAGTGAATGCTGCCACTGTACCTGCTACAGCTCCTACAAATACCTACCCAACAAATCCTTATATAGGTAACCTCCTAAAGTGCACCAAATGCAATTACCACCACCATGGACCTTGTCAGGAAATGCAGTGCGCCAACTGCAACAGGAAAGGACACACAGCCCGTTTCTGCAAGGACCCCGCAAAGCTGATCACTCAAGTTCCCGGTGCGGGTGTAGGACAGACTTGCTACGGTTGTGGCGAGGTGGGCCACTACAAGAGGAACTGTCCTAAGGCAGTAGGCACCGGAGGTGTGGGATGAGTTTTGGCTATAGGCCACGACGAAGCTGTAGCTGACCCAAATATAGTTGTTGGTACGTTCCTTCTCAATAATTCATATGCATGCATATTATTCGATAGTGGAGCGGAGAGAAGCTTCATGAGTCAAAACTTTATTCATTTACTTAAACCCAAACCTATCAAGTTAGAAAAATCATTCACTATAGAGATGGCCAATGGAAAAACCGAAAACACTAACTGCATATACATGGGCTGTATGTTAACTTTAGACGCCCATTCTTTCCCAATCAATCTCATGCCGGTCCAAATTAAAAGTTTCGACGTCATAGTCGGCATGGATTGGTTGAGTCTTCTTCGCGCCGACATCATGTGCTTTGAGAAAGCAGTCCGTCTTAATCTCCCTAACAACGAAACATTAGTTATCTACGGCGACAAATCAAGTACAAACCTTCGCATCATTTCGTGCATCCAAGCTCGCAAGTGCTTGCGGAAGGATTGTCGAGCATTCCTAGCGCACATCGTTGATACAAGTCAAGAACTGGAGGACATCAAGAACATCTCGGTAGTACGCGACTTTCCCGATATCTTTCTAGAAGAACTACCAGGATTACCACCGCAACGCCAAGTCGAGTTCAGAATCGACTTAGTTCCAGGAGCTACCCTAGTAGCGAAGTCGCCTTATCGTCTCGCACCAGCAGAGATGCAGGAACTTTCCAGTCAACTTAATGAACTCCTTCAAAAAGGATTCATAAGACCAAGTTTCTCACCTTGGGGAGCACCGGTCTTGTTTGTAAAGAAGAAAGACGGATCGTTCCGTATGTGCATCGACTACAGAGAGCTGAACAAACTTACTGTCAAGAACCGCTATCCTTTACCCCGTATTGACGACCTATTCGATCAACTTCAAGGAGCGAACTACTTCTCAAAGATAGATCTACGATCCGGATATCACCAATTACGAGTTCTAGAGGGGGACATTCCAAAGACAGCTTTCTGAACTCGTTATGGACACTACGAATTTGTAGTGATGCCGTTCGGATTAACCAATGCACCAGCAGTATTTATGGACCTAATGAATAGGGTATGCCGTCCTTACTTGGATCAGTTCGTCATCGTCTTTGTCGATGATATACTTATCTACTCCCAAAGTGAGGAAGAGCATAGTCAGCACCTACGAAAAGTCCTAGAAACACTGCGAACGGAGAAACTCTATGCGAAGTTCTCTAAATGCGAATTTTGGATTCGAACAGTCGAATTTTTAGGCCACGTTGTTAGCGAGAAAGGTATACACGTGGAACCCTCCAAAATTAAGGCCATTGAGAACTGGTCGGCACCAAAGACACCTATGGAAATTCGTCAATTTCTAGGTCTAGTTGGCTACTATCGCAGATTCATAAAGAACTTTTCGAGCATTACGAAACCTCTTACTACATTAACCCAGAAAGGCGTGGCCTTTGACTGGGAAGCGAAACAAGAGAAGGCATTCCAGACACTAAAGCAGGCCTTGTGCACCGCACCGATACTATCCCTTCCCGAAGGGATAGAAGACTTCGTAGTGTATTGCGATGCGTCAAATCAAGGACTTGGTTGTGTTCTTATGCAGAGAGGGAAGGTTATCGCTTATGCCTCCCGACAGCTTAAGACACATGAAGTGAACTATACGACACACAATCTCGAGTTAGGAGCAGTGGTATTTGCTCTGAAGATCTGGAGACACTACTTATACGGAACAAAGAGTACTATTTTCACCAATCACAAGAGCCTTCAACACATTTTCGATCAAAAGGAACTCAACATGCGACAACGACGATGGGTTGAGTTACTAAATGACTACGAATGCGAAATTCGTTATCATCCTGGCAAGGCCAACGTAGTAGCTGATGCCCTCAATCGAAAGGAATACACTGGTCGGAGGGTCAAATCTCTGACTATGACTATCCATTCCCACTTATCCACACAAATCAAGGAGGCACAAATGGAAGCGTTGCAACCTGAAAATGTGGCGGGTGAATCCCTGCGAGGAATGGAAAAGAATCTAGAAGTCAAGGGTGGCGGAGCCTACTATCTCATGGACCGAATCTGGACCCCGAGACATGGTGGTTTCAGAAACGTAGTCATGACCGAAGCTCACAACTCAAGGTATTCCGTTTACCCGGGTTCAGATAAAATGTATCTGAATCTTAAGAAACTGTACTGGTGGCCTAACATGAAAGCAGAAATTGCTACCTTCGTGAGTAAATGTCTTACTTGCGCTAAGGTTAAGGTCGAGTATCAGAAACCGTCAGGATTACTACAACAACCAGAGATACCAGAATGGAAATGGGAGCGGATTACTATGGACTTCATAACCAAGTTACCCAAGACAACAAGTGGACTCGATACCATATGGGTCATTGTCGACAGATTGACCAAATCCACGCATTTCCTACCCATCAAGGAGACTGACAAAATGGAGAAGCTTACAAGAAATTACCTAAGGGAAGTAGTGCGACTGCATGGTGTTCTGATATCCATTATCTCTAATAGAGATAGTAGATTCACTTCAAGATTATGGCAGTCACTACAAAGTTCCATGGGGACTAGGCTAGACATGAGTACAGCCTACCACCTACAAACAGACGGACAAAGTGAAAGAACGATACAAACTTTAGAAGATATGCTGAGAGCCTGTGTGATTGACTTTGGAAAGGCATGGGACATCCATTTACCCCTTGTCGAATTTTCATACAACAATAGTTATCATACAAGCATAAAGGTTGCTCCGTTTGAAGCCCTCTATGGTCGAAAGTGCAGATCCCCTCTGTGCTGGACTGAAGTTGGCGATACCCAATTAGCTAGAGGAAGAGTTCCTGAAAGCACTCTCACCGGTCCGAAAATCATACGAGAAACGACAGAGAAGATCCTTCAGATTCGTGAACGATTGAAAGCCTCTAGAGACCGACAGAAAAGCTACGCTGACCAAAGGAGGAAACCTTTGGAATTTCAGGTAGGAGACCACGTCTTATTAAAGGTCTCACCGTGGAAGGGTTTAATACGCTTTGGAAAGCGTGGGAAACTAAATCCAAGATACATAGGGCCTTTCGAGATTCTTGCCAGAATCGGCCCTGTGGCTTACAAGCTTAACCTACCGCACGAACTTAGTAACATCCATCCAACCTTCCACGTCACAAACTTGAAAAAGTGTTTGTCCAACGAGACTCTTGTTATTCCACTCGACGAGATCGAGATCAACGAGAGCCTCAACTTTATGGAAGAACCAGTAGAAATCATAGACCGAGAGGTCAAAAAAACAAAACAAAGTCGCATACCCATCGTGAAGGTTCGCTGGAACGCCAAGCGGGGACCTGAATTCACATGGGAACGCGAAGATCAGATGAAACAAAAGTACCCTCATCTCTTTCATGTGCACTAGTATCTTTACTACTTTGAATTTCAGGACGAAATTCTCTCTAACGGGGGGATGATGTGACAACCCGATATTTCAACTCTTTGTAATGACCTAAAAGGGTCAAGTATTGTAACCACTTTTGAGTTAATAAAATTAAATTTCATAATAAAATGTCCAAATAGTTCTATTTAAATTCCTTCTGTATTTAAATGTCTTTAAACCATGATCGTACGTAAAAAGAACGCCCAAATCCGACTTCGTATATTGAAGTTATGATTTTTCCAAGTTCAGCTTAGCAACAGACAGCTAAAAACTCGAATCGGAGATCGAGTGACTTTTGGCCGGAATGACCTAAACAAGAATCGAAGGTCTCGACATTGGTATTTCAGCGGTAAAAAGTCTGGCAAAAACCGACGTCAGATAAAGAAGTTATGAATTTTTTAAGAAATTCCTTAAACACGATGAGTTATAAAATAAATAATAAAAATAATTTCGGAATTTGCCAACGGAGTCTAAACGAAAGTTGTAGAGCGTAGTCGCACCTACGCGTGGATATAAAGACCATCGAAAACGGAGTTCGTATGAAGAAGATATGAATTTTTTAAGTTTATTAAATAAATTATATATATATATTTAATTCAAAATTCAAGCATTATCCGAAGAGGAGTCAGCGTCCTCATCCGAGGTACGCGCTGCGTACCCCTGTACGCCCTGCGTACCCGAGGGACTTGGCCTCGGATCGTCCACGTCGCCCTATGCGAGGCTACAGACCCGTCCGACCCGCCCGTCCGACCGACCCGTCCAACCCGCCGTCCCATCCGACCCGCCAGACTGATCCGTCCCATCCGAAGCCGAGGCAGTCGAGGCTTCGGTCATGCATGACGTACGCGTACGCGCTGCGTACGAGCGTACGCCCCGCCTACGAGGCTTCTTAAACCCCCCTATAAATAGCATGCGAGGGCTTCCGAGAAAAATGTTCATTTCTCTCCTTTCTTTCACGATCTTGCCTCGTTTTCCGTGCCCGTTCAAACCCGAAGCTCTGGTCTTTTTGCTCAAGTCCCGAGGGTCGATTTTACTCCCGAGATTCCCGAGAATCCCGAGAAAAATCCGTTTCCCGAGACGAAACTCTGCCCGGTTTTCCATCTCGCTATCTTCAAACTTTCAAGTGAGTTCATACCCCTTAATTTACCTTTTAAATGTTCTATAAATTCTTTTATATGCTTTCAAGGGGGGGATTACAAGTAAAACACACGAGTATTATCGTGTGTTACATAAAGAACTATTTTATATGCTTTTATATATATATCCAAATCACATGCGATTTATAAACTATATAGGAAACTTTCATATAAATATAAAATATGTTATATTCCATCTTTTGAAATACAAATTGTTATTAATGCATGTATAAACTAATCATTTTCTTAGATTATATGTATACTTATCATTCTTAGACTCTACACCAAAAATCTATGCTTTCATAACAAATGATCCCTTTTCTAAGTATTTCTAAACAAACGAGACACACTTTTAGAAAACTATAATAGGTATAGTTTTACGAACAAATTTCTAACTCTTATGTACTAGAAACATGAATTTCAAGAAGTCACTTTCGTATACCAGAACAAACGTAACATTTTAACAAGTAGATCTGTTTTTATACCACGGTTTTGTGAGACACTAACTTCATGTACGTTCGAGTACACATTTCAAGTCCTGTATTATATACCAGAATCCCTTGGAGGGGGAGCATGGTGTTTGTGTATAGATCTATACGGGCTTGACAACCCGCACCCTGACTGTTAGCTGCCGTCCACCGTTTGGGGTGACAAATGTCATATCATTCCAACGCCTGAAGAACGTTGTGTATAGGCATTCCGAGTCAATAGTATGGTTATAAAACTCGCATGGGGTATTAAAAAAATGCATTGATTTACAAGGTTTTCAAACACATTGGTTATTTTACACTTACATACATTTTAGAAACAAACATTGGTCTTGAGTGAAGGCTACTTTTATACTAGTAGAAAATATAGGATATTCTAAACACAAACAAACAAAGACAAAACATTTCATTTCATACAAACATTGTCATTTAAATACTTATGAAACTCACCAACTTAAATAATGATCTACTCTTTCAAAATTACTTGTATGTCCCAGGAAATCAGTAATTTCAGGTATCATTATGCTTTGTTGAAGGGATGCTGCGGCGCCAGTTAAATCTCGTATTTTTGACATCATATTGTAATTGGTTTTGAACATGTAACTTTTGACAAATGTAAACTTTCAATTATATATATGATGGTTGTATTGCTTTCTTTACTATGTATTCATTTGTTACGTTACCACACGAAGTCATCCGCCCCCGAACGTTTCCGCCGTTCAGGTTTGGGGGCGTGACATAAAGAACGTCGAAATCCGAGTTATAACGAAGAAGTTATGACCCGTTGAAGTTTCGCAACGGAACCGACACGACACCGGGAAGCGTAAATAGTGAATTTACGATAGAGCGAGTTTCAGCCTTAGCGATTTGAACAAAAGTTGTAGAATATGTTAAACCGAGACTGACCATAAAAAGAATGCCCAAATCTGACTTCGTATGGAGAATTTATGAATTTTCGAAGTTTCGCCTTAGCAGTGTACAGCCCAAAATTCGAATATTAGGTTGAGCGGTTTTTAGCCGACACGACCTAAACAAGAATCGAAGATCTCATTAAGAGTAGCGTAACGAGAAAAAAGATGGGCTAAAACGGACGTCGGATGAAGAAGTTATGAGAATTTAACGGACAAATCCTGTCCCGGCATGTTAATAATATCACTTTTAAAATAATGTCAAAATTATCCAACGGAGTCTAAACGAAAGTTGTAGAGTACGTTCCCACCTTCGCGTGGATATAAAGAACGTCGAAAACGGAGCTGGTATGTGGAAGTTATGATTTTTAGAAGTCGGAAAGTGAAATTGCGAAATCTGTTGACAAGTTGAAGACGTGGCTCGATCAGGGCCGTCGCTTGCTGACCATGGTGCTCACTTCGGATGATGACACGTCGCTTCGCTACGCCCTGCGTCCAAGCCCAAGTACGGATTTCTCACACATTTCTCCACTCTTTCTCTCACTACTTTCTCTCTCTAGCTTCCCTAAACCCTCCTAAACCCTAACTAAACCCCCTAGCCCCCGAAGGAAGCCCCGAGGCTCCCGTAGTCCCGAGAAAAAGGGTCTTTCGGTTTTAAACGCTGCTCCGAGCAAAGCCCGATTTTCTTTAAAATTTGTTGTAAGTGAGCTACGCTTACGTAATTTTTAATATAGCTTTCAAATAATTATAGTAATGTTATTAGGTCCTTAAAATAGTTATTTGGGCTATTATTATGAGTTATATTGAGTATTATTTAACGCTTATATAATAATAATATCTAGACTATTAATTAGTCGTGGTTGACGTTGGACTAAACCCTAGTCGTACTGATACTAGGTTTTATCGAAGGAAAATTGTTTTGAGAGTGTCGAAGCACTGTCCGAGTGCTGAGTCACCACCTTTCAAGTGAGTGCATAGTTACTTTCAGCTTACACATAGATATGAAGTATTTTATATAAATTACGTGCTATGTGTGCATATTATCTGAATACTTACTATCTATGTTGGATGAACGTTTTATACATGTTTTCAATAATTTAAACTGTATATGTAGTTTATATCTACAAAATGTGTTGGGTAAAACATGGGTAGATGTAATAGTTGCTGTATGACAAAATAAAATAATGAGAGGCCTAGTTATAGATGTTATTGATGATCCAGTCATCTAGCAGAGTATAGACGACCACAGACTATTCTAGACAGTCCAGTGGAACACTAGCAGGCTCGCAACATGTAGGTGTTTATTTGAACTGTGTGTTTAATTGAACTGTGTGCTCACCAGGTGTACTCCATCCCCCACATGGTTGCCTTAAGGACATTTATTACTGAGGAATCCCCTTAGCAGCAGTGTCTATCCCGATGATAGTCCTTAGACTAGGTCCCTTGTGTTAGATGTTTTAGGGACATAAAGTGAGGATAACGGGAACGGATAATCGGGTTTGTTTGGTTTGATAAAGCTAATAAACTTATTTATTGTGGGATTGAAAACCCTATGTGCTCACCAAGCTCCCAAGCCTGACCCACTTAGTTTCTTGTATTACAGGTAGTGGCGCATGAGCATAGATGTGATGTCTTGGGATGAGAGAGTAAGGGAATTTAGGCATGTAAATACAAAATATTGTAGTAGGGCCTATGATGTATTTTTTATGCTAATGATCTGTATCGAACATGACATCCCAAGTCTTTTTAATGAAATACATTTCTATGGAAATGCTTTTGATAAAATGTTTATCATATTTTATTTTGGGACAAATTCCGCAACACTTTTATTTAGAATGTTACTCTAATTTTTAGACAAAGCGTAAACAAAATCGGTCTTTTCTGGCCGTGAAAATGGGGATGTCACATCGGCTCTAGCAGCAGTAATGTCTTTCTGGAGGGAAAAGGTGTGTTGTATTGTTCGATCATGTTCTTTGTCCAGTCGACGAAGGCGTATTGCCGTGATTTGGGCAGTGGCATCAACGTCCATGATTTGGTTGGCGTTTACCCTTGCTTACTCGCCCTGATTGGCGATGCGACGAACCATGACAGGAATGCTCTGTCAGTTGAACCTCTGCTACGGAGGTCATAAAAGACTTGTTTCATGCCGTAGGGTGGACGTCGTCCGTGTTCCCTTCCCCAGCGTTTCAGATCTACAACCCAGATGGGCGTCAGGGTCGGAAAGTCCTGTTGGAGATTTGGTACTACCTAGCGAGGATTGTAGACCTCGGGTTCTAACTCAGTGCCCTCATCATCAGCTTCCTCCTCCTCTTCTTCGGGATCCTCTTCTGGATCTTCCTCGGGAACCCCTTTAGGATCCTCTTTTGGATCGTCCTCAATCCAACCTACATTGCCCTGGTTTGGGTAGTGGGGATCCCCGGGGATATGAAATCTTGACATTTTGTCTGATCGAGAATAGTGATAAGAGAACTATATATAAAATTTGAGTGTAAAGAGAAAGTTTTACGATAAGGCTGACACCGAGTCCTCCTATAATTACTTAGTGTATACAAATTACATACAATCAAGATCGAATGGACCATTGGATAAACAGCTTCACTCTAAGACCGCATCCAAACAAGGAAAAGGATGTAAAGTGAAATCATTAACCCTAAGCCCATGCAAGCTCACTCATGTGTAACCTTAAAGTATGCACTTTGTAATTATAGACCTGTCCGTGAAGGTTTTTAGTTTTTATAAGCTTAATTTTTCATAATAATTTTTTTTACTTAATTGATGATCCTAGTCCTAACGAAATGTCGGGGTTTACTCGCTTGTTATAGTTTTTATTGTGTCATAAATACTCCTATAGCTTTTAAATTTGAGATTTTGATTATAGTGTTACTTTGGTAAGTTCTTAACTTGTTGCTCACTATGACTATTCCATGACATACGTTGGTCATATCTCAAATAAATATAGTTGATCAGCCTATATTCATCCCAGATCCGATTACATATTCCGAGGCTTAGTCATAGTGTCCAACTCGTCTTAATACTTTTGTATATATAGTTCTAACTATAACATTAAACTGTTGCATGCATGCATTTGTACCTTTATGAAACTAACATTTTTATTTATTGAAGTATAGCTGGTGTGAAAGCGTTTTGTCAGTGAGTTTTAGTCCCTTTGAATTTATAGTTTGTATATCTTATGTGGTTCAATATACTTAGTTCACTATAAACAATGCTCTGATACCAATTTGTCACACCCCCAAACTAGAATGGCGGAATTGTTCGAGGGTGGATGACTTCATGTAGTATCATAACAGTTCAGTAAATAGTAAAGAAAGCAAACATAACCATCATAAATATAATTTAAAAAGTTACATTGTTGATTGTAATACATGTTACAAAAGAAATTACATTATGATGATATAATAAATTTGAAATTTGATGCCTTAGCGTTCCTTCCCCAAAGGCTGTGGTTTACCAATCTGTCACACCCCTAAACCAGAACGGCGGAATCGTTCGAGGGAAGATTTTCGATTGATCATAACTTCTTTGTTATAACTCGAATTTGAGTGTTCTTTATATTTTTTGAAAACCTTGAGACGATAACTATCATTTTATGTATCCCAATTGAGGCATTTGAACATTTCATTTCTGACGCTATTTTTATTTATTTATCAATTCAAAATATATTACAATACTTAACGCAGGTCATTACATTGACTTGAAATATCGGGTTGTCACATCCAATGCGTTAAATGATTATATGAAATTCTTGCATGGTGACTTCGAGAACTGAGAGGCAATACTTGAGACGAGTATGAGTAGGAGTGAAATGTAGTATAGGCATATACTACCGGAAGCACAGGACTCGCACTTGGATCAGGGAAAGTCAGAAGGTTAACAAGGCACTAGTAATTGATTCTGTTTTGTTCATGTCTGCTGTTATCATCGTTTCGGTAATGACAAAGAATACGATTGATATTCCAAACCTAGTGGTCCTATCAAATCAAGTTCAAATAAGTTGAGTATGTTACATGGTTCAAAGAACCAAGTTCGATGTAACATCCAAATTAAGCTAGAATATTGAAGTGAAAGATAATCGAAGTGATCATCAATAAAAGTATCACGATCGTCGTTAAAGAAAGAAGCTTGTAGCTGGAAGTGCTACATGCTTGAATGTGATCATATCACATTAGAACATTAAGGAAGGTATATTCCATTTTGGAATTTGACTCTAAAAGACCTGAGTCTAAGCGTTGCATCATACGATGAGAGGTCATTAGAACATGACCCATTGGTCTATTATGAAAATCGAAGTAAAGAACTTCTATTAAGTTCAGTTTGTTTCTAACTCGAAGGCTATGATTGAAAGTCCGATATAGTATGAAGAACGGATGGAAGATTGAGCACCGACAATAGTTAAGATAACGTATGGAGTCATTATACAAGTCATGTTTCGTTGATGATTCCAGTATATAATCATCCTAAGTGGGGAGATAATTGTAACGCCCGCATATTCGGGCTAGTCAATTTAAAGATAATAAGGGTTAAAATGACTTTTTGATAGAATATTATTTAGCATAAATAATATTAACCAAAGATAGAGTATATGTCACAAGGATTCTGTACATATAAAGAACATTGAAATTCGACTTAAAACGAGACAGTTATGACCTGTTGAATATTTGCGACAAAACCGACACGACGCCGCGTATCCTAAAAAGTAAAATTTTGACGAAATAGTTTGTAGTCTTAGAAATCTAAACGAAAGTCGTAGTAGACGTTAAAAAGAGAGTGTGCATATAGAAAACGTCCAAATTTGACATCGTTTGAGGAAATGGTTTTTCTAAGATTTTGCACATCAGTATATAGCCCGAAAATCGAATTTTAGATCGATCGATTTTTAGCCGACACAGCCTAAACAATAATTGAAGATCTCGTTAATAGGAGCTCAACAATATAAAGACAGTCAAAAACGAACGTCGGATGACAAAGTTATGATTTTTTAACGGACTTTAACTATCTAAGCCTGTAAAAATATACCTTTAAAAATAAAGTCAAAATTAGCCAACCGAGTCTAAACTAATGTTGTAGATCCCGTCGATACCTATGTGTGGATATAAATAATGTAAAAAATGGAGCTCTATGTGAAGGTTATGGATTTTAGAAGATAATTAATTATGAGCTAAATTTGCAAGTGACATGTGGCACGATCTGGGCCACACCTTCTTCCCCACGGCTTGGAACGAGATGGCGACACGTGAAAGCGAACGCCCCACGTTCGAAGGTGTTGGCATCCTATAAATAGGAGTTAGTAGCGAGTACCAAAGCACTAGAAGGCCCCGAGAAGAAGATCGTTCGACTCAGAAGTTCTACCCGTGCAGAGCCTGTTTCTTCGCTAAACCCCTTGTAAGTGAGTTATACTTACTATAATTTAAGTATAACTTATGTTTAAGTTCATTATCGTTATTATGAATCTATAAACAAGATTTATCAGTGATTGCAAGTCGTTATACTGATTGATCTACTTACGGGGATGATGTGTAGGCTGTGATTTAGTGAGGTGTTTAAAGTGGGATTTCCAAACAGTATACTTCATATATGAAATGGACCCTACCTCCGATATGATCGTACCTGGTTGTTCCTTACTTGATATATCATGAAAGTGGACTTTAAGTTAATGATGAAACTAGACTAATAATTAGTCGCAATAAATATTAGACTGAAACTTAGTGATGATAATACTAGCTTTCGTCAAAGGAAAAAAATCAATTGTTACAAGCAAAGCGCAACCTGAATTTCGCGTAGTCACATTAACAAGTCAGCGTATAGTTACTTTCATCTTACACATAGATATGAAGTATTTAATATTAATATATACTATATGTGCTTATTATCTGTGTTCCTGATATATATGCTAGATGAACGATTTATACACGTTTTACATGATTTAAACTGTATATGTATTTTTATACCTATACATATATTGGGTAAAGATGGTTAGATAAATGATGATACATGAAAGATGACATAGATGATGAGAGGTGAAAGATGATGAGAATCCTTGACTTTTACGTTGATCCAGTCATCTAGCAGAGTATAAATGACGACCACAAACTATTCTAGACAGTCCAGTGGAACGCTAGCAGGCTCGCAACCTGTAGGTGTTTTTGAACTACGTGTTCACCAAATGTACTTTAAAAATCCTGGCAGCGCCGCCTAAAGGATAATATTTGCAGCTATGCCTAATAGGTAACAAAGGCAGTTGTACGTAATAGATAACAACGACAACTATGGACTTAGTGCCTGTTTGATAAACCTTGACAGTGATGGACTTCATGCCTATTACTTAGGACAATCCTTAGGAATGAATAAATGAAGAATAGATATGATGATTCTTAGGAAAGATCCTTAAGAATAATGAAGATAATGTGGATGAGAAATTGGGTTAATTGTTTGATGATTGAACATAATAATTATATTATTGTGGGTTTAAAACCCGATGTTGTCACCCGACCACAAAGACAACATACTAAACAACCCTTTGGAATGTTGCCTTCCCTTTTCCCCTCATGCCCTCCCTCTCATCGAACTGTTAAACAAAAGAAAAGTAGCAAAGAGGCTGTCGGAGCAACCTCTTGCCCTCCCTCTCATCGAACTCACCAGAAACATTGTGAATCTGCTCAAATTCACATTGTGAATATTCATATTTTTTGTACTCTTTAAACATAAATTAATATTAATGTAAACAAATCTAAATTTCATTTCAGATTCACATTGAGAATTTGCACGTATTCACAATGTGAATAATAGTAAGTAAGATTCACATTGTGAATTCTGAAAACTTATTTATATACAGTTCAGACTAAAAAAGTGAATAAATCATTTGTTGAGATTTTTAGTATAATACGTTTTTTTTATATAAAATTATTTTAAATATTGGAAAAAAATATATCAAAACAAAATGGGTTTTTTTTTCGACAAAAAAATGTTTGATTTTTATATATCAACATGGATATGTATGGAAAGATGATGAAAAATCATGAAAAATATTATATTCGGTTTTTTTTCGATAACAAACATAGCTTAAAAAGAATTTAAACAAACACAGGTAGTTTTTGGTATAATCTAGTCTATATGCGTCAAATGTACAAGTGTATATCTATTCTCTTGGCAGTAGATCATTGTGATTTCTAACGCTTATGATTAATTCAATTGTTTCTTGTTATTATATGCTCTCTGTTGAATCTCACCTATATATATATATATATATATATATATATATATATATATATATATATATATATATATATATATATATATAGGGTTAGGCTATTTTGTTTTCACTATCTATTGTGTGCATGTATGACTGATTCTGGACCAATCATTTTAGTTAATTTAAGAAAGTAATTAATGCATATTACATGTTGAAGATGTAATGAATATTAATTACATCTTCAGCATTTAATATACATTAATTAGTTTCTTAAAATAACTAAAATGATTGGTCCAGAATCAGTGATACATGTACACAATAGATAGTGAAAACATTTGAACCTAACTCTCTCTCTCTCTCTCTCTCTCTATATATATATATATATATATATATATATATATATATATATATATATATATATATATATATATATATATATATCGTCTAGTTTCGGTGATGATCAAAAAATGGTGAAGACTTTGAGGACAATTGCCCATTTAGTCACATGGGACAAATGTCCATGGATCGTCATTTAAGTGGTCATTTTTTGTTTTTTTTTTATTTTTTTTTTAAATTTCATTTTTTTAAACATGTATATACTTTGTTTTTAGGTTTTTATTTTTTTCGTTTTATTTATTTATTTTTTTTAAAAAGAATTTTAATTTCTTTCATAGTTTTCTAGTGTTTTGGTTTATTTTTATCTTTTTTTGATTTATTTTTTGTTTTTTTATTTTTTAAACTAAATATCAGTACGAGTTTTTAGTATTTAACTGTTGAAAAGGTTTTAAATAATAAAAATATTAACGATCATTATACTCTTCGTTCATATTCCTTTTGAATCGTATTATTTTTGAATAAAAGTATTTTGAATCAAATTATTTTGAATAATAGTATTTGGGACATATCATTTTTAAATTATATGATTTTGGATCAATAATATATTTATCTAATTCAATTAAATGATGTTTTTATTAAAAAAAATTATAGATCATTATATAAATTGAATCATTTCATTTTGAATCATAAAAGATATAATTAAGCATTATAAAATATTTTAATCTAAATATTTTTAAATCATAACAAATTAAGGATCATAAACAAGTTAAACTGAAAGTTATTTTTAATCATAAATATTTTAAATAATTACATTTTGGATCATATTGGATAATATTATGTTCAACATCTATGGATCAATACTGACCTATTCGTCCATGAATTCGCCATCGCTGATCTGGAGTTTAAGGAGTGCAGATCGACACTCGACAGGGGTAGAAGTGGCTGATGAAACTAGTAGAGAGGCGGTCGATGGAGGAGGGAGTCGTTCATTATTGGTGCTGAATAGGTGACTCGCCGGCATCGGCCGCAAGGAGGCAGATATGTCGGCATCAGAATTGAAGAAAAAAATATTCGGAATCCATGAGGCTCACTTGGGGAAGATTGTCGGCCACATTCAGATTTATTTTGTTTTCTCTTTTGTTTATACTTTTAACTTAATTAATTAAAAAACTCAGATTTAACATATAATTTATTTATATATTTGTTTCCAATAATATCCTTGTCTCATTAAATTGACATGCCCCCGCATCTTTAATTTCTGATTATTTACAAAAACGTCACTTTGTATCTTGACCATCATTTTTTTTTATCTAAAGCTCCACTCTTAGTTCTCGGGTTCTCGGAAAACTATAAGTTTTTAAATGATCATTCCTCTTTCTTTCTCTCTCTTTCTTTCTTTCTCTCTCTCTCTGTGTATATATATATATATATATATATATATATATATTAGCTATATTATAAAGCATATTGAACATTTCTTGAAATTTAAGAGGTACATGCTTCATAACTTAATGCACAAATCTTTTATGCACAAACCGACATCTTTTCATAAAACAAAAGCTAATTATGATAAATAATAATCATCGAAAATATTTAAGGAAAGAACATCAATTAAATTTTGTTTCCTTTTGTAATGTTGGCATGATGCTTGTCTAAAGGTTAGACATTGAATTTTTCTAATATAGCTATTGAAACAGTCGAATAACATTTTCTTAAAACAAAAATCATTTATTAAAAAGTAATAATTGTCGCCGAATAACATTTTCTTAAAACAAAAATCATTTATTGAAAAGTAATAATTGTCGCCACCGCTTTAAACATGTGCACACCTAGTATATATATATATATATATATATATATATATATATATATATATATATATATATATATATATATATATATATATATATATATATATATTCTTTTGAAGTTGTAATAGCATTTTTAGGAAATATGTGCTTGAAGTTGACAAAGGTAAATGACAAAAGTGCCCTTAAACTAAATGTTTTATCTAATATTATATTTTTAATGTTGATTTCTTCCAAAAAGTTGTCGGATGATATGCTATATGTTGGAATCAAAATGCTCTCTTAAATTTTGTATAGAAATATGTGCTTGAAGTTGCAAAGGTAAATGACAAAAGTTCCTGTAAACTAAAACTCCAATTAAGTGATAATTTAATTGGTTATGTAGTATTTCACCAACATCAATCCTATATATTACAATTACACACAGTGTATTTAAGACTTTCAACACTAATGGAAGGTGTTTAGGTGGACTTAATTTTGGAATATTGTCGAATGCTGCACGTACTAGTGGTATGTGTCCCAGTAAAATATATGTTTTTTTTTTAATAATGTACATAATATCAGATCAACAAAATATATGTTTTTTTTTTTTTAATAATGTACATAATATCAGATCAACAAAATATATGTTTTTTTATTATCATTATTTTGGTAGATATTCAGTTTTCATAGATTTTATAGGCTAAAAATCTATATATGAATGTTTATTCTAAACAATTTAGCTAAATGGGTCAATTTTCACAAATTTTACAATATTAATTTATTTCTTCCTTTCTCCCAACTATGTCATCATTTTCCTAACTTCTTGTTCCTTTCTCCCAAATATGCCATCATTTTCCTAACTTGTTGCTCTCTAGTCTCTCAATTCCATTATCGTACAGCTTTTCAAGCACAAAATTCAACATTTCATTTCTTTCATTTCCAAAAGTTTTAATTTTCTTATCTAATTTTTTTAATCTTTATATTAACTATCTGTCAAAATTCTACATATTCTATTGTATTTATGTGTTTTTTTTATCATCAATAAAAATTAAAAGTTCCTTCAACAAAAGGGATAATGAATAGAAGGATAATTAGGTTTTCAGTTTGTCTGTATTAGGTCATTAAGATTTTTTTTGTGCGTATTAGACCAATATGGTTGTTATTACCGTTTAGAAATAGTCATTTTTACCGGTTTCAGCCTGTTTAACCAGTAAAAAAGCCTAATTCTAAACGGTAATAACAACCATATTGGTCTAACACGCACGAAAAAACATTAGTGACCTAATATGGACAAACTGAAAACCTAATTACCTCCTAAGTCATTAACCCTAATTATTTAGAAAAATGTTTACTAATCAATGTGACTGACTTGTTTGATTGAAAATATTTGCTTCCATTTAAACTTATCACACAACCCTTCCAGAATTTCGAAGTCCAAAAACTAATATGATTGATGATCTTCATTAAATAAATATGCAATATTTTATCAATAACATCTTTTTTGTCATTTAAATGTTTACATGAAAACATCCATATGTACAAAAACAATCTCACTTTGATACCTCCCATCAATATCTACATTTGATAACGAATGGAAATGTAAAACCAACAGGGAGTTGCAAAGGATGCATATTATCAGTTATTTTATAAAGAACAAAACCACAACATGAACTAAGATACCGAAGTTGCAAAATGAATAAGAAATCAGCACATAAACAAACACATACATACTATATACAACACATAAAAGAAAGTTTATAAAGCATGAAACTTAATAACAGGAAAAGTAAAAAACTTAAAGGAGACTTTATAGAAAGAAAGATCACCCTTACTTGCCACAAATGGTTGAAGACATCAACAAGAAGATCAATTTGACCATGGAATCTACATATTTTCTGGTCATGACTTCAGTAGTTCATCTACTGAAACGTAAGAATTGCAATTGAACTCTATTAGCATTTGAAAAGGGAATTAGGGTTTCAGAGAAGACGAAGAATAGTTTTAAAAAAATTGGACCATTTCTCGATTTGTACGTGTCATCCTTGCGTAGCGGGCATGCTAATCTTCTCTGTATCGTTCAAATTTTATCGGATGTCCCCGAAGGGATGACTATAGATGTAGATTTTCGCTATATAGAGCAGTAGCAGGTTCTTCTTCTGCTCGATATAGGACGACACGAGTTCTAAATGAAATAGTTTACTGTTGATGGTCATATATTCTCAATGTCTTTAAAATTAGGGTTAATGACTTAGGAGGGTAATTAGGTTTCCGGTTTGTCTGTAGTAGGTCACTAAGGTTTTTTTTGTGCGTATTAGACCAATATGGTTGTTATTACCATTTAGAAATAGTCCGTTTTACAAGTTTCTTTCTGTTTTACCGGTAAAAATGACTATTTCTAAACAGTAATAAAAACCATATTGGTCTAATACGCACAAAAAACACCTTAGTGACCTAATACGGACAAACTAGAAACCTAATTACCCTCCTAAGTCATTATCCCCAAAACGAAATGGGTAAGTCAACCAATGAAATTTTGGAATTTAGGAAATTGATACAAACTAGATGAAATTAAGAGCGCCTTCGACACTGTGTGTTTTTTTCCCGTTATTTCAGGGTAACACCCATGATCTTACATCAATTTCTTCAGTTGCTATTAGTCTATATGTAAACTTTAAGTCTCGCATTACACTATTAAACTAATTTTGAAAGTGCATTAAAAGTAATAATATTGAATTACATGGTCGGTTGAATAAGACTTGGCATTTTAAGAAATTAGCTTCATGTCTTCCCCCATTTCTCTCCTGCAGCAAAGATTAACTTATTTTTGTCAATGTATTGGTTTCAGTTGTGTACGCTAATTTCATTCAACTTTTTATCTAACCATAACAGAAATTCATGGTGTCGATATGTTAGTAATTTTAGTGTTACCATGTCATTTTATGTAACTGGATTCGGGGGTCGGTTAGACGAGGTGGTGTAGAGTGCACGCATGTATAACATCAAATTAGTAGTCGGTTAGACGAGTATTCGGGTTCCGAGGGCAGCGCCCCTGGGTGTTGGGTTTCCAAAAGGGCAGCGCCTCTTTGGCGGGGTCTAGGGACAGCGACCCTAGCGGGGTCCAGGGGGAAGAGCCCCTGGCTTGGGTCCTAGTGCCAGGTCAGCGGGCGGGATCGAGGGGCGGCGCCCCCACGGGGTTTGCATATCGCACATAGTGGGTTATTCCGATTCTTGAGGATGATTATGGTAAAACTAACGAAACTCGTTAGTTTTGGTAACCCTAAATCGTCATTAAGATTCGGATTACCCTGACTTGTTTCCAAAGGAACCGATAGCGGTCCTACCCTAATGAAACCCTAATATCGTTTATTACACGATCTTAAGCTCTCGTTTTTCATAATACTCTCACAGAATCCTCTAGCATATTAGCTTATGGTTTGTGTGCCTAGAATCGTAAGTGTCCACTTGGATTATCCTAGGCTTAATTTCTTGCAGCCCAGGCATATGGTAGAAATATCAGTTCGGAAAGTGATATCACGATCCAAGTTGGTATCAAGATCTCCACCACAAACCCTAAACTTCCCTACATAATATCCCCATTCCGACTACAAAAAAGAAAAAATAATAGAGTGGAGCTAGTATGGTTATTACGTCATAGTTTAATTTCTTTTTATTACACCATAGTACTTTGAAAATAACCATTTTCAATTATTCAAAGCAATTTGCACTGCCACAGATGAACTTAATTTAAAAAAATGCTATAGATATCTTAATTCATTAAAAACTCATTCGCGTTACAACCAAAACATATTTAAAGTTAAAATTAAAAAAAAAAATTGAAAGTTCAATTTTTCAAAATAACTTCCATACCAAGACATTATATTTTGGAAAATGGAAAAACTTATCCCATTATAATAGTGAAAATTATTGTGTAGGCATGACATTGCTACAACTTGATAGATTATTGTGTAGGCATGACATTGCTACAACTCAAGATATAGCTTTGGTGTAAGCTCATTAAAGGCAGGATAAGCATCAGTTTCTAATTCTGTAGTATGACAAGCATGAAAGCTGCAAATGGCCTATGGGAAAATTTTGGTGCTCTGAATTCAAATGATGGGCATGTTTGGTATTGCATCCTCATTTGAAGAATCTCATAGCAACACACCTGTTAAAAGTTCCAACTACATAAGAACTTGCATACCAAATACTTGTAGCAACAAATGTGGCTAAAAGATTTTAAGGGAATAATAAGGTTAAGAAATTAAGAAATCCAAACCTCTTCAGTGGTGATAATTCCTTTGATATCCTGCCAAACAACAATAAATCAACAAATTTTATTAGTTTTACCCTTCTTTGGTATCTTTATGTTTCAACTCAATATTCCAGCACCCACTTCAGAGATTAAGCCACCAAGAGGAATCATAACTGCACTTGCTAGAAAAAGTTTGCTTATAGACATAAAATGCTTTTTTTTTAGGAAAATGATAGTCACCTTCTGACCTCTCCTAATACCACATGTGCATATATTGTACTCCTTTATACAAAAATTCAAAGGATTAACAAAAATCTTACCATTTAAGATATGATCCAATGACTTTATTGTTGATGGTGATGGAATCAACTTCTTTTACCCATTGTTAGAAGAGTAGGATCTTGAACATTTTGTTACAGTGACCAAAAAGAATTAAAGCTTTTAACCATTTTAATACATAAATTTGTAAATATCAAAAAATCTACAAAAAGAAGTTATTAGAGAACAGATTAACCGAGATATAATCGATCAGAAAAGAAATGCTGAAAAATGTTTCATAATCTTAAAATCTTTTTAGGTAGAGAAAATGATAATTATAAAATAAAAAATGTAACAGGGATGAAGACAATCACCCATCAATTCTTCCCTTGAATATAATTTCATAACAGGTGGTCCAAGTATACCGTCATTCGATTTCAACATATTCTCACTCATAGCTTATTTTGTTAACTTTGCAACAAATAATGGGTTAAGCACTTATTGACATACCTGAAGCCTCACGGCCTCCACCATTAAATCAACATCCTCTGTAAAGGTTTAAAAAAATGTCATCTTTTTAAACCAGGAAAAAAAGATGGGTCAAATATGAAAGCTTGACCAAGATTTACGTTCAACATATTCATGAGGAAGTTGAACACCACCATCTTCACCACACGTAGAATAACCACTTAAACACAAGTTTCCTCTTACACAGTCAACATCTAAAGCTCTTCTAAACCAATCTGATGTCTGCCCTAAAGCCTGATAAACATGAAATATTAAAAAGACGATTATACCCTTAACACAATAACATACAAATAACACAAAACCCAAGAAGGAAAATGTGAATTTGAAAACTACCCTTTGAAGGCCATGCCTTTTATCCTCCCCTACTATATCATCTAAAGTGTAATTATACCAATAATCTCCATAAAATGGTGGATCATTTTGAGGTTTACAAGAAGGTGTACCCAAATTAGAAGTTATAGGGGGTTCACCTAACTGAAAGAAAAATTGAAATAATTAAGAAATTTATATTTAAAAAAAAGCCAATAAATTTCAAGATTTTTGTTTGATTAAAGTCACTTTCACTATATCCCCAACTTTCTTCTAGTCTGTAGCAGGTGAGTGACCCACAACGTCATAGTTTAAATAAAATTGGATAGGTTGCGTTGCATTCTTAGGCAAAGTTGAAAGTTTTGAATTTCCAATAATGCCCTTCCTGTGTGGTGAAGAGGTTCTAAGATGAAGAAAAAAAAGAGAAGATATATGAATGTTTGTATTTTCACTAAAAATTAGTGATTACATTCATTGAAATGGCTTTTATTGCAATTGTTTTTGAAAGCATACTTTATGAGTTAAGTCCATCATTAACTGAGCCAGCAAGACCTTCAGCAATTCCAATTTTAGCAAATTTATGTGGATACCTGTAGAACTAGTTGAGCATAAATGCATGATTTGTTTAATCCAAAAATATCACACGAATAGGAAGGTGTGATGTGAGTTATGACAAAATAGTTGGTGTAAGATTTTACTAGGATTTAAACAAATAGGTATTAAACTACTACCCAAATACATGTCGCAACTTTGAAGAAAAGAAAATATTAGGGAGATAAACTGAACTCAAACCAGAGTTCCCATTTGGCCTCATCTTTCGGGGTACCATGTCTCAATACCTGTAAACATACACACATATATAAAACAAAGTTAGGGTTTTTCTTAGAGGGAGACCGAGAATTGCTGCAAGAGGTGAACATGAACGAAAATTAAAGAAGAAAGAAATAGCAAATCAGAAAACTGGAAACGAAGACTATTGGATGATAAGGACGGAAATGCGGTAATCAAAGCAGATAAGTAGTGAAGATAACAATCGAAAAACATATGGCGGTCTGTGTCAAAATAAGAAACATAAAGACTTTCATGTCAAAATAAGAAAGAGAAACAACTTCACTGTAGCTAAGGTTTTAAGAATTGATTGTATATATACTAATTGAAAGACAAATATGTTAATTTATTAGAAATATTAACATTAATAATAAAGGTTCAATACATATCGATTGAAGGCAAACGGGCAATAAGTTGCGCCGCTAGCCCTTTCTGGATGCCAGAAATGATCTTAAGATTTTGTCACCCTAGACTGGCCGAGTCTAACTGTAGTGAACAGCTGAGATGTGGGGGAGTCACCCCCGTATAGATCTATCCACAAACTCTTGCTCTCCCTCCAGGAGACTTTGATTATAACTACAGACTACAAACGACCCATAGAGGTGTCGTCTGCTATTACTCACTGAATCTAACTTGAATTTGATTATCATTGATTAACAACCTATATATGTTTACTGAATTAAAGGTAGGGCTAATAAACGAGCGGAAGAGGATTACAAAGTCCTACTAATCTCACGTATTATTTATGGCTATTGTGTATATGAAGGGGACGATGGCCCATTTTGTATTTGATTTATTTGGACCCTACTAGCAATGTTAATAGGCCACTAAGGCCCAATAACACTTAAAAGCCATTGAGGGTCCCTTAAATATAAAATCGGGTCATAGAAGGCCCAATAACATTTATTATTATCCTTTTGGCCTAAAAGTCATGTTAATGGGTCACAAAGGCCCAATAAGCATGATTAGGAGCTCTCAAGCCCAAAGATTTGAATATGTAGTGTTGTTTTATGTATTGTATAATTGTCGGAAAGATTGATTTTTTGATTCGTAACGGCACGAGGTCGGTCGGTTGTTTATAACGATATTTAGAATTACATGTATATTCGTCATTCTATTTTCGTAAGTTGTAATTTGGTGTTTTTGACTCAATATCTTAAAGATAAAATAATTGACTCAAAAATATTGCTTTGAACCCTTTTAGCCCTTCTTTAATAAAAATGACAATTTTAGTCCTTTATATATAAAAACATTTTAAGCCCTTAAACCATTTTCTTGACACTTTCGACCCATAGACTTGTTCAAGTGACGTTTTTAACTCAAAATTTATTCTTTGGCAGTTTCAGCCCTTCCAGAAAAGTTTTTCCCAGTTAAAGCCCAAACAATTTGCAACTTTGACAATTTCAACCCAAAATCCAAAAACTTTACATTTTTTATCCTTGTTTGGAAAAATATTATTTTAATCCCCTAAATTTATTTTGTTTACTCTTTTTCCCTTTTTTGAGAATTTTACCATTTCAAACCCTTGAAAAGCACCTTTATCGCATTTTTTGGGCCTAAGGGCCGAAAAGCCCAAAGTTTAGCCCATTAGGCTAAAATTTACACTTTTATTCCTTTAAAAATCAAGATTGTTATAATAACTCATCTTATAACTGATTTGACCGTTTTGACCTATATAAAAACCGTAAATGACATTTATTTCCCATCTTTTGCTTATTTGTCAAAAAATGGTTCATAATTTGGATTTGTGTTTTGTTTTGCTTATTTTGAACTTGTACAATTCTTTGGTCTTGATAATAACATGTTTTAAGATGTCTAAGCACATATATTTCCTAATCATATTCAAGGATCTCGGCTAGATCATGATTTTTCACACATATTTATCAAAGAAAATCAAGAAATCACACATATCATACAAAAACACATAGATCTACACATTTTACTTGTATTCTCCCCCATAAAACATATGAAAACCGAAACTAGAGGGGTATGAACTCACCTTTTCTTGTTGATTTCGATTTGAAGAAGAGACGGAAGAGTTTGATGCTATTTTCGGCCCTAGCAAGCTTTCTTGGGTTGATTTCAATCTTAGAGGTTTTCTAGGATGATGATCATGACTTTATTATATGAGTTAAGAAGAGAATTTTGATAAAACAAAGAGTCTACATTATGGATCCAAGCATCAACTTACCTAAGATGATGATTTTTATGGAATAACCTCTTTGAAAAGCTCTTAATCTTGAAACTTTTGAAGGAGAAGTGAAAGTGTTCTTGAGAGAATTTGGAAAGAGTTGGAATGAATTATGTATGTGTGTGTCTACTCTCGGCCGAAGGTAAGAAGAAGAAGAGGGAAGAGAAAGATATGGATGTGATGGATGCATGGAAACATGAGAATGGTGCATGGAAGTATGGAAGTTATTGCATGGATGCCCATTATGTAATAAGGAGGTAGCTAACCCTCCTTATCTCTTTGATTTTTTTTTTTTTTTTTGTTTTGCACTTGGGCCGAGAATTAGAGAAGAGAGAAGAGAAGTTTGTCCTTTTGGGCATAAATCCATATTATGGGCCCAATTTGATGGTTTTCGGCCCATTGGGCCTTTTAGAGTAATTCACGGCCCAATGTTCATCAATGTATGAGTTTTATGGCCCATTAGGGCTATTTATAATTGTTATGGCCCAATAAGGCCTATTAGAGATAAACTAGTCCATTGTAGACTTTTGAGGCCAAAAATGTTAAGTTTCAAGTAAATGGGTCTAATTAGGGTCCATTTAAGAGTTCTAAGCCCAAAATAGTCAATTTGGAAGCTTATTGGCCCACTAGGCCCAATAAGGAAATCTAGGGTTTCAAATTCTTTGTTGACTATTTGAAGTGCTTGTATAGAGTGTTTGATGAAATTTTGTTGTCATTGAATAAGCATCATACATGCTTTCAAGTTTTAATCACCATGTTATCGTTGTTTAATTTTACAAAGCATCAAAATCCTAGTTGTGACAAAAGGGTACAAACACATGTTTATTTTCTATACATGCATTCTCGTGCTTTACCACTTTGCACGCAACAGCTTTCAAAGTTGCATGCCCAGCTGTGAAACCCCCGCTCCCCAAACCAACGAGAGGAGAGACCCCAATAAGATCCACGCACACATGCTTCCTTCCTATCCATCCAAAGACCAAAATGTCAGCCGATCTAAGTGTGGACCTTCCATCTTGTGGATCTGTCAAAAAGTTCACCGGTGCTTCTTTCTTCATAGAAATACAAGCACGCCGACAAGCATCAAAGAGAACATCCTGAACCACATCATGTCTGTACTTGAAACCAGGGAGCTCTCTACAATGAACCACATGTTCCCCAAAGGTATCCAAACATGCCTTGAGGAAAACTAGACATATCTCATCAATTGGGAATATGGGAATCATGAGGCTGTAACTAAGGATAGTTCGGTACTCCACAGGAGACATATGCTAGCCCAGATCATCAATAGGGATAGTTAGCAAAAAATCTTGAGCATGAGGTGCCCGCAAACACTCAAAGACTGCTTTCTGTTTAACAGTCATGTCAAATTCGACTTCTATATCTTGGACCATTTTGCTAAAAAGGGCACACGCCAAAGCTTTTTGGGATTTAGGAGGGGGGGGTAGTTTCCTTATTAGTGAAACCGCTATAGTCAAATCCCAGAATCATATCGCGAAGACGAGTCATAACACATAGGTAATCCGAGTCCATACCACATACGCCACTATCACAGAAGATGTGGTCTTCTAATACCCAAGATTGGGCTCTCGAGGCTACAAATGCTTAGGAGGAAACCTCGTATGCCGAATACAAACCCAAACCACCGAGACGAATAGGTAAAGGAGCCAGGAGCCACTGAATGTCTCCAAAGAAGGGGCCTCCACATACTACCATATCCTCGATAGACCTGCGTAATCCTTTGTCAAAGAACAAAGCTGCCTCTTCTATGTGAACCGACTGGCATGTCCTTAAACCAAAGAAAAGTTTTGCAATGCCCATACATGATCGAAGAAAAAGGAGCTCACTCTGCTGGTCACATAGTTGTGGAAGATGGCCCATCAAATCAATAGCATTGACCGCTCTCTTCATGGCTAATTCGCTAATAAACCCTGCGTGTCAACTAACAGCCCCCCCCCCCCCCCAAGGAGCTTCACCCCCAAAGAAGGTCTCCCTATATCCATTGGGAATAAATCAGCACGAAGCCTCCTACCATCACAGGAAGGCCAAAAAGTCTCCATTTTCTTGATGTTCAACTCAAGACCCAAACCTGGACCATGCGACTGAATAATGTTCAACACTCTAGCCACCTGCTCTGAATCCCCAATGACAGTCCCATCGTCTAGATACATAGCATGGAGAAGGAGCTTACAATTTTCTCTAATCTTGTGCACAAGTGGGTGTAAAACAAGAGCAAAAAGAAGAGGTCCCGAGGGGTCACCTTGCCGTACCCCAGTGGCAGACTATATATGTTGGTCTCCGATATAAAGTCTCGCTGCTAGCCCGTACAAGAAATTCACCCACAACGAAATGGAAGGGCACATCTTCTTAACATCGTGGAGTAGTGCTGATCGATCTACCAGGTTAAAGGCATTTGAGAAATCCACAGTCATCATTACAAGAGACCCATCAACATGGTGTTCACCCAACACCCTATTGGCACTATGTAACACAGCCTCGGAACCATCACATACACCAACCCCAAACTGAAAATCACTAAGGTACTTGGCCATTTATTTACCCACACCTTTCATGGCAAGCTTGGAAACCAGACGTCTCCATATGGTGCCTACGACAATTGGACGGATCTTGTTGTCTGGTTTAAGTCGAGGCGTGAGAGGAGCTGACGCAACAAACTCTGCCAAAATGGTTGGACATCTTCCTGCTAACCATAAATTAACAACAGAAGTGATAGCATGTATGCGATATGTGGCAATAGCAGACCTTTCTCCATAAAGGGCATCTAGTAAGTGTTGAGCCCTCAAGCCATCTCTCCCCCAAGAAGTCCCTTTAGGGAAGGATTTGATGCAACCAAATACACAGTCAAAGTTTGCTACAAGGGGAGGTTCAGAAATAATGGGGCTCGGCATGGATGGGGGTGGCCTGAAAGGGTGTTTGTCCTCCACAACTTTAATAGTATCACCATTATATGGTGCAACACCGGATGAGAATGACACTTTCACTGCTACAGTAAAATGACCATCTGCAACCTTACGGATGCACTGTCTGATGTTGGTGTTACTTGATGTAGACTCCTTCTGAAGGATGCCTCCACCCTATCTCATAGCTCCAACCTCGGGATTCTCTAACATATTTTGAACTAACTTCGTGATATCACCCTCTTTCCACCATGTATCCAAGGACTTCAGGATGGAGCTTCGTTGTAAGGATTTCCTATTCCCAGACCTACACTCTTGTCTATTTTTTGGTCTAAACACCTGTAGTGTGTAGCGAGGAATAAGTAACAAACACATCCATGCCTCAACCGAGCCAGGTCAGGCAATCACCTTGTACAGAGCAGTCTTCAAAGCCTGAGAGAAAGCAAGGCGACAAATATGAGGAATACTCTTAACAGTAGTGATAGGCTCTTTAAGAACACGAGCAAGGAGCGAAACGTCAAAAACAAAACCTCCAAGAGCATTTGTCACTGAATCTTTAGTTAACGACTTAGAATACCGACAATGTAACGACTCGAGCTGTCATCCCCTATAACAAACCTCGCACGACCATCCGGGTAATGACAGTAACGTCTAAGATCCTGCAAAGTGATACACTTCCCACACATCCATTGACCAAAGGCCTTCAAAGTTTCTTCCAATGCCATAAATAAACCAACATCACTAGAAAGAGCTTCACGTAACACACCTTTACGGTCTTCAGTAGGTAAATGATGACTTTTGATGTGTGAAATCATACGGCCAATCCCCTTACTTCCCACTTCACCATTTGGGCAACAATGGAAGCTTCTGAACGGGCACAGACAAATATCACTCGAATTTGTAGAAGAATAAGCCATACCAGAGAACAAGCCTCGTGATGAAGCTAAAAATATGAAGCAATATTTAAGAAGGAAGGGAAGGAAATGGACATAATTCTTGTATTGACAGGGGGTAACTAATGGCTTCTGATAAATTGGATCTATTTAAAATCATTACTCTTTCTTTCTTAGTCAGCCATATATTGTCACCTCTGTGAGATCGGAAGATCCGACCTAGGACAAAACATATGCACTCAGATGATGTTCACTGCTCTTAAGTTAGTATATTGTGTCCTACATATATCCTACTCTCTATGTTAGTCATATGTTGTCCTCTCTGCGTGATCGAAAGATTCAACCTGGGACTCAACATATTCATTCCACAATGATTATTTAGTCACCTAAAGTAAAGGATTCCGAAGAAACTTCCTTGATTACATGGGTATTCCATAAAGTGGGGAACATGTTCTAGTATACTAACAGTAACTGCAACCATAAATAAAGGTTGATTGGTATATTGTACTGGCTAAATTTAAGTTGACAACAATATCCCTGGTCGTCTTCAGATAAAATGGTCTATCTAGGAATATAGTAGCTATATATCGTCACTCATGATCTGTCCTGAAAATGCCATTTGTGCGTAAGTGGATGACAATATCAATGATTGACGAGAGCTTTTCATAAACGTGCATACTGATAAACCTCATTAATTTGCTTCATACCGTTTGATCCCAAAAGTTTTTGTTTTATTAGAATCTGTTTATTATTGTTTTTTTCGTTAAATTTTTCATATTTTTTTCTTTCTCCTCTATGCAGAAATTTAGAGGAGAATTAAAACCAAATAAAAATCATAAAATTCAAAAAATCCAAAAATATGTTTATTTCTGTTTTTATTTCTTTTTCAAAAAAATAAAAATTCCAAAAATATTGTATTGTTTTTTAGTGTATTTTAATTTTATTTTTATTCTTAGTTATTTTTATTATTTCAAAATTTTCATTGTTTTGAAACGTGGATGAGCAAGGAGAAGAGACCTGGAAAGGAATTGACGGACATTACACTTCACACTACTTTCATAAGGAATTGACGGCTTGCGGATCTATATTGTTTAATTTTCTTGATCTCTTTGTTACAAATTGCTCTGGATGTCCAAGCCTAATTGCCTTGGTTAATCCAACGTAGCTGAAAGACACGCACTCACTCTCAATAAGCGAGAGAAGATGGTAACTTTTTATGTTTAAGTCGGTTTTGGCAGTATCTTCCTATGAATTGTTATATTTTAACGAATTGAAGGCATGAAACTATACAAATTATCATGTCATTCCCTTTTAAGAAAGGTGTTGCCCTTTACAGGCTGACCATGTTTATTCAACAAGCATTGGTTAGGAGTTACTTCTCCATTTCAGTCTTGTCAGTTCATGTAACCTAAGACATGTCATGGCACCAGGGCGATTATCCCAACCGGGAAATAGATATTGCTAGACATCCCGCCTTGGGTCTTGACATTCTTTTTTTCATGCAAAAGTGCGGAGACTCAAATGTATTCTTGGATACATTCTCCGCACGTATGGAATGAATGGTATTAGCACCAGGGCGATGCACCTCGCAAGGCACGATTATCGCTGAATGTCCCACCAAGGGCCTTGATCTCGTGTCATGCTAATTTTTGAAAATATGTCTTCCGATACATTTGTCGTATGAATGGTTATGTGAGGTATTCCTCATTAACTCTCACTGGCACTAGAATGGTACACTCAGCTAAGATTCAGAAACCATTGAACGTCTTGCCAAGGGCCAAGTTAACTTGTTAACTTGAAAATGAAACATCCCAAAAATACGACCCAAAAACTTTTGTTTTAATATTACTAAAAATCGCAACGTCAACTATTTCATAAAAAATCATGAATCATATGTCTCAAAATGCCATAGTAAATGTATCAATCCAAAACTGAAGTTAATATCATATCGAACTATCTAAATAAAACTCCCAGGAATAAACTGCAACTATGGTGTGTGCCATGCCATCAAGACAAGCCTTTCCCCTTGCTTACGGAAGTACCTGAAACCAAAACTGAAACTGTAAGAACAAAGCTTAGTGAGCTCCCCCAAACTACCACATATCATACAATTACATATAAAGCACATACTGGGCCTTGCCCACTGCATCGGACCAAAGTCGGGACTAACCAGGGCCTTGCCCCTACATCGGACTGAAGTCCGGAACATATAACACAAAAACATGATTGAATTACAAAGACATCAAGCACACTGAACTACTACATCAGACTGATGTCCGGAAACTACTGCTAACTAGACGTGTCGGCATTGCGGCCGTAGACCCGTTCCTACTGGAAGGAAAACTCACCTGAACTGCTGAACTCGGCCGATAACCCACCGACTGCTAACCGACAACTCTCTGAAATGTTGCTCCTCTAGCTCCCTAAGAAACCAATACCAATAACAACACATAGACTAAATTGCCTTCCCGGGGTCAATTAAGTCAACTTTGGTCAAAGTCCTGGTCAAAGTCAACCTTCCTGATTGACCCTACTCACTGAGTCAACCCGTCGACTCGTCGGGTTCTCATACTCAGAAAACTCCCATAACACGACTCAACTCACCGAGTCGCCCTAGGACTCGTCGAGTTGAACGATCTCTGAATTCCGTCTTGACTAACTCACTGAGTCGCCAATCGAGTCCCAGATCTGAAGCTTAACCAAAAGAGGTTGGGGTTCTGCGACCTGACTCGCCGAGTCCAAGGCAATCTTCAACAGACTCGCCGAGTTGTTCTTCCAACTCGTCGAGTCCATGCACATGTTCATACAACTCGTCGAGTACACCCATGTGGCTCGCCGAGTCTCTCCAGTTCTTAATCCATTTAGAGGCTTTTCAAGCCATGTAAGGGCTCCAAACCATAGATCCACCCCTCTACATTCTAACCCTCACATAAAGTTGCAAACTTTACGTGAAACCAAAGAGATATAGTCCCAAAACACACTATGGCTAGGGTTAAGGACTAAGGGGCTTCCCTAACAACTCTTAATCAGATACTTTATGACATTATGTACCATCACAAGCCTAGATCTGAACTCCAAACCCGAAATAGATCTCAAACAAGTTAAAGAATTCCCAAAACAACCACCAAGGATGAACCAAAAAGGAAATAGCTCAAGATAAGGGATCCTTACCTCAAAGATGTGCCCAAAACTGATGTAGATCTCATATCTATACAAGCCCCTTGAAGCTAGCTCCCAATTTCTCAAGATCCTTCCACCAATTTCCTCTTCCAAGCCCCAATATCCTCAATAATGAAGCCTCACACGAATTTAGGGTTTTTCTGGAACTCTCTGGGGGATTAGGAGGCTGTGAGAGGGACATAAAGTCCTTTATATAGGGTGCAAACCCTAAGATTAGGGTTTCTTCATTCCAGCACAAACTCGTCGGGTCTAGCTTTCGAATCGGCGAGTTGGTCACTTAATTTGCGATCCAAACCCGCTCTGACTCGGCGAGTAAGTATACCTACTCGTCGAGTCCCTTCTTCAATTTACACTTTAAGCCCGTAACTTAGACTTTTGAAATTTTGGATGCTACAACTCTCCCCCACATAAATTAGGCTTCGTACTCGAAGCCTACTGCAGGATACGCTTCCGAACTTACCACTTGCATTGCAAACTCCGAATTCCCAAATAACTCAAGTACTTCCAAACCCTACCACTGCAGCCCTTTTTAAAATAACTTCTTCTCGCGTGGCAGCCTTCATGCCGACCACCAGCCTGAATGTCATCATATAACAACCAAGTATCACCCGAGGATATTGTCCCTTTCCTGAATGGAACACACTTTCATGACTTGCGAAAGTTATATACCACAATAATTCACTGGGTCCTCTCCCGGTGCCAAACTATCCTCCCTTTTTCCATATCTGTCGATAACCCGAGCAACTCGCATGGTTGGAACTCATTCTGTCCTCTTCATGAATCCATTCCTTTCATGCTAACTACCCCAGGTTCTCACTAGAACAACATAATTCACAGATCCACTTATCCCTATGATTCACTTATACTTGGCTATAACTCAGAGAATCGTGTTATGAGTGACTTGCCACTCCACAAGCTATCCATGAAAATACAAAATACCATTACCGTTGGAGACCCAAGACTGTCTGAAAACACTGCACTGCCTAAAAACACTGAACTGCCTGGAACACTGACTGCCTGAATCACTGACTGCCTGAAACACTGAACTGCTTGATCACTGACTGCCTGAAACACTAAACTGCCTGGAATACTGACTGTCTGAATCACTGGCTGCCTGAACACTGAACTGCCTGAAACAGTAAACTACCTGATCACTGACTGCCTAAACATTGATTGCCTGAAATACCGAACTACCTGATCACTGACTGCCTGAAACACTGACTGGCTGAAACACTGAATTGCTTGGAATACTGACTGCCTGAATCACTGGCTTCCTGAACACTAAACTGCCTTAAACAGCATGTTGCTATAGGGATACTTTCCAACATCTCTCGAGACCTTCCTGGTCTCACTTCCTTCGCCAGTCATCTGAAAATCGGGTTCCAACCCGACTGCGGGGCCAAAGGACTCCCTATTTAGCCGCCTCATACGAATTCTGAATAAAATTCTTCTCTGGAACTAGTTGCCACTACTTATTATGTCACTGAGACTCTAACAACCTCCTGATCCAATCGATCGGGTCTGTGCTTCGAATCCTGATGTTACCAAACCACGCCAAGCATGACTGCTACATGACCAATTGTAGCCTTATGTTATAAATGACCTTAAGTCGTCCATTGCTTCCTTGCTCTCATAGCTGTAGTGGGACTACTATAGTCTTATCTCTGGCTTAACCAGATCTAACCCGTCTGGGTAAGTTCTGAAATCCAATCTGTCGATTTCCATCTCCTCACTACCACACCCGAACTGGTGGGTACTACTGTCCTTCCCGCGTCCTAACCATAGACTCACGCTATCTACTAACTTAGTGAATGCTACGGTTACACCTGCAAACTTACAACACTCTAATAAGATCTGACTGCTATTGAATGCTACTGTTACACCTGCAAACTTACAACACTCTAATACGATCTGACTGCTAGTGAATGCTACGGCTACACCCGCAGACTTACAACACTCTAACACTATCTGATTGTTAGTGAATGCTATGGCTACACACGCAAACTTACAACACTCTAACACTATATAGCTGCTAGTGAATGCTACGGCTACACCCTCAGACTTACAACACTCAAATACTATCTGACTGCTTGTGAATGCTACGACTACACCCGCATACTTACAATACTCTAATACTATCTGACTGCTAGTGAATGCAAGGCCTTTCCCCTTGCTTGCGGAAGTACCTGAAACCAAAACTGAAACTGTAAGCACAAAGCTTAGTGAGCTCCCCCAAACTACCACATATCATACAGTTACATATAAAGCACATACTGGGCCTTGCCCACTGCATCGGACCAAAGTCCGGACTAACCGGGGCCTTGCCCCCTGCATCAGACCGATGTCCAGAAACTGCATCGGGTCGAAGCCCGGACTAACTGGGGCCTTGCCCCCTGCATCGGATCGAAGTCTGGCTAACTGCATCGGACCAAAGTCTGGACTAACTGGGGCCTTGTCCCTATATCCGAAATTTCAAAAGTTTGAGTTACGGGCATAAAGTGTAAATTGAAGAAGGGAATCGACGAGTAGGTATACTTACTCACCGAGTCGAAGCGGTTTTGGATTGAGAAATAAGTGACCAACTCGCTAAGTCGAAAGCTAGACTCGACGAATTGGTGCTGGAATGAGAAAACCCTAATCTTAGGGTTTGCACCTTATTTAATGGACTTTATGTCGCTCTCACAGCCTCCAAATCCCCCAGAGAGTTCCAGAAAAACCCTAAATTCGTGTGAGGCTTCATTATTGAGGAGATTGGGGCTTGGAAGAGAAAATTGGTGGAAGGAGCTTGAGAAATTGGAAGCTAGCTTCAAGGGGCTTGTATAGATCTGAGATCTACATCAGTTTTAGGCATATCCTTGAGGTAAGGAGCCCTTATCCTGAGCTATTTCCTTTTTGGTTCATCCTTGGTGGTTGTTTTGGGAATTCTTTAACTTGTTTGAGATCTATTTCGGGTTTGGAGTTCTGATTTAGGCTTGTGATGGTTCATAATGTCATAAAGTGTTTGTTTAAGAGTTGTTGGTGAAGCCCCTTAGTCCTGAACCCTATCCATAGTGTGTTTTGGGCCTATATCTCTTTGGTTTCACGTAAAGTTTGCAACTTTATGTGAGGGTTAGATTGTAGAGGGGTGGATCTATGGTTTGGAGCCCCTGCATGGCTCGAAAAGCCTCTGAATGGATTGAGAACTAGAGACACTTGGCGAGTCACATGGGTGTACTCGATGAGTTGTATGAACATGTGCATGGACTCGACGAGTTGGAAGAACAACTCGGCGAGTCTATTGAAGATTACCTTGTACTCGGTGAGTCTGTTCTTGGACTCGGTGAGTCAGGTCGCAAAACCCAAACCTCTTTTTGTTAAGCTTCAGATCTGTGAGTCGGTTGGCGACTCAGTGAGTTGGTCAAGACGGAATTCAAAGATTGTTCAACTCGACGAGTCCTGGGGCAAGTCGGCGAGTTGAGTCGTGTTATGGAAGTTTTCTGAGTATAAGAACTCGGCGAGTCGATGGGTTGACTCGGCGAGTAGGGAAAATAAGGAAGGTTGACTTTGACCAGGACTTTGACCAAAGTTGACTTAATTGGCGCTGGGAAGACAGTTTAGTCTAAGTGTTGTTATTGGTATAGGTTGATCAAGGAGCTAGAGGAGCAGCATTTCGGAGAGTTGTCGGTTAGCAGCCAGAGGGTTATCGGCCGAGTTCAGCAGTTCAGGTGAGTTTTCCTTTCAGTAGGAACGGGTCGACGGCCACAATGCCGACCCGTCTAGTTAGCAGTAGTTTCCGGACATCGGTCCGTTGCAGTAGTTCAGTGTGCTTGATGTCTTTGTGATTCAAGCATGTTTTTGTGTTATGTGTTCCGGACTTCAATCCGATGTAGTATGAAGTATATGTGTTTATGCTAGTAGTTATGATTATGTTATGCCATGTTCAGCCAGTTAGTCTGGATTTCAGTCCAATGCAGGGGGCAAGGCCCCAGTTAATCTGGACTTCGGTCCAATGCAGTTAGCTGGACTTCGATCCGATGTAGGGGGCAAGGCCCTAGTTAGTCCGGACTTCGGTCCAATGCAGGGGCAATGCCTCAGTTAGTCCGGGCTTCGGCCCGATGCAGTTTCCGGACTTCGGTCGGATGCAGGGGGCAAGGCCCCTGTTAGTCCGGACTTTGGGCTGATGCAGTGGGCAAGGCCCAGTATGTGCTTTATATGTAATTTTATGATATGTGGTAGTTTAGGGGAGCTTACTAAGCTTTGTGCTTACAGTTTCATTTTTGGTTCCAGGTACTTCCGCAAGTAAGGGGAAGGGCTCAGATTGATGGCATGGCACACACCACAGTTGCAGTTTATTCCTGGGAGTTTTATTTATATATTTCGATATGATATTAACTTCAGTTTTGGATTGATACATTTACTATGGCATTTTGAGACATACGATTCATGGTTTTATTATCAAATACTTGATGTTGCGATTTTTAGTAATTTTAAAACAAAAATTTTTGGGTCATGCTTTTGGGATGTTTCAGAAAAACTGTATTGAGATCTTTGACCAAGGATATACAAGAGCGAACATAAAAAAATAGCCACAAGTAGTTCTCTGACACTCTCCAAATCGAAGTGCGTTCCTCCGTGTTCACAAAATACCGCGAGTAGTCTCCATCTAAGCGAAGGTTGGGTCCTTGAACAACTGTGGTGAGAAGGGTATTTATGACTCTGTGATCCACATGGACTTTTAGTCATGGTTACTTTACAAGACCCATCTATGATTGATGAAGAATATTCATTCAAAGGAATGACAAATGAAAATTATTTTTCAACACACAGCCTTTCAACCCCAGAAGCAAGGTGAGGTTATATTTGAAGTTATGTGAAAAATTACATTGAAGCCTCCTCAATAAATTTGCTACAATCTATGAACATGCTTAAGTGATCAAGAAGCATCAAACTCTATGTAATTATCAAAGAAGAAATTTAAAGTTGAGCGTGCCGATTTTGAAGAACCAATTCAAGAAGCCTCTATGCCTAGTGTGTATTAAAAGTCAAATTTTGAAGGAGTCCAACTACTAAAGATGAAGTTATTCATGTAGAAGATTCATATGTACATCTTGTAGTCAAGTCGTGAAGATCGAGGAAAGAGCTGAAAGTCAAGATCAAGGAAAACTGAAAAGAAAAGAAAGCTATAAACCAAGGGGGAGATTGTTAGGACATAAATTTATGGTTTATACTTTGCTTCTCAAGGTTTTTAGAGTTCTTGGTTTAGTACTGAAATCACCATGTGATTTCGGTGGACTTAATGATGTTTTTTGTTGGGCTGGGTTTAGTAATTAGGTATTAGTATATAATGTGTTATTTTCAGCCGTGAAGAGAGTTAGTCATTCGGTTTAATCAGAGAGATTTAGAGAACATTAACAGTTAGAGAGAAATCGTTTGATCTTATGTACCCGACTATTAATCAATAATAGTGTGCATTGAACATTCTTATTTGTGTTCTTGATTCGTATTTCTTGTTTTTTATTTTTTTTATTTTTTTTATTTATTTGGCTTTTTTATTTTTATTTTGTTGTTAAGTTTACGTTTAAAATCTTTCAAAAAAAAAACAAAATACATAAATCAATATGTTGGGGTTTTTTCAAAAATGGTTTCAAAAACATAAGATTTAGGCAATGGAAGACTTATAAATTTGAATAACATAAACAAGTTAAACCCGCCAAGGATCATCCTGCAAGTTGTAGAAAGATTAAATAATCACCAAAGAGAAAGATGAAAAACATCAACCTTTGTTGTTCTTTGGGTCCTCTTGGGAGGCATGGAAGTTGATGACGAATGATGAACTTAAGAGACACCAACAATGACTCAACTTGATGTAGAATGCTAGTTCTTTTTGTATAAAACACTTAATCTCTTAAAAGTTCATAACTGATATTAATGTTAAGAGAGGAAAGATATGTAAGTGTTCTTCAATATTTGACCAAAAAATAAGAGAGAATGCATACTCTTATGCATGTTACGGTTTTGATTGTGTAGAGAAGCAAGCCAAATGCAAGTCTCATTAAGTGTATATATTACAGAAAGAGTCTTAAATCTTTAAGACTACCCATGCCCTATGACATGGTGTCCCCCATGCTTGAAAAAACCCTTTACTATTGATTAAACTAATAAATAGTCCATACCACCTTTCTTTCTCTCATATTTTCGGATTTTAAGATACAAAAATAAATCATTTGTTTTATATATAATAAACCAAGTTTATAAAATATAAACTTTAACTTTTTGTTAAAAGGAAACTGAATTTATTTAGTCCAACATGTTGTGCATGACTTATTAATTCATACCATATGAATTATCTAATCTTACTTGGTAATGAAAAATATTATTTCTTAGAAACAAGTTGTAAGTCCCTGATCTGCTTGTGTATCAATTAGATCCAATTGATGGTGCGAAATCCCAATCAATTAGATGATGTCAGATGAAAATAGAAGAGAAGGAGAAGAAGAAGAATATGAATCTTGTGATGTATTCAATATTATGAATGATGCTCCAACACATAAGATTCTCTCTCACACACAATTCTTCTCTCTAACTTTCTCTCTCTACAATATGCTCTCCTCTCTCTCTCTCTCTTCTAAGCCTTGTTTCTAATGCACCCACTCACATGAATCCTCACCCTATATATATGAGACACCAGCTGTACACGTGTGTACAACCGCATACCCTGTGTATGGCCGTACACAGGGTGTGCGGCCGTACACACGTGTACGGCCGTATACAACCACAAAATTACAGAAAAGTACATTTTCTTAGAAAAGCAAAGTATAAACCATATTTTTGACCCAACAATCTCCCCCTTGGTTTATAGCTTTCTTTTCTAATTGGCCCAACAAACTCCCCTAAAAAGTAGCTGGCTTTTCTTGTTAATCTTCATTGGGAGCTTGGCTTCAGCATTAATCTTCAAATTGTTCACAACTTGAAAGTAAACTTGATGAATCTTCAATGAATGACTTCATCTTGAGCAGTTGGCCTTCTCTTAAAAATTTGACTCTAAACGCACATTGGGTGAGGAGGCTTCTTGATAAGATTCTTGAAAGATAGCGCTTTCAGCTTGAGAATCTTCAGAGAGAACATCAACGAGAACAAATCTTCTGGATCACTTCAGCAAGTTTAGAGATAGCAGTAGATTGATTGAGGAGGCTTTAATGCAATCCGTCACATAATCTTCAAGTACAATTGGACATTGCTTCTGGGGTTAAAGGATTGAATGTTGAAATAATAATGTTCATTTCTTGTTCCTTCGAATGAGAATTCTTCGATGCTCATGGATGAAGCTTCAACTCAGAAATCTTGATACAGATTCCATGAGTCTCATCTACATCTGAATTCAATTTTCAAGACAAAACAAAACTAAAAGAAAACTTTAGCACACAATATTTTTGGGTCTTTCATATTTTCTGAAAAAAATAAAACAGAAATAACATTATTTTTTGATTTTTAATTTTCTAATTTTTGTTTGATTTTTGAATTTTTTCTGATTTTTTTATTTATTTTTGAGGGTTTTTTTTTTAAATTCTCCCCCTGAATTTGTGCATAGAGGAAAACTATGAACAAATTTAACAAAAAGAAAAATATTTGGGATCAAAGTTGTGAGACAGCTTGAACTTGTTTATCAGTACCTTCACCTTCATGAATAGATCTGGTCAATTGCATGTATTGTGTTCCACTTAAACACGAAGAAAATTGACAAACTTTTCTAAATAAACCATTTAGATTACGACGACCACATGTATTGTTGTCCACTTAAATTAAGCAGCGAGGTCTACAGGCAACCTCTAAATGGTTCAATTTTAGTTGAACTAGAACGCGTTCCCCACTTCCCGATATACTCTGGTTATCAAGAACTTCCTAAGGACTCCTTACTTTAGGTGAGTAAACAATTATTAAGGAGGAAGTCAGATTTAGAGACAGATGCATATGTTGTGTCCCAGGTTGGATCTCTTTCAATCACGCAGAGGGGACAACATATGACTAACAGAGATAGAGGGATAGAGAGGTAGAATGTTGCATATGCTGTGTTCCAGGTCGGATATGTTTCAATCATGCAGAGGAGACAACATATGTCTAATAGATAGAAAGAATTTCATAGATAAGGAGGTGCATAGAAATAGCGTTGCATATGTTGCAATCCAGGTCGGATCTCTTCCAATCATACAGAGGAAGCAACATATGACTGACAGATAGAAAGCAAGAAAATAATTTCCAACATACCTACTTTATCAGAACCCCCTAGTCGCCCTATCAGAACCATAATTAAGGACATAAGTCCGTACATCAAGGAAAAGTTAAGCCACAGTTCTAGATGCGTATTAATTTAGTGTATCTTGTGAGTTCCCGTGTTTATCTCACTGCTCAATCTACCCGAGCATCGTATGGTCAGTCCAAACAATCCTATCTAAATCCACAGTGTCAAATCCTTCATGCCTACCAGCACATTGAACACAGAGTCTACAGAATTCAGATTCAGTCCCTTACACATGTTTACACTGCTCGTTATCACTTTATCTTTGTATCACTTCCCAAAACAACCTACTAAAGAAAGAAATCTAAGGAAATAAAAAATTGTCTTCAAAATGAATCAGTTTAAGATAAACTCAGGAGTATAGAGAGCAAAACGCAAACAGTAATTCACCGACTGAATTTGCATCCATAAGGTCTGAGAACAACACGCATAATCTCAAAACAGATCCGAAAATTCCTCTTGTCAATAAGCACTAACCCCATGAGTGATCACTTCCTTTCTTTCTTTCCCGCAAAGGACACATACTCTCAAACAAAGTTCTGAGTGTTGTATAGTTGAGAGATGCATCCTATCATGTGCCTGGAACAACCACAATCAACAAACCGAAGTCTGATGATATGCCTCCATAGCTGCTCCAACACAGAGCGGGATTAGTTGGTCTTGGGAACCCAGTCCGTTTTGAAACTGGGTCGACCGTTTTCATCCTTGCAAGGTACTTTCTCCCATGACATATCCTGTTTATCACAAATAGAAAATGTTGAAATATTAGAAGCATTAGAAGATTTGGGAGATTAAACCTTCGGTACCCATCTGTAGTTAGGTTTAACCCATTTCATTTTTGATCCGATGGGTGCTTCGGTACTTGCTTTTGATATTGATGTCGGCCGTTGAGATGACATTGATTTTAGATTCACGAGACCATCTCTTGGATTTGGCTTCTTGGCCGGCATTCCCTTCTTGCCCTTGGGATTCAGATTCTTGGCCTTCTGTGTGCTCCAGTCACCATTGTGCGATTGTGACCTGGAAGGGTTTCTTTTGAAGTATCTCCCACTTGGCACGTTCTGCCAGCCTTATGCATAGTAAGGAACATATGCGCTATTTGGATAGTTTCGTGTAATGTGTCCAGGTGTTCCACAGTGAAAACAAGTCTTTTTCTTCACTGTAAAGTTGTTTCTTCCTGCCCCTGGTGGTGTATCCTTGTCATGTCTCTTGCTGTTCCTACAAGCACAATTGCAACAGGCACTTTGTTTCGCATGTGTTGGTGGCCTGTATTTACTAATATCAGGTTGATCAGAAGCTACTGAGTTCGAAGCAACAAATTTTGAGTTCAAGGAGACATTGGTTTGTTTAATAGTGTTCTCCTTGTTCTCATCTTCCGCTACTTTACCTGCACAGGGAGTAGAAACATCAGTATTCTTCACCTCAACACCCTCAGTTGGTCCTGATTGTTTAGTCTTAACTGAAGCTGGAGCGGTGGTTTGGCCATACTGAGCATGAATTTCTTCCTCATTGGTCTCAAGGGGTGGGTTATAGTTGTGATTAAAAGGAGGTGGCACATTGTGATACCCTAAACCCTTGGTTTAATTATCTTTAAAACTCAATTGTTTTTCTACTAAGGACTCGACTGTCTTGATGCGGTATAACTTTTGAAACTCACATCTGTTTTTCCACACTTAATTTTCAAAGTGTCATGTTATTTAGTTACAGCAACAAGTTTGCTTTTAATGTGATCGTAATTTTCACACTTGTTGCTGTAATTTTCTTGAAGCTTTCGGAAATCCTTGATTTTGGCTTCTAATTGTGCTTTTAATGGTTTTTGACCTTTCCTAAGTTGATATCCTTCGTATTTTAGGTCTTCATTTTCTCTTTTTAATAAATTGATTCGATCTCGAGGAAATTTAATAGTAGTTTCACAAAATGGAGTACATGAAACTTCATTTACCGAAATTGATGCGTAACTCATTTTTTTCTTTTTTTTTAAATTTCCATTTGACTTAAAAATTGAGAAAGTGAACCTTCAAAATTCAAATTTAAAAAATCAAACTTAAAAGTCAAACCGAAAGGCTAAATTTGAAAATCTAAAAATTAAACGAAAAAGTCAAAGTTTAAAGTGAAATGTCAAAAGCCAAATTTTAAAGTCAAAAGTCAAAAATAAAAATAAAAAATTAAAAACTAAAACTTTTGGTTGAAAATTGAAATTAAAAATAGAAGAAATTGAGTTTTTGAGTTAAAAGTGTAAAAAATGTGAAAGTGGGGCAGCGAAAGATTAATATTTTAATTAAATTTCGAAGACTTGTAACATCTAGCAACCTAGATCAACTGGTAAGGTGCTTGGAGTTTAAACCTAGAAACTCGGGTTCGATTCCTGCAACCCCAAAACTCCCTCGATTTTTTTAATGAACGCTGTTGCGAGGCTCTTGCTGAACGAGACGAGGTTCAAACCTTGGACCCTATGCAAGGATCGGACCGTATACGAGACCGAGCCGCACACTCTGGGGCTGCACACTCCGATCCGTACACCGAGGCGCAGACTCCCTGGCCGCACACGCGA